>NC_045703.1:46648254-47273254 GCF_009834535.1 Camelus ferus
ACGGACCAAACCTTACTATTTAGTATTTACACTTGTAGACTAGATTTTTATTTGAGATGAATATAGGAAAAAAATATGTGCTTTCAATTTCAGTTTCTTTTTTCTTGAAAACAAAAGGCAAGGCATCTGTCCTATAAGATGAATAAACCTGAGACAGTGTTTGCTAAGTACCTAATCTTCTAACCGTGGCCTATTAGTATTTATTTAACATGCTTCATCTTCAGGAAGTTGTAGAGTAGTGAAGAAGAATCATACCGGAAATACTGGCAGTTTTACTCTTATCTATACAACACATCCCATGAAACAAGGGAAACCATTCTTAAAATGTCTTAGAATAGTTTTTTTTTTTTAAAGTTCAGTTTAGGATTGTATTAGAGAAGCATGACAGTTATTTGTAGTTATTCCTTTAATAATAATAATTGTCACATATGTTCTGGTGATTCATAATACTGTTGACAACTCCCTAAAACTCTCATGAATTTTATGGAGGTAACATTATAGAGATTTTTTTTTCCTTAAGGCTTGGAATATATATTTAAAGACTTGTCCAAAGCTGCATAGCCAGTTAGTGGCAGAATGGTGCTAAGGGCAGGTTTGCTGACTTCAGTTCCATCTCCATTGCTTTTTTTTCTTTCTCATTACTTCATTCCATCTTATTTAATTTACTATGGAGAAATATATTCTGAGGAAAATAAAAATAAGTGGAAAAGAGTAAGGCTGTCGTCTTTAGTAATGTTCAGCATCCTGGTTTATTTCATTCCCCAGATGTTAATGTCCTGCAGGGGATACTGATGTGCACCAGTGCGGTGTGGTGGCTCCAGAGTTGGGCTCAGGAGTCAGGCGCTTGGGTGAGGTTGGTTCCACCCCTCACTGTGTAACAACTTGTGTCTCAGCTGCCCCTTTGGAAAATGGAAAGCACAGCAAAACCTACTTTTGGAGGTTGTTGTGAGAATTCAATGAGGTATATATAGTTTATTTAAAGTGTTTATAATAGTGTTGATGTCTATAGTAATTCCCCACCAAGTGTTAGATAATATTCTATTTACTTTAATAATTAATATTATCAAGGAAGAGGAAAGATTTACTATCCCAAGTTAAAATACTTAAAAAAAATTAAAGATCGAGGGGAAATTCACTTTCTGGAAAAGGGCTTCTTAAGTACTCCAGTGATCTCTCTCACAAGCGTAGTTAATTCATGGGAGAGGCCATTAAATGAAAAACAGGAGAATAATGTTTTCAATTAGTAAAAACTTCATAAACAAGCTTAATTAGCAGCTTACTAAATTAAATTATCTGGCTTTGAAACTCAGGCTTTGTTCTAAAAAAATATTAGTGAAATAGACTAAGAAGTCCCTTCAGATGTGGCATTAGTTCTCAGAATATCAGTATTGTGATGAATGCTGTGTAAATGGATTTAAGGCGTGGATTAAGTGTTCATTTAGTATGTGAGTTTAAAAATTATGAAAGTCTTGGGAATTTGTCTTAGAAAATCTGCCAGAAGTAAGCACCATAAAAATAGTAGTTTCATTTTTGGTTCTGATTATAGAAGTTGACAGCTACTTTTTTTCCTCTCTTCTAGTTAGACATATATATATATATAGAATTAGAGACTGGTAAAGTTGGAAAAAAAATCTTTGGGATCATGTAGTGTTATGATTTTTGAACTTCTAGCCATGACACCTACTTGCACAAATGTAATCTATAGAAACCAAGAGGAGCAGCTGTGGTCTTTACAAGAGAGGGGTTTGGAACTGAGCTCACCAGTCCTGCAGAACCCAGGCTCTGCAAAGCCCATCTGCATACCTCTCCTTTAATGGGGAGGAAACTCATCCCAGAGGCAATGTGTGCCTTGTTCAAAGACACACTTTGGACAGACAGCGCTAAAGCCAGTTCTTGAATAAATACTTTCACCTTGTCTGCTTTTTTGATTGTACCCTGTATCCTTCCTAGCAAAGAATCTGTAACTTAGAGCTCTTAACAATCCAGATTCTTTTCCTTTCTCCACTTTTATTGTAGAGCTGTACCTGACAAGAAAGTCTGTTAGCTTGGTATCAGCATAATGGGCATGTCCTTGGATCAGTGCAAATCCATCCCAATGTTTAATAGATTAATTCATTAATCATCTGCTGATCACCTGCTCTGAGTGTCTACTAGGCACCATGCTAAGTCCTGGGAATATCAAGTTGATGAAAACTCCATCTTTTCCCTCATAGGTATAGGAGGAATATGAGATAGATACACAAATAAATACTATGTTTCTTGTAGCAGCTTAGCTGGAAAGTAAAAATTGTGTTGAACTGTTGATTCTTTAAACATTAAATATTAATCATTATATAATGCTCTGTTCATGGTTAATATATATTCTAGAAAGGCAGGATAATTGATTAATTTTTTATTTTTATTTAGACTTTTCTTTTTAAAAAAAGACACTAGATACAAACTGAGGAAATAGGAATAAAGTGTGGATTTTTTGGGGGTGGGTAATTAGGTTTATTTATTTATTTACATATTAATTTTTTTTTTAAATAAGGGTTCTGGGAATTGAACCCAGGACCTTGTGCATGTTAAGCACGCACTCTACCACTGAGCTATACCCTCCTCCCCTATTTAGACTTGTTTTTGAAGCAAAAAAGTTATTTTATTTTAAATGACTTTTTAATTAAGTAAATAATTTAGATATTGCTGTGAGTCACTGATCCCATGGGATGGAGGCCCCCTAAACTCTGTTTGGTGGTAGGTCACTGATTAAGGTGAAAAACGCTGAGGATGGCGGGGTCTTTCTTGTTATCTAATCTTACGGTGGAACCTGAAGGGGTAGTAATGGGTTGTAGATCTCCAGATAGAAATATATCTCCTTGTATAATTACTGATGGCCATGGTCGCTGTTTAACTAGTCAAAATTGCTTTAAAACTAGAATAGTTCCTCTCAGTGATTGGGCCTGATTGATTAGCCATGATCAAGACAAAATAAAAGGCTTCCTTTGGCAGGGAAAATGAATTGTACCAGAGATCCATGCAAATATGCTAGTCCTTGCTTCAGGATTCCTTGCCTTCTTGAAGCCTCCTTGCTCACACTAGAGTTCAGGATTTTCAGGATCAGCTAGGCCCCTGGTACAAGTGTTCACCTGATTGTCTGCTACCTCGTTATTGAATTGGGTCCATCTTTGTTTGCTACCATAAATCAGTCTATTTCTATTGCTTGCTATCATAGTAGGCTGCCACCATACACGTGAACTCTACTTAACCTTTTTCTACTATGTCAAGCCATGTTTACTGCTCTACCAACCTTAAGGAGGTTATCTCGTTCTTGTTTGTATCATGATCCATGTATCTGTGCTTGCTTCTACCTGAGAGCCTACCTCAGTCTCTAAGCATTCTGTGTAATAAAGTTTGCATTGAAGACTTCAGTTTCCATGATGGAGTCATTCCTCATGGACAGACCTTTCTGCAGTAAATGATTGTAAAAGCTGGAAGAAATATGTAAGATAATAGATTGAAGACATTGGAGAGCAACCGACACAGCTGGGAGGGGGTTATGGTCCTTGAGAAGAGAGAAGCACATTAGCTGAACTTAAGTTCTCCCTGGCTTCTCCTATGAGAGCATTTTCTAAACCCTAGCATAGGTGAATGAAGTATAAGACGAAAGTGTGGTATTATTGCACTGAGGAGAACAGCATCAGAACTTGGGGCAGTCCAAGTGGCTAGGACTGGAGGGGCAGATTTCTGGAGGGGAGGAAGCTGCAGAAAAGTAGCCCGGACAACTGCATATAAATTCGGTTCAAGTCAGTTGTCAACTACTAATCTGCAGATAAGCAGGACAAAGACCTCAAGAAACCTAGCACAAAAGGACATCTGAACAGCTAAATAACTGATCTGGGATATTTGTAGCCACATAATGCTTGGGAGAGAGAGAGGAATTCCAGTGCTTCCAAGGTGGAGGGGCATTGGTAATCAACCTCAAGTTCTCAGAGGGGACCTTGTCTGTCAAGCCCTGGGAGTAGGGACCTTACCCTAGGAAAAATGAAATACACAAGCTCCAACAGAGCTTCAAGTCAAGCTAGACAGGATCAGGTGATCTATCAGAATATTTTTTTCCTGAATTTTGGAAAACAATTTAATTCTCTTTGAAGGAAGATATCAGAGTCTCCATAATAGTCAGCATTCAATAAAAAATTAGAAGACATGCTTTAAAATAGAAAAAAAAATTACCAAAACTCAAGAGAAAAAAATACAATAAACCCTTAGATGATTTAGATATTGCAGTTATCAGGGACTTTAAAATTACTATGGTTAATACGATCAAGGAAGTGGAGAAAATGATGCACAGAATCGATGAAAAGATGAATAACTTCAACAGCGAATTGGAATCTATGTAAATTAATCAAATGGACTTTCTTAAGCTGAAAAATAGAATATTTGATATTAAGAACTTTAGGCGTTTTGAACAACCAGGTGAAAAACATCAGAACACAGGATTAATGAATAAGACAGATCAAAATAAGCTAAGAGAGAATGGAAACAGAGCATAAAAGACACACAGTACACAAGCTGACTTCTGAACTCACTATTCTCTCTTTTCTCCAGAAAGAGACTTCATACTTAGAAGCTCTATGGATTGCTTCTTTCTAGACTATTGGAAGCTATTAGAAACATACTTAGACATATCTAATTCCATTGCTGATTCAAAGCATTTGCGTTTTCAGGGGAATTTAGGGAATTGAGACATACTTTTGTTACCTTTAATGGAAAATCTGTTTCCTTTAAGTGGTATCTTTACCAAAATTTGACAGCTTCTGGAAAGAGAACGGAGTTCAAGACCCTGGGAAGTAGAAATAATCTAGATCAAGTTTTCTTCTTAAAGGAAATAATGCAATGTCAAAAGAACATTTGTCCATGTTTTAGGTTTTTTTTTTTTTTTTTCATTTTTATTCTGGTTTCCATTTCAGAACTATTTGGATCAGGAGAAGATCTCTGCCCCTTTCATTTTCTCCTGTTTTCTTTGATCTGTCAGTGCTTGTGCTCTGTGCCTTTTTACTGTATTAACAGTCTATAAGGTTTTCCGTTTCTGGAAATTTAGGCAGCGAGCAGAAGTTTTGATCCAAGTCTTTGTAATTTGCAGCATGAGAACTGTTTCACCAGTTGCAGGGCATCTTTTATGGGTTTTAAACTACTTTTTCTTGAGACTTTTGTGCATTATGTGTAGACCCACCCTGACACTGGTGGGGGAAAAGAATATACTCTGACAGCCATCTTACTGGTAACTTGGAAAAATATAAAAACATAGAAGGCAGATATTAATGAAAAGTGGATAGTATATTTTATTTCTTTCTATTCATTGATTTTCAACTAAAAATTAACCAAGAGTCAATATTGAGTATCATAAAACCTTGGCTACTTTATATATCTGGAAATGGCTTCTGACCTAGAAATAACAATGTTCTTCCATTTCACCCCCTACCCTTTTCGCCGGACAGCCTCCCCCACCCAGATCCTTGATGATAAAGAGGTTTCCCCCTGGACACCCAGTAACACATGAATCCAATTGTAAAGAACCAGTTACCCCACAGCTCTGCCTAGTGTACTATTGTGACCCAGTTTCTGAGGGTAAGAATTTTTCTTGATTATAAAATGCTTTCACAGGTGTTAGGTCATTTGATAGCCTCAAAAATTGGATGAGGAAGGAAGGGTGAATATTATCACCCTTATTTCACAATGAGGAGACTAAGGCAGATGAAGCGACGCACCCGAGGCACTAGCTGGCAAGCTTTAAAGCCTGGGCTCATGCCTTTGTTACTGTTTAGTGTTGACATCCTTACTTAGGAGGCTTGGGTGGACTGGTAGGTGGATGCAAAAAGCATTATTGTTGAAAGGCTTTTATAGGATAAAGTAGGACTGTGCCTACTTTAAATCTGTGATATAGGTATAGACTACTTTTGACTACTGTTCTAGCACTAGTGGAAGAGAGATGTTCTACTTTGCAGAAGCCTTTTACAATGTGAATCCCTAAATCCTTCTGGGAAATGGCAAAAGACTATAGTTTTAGAAATTTGTGCTGACCTTAAAAAAGAGGAAATGAATACCTGTAGGTGGTTTGATAAGCTCAGAAAAATGTTCTTGGGAATGTGCAGTAATGGTTTGTCCAGATTAGATGACACCTTGAATCTGAAAGGGCTTTGCAGATCCACAGTTGTTTAAGCTGTTGAACAACAGGGTGCTAAGCACTAAAGCATGTTTTGTGAGTACTCTAGTGTCAAGGTCATGTTGGAAGACAACTCTTGGGGTGAGTCTCACTTCCTATCTTGTAAGCAGAGGAATAACTAACTTTATTCCATTCTATTATTTCCAGAATGTTTATACAGTGAATAGCCTTGGAAGGTATAATATCTCCTTCCAAAGCAAAGGGCAGGCATGCTTACTGTCCAGTATAAAGGATTCAGGTTCCCTAAGCTCAGGGTCCCTCTCCTGCAATGCTTACTGTGTGTCCAGGTGCCACCTGATCCTCTCTGTGTTGCCCTATGAGAATTGGTTCTCTAGGAACCAGTGCAAGAAAATGCTGCTATTCTGGCTACCACTACTGCTAAGAGGAATAAAGTCAATTGTCTCTGACTCAGCTGTGTCATGTCTTCTTCCAGCATCTGTAAAAGTGTGACAGGCTGAATGTTAGTTTGCAAATAGCCTTCACAGTATAGTTCTGACAGGTCACGAGTCATTTCTCCTTCTTCTAATCTCTAGTTTGGGGGGGGGGGGGGAAAGCACAAGACATTTCAAGACCTGCATATGGTTTCCTGAATCTTGTGCATTATTAGCAGGATGATTCTGGCATTTCACAATGAACACTGTGGAAACCAGATATGTAGTTGGGGGAAAGTAGTCAGGAAATAATGACACTGCAGAGAATTTGGGGGCTTTTAGATAATTCACTGCTGTTCCTCCACTGCAGACTTCAGTCTCTTTAAGGCCATCCTTGAGCAAACCTGGGATGTAGGTCTTCATGCTGGGGAACACCTCTTACTTTCCCATTTTATTGCTCAATATATTTGGAAAGTATCCTCACTGTTCCTCACTAGGCTGGGTTTTCATCCTAAGCTCAATACTAGACTTCCATTTCTGAATGGACCTCCGGTTCATTTTTGGATGGTAATTCTTGGCATGATAACCGTGTTCTGTCTCTTGATTTTTCATGATGGTGGACATTAACACAGCTAACTATCTCTGATGAGATTCATGCTCATTTAAGATGGGGAATTTTTCTTTAGCATTCTAAGTAGGGTCTGGTTATGGGCGAGAAAGTTCTCCAAGCTTGAGCTCTCCTTTTGTTAATGGTTAATGCAGTTTTCTAAGACTTAATGCTGCCCAAGGATTCTGAGGTTCACTTCTGTACCTGACCTCTTTTATTTATGCTAACTGTCCATAGGGTTTGGACATTTGTTTGGACCCATTAACTTGTGGTTCACGTATTCTTCCACAGTTCTACCTTCTCCCTTCCAAGTCCCTAGTAAGTCACCCATTTGATTCTGGGAGCTGGTCAACCCCAGTGCCTTTGCAGAAACTCAATAAATATTTGTGGAATGATCAAATGAAGGTACCAGGTCTTTTGCTGAGCCTTTTAACCATAGCTCAATCTAACCAGGACCTTGCTTTCCCCAATAACAAATACATAGAAAGAGAGATACTAATGCTTCAAATCATATGATAATTATCATCACGGCAGTAATTTGTGCCTGATACTGTGCCAAGTGCTTTGCATATATTGCCTCACTTAATCCTCACGAAATTACTGTATGATTATCATCATTCTACAGTTAAAAAAATGGGCACAGAGAGATTTTGTAACTTTTTTGAAGTCACTCAGTGACAGAACTGAGATTCTTCTCCCTTCTAAGAGCCAGGGGTATCATTTGCACATATTACATGGCTAAAGAAGAAAATTGAACTTTTACTTTTGGGTAAGACTGACTTCAGTCAGCCATAAAAATGTCTTTGTCCCAGGAGCAGGTAAAAGATCAGAGCTAAGCCAGAAAGCCTGACCTTTGCTGAAAGCAAGCCATAGGTGTTCTTGCTCAACTCCTCATTTACACATCTCCCTTTCTTATCATTTTGGTGATTATTTGATTTATTCTTTCATTTATTCTGAGAGTAGTTATTGACACCTGACTTAGCACACAGCACCATTCCTAAAGAATTCAGGCTAAGTGAAGAGAAATAATTTCCTTTAGGGGAAAGAGAGCATCCTCTGTGGACCTGCCAGAGGCCAGGCATTTTCCCTAGAGGATGGGAAGAAGATAGAAGAGGTACGAAGGATGTGGGATATGGACTAGGGACTTTGTCGTTGCATGTAAGTTCCTATGTCTTTCATGCTGCATCTTTTGTGTTGTATACACTGCCTGACACACAGGAGTTGCTTCTTAAATATGGTCCAGCTGAATTAAAGCAACATCCCTCTTGGATGGTCTTCTTTTGCCTTAATCATGCTCCTGGAATTTTACTTAAGTTGTTGACTGGAAAAAAATGGACATATTGGTTTAGTATAAATGTTTAGATGTCAGATTAAACATGACTAAGTTTCAGTTTCTGCTCTTTCTTTTTCTTTAATCAGAAAATAACTTTGCCATTTACCGCATCTCATATTCTTTAGTATTGTATTTTGGATCAGGGCAGTATTTCTGTTTTTTTACTCTCAAGGTACAGAGAATAATACCATAGAAAAACTGCTCACATGTGATGAACGAAGCTATGTAAATACACACAGTCTGCTAGATTAGGCTGTATGAAATTGATGATATTTAAGAGTTTTTGACCTTTAGTGGTTAAACTTAATGGATTATGCTTTTCCTTCTTCTTAAAAAAAAAAAAAAACAACTGAGATGCCTATAAAAGAATAAAAATTTCTCTACAAAAATTTCTATGGTACACTCCAGGAGGATGTACTTCTGGCTATAGTAAAAGATATTTGCATTTTTCCTTTGCTTTATCAAAATTCTTCCTAACTGGATAGCCTGCATCACAAACTTGCTTTCCCAGCTCTGATTGTTAATGTGAGTGTGTGCTGGTTAATTTATTTCATATTATTTAAGGCCTTGTGAGTATTATTAGAATGAGAGGAAACCATGGAAATTATGGGTTCTTGGTTCACTACTTTAATAAATATTTACTGAGAGCCAACAAAAACAACATTTATTGCATGAGCGGAAAACAAACAGACACAGTCCTCCTCAAAATTTATTGTTTATGGTTTGTATTGTTTATAGCAAAGAGCCTTGTAAATAAATGTAAAATTACAGCTGTGTTAGGTGCTTCAAAGGAGAGTGCATAATAGTATAACTGTAAATATGAGGAAGAATTGATCAAGCTGGAGAGGTTAGGTAGGGTCTTTTCTGAGGAAGCCAAGGCCGGGCCAAGGGCAAGAACAGTTGTTAACCTAATGAAAGGTGGGAATATGAAACAACACAGTTCAGTTCAGTTCACCGAATGTTTACGGAATGCCTACCGTATGCCAGACACTATGCTTAGATGCTGGGAAATGAAACAATGAGTAAGACATGGCCTTTGCCTCAGTAAATAACTCACTCTAAGGGGCTCATCGTCATGCAGTTGACAAACTAGGAGAGCCACACTGTGTGTGTTTTCTTTACTTCTGTGTAGTTTTGGTTTCCTTTGTGTGGGTCTTCCCTCAGCTAGGCAAGTGCTTCTCAAGAAATCAGTCTTTTTGTTGTGGGATCAAAGTTTAACAAACAAGCATACATAGTCTCTTAGATTCAAGTCCAGCAACATGCTATTCTAGGCTTTACCATCGGTTGAATGTAGCCCCATAGCGGAGCTCATGCCTGTTTCAGAGCCCGCCAGCAGCATGGCTCCAGGAAGGAGGCCTGACTGCCACCAAACAAGAAACCCATTATGTCTTTATCTCACTCTTTGTTTAACCATTAACTAAAAGTACTAAATGATTAACCCAGCCATAGAAATGAATAATAAACACACTGTATGTGTACTTGATTAATCTGTTTTTGTGTTAACTATCCCTCAGACCTGGGGTTCAGACTCCTAGGGACACACAAGAAACACACACATGAAATGTCAAGGGGGTAAACAAAGGGGAGAGGCGGGAACTGTGGAAAAATGGAGATTGCCAAACACACAGAAACCAAACAGAACAGCCCACACTGGTGCTGGCTTTTTGCCCCAGACTCTAGGGCATGTCCTCATTCGTTGTACCCACCGAGAGCACATTCTAGGCCGCCCTTCTTCTCTACAAAGGTCTACGTCCTGGCATCACCTTTGTGCCTGTGATTTGGGAATAGCTCCCTGTTCTAGAATTTACTGACTCTTGCCCCGCTTGGCTTCATACCCTGGTCTTGGAGGAAAACGTGACCCAGGGCCAGTTCTAAGCGATGGTGTCTCTGCTCTTCTGTTTGATTCTGTCTGGGTTGCCGCACCACTGAGCCCTGGACCCCCAGGATGCCACCCTGCCCCCCAGCCTGCTTAGCCTGCTCCTTTGTCTGAGACCAGCAGACCTCCACAAAGGGATGGATGAGGCCGCCAGTGACACCTGGACCTGTGTCTCAGTTCTGCTGTCTCATTTCATTGTTTTCTTGCTTTTTACTCTTCTTTGCGAGGACTCACAAACTTCCTTTACAGTTAGTGTCATTATATTGCACTATTAAGTCTCTCTCATCCTGGCTGCAAATCCTGAACACTTGTGTTCTTTTTCCTGTGTTTCATTATTACTATAATTTTTGTTTTTTATCTTTGAGAGTTGACTTATTAGGAGGCAAGTATTATTTCCAGGTTATGGAAGGGGACCCTTAGATATTGCACCACTAAGTGACTTGTCCAACTTGGCAGCCTGGCCTTTATTGTAGAGCAATCAAGTAGAAAAGGAGAATAACTCCCAAGTTTCCTTTCTTGGCTGAGCGCACATCAACATTGTACACATCCAATAAATATATTAACTAAATGGTTGAATATTGGTGGTTTGGGTGTATCAATTAAGAAATTTTAGGTTTAAAGACTGTAAGAAATTATGTTAGAGACAACAGCATTAAGTGGCCTTTTGCAAAATGCAAAATGCACTTCTGTATTCACAATCCATAAAACTTTTGAGACTTCACTTTTGAAAATTCACTGTGTGTTCTAACAATTTGACACTCTTCCTGTGAAGAGTTATTATCAACCCTGTTGATGAGAGCTGTGATTTTTGCCTACAATTTCTAAATGGATGTGATGAATAACATTATCAGACTATCTGTCTAGCAAGTTGTTTGCATGATCTCATTTCCAGATTATTCTGTAAAAAAGGAATTCGCACGAGTACCATTTTGCCCCTTAAATATCTGTTTCTGCTTAGTTTTTTTTTTTCTGGAAATATTGTTAACAATATACTCCAGTGGTGATCTAGCCCAAGATGTTCTTGTGTTGTTTTGGAGCAAGTTGCTAGTGACTCACAGCACATTGGGCGTCCAAGCTATGGTTAACTGGTGGTCAAGTTAGGAAATTCTGTTCCCATTAACTCTCCCATTCTTAGCCCAGAACACCTCTCCCCTCAACATTTTTTTTTTTTCTTTTGATTCGTCATGCTCATAGTCTCTGCTTGGTGTTTTCAAACCCAAAGTAGACGCAATGACATGCCATAAAAAGTATTGTTCCTACTGCACTTCCAGCTTAGCTGAAAACAGGAAACACAGGCCATTTCGTGGAAAAGCCCGCTCTTGTGATATTTCCAAGCCAAGAGGTTTGGACCAACTTTGGTTGAGTGTCTGAACTTTTGGCTTCTTACTTACAGTAAACCTTCTAACTTCAGAATTTTAGCACCATTTTCTACTTATAAGTTGAGGCCTTCCATATTTAGATTATGCTGACACATGAATTAATTTACTTTTAAACTATTTTTATTTAATATTATGATGTAGTTGTAGCTAAAAAAATGTGTATAAGAAGATTATGTGCATCATACGATTTAAAGCATAATAGTGAAAAAAAACATATTTTCCATAGTTTCAAGACTTTACTTACTTATTGGACAGTTTATTTAAAATGGGTCTATTATTATCAGGCTTTACTCATTAAGTGAATGTTTGATGCAGAAATTTACTATGTACAATAAATCCAGACGCAAAAATTCTAGGTTAGGTAAAATAGTCTGACAACTCTAAGGTAGGGAGTACCAAGCCCTACCAGAAAATAAATCTAAATTACTTTGCACTCTAATAACCAACCGATTGATTTTTAGTAATCCTAGGAGGCAAGGGAGCTTAAAATTAGAACTTCATGTTGACTCTATCTTTTTTAAAGATCCAGTAAGGTAAATATCTAATTGGATAGATTAACAAAAGAAGCCACACAAAGTTACATTTATGTGATTCCAGGAAAATAGAGTGTCCTTGGACAATCCATTATGTTATCTTCCAGTGTCAGTTAGGGGCCTAATTGTTCTTGGTTTCTTCCATATTTTGTGACTGTGTGGACTGGCCATATAAATTGAATGGGTTGCATTATTTCATGGCTTCTCTTCTGACTTAATCATCTAACATGGTCATGGTTCATCATGGTTTTCAAGCATGATAAATGGTGGCAAGAACTATAATTCCAGACTGAGTTGTTAAGTAAGTTTATTTCATTTTCCTTTGTAAGATACAATTTGCCACATCTCTTTTTTCACCTTTGATTTAGTTTTAAAGGCAAGTCATCTCAAGGAAGGGAGATTAAAAAAAATAATGTCAAGGAAAATAGAGTGCAGAGATGAGAGAAGCATTTTCAGAGGAATCAGAGCCCTTCAGCCTTAACCTTTACTGAGAAAAGATTTTAACTCAATATTTGTTGAAGTTCTGAAATGACCGAATAGTTCCTTTTAGTCTATGTTTTCTTGCTTCCATTTAGCTGGAATGTACTGGACAGGATTAGAAATGACTGCTCTTTTGGGTTTTTTTTTTTATGGTTTAGGCTAAAAGCAAAGTGCCAGAGTTCTTAAAAGTAATCTTTCTTTATGAGATTCCAAGCCTTTGTGTAGACTTAGAAAGTGGAGACAATATCTAGGTTTTAAAAGAGTTTATCAAGCTGTATATAACATACTAAACTTTAAAAGTTTTGCTCATGGTTAGTTGGCGATACAATCTTCCATCCCAGGTCAACCCTCCTCCCCTAAACCTTCTTCCAAAGCAAGAAAAACAAAATAAAAGACAGCTAATACCTGTTAAAATGCTGCATAAGCCAAACATTTTTCTATTGTGTCTGTATCACATGATATCCATTTTCCTCTGCATAATTCTTGGAATAATATCACTCACAATTTAAGATCTTACATTTCAGATTTTTAAGCTCTAGTCGAATAATACTGGATGAGTTAGAAAGTCCTAATAGTGAATTTATAAAGAAATGTTGACAGAGCTTGGATTCTCATAGTGCTGGTGGGTACCATGATTATAATAATGGTTTCCTTTAAAACTCTTCCATTAAATGTTCCAAACAGTGGAATTTGTAGTTTTTCCTTTGGTCCAGAGATCAAAAACATGAACAATTTTACATTTTTAAGGTTGGACAGCGTCTGTGTTTCCACAATTTCTGTGGGAAAGCAATCAACCCTTGCTCAGTTTTATTAAAAACCACCATCTTGGCTCCAATATGTGCCATTACAAGTACTTTCATTATTGTCTAATATCTCCTTTTAGGAAGTAGGGGTCTGCTTATTGCTTTGTTTTTTTGTCTTTTTAATAATTGGCTTTCAAAAACTACATGCTGTTAAGTGAAAAGTGATTTAAAAAATTGAAGATAGGGTAACAGAGTGGTTAAAAGGGTAAATGTGAGAGACAGACTGAGGTTGAATCCTCTACCATTTAGTGGCTATGTGACTCAGGCAGTCTATGTAACTCCAAGCCTTATTTCCCTCATCTGTAAAACATGTATATTAATAGTATCTTCTTTGGAGCAGGGGGAGGGTATAGCTCAGTGGTAGACTGTGTGCTTAGCATGCACAAGGTCCTGGGTTCAATCCCCAGTACCTCCATTAAAAAAACAAATAAATGAAATAAATAAATTTGAAAAAATAGTATCTTCTTTGTAGGGCTTTTGTCAGGATTCAATAAAGTAACTAATGTAAAGTGACTGGGTCATGGTAAGCTCTCAACCATTGGTGCCATTATCAGATGTTCTTTTTATTCTTTTTTTTTTTTTTTTGATTGTAGAATACAGACTATTTTTATTTTTTTAAAAAATATTTTTACTGAAGTATAGTCAGTTTACAATGTGTCAATTTCTGGTGTACAGCATAATGTTTCAGTCATATAGGAACATATGTGTATTTGTTTTCATACTCTTTTTAACTGTAAGTTACTACAAGATATTGAATATATTTCCCTGTGCTATACTGTATACACTTGTTGTTTATCTTAAAAGACAATTTGGAAATATATTCCAGTAGGAATTACTGTCTTTCTAAGATAATTTTATCTTTTAACAAGTATATTTTAGTGTTTCTATTTTAAAATAAAATAAAATAAACTTGATTTATTCATTCGACAGCTCTTTATTGAGTACCTACTGTGTGCCAGTTGACTAACACAGCACTTTCTCTCAAGGAGCTTATAGCATATTCTGTATTCATGCATTGGGAATCATGTTAGAAAAAGACATTTTAAAGGCTGAGTTGAATGGGCACAAAATCTTGTTTTGTGTTTTAGAATGCAACATATCATTTTTATTGTTAATATGGACTACAAAGTTTAAGTGGCAGGAAAATATTCATTATCATTCAAATAACTCAGAATCTCTCAAGAGTTAATACAGGAAGATAATGTCTCAGGTTAATAACTGTCACTTTTCTTTAGAAAGTAATTTTTGTTCACAGATGATCTCTGCTCCTCCCTACCATGTTCACCAAGTAAAGCCTAAAGGGAATTTTGTCTGTATTTCAACTACCTATATTTTGAAAGAACCTTTTAAATTTGTTTTAAAAACAACATTTTTAAATGGCAAAGAACAACATAATTTAGGATTTGATGTTATTTAGATTTTTTTTCACAATAAGAAAAAGCAAGGTCTTAAAGACAGCAACTTTGTTAGCTGAGTCCTATCTTAACTTTTTAAAATTTGTTTTTAACGTGTTTATTCATGGGCTAATTCTGTTACTGACTTGACGTAACTTATAAAGAAAATAAATAATAGAATGCAATAAATAATAGAAAATAAATAAAAGAATACAGAATTAAATTTTTGGATGTACGTATCTAAGAGTAGAAATTCAAGAGACGGGGAAAGAGAACACAAATATGCAAGTAATAAATCTACACAATTTCTATTGCTATGCCTCAAATTTTGCACTTACTTTACTGGGCTGAATTTAAATTGAACTGCCTGGATTCCAGAGGAGAGTGTTTGTAATTCTGTAGTATTTTTAATCAAGTAATACAGCAAACATTTTTGGAACAGCTATTAAGTTGGTCATTGGCCAACACGTCAGCCATTTATGTTGGAACCTCTGGCTTGCGACTTCTCAACTCTCTCTCTCAGTTTAACAACAATAAACACACAAAAATATTGGTTGTTAAATCAAGGGTGGGGAGTGGTTTGGGATTTTTCTATTTCACTATAAATTATTTTTTTTGTGGGCTTTTTCTGTTTTGTTTTGTTTTTGTGGCTACCAGAGTATAGAGTCTCCCCTGTATTCCTCATTTGTTAAGAAGTTTTTCTACCATGAATGAATGTTGAGTTTTATCAAATGATTATTTTTTCTGGATCATTTGAGATGACCATATGAGTTTTCTCTTTTCTTTTTCTGTAAGTTTGTTGAATTTTATTAATAGGCCTCAAATATTAAATCACCTGTGCATTTCTAGAGGGAACAAATCTTGTTTGCAGTATTTTATGCTTTTCATATGCAGCTGGATTTGATTTGCTTATGTTTTGTGTATGAGTTTTACATTCATGTTCATGGGAGAGATTGGCTTATTCTTGTTAAGTTTCTTTCTTATAAAATTCTTGTCAGATTTTAATATCAACATTGCTGCTCTCACAAAATGGGAGTGGAACTATTCTTTGTTTCCTTTCTCTGGAAGGCTTTGTGTAAGATTGGTATTATTTCTTCCTTAAAGATTTCAAGGAATCACTGATGTAACCTGGGCCTAAGTTTTCTTCCTAGGAGAGAAATTACAGATTTAATTTCTTTCAGAGATACAGCACTATTCAGATTTTTTATTTTTCTTGTGTCAGTTTTTCTTCCATCCTCCCTTCCTTCCTTCCCCATCTTTCTGTCTTTCCTTCTTTCTACAGTTCTATTTCAATAACTTTAGTAAATACATTACATACATATATATAAAGGTGTATATATATATATATATACCTTTAAGAAATAAATATGATCTTTGTTGTTCTGTGGCTTGCTTTATCTTTTAGTAACATATCTTAGAGGTTTTTTCTGTATCAGTAGCTATGAGGCTTCCTCATTCTTTTAACAACTGCATAATATTTCATAGTATGAAATCACCATATTTTATTTAATGAATCCTCTATTGAGGAATATTTAAATTGTTTCCAAATCTTGGCTGTTACAAATAATAATTTAATAAGCATTATTGCACATATATTTGAATATATACATAGAAATATTCCTTTTTTTATTCCTTAGTAGTAACTCCATCTAGCCTAAACAATGGAAAATAGATTATTGCCTGTTTCTTCTTAACATTCCAATCAGGCAGCCTTAGGATTTTTTTTTTTTTCTGAATGATACACTTTGCATTACATTAGCACCTTGGTGTATAGTGTATTATCTTACCAACTCTGCCTTCATTACTTATTACTGCTCAGGTTTGGTTTATTGTAATACCTTCTTGTTGATTTTCACTTTATTTGTATAGGTATTTTCAATAGGGGAAGATCTGTACAGGGACAAAATTTTGTCTGTTTTGTTCAGTGTTTTATCCCTAATGCTTAGTATTAGGTCCTAGTTGTACTCACACATAGTCGATACTCAAAAAAAAAAAAAAAAGTAATTCATGGAGAGACACAGTAAGATATAATGGTTTTAAAACAACAGTAATGGTGAGCTGAGGGACATTCACTCGGTTATTTGATGACTGATTTTTAGGGGTTGTGGTAACCAGTGGCAAAGACAACTAACATACCAGGCCTATGTCTCACAGACTAGAAGGAATGGATGCATAATTGGGCCAACTATAACACAGTGTCATAGTATTGTAAAGGCTTTGGGAGGCATAGAAGAATGGGCAGGGAAACTGACTCAGAGATGTGGAAGGCTTGTGGAGGGCAGGCAGCTTGAACCGGTTCTTAAAAGATGACTTTTCCCTTGGAGAGAATAAGAGGAGTAGCACACACAGAGGGTTGGAAATGTGTGATGCAGTAGACGAGAAGTTGAGGTCACTTGAAGTATAGAAAGCATTGGTGGGGGCAGGTTGTTGAGAGAGGTGTAAGAGCACATGGCCAAGGAATGAGATGTGATGGTAGAAGGTGGCTTGGGTAAAATTTGGAAGCTCCTAGGTTCATAGCAAGATGTCTGGATTTTATCTTGTAGTCAGGAAAGACACTACAGGTTTTAAAGTAGCAGAGTGTATCAGAAAACTGGGTGAAACAATGGCTTAAACAAACTCAGGTTTGTTTTTTCACCAATAAATTTGAAGGCTAGTAGTTGCTGGTTTTGGTTCAAAGTCTCGAGGAGGTCAGGAGCAAGGTCTCTGTGATTCTCTTCATACTTTCCTCATGGTTGGGTGGTGGCTGCGGCGGCCCAAGCCACCATGTTCAAGTCCTAGGATGGAAATTGGTGGAAGCATCCCAGAACAATTAGTGAGTCTTTATCAAGAAGGCAAAATTTTCTCTAAAGATTTAAGTTTTTGTCTCTTTGGTCAGAACTGTGCTTCATGAAACTCACCTTACTGTAAGGAGGGCTGAGAAATGCTATCTGGGCACATTTCTGTTCCAAAAACAATAGAAGTTCTATTAGTAAGAGAGAACAGATTGGATAGACAACTAGCTGTGTCTACCATAGGTGTGACATTAGGTATTATTCTTAGGAAAATACCACTGGGCAATATCAGAGGTGATTTGAGGCTAGATAGTTTGGTTGACCAATATATTCTCCCAGGTCTAGTGGCCATGGTATCTAGGGATTATAAATATTGACTGATGAAAATCATGAAGGTGGTATTAATGATGATTTATAGTCCAGTAATATCACTTGGGATGTTTTAAGGTTTTTTTCTATTTGAATAAAGTTACTAAGAAATAATTAACTCCAACACATATTTAATAACCACCTAAGAGCCATATCTTTATAATGTTACTCCATTTCATTTCATTCATTGCTTCATTCATCAAATATTTATTAGGTACTTTGTGTGTGAGACATTGTGCTGGGTGCTAGGGACAGAGCAGTGAAAAAGATGGACCAGTTCCTGTTTTCGTGGACCACAGGGTCTGGCTGGGGAGACAGGCAATTAACAGGAGATCTAATCAACAGGATTATTATAGATCATACTATGGGATACTTGGAAAGAAAGAGTGATGAGATAGTGTGAGGGGCAGGTGCTATTTCCGGTAAGGTGGCCAGGTTAGGAAAACCTCTCTGCAGAGGTAACCTTCGACCTGAAGGATGAGAATGGGCCACATGTGAAAGAAAAAAAAAACAGTGCTAGGATGATGTGAGAGGAATAGGTGCAGAGGCCCAGAGGCAGGAAAGGGCCAGAAATAAGGGCCTGAGGCTGGTGTGGGTGCACCATGGAGAGAGCAGGGGATACCTCTGGTAAAGGAGTTGAGGGTCTTTTCATGGAGGGCCCGTTGGGCCATTGTGCAGGAGCTGGTAGAAGGCTTTAGGCCATGAAGGTGATGATCTGACTTGCGTTTACAGAGGTCCCTCTGATTGCCATCCGAGGACTGGAGAGAGGCAAGAGGGAATGTAGTGAGACCAGATAGAAGGACCCTTTAGGAGGCTAATGCTGTGGCCCAGGAGAGGGACGATGGTGATTTGGGTGAGAAGGGTTTCCAAGGAAATGGAGAATAGCTAGAGATATACATTTGGGCACAAACCGAACCGACAGGACTCGCTGATGGATTGCATATGGAAATTAGGAAAAGCCTCATTTCTGAGTATTTTAAAAACTTGCAGTTTGTGTTAACTTGTAAACTCTAATGGCAACATCTTAACTGGGTACTTCCACTTCTTCTTAACTCAGCCTTTATCCATTAAAAGGTTAGTAACTACTGGGATAATTGTTTTCTTTTATCTTATTTTAATTAAACAGCAACAATGACAACAACAGGAAAGGATTTTTAACAGAACAATAGTTCCAGCTTAGTGTTTGCCTTTGAAGATCTTGCATGTGTCCTTCATCCTAAGGGAAATGCCTCCTTTTTCTGGTCTTCCCAGTTCATAAAAACAAATATCCAGAAAAAGAGATGTAACATAGATTTTATTTTTAGTAGAAGAGAGATGAAAAGGAAATAGCAACAGCAACATCTCTCCAGGCTTCCCTTGTTATTCATGTGCATTTCTGTGGAATTGAATGACCCGAAGAAAAGCAAATGATTTTTATATAACTTTGTCTGAAATTAAGTTAATCTACACCAGTAAGTCCCTCAGTTTAACAGGCACGTAAATCACATGAGGGTCTTGTGGAGATGAAGATTCTGACTCAGTAAGTCTGGGTGGGCCAAGGTTTTGCATTTCTACCAAGCTCCCATCTGGTCCGCAGACCACACTTGAATAGGAAGCATCTCAACTTTACTTCAAATGGCATTTTCCCTGCTCTTAATCATTTATACTCTTATTTTTTCAGTGTCCCAGTACCATCAGTGGAGAAACTGACCCAGTAGAACTTAAAACACACTTGGTAAGTAGAAGAAACAAATAAGGAATTTTTTCCCCCTCTAGAATTTTTTTCTAGATTTATAATTCACTTTCTGTTTTTGGTCTAAGAAAGCCTGGCATATTGATTGTTGTCTGGTATGTTCTTTATTTAACCTAATGACTAAGAATCTAATTACATTCCAAATTACGTTGTGACTATTATCCTAAATATTCGTAGCTGCTTTCAAGATGAACTCTATAACATCACTAGAAATAGGCTCTGTGGCCTTTTTGGGAGATTTGCAATGTGATCATATGATCCCAAATAGCTTTTTTCACCATGGGATGTTCAGAAAACCACAGAATTTTAGGGTATCTTTTCAAGTTAGCATTAATCATATGTGGTTTTCTTCTGAAAGTATTTCTTTCAAAATGACACACATTTTGAAAAGAAAAAAAAAAAAAGAGCACATATCCGTTTAGACAAAATGTTGAAGAAGGAGAGGATTTGACTCAGAAACCTTATCTGGGAATGATAGATTTTAATATTTTCTATCTCAACAATTGTTATTTGGCATAAACTATCAAGCTAGTTATAAACCAAAAGGGAGAACTCAATTAAGTAATAAGCTTAAGTTCTAAGTTACAAGTGCCAGGATATTTGTAAATAAAATTAAAGCCAAAATTATTTTATCAAAAATACATTTTATATAAATTACTGTAACTCAAAATATAAATACTCAGAATATTTTTTTTTAACAGAAATATGACTTTTGAAACCCTTATAACTCCAAAAATATGCTAATTTTAAAAGGCATCGGATTACCTAATTACTTAGATGCCATTCTAGTTGGGATTTACAAAAATGTATATTTAGCCAAGGAGTATTTACTCAGATGAAAACATGGTAGCATGAGCTTCTTCCTGCTGTTATGATTTTATTCATCTTTTTCCAAGCTCTTCCCATTTTTCTGCCTCTTCTACATTTTAATTTATTATTTTATACATGCAAAAGACTATATGTAAATATAAATACTTTATGATGCACATTTTAAAAGGAATGCTTGTGAACCTATCAGCATCTTAAGAATTAGGAAAAATACCAATACCTTTTTATTCTTTACTTATCCATATCCTGTTTCCTTCTCAGAAGTAACCTCTATGCTGAATTTTTCATTAGTCATTCTCCTAAAAACTAGTTTTACTGCAGATCCATATAAATTGAAATAAGATATAGTTTAGTTCCTTACTTTATGAGCTTTATAAAAGTTTTTTTTTAATAATGTATGTATCTAGTTTTTTTTTCACTTGATATTTTTCTAAGATAATACATATTAACGTCTGAGGAGTAGGTCATTCATTTTCATTGCTGTGTGATATTAACTTTGTGTTTGTATCAAAATTTGTCACTTGAGGAATGGAGATTTGGTTTCCCAGATTTTTTGTTATTATGAAACATGCTTCTCTAAACATTCTAGTATATTTCTCTCAGGGCACAAATAGGTTTTCTAGGTTATTTATATTTTCTAATGGAATTGCTGCAAATGATCATCAGCCTCTCAAGATAATATCAAGTTCTTTTCCAAAGTACAATTTTATATTTTCACAAGAAGATCAATTTCTATTGATCCATCTCTTGGTTTTGTTATTTATCTTAATTTTTGTTAAAAATAGGTATAATTTTGTTATCTTAATTTGAAGTTACTTGACTATTGCTAGAGTTGATAATTTTTTTGTGTTTTTTGGCCATTTGTATTTTCCCCTTTATGGAATGTTTATTTATTCATTTCTTTGCTTATTTTTCTATTGAGTTGTTTTTTCTTATATGTTTCATTTTTCACTTAAGGACTTTATTATTTACTGATTTTTTTTCTCCCTAATTACTTTCTAAACAGAGAATACATCTAATCTTGTGTTAGGTATGGATTCTCCTAGTAATGGCAGAGTAGCTCAGATCAGATCAAGCATCCCAGTAATAACAATTATACAAACAATATATATACACATAATTACACGATATACACATAATTTTATACCTATGCACAGACATATATACACATATTGTGTTTGTAATTATACATATATATGTATATATGTATGTGTGTGTGTGTATGTATATATATATATAACAACTAAAGCTGCTGAAGGACCAATAAAGGTGGGCAAAAACTGGAGAAGCATTGATAATTGGAAGAAGAGAATAGCATGAGGTGAGTTTCCCATATTTAATGCTTTTCATCTGAGGGTAGGCTCCCAGTCAGCAGTACTTTCAGGGTTACCATAACGACTAGAGAGTGAGGGTGAAAAGCCCAAAAAGAAGAGACGCACAGAGGGAGAGCCCAAAATTCTGCATGTTAACTCTGTCCAAATATCTGCCTGACTTCTGAAGAATGCATGTATGGTAGAGGGTAGCCACCTAAGGTTGAAAGGATTGAACAGAGATTTCAGCGGCTGGTCACCACAGGGCAAACAGAGTTTGAGTTCTCCAAAGTATTTTCCTGCTAAAACGAACAAATGAAACATTAGTACCCTTCAGAGAAATCTAACATATTCTCTACAAGATTCAGGATGCAGGACAAAATGACTAAATATATGAAGAAAATAGGGAAGTGATACCTGTATCCAAGAGAAAAGGTAATCAGTAGAGATTTACTCCAAGAAATTGGAATTTAGCAGAGAAGATTTTAAAGCAGCTGTTATAACTATATAAAATTTTAAAGAAAAATATGATCACAATAAGTCAGCAGAGGAAATTTCAACAGAGTAAAAACTCTAAAAAGGAACCAAATGGAAATCATAGAAAAACACAATCGGAAAGGAAAAAAAAAATTACCAGATGGGCTTAAGGGCAGATTGAATATGACAGAAAAAGAGCCAATGAACTTGAAGATAGATAATAGTAATTATTTAATTTAAATCTAAATAAAAAGAAAAAATATTTAATATAAAAATGAACAGGGACTCTTGTCACTTATAGAATAATATTAGAAGGTCTAATAAGAATATAAATGGAGTCTGAAAATGAGATAGGAAAAAAATGCAGAAAAATCATTCAAGGAAATAATCTCTAAAAGTTCCCAAATTTGACGAAAGATATTCTGTATTGTTACCAAACCCTTCCAGTTTTATTGCTAGAAATCTCTGTGAATCCAGCCTCTCTTTCTCACCTTCCTACTGCCATTCACTTGGACTGCTGCAACAACTTCCTATCTGTTTATGGGGATACCTGCTTCTCCCTCTTTTAGTCTGTCTTCCACATTTTCACCAGAGTTACTTATCTAAAATCAATCTTTCAAAATCAAAGCTGATAATAACAACATTATAAATAAGAGAAAATCTTAAACTTAGCATAGCCTTTACAATATGACCCAATTTATACCTCCTGTCTCAGTTCCCTAATACATATTCTGTACACTATGCTTCTGTGACCTTGAGCTTCTCATTATTCCCAGACAGTACAAATCCTTTCATACCCCCATGCCATCTCATAGTGGTGCCTTAGTGCAGTTCACATGCCTTCCCTCTTCTGGGAGACTCCCATCACGTCTGCAGAGAACTCCTCTTCAGTAACTTAGAGTTAGTGGTCTGTTCTGTATGTTTCCATAGCGCATGATAAACATTGCTGTTGGAGTGGACACCCTGAGAGAGAGTCCGCACTGTATGTTCCTTTAGTGCAGAAACTGTTCCTTTTTGTGTCTTAAAAACTGACATAATGCCTGGAATAAAGTGGGTGCCAAGTAAGTATATGTTGAATAAATAGAATATCTGATAGATGTTATATATGTATATACTAGGTTGAACCATAGGAAACTCCTGATATTGGGCAGTTACTCACTACAGAAGTGGCAATTTTGGTTCAACACATGCACACACTTATATGTGTGAACAACTTAAGGCAGTTAGAGTTTTATGCCCCAGCTGCATCAATTAGCATTTATCATGAAATGATATCAAGAAATCATCTGACCTAACCCACTACCTTCAGGCATGTGACATATTCTTATGTTACAGTAGAAGCGCAGAGAAATTATTTGCCCAAGGTTTAGAGAGGTATTAAGTCGTAAAGCATGTTTATAAATGTTAAAGCAAGAGTTTAAAAAGTACATACATATACATATATAGTCATTTTATTAATACATAAATATTTTAAATAAGTAACTGCTGTCTATTCAAGTAGTGACAATAAGTGACCCAAATGGACTCTTCTTTTATAATATATTTTTCCTCAAAATATCATGAAAATATTCAAACATATTGGAAAGTTGAAAGAAGTGTACAGTGAAAACAGTGAAAAACATACCGCTAATTTTAATGAATAAAGCTATGAGAAATGAGTATGTACATATAGTCTATAAACCTATGAACTAAAAGCTGTGGTAACTATTTTAAGAGGAGGTCTAGCAAGCATAGGAAAAGTATAAAAATAAAAATAAAATTATTGATACTTTACAACTATATACAAATACTGAACTATAGTAGAATAGATTCATTTGTAATATTTTAAATTTTTTAATCAATTGAGATCTTTCTGTAAATTCATATCAATTTTATCACTTTTTAAAAAACTTTAGATTTGAATGAAAGATATGAGCAAATTTTTAGCCTCTTATGTTCTAAATTAGTACTGGACCTTGGATTTGGTGCCTTAATTTTGTGTGGGATACAGATCAAGTCAGCTCTATGACTCTCAGTCTTTAAAGTCAACAGGTTCCCAGCTCAATAATTCTGGGGGCTGAATATGCTTCATATTCATCTGATGACAAGGTCCATAACTGCAGAATGACTCATTGGACCTTCCTTTCCATTTCTCTGTAAGGGTAGCCCTTTTGGCCTATAAACATTTCCCAAATACTTATTCAATTTTTGCTATGTAATGAGCACCACATTGGGGATATAGAGATGAATCAAACAGAGGCCCAACATTCATGGAGCTTAGCATTAAGTAAGGTAAGCAGACTTGAAACAAATAATTTTTACAAGTTATTAAGCAAAGACTTTATTACAGTTTATTTAGGTGAGAAACAAAGACTTTATTACAGTTGTGATCAGTCCCATCAGCTGTCATTGGTTGTTATCCTAGATCAATCAATGTAAACACAAATACGTCCTAAGAATAGAGTTTAAGTCTGTACCTGTAATGCTGTCACCCGTGTATCTAACACGTGGCTTATGTGGAGATTCTGATCCTGCTGATTCTGAGCTGACAACAATAACAACAACAACAACAAAATAGTAAAACCCTACTGATTTTTTTTTTAATTTAGAGAAAAATGCAAAGCTTTCATTTCTCTTTTTAAATATTAAACAAAAGAATAACATAGAGATATGCCAATGTTGCTATTTCTGCACAGGCCATTAATGGTCCTAAAACTCATTTCTTGTGCGTTTCTTTAGCTACCTCAGGACAAATAGCTTAACCACCTTAATCGCATTAACAAAGAGCTTACCCCTTGTAGGTGAGCATCATAATGTCTCCAGAGCCTTCACACATGAATACTGCACAAGATTTTGAGAACTGTTCAGCTGAGCCTGAGCGATGAGATGGAACCTCCTGGCAGGGGGATGAGGTAGACAGTGCTCTGAAGCAGGATGGGGTTGTCCTAAAGATTTCATCACTTCAGGTGGATCATCACTTCTAATTATGGCTTCCTTCCGTCTTGAGACTGGACCCTTGGAATGTCTGTGGTGCAGAGGGCAGGTGTATTGAGAGACTGGAGGCTGTTTTTTCCAGGCACTTGTGAAGATTTGTGTCCCTGTCTCTTGGGATGCTCAGTGCTCATGGCTCTGTAAGTCCTTGCTTAGTTGAGATGTTAGGTATCTAGATCATAGACCACCATTGAATGGTGGGAGACAGCGCATCTTCTCTTCGGTGACCAACAAGCCAAATATTATGGGTTGACTTGTGCTCCCCAAAAAGATATGTTGACATTCCAACCCCTGGGACTTATGAATGTGACTTTGTTTAAAAATTGGTCTTTATAGATGTGATCAAGTTAAGATGAGGTCATATGAGATAAGTATGGAAGCTAATATAATGACTGGTGTCCTTACAAGAAGAGGGAAATTTGGACACAGAGCACACAGGGAAGAAAGCCATATGAAGATAGAGGCAGAGAATAGAGTGATGCATCTGCAGATAAGCCAGAAAACACCAAACAGTGTCAGCAGTCAGCAGAAACTAGGTCAGATTAGGAAGGGCTTCTCCTCCAAAGCCTTCAGAGAGAGCATAACCCTGACAACACCTTGATTTTGTACTTCTAGCCTCTAGAACTTTGAGAGAATAAATTTCTGTTGTTTTAACCCAGCCAGCTGGTTATGGAAATCCTAGGAAACTAAGACACCAAGCAATAGAAAAAGAATCATCCAACTCTTAAGATGCGGGCAGGCAACCTTTCTGCTCCCAGATCTTTCCAGATCTAAGCAGGACTCTCTCCCAGCTTCTAGAATGGGTAGCATTTCAGTCTTCTTGAGCAATCCTTCTTGAGCAAGTGCTGCAGAACAAATTAGGCATCTCCTGTGAGTCATGGGTGGGCAGCCTCCCGCCTTCCCCAAAGGCATTAACCACAGGTCTCTGGAGGAAAAGTCTCCTCCAGGCTTTGCTGGGTCCAGGTCTTCACCCAGCTTCCCCACCTGGGTCCTGTGTGCCAGCCCATCAAGACTAGGATGTGGTGCCTGACCTCACGTGCACCCAGCTCTTCCAGCTTGCCTTCTGCAGCCAGCCCATCATCTCCCCAGAATGTGAGGGCATTTTGAAGTAGTGTAGGGTTGCACTTCAAAATATATATATTCATGCATATATGTAAACATGAATATGTTTATTTTACTTCCCTATTCAGATGCTTTTATAGGCTCCCTATTTTTTGGTGAATAAAACCTAAAATAAGCTTTAACTTGGCATTCAAGATTAGCTGCTGTATTACCTGACAACTCGCTGTATGTATTCTGTAATCTAGAACCACTTTTGTTGAACCACTTCCTATCTTTCAAAGCCCAAGTCAGGTATGAACCCCCATAAGAAGGCAGTCTTTCCTCATTTCCACACCCTATTGGGAGGGACCACAATATTTGGTTTTTCCCTCTCTAATCACATTACACACTGTATTGTATGTTTTTGTGCATTTATCTGACCCTTTTTCCCTGGCAGGAGGAAAGCTTGTTGTTATTAAAAATGAAATTAATGACACACTGCATTTTGAAGACCGCAGGCACAGACAATCTGGGATGTGTTCCTGTGTAGAAGGGTCGTCATTGGCCCTGCCTTCACTGCAGTAGCTAATACTTGCTGAGAGTTCATTCTGTGCCATGCAATGAACTAAGCATGTGCCATCAGTTATTTTGAGCTCTTTCCATAATGCACGCTGATTTCCTCATGTGTCTTTGTGTCCAGCATGGCACATGGCAAGGTTGCAGCTACTCAATAAATGTTTGCTGGAAAATGAATCTCAAAGGCAAATGCATGTAGAACATGAGATTCTGAGCCTCTTCTCTTGATCTCAGTAGATGTTTCTTTTTTATGGGAATTAAGGCTGAGTTGATCCACTTGGAAAACTCCTCCAATGCAAATCTCTATCATGGAGGATACTCTAAGGAGGAGGTTTATGAATGATGATGAAGAAAAATTCTGAATCATAATCCTAATCTATTATATATATTTATGTGGCCTACAGTGTAAGATAAACTCTTGATTATTTTAAACATGGTCCTTACGATACACGCAGAAAAACATATTGAAAGCAATATTCAAAATGCAGAGTGTGAACTTACATGCTTCATTTCACCATTTAATGTGTGAACTTATAGAGAACTAATACAGCTATGAGGCTCTTCTGCAATGACTGAAATAATATGTTTAAACATTAGTATGAAGACCTGAGCACGTATGCTTTTTAATAACCTTTTTTTTTTCCGGTCACTTCCCAGCATCGTGTACTTGGTCACCAGTGACTGAGATAATTTTAAACCATGATTCTTATGATACATACAGAAAAACATACTGAAAGTAATATTCAAAATGCAATGTATGAACTCTTTTATAGGTTTAGTCCCATTATTTTATATGTGAACTTACGGAGAACTAACATATAAAACTCTAAAACTACACCTCCAAAATTTTTCTGTACTAACTGAAATTGTATATTTAAACACTAGTATAAAGAACTAAGCATATATGCTTTTTAATAACACCTTTTTCCCCCCCATCACGTCTCAGCATCGTGAACTTGGTCACTGGTGACTGTGTAGAGCTCAATAGAGCTCACAAGAAACCCCTAAAAACCAAGTCGCCTTGTGGATTTGGCATTAAATTCAGACGACTTTGACAAGTAGTTCAGATCTTCTGTTTTTTTTTTTTTTTTTCTTTCTTTCTTACTTTGTATTTTTTCTGTAAGAAAGCTGAGTCTGACTTATTTTTAGGATTTGGCCCATGGAATTGAGCTTGGTGGTTTTAGTTTCACTGTTGTTGTTTTTCTTCTTTTAGGTAAAAAAATAAAGCACAGGAGTCCTGGCTGCCATGACTAGAAAAGCATTAACGCTTTCTTCTTTTAATTACACACTAAAAGACATACTAGGATAGACGCATGCTTTATATTTCCTGGAAGTTGTGGGATTGTAGTTCCCCTAAACCCTTCTAACCTTTCCCTTTAAATAACTCACTGACTTCTAATAGCCCTTAATAAAATGACATCATCAAAACACCTAAAATTAATCTACCTGGGTATTAGTTTCCATTTTGTTTGTGGGGACTTTTCACCATCAAGAATTCTATTTTTTTTTTCTGGTGTTATTCCCAATCTTACCCTTTGCTTATTCTTTAAGGCCCTCTCTCTTTGGCTAAAGAAAATTGACATAAACTCCTTTGCTACTCCAAAATCTTAGTGCAAACTAGAAGGAAATCACTGAACACTGAGATTTTTCTATCAGAACAGGATACCCCTTATTCCCTTCCACACTCTCCTGAATCTCTAGTGAGTTCTTATTAGAGTAGGTGTTAGAGGAAATAAGTAAAACATGATTTATTATCAAGTGCTTCTATTACTGAAGTTAATGAATATTAAATGTGTAACCTTGAACTTGTTTTTGAGTTTGGCAGGGTTTGAATACTCGTATATGTTCCATTGCCTTAGGCAGATGTAAGATGTCAGTTCTGGGAATTAGAGTTATAAATATAAGAAAAACATGGTAGGTAATTAAAATGTTTAATCACCAAAACTCTAGAAATTAGGGCAGATTGGCCATCTCAATAGACGGAAGAAACACAAAATAACTACCATCACTTTTGTTCCAAAGTTTATCTTAGAGGCTCAGAGGCATCTACTGAACTTTTCCCCTGACTATCTTAACACATCTTTTTCGTATTTGAGAGTCTGGCCAGGATTGGAAACAGAGGTGTGAAAGAATTACGAGAGTGACTTGTTTTTGCAGTACTTTTGGCTAGAAGTAAAGTAAGCAGGAAATTCTAAAATGTCTTGAGAAAGTTTGTCCCCAAGAAAATTTTAGCTTGAGTCTTTTTTTTTTTTTTAACATGGGATTCAGACATTTAGGCTAATATTTGAATAAGAATTGTACTTATGGTTAGCAACAATAATTTCAGCTATTCGAACATCTTGCTGTCTCTGTGGTACTTTCTAGGGTTGTCAGTATCCTTTAATAAGCTTTTTCCTCCTCTGGTGGCTACAAACATGATATTAGGCAGAACAGTTTAGTGGTGTTACTTCTGTTTTAAAAATATGAAAACTGAAACCCAATGTTCATAACAAAGATTTTTTTTGTTGCCTTGCCTACAGTACTTTTTACCTCATAGGCACTCATAAATGCTTGAAATTTCTTGATCAAGCTGTAGATTAAGGTTATTCTGAAACACAGAAGTGCTGGGGTCTGCTCCCTGTACCATTTGTGAGTACAACTGCAACTCCTCACTTTACGAATAATCTAAAAAATAGCTGGTTTCTGTGCTTAACTATGCATGTTGCTGTGCTCCATCTGAACTTTTCTAGAATCAAGATATTCAATGAGTTGTTCCCGCTATTTCTGACTTTATAAGGAATTATAATTTAATGTTGATTTGAAGGTATAGAAGCAATCAGACAAATCCAAATTCCTAGAAAAGTGACCAAATTCCTAGAAAAGTGATTAGTCTATGATTAAAATGAAGTAGGATTTGGATTCCAACATTTATAGGAGTGCCTATAGCTGTGGCAAATGAAAGTGAACAAAAATGAATGTTATTGTTTACAGCATTTAACTGAATAGAACTCATTAGCTTCAAACCTAGTTTGTAAGAGCTCTCTCACACGTTTTCAGTGTGATAAAGTCTCACAGATATTATTACTATGTGTGAATCAGTCTGACAGTGCTTTCTCAATATTTGAATATCATTCTTCATGAATATATGTATATGTCATATACCTTTTACTTACTTATTTTTAAAGCATCTATACAAAATCCACATGAAAATGCAGGTATCTATATGGATGTTTACTCCGTATGGTATGTTGAATGTCTAGGTGATCATTACACTTGTTGGAATGAAACCCAATGTGGAAAGTAGAACATATAGAGGATGTAGTTTAAAACCACGAAACTCAAGAAGTGATGTCCCTGCTTTCCAGCTGTGGTCATCTACAAAGGTTGTATTGCTTATATACCCTTTATTTTAAGGCTTGATAAGGAAGTTGATAAATTCAATATAGCAGCCCTAATATAGAGAGATGTAACTACGTGGAATATTTGGTTTCCATGATCTATATGGAAAGATTTCGGAGATCTAGATTTTACCTTAATAGAAGGAAGAACCTCCTGGTGAAGATAACTGTTGGACGTTTGATTGGACTGCCTCAGGAAGTAGTAAATTTCTTGTTAATGGAGAGGGTCAAACAAATGTTGTAGTAGGGATTCTGACATTGTATTAGGTTTGACTAGATTATCTTGGAAGGCCCCATGATTCACAGCTGATGGAGGATATTGTTTTCAAGAGAAAATCTCAGAATATTACCTCTGGAAAGAACTTCAAAGATTGTCTTGTCCCACTCCTTCACTTTTCAGAGGTCAAAACTCAGTCCTCAGGGAATGCAAATGACTCATCTAAGGTCAAATAGCTAATATGCTTTAGAGGGTTTGTTTGTCAGGAGTCTATCTTTTTTATTTTATTTAGAAGCTAGTAAAATGTAACTATATTTTCAGTCAACTGTCTCCCTGTGTGATGTCGGGAAAACAAGACCCTGTGTTTTATCTCAGGTTAATAATCTGACAGGTGTAACTCACAGAGTACCCATTTTGTGCAAGAATAATTAAAAATAATAATTTTAAGCTTCTGTTCATTTCTTTGAAATTCATGTACATCTATAGCAATGGGAATGGGTCTCATAGGCTTTATACTGTGAAAATTTTCCAGAAAGAGCAAAGGGGAGGGTCAAGATTAGTTTGCAAAGAGGTAAGTACTAAGAGTTCTAAATTCACTTCCCTTTGTTATTAGCCATTCTTTGTTGGGTATGAGGCAAGATAAGCAAGGCAGATATCAGTTGGTAAGTACTAGAACAGCCGTTCTGGTTAGTTAAGACTAAGTATTCCCATGCTGATTGGTAATTAGCCATTTCTGGGAGCCATCTGAATGTCTGAATGACCCACCCTTTACCAACCCTACCACTACCCTGACTGCTACAACCCTTCATATATACCTGTACTTTCTGACATTGAAGCAGTTGAAAGGCTAGCATCTCTTAGGTGATTAGATACTGAAATTGTATACTGATATTGCTAGCCAAAATGATGTGACTTTTGTTCAAAAACCTTATTTCAGGCTGCCCAAGACGATGTCCAGAATCTGTTCTTTCAGTGAGTCAGGTTATTTGGTAATGATCATAAAATAGACAGAAGATAATTTCTTATTCACCTCTGCCATACAATTTGGGGAAATGTTTATGAAGGCCATTTGTTAAGCCTTTAGAGCATTTCATTGTGTTCAGAAATAATTCAGAGCGTTTTTCAGATGATTTCATAACCAAGTAATTCAGATATTGAAGGAGGTTTTTTTGTTTGTTTTTAATTTTCTGGTTGGTTGAAAGGATAGATAAAGGATCGTCTCTTAAGAACATTGGATCTTACACATATGAGGCACTGAAATAATAAAACGGCTGCCATTTATGGAGTGCTTAGACCGTGCCAAGCACTGTGCTGTGTCTTTTGCACGCACCATCTCACTTGATTCTTGTAATAACCCTATGAGATATGTCCTTTTATCATTTCCATTTTACAGCTGAGAGATTAGAGGTTCAGAGCAGTGAAGTGACATATAAATAACTTTATCAGGTAGATAAGCGGTAGAACAAGGATTCACATCTCCATCTATCTAATGCCACTGAGAGTTGTAAGGAATCAGAAGCTGGGCTCCATTTCTGTCTTCCAAGAACACCTTGGCCTGGGTTCCTTCACAGGCTGTAGCCTAACCCAGGCCCTCTGCAGCCTTGGTCCAGAAGACTCCAGGATTGGAGTGTAATCCATCAGCCATGGAGCTAGGTAACACTTGTCTAGAAACTTCAAGGCTGGAGTATTCAGGAGCCCACAGAGCTGAATAATACCTGTATGATGTGGGGAAACCTCTACAGCTCAGCATATCTTGTTAAAATAGCCAGATGTCTTGTTAATGGCAAAATATCTTGTTAATTTCTTTATTTGTTAACAACTGGTCCTACCTCACCTTTCTAGTTAACCCATCTCTTTTGTTCCCTCCTCTTCCTTTCATTTCCCCTCATCTACCTTCTACATCCAAGTATAATCCCAAGCCATCTTCTTGATGACCACAATGAGCTACAGATAGGACAATATGAAAAACACTTTGAATTATGGGGGAGTTTGAAAGTTAGGTTTAGGAGTAGAAGTAGGCACTGTACAGTCTCCTTTTCTTCTCCCACATGGTTATCTCAGTGCTTTGGACATAACAGACATTCAAAAAATATGTGTGAATGGATTTACTTTACTTTTAAGAGGCAATATGTTATGGTGTGGTAGTGATGTTCAGAGAATTCTAGAAGATTTTTCTAATCTATGAAGAAGAATTCGGAAACACTAGATTCATTATTGTTGGAAGTAAAAGGTGGGCAATTAAGCTTACATTTGATTTAAAGAAGGAAGAAAGGTTCTTATTCAGCAAACAACTGCATTTGAAGTCATTTCAAGTTATATTTAAGAACTCAGTTCTTAGCTCTGGGAAGCCTTAATTCACTTCTGTCATGCTGTGGTAGTCACTGAGTAAAACAGATGAAAACAGCTTTTTTTTGATGCTGTGCAGTATGCTTATTTTACATGCGCTCCTGTCAGGTATCTGGAGGCTGTGTCTTTGATAGGACTATGTGCCAGTCACCTCTGGGGAACACAGTTTCTAGTATTTTACTTAGATAAGTAACAGTGACTACTGCAATAAAAGCTCAAATCCCAATGGCTTAACATAATAAAAGTGTGCTTCTTGCTCACGCCCGATCCATAGTGAGTCAGTAAGCAGACTATTTTGTGATCATTCAGGGATCTAGTCTTCCTTCACCATCTCTTTAGACTGCAGAGTTTTCTAAGGGCTCCTTCACATCCAACCAGAAAACAAGGTAACAGAGAAAATCTCATGGGAGGTATTGTAATGCTTCAGCCTGAACTACAGGATAGAACCATGCGAGAAGGATGCAGTCATGCAGCCACGCACCCATGCTCCAGGAGAAGGGCAACGTCTTTTAGCTGCGGGGGCTCGGGAGGCAGAAGGAAAGAGTTTTGGTGACGACAACAGAGTGGCTGTAGCCACAAGGTGGTCTGTGAGCCATCAGCCGAAGCCTGTTGTTTTAACAGCAGTTGGCTTTAATGGTGCCATACTTAAAAGAAGTGAGGCTTCAGAATCATAAAGTAGCTCATTAAGAAAACTCTTTGATTTGGCTTCTCTTTAGTTTCTTTCACTTTTGTTATAAATGGGTTTTCCTTCAAATTTTGAAAAACGAATCACCCAAGTCTAGAGATGTAATGAACTCTCCCTAAAGAAGCATACCATGTAGTGTTTGCTAAGAAGTTCACAGAATGTAGGAATCCTGGTGCCACAAGTCAGATAAAAACCCAAGTTCTACACATTGAAAGATTAAGAAGATCGCATTCTTATTGAGTTTGTTTGTATAGTACCTCTTAGATTTAATTTTTAAAAGGTAGAGGGGTTTGCTGTTGTTTTTTCTTTTACAGAGTTTTCTTAGGAAATATGCTTTTAAGAAAAGATGCTCTGGGCATCCTACAAATGGGAGAAAGTATTTGCAAATCAGACACCTGACAAGGGATTAATATCCAAAATGTATGAAGAACTCCTGCAACTCATTAGCGAAAAGCCCAAACAATCCAGTTTAAAAAATGGGCAGAGAATCTGAATACACATTTTTTCTAAAGGAGACATACAGGTGGTCAATAGGTACATAAAAAGATACTCAACATCACTGATCATCAGGGAAATGCAAATCGAAACCACAATGAGATACCACCTTACCCCTGTTAGAATAGCTATTATCAAGAAGACAACAGACAGTTAAGTGTTGGTGAGGATGTGGAGAAAAGGGAAGCTTCATGGTCTGTTGGTGGGAATGTAAATTGGTGCAGCCACTATGAAAAACAGTATGGGGGTTCCTCAAAAAATTAAAAATAGCACTACCGTGTGATCCAGCAATGCTACTTCTGGATATTTATTGGAAGGAAATGAAAACACTAACTTGAAGAGGTATATATGCATCTCATATTAATTACAGCATTATTTACAATAAGCAACAAAGAGATAGAAGCAAACCAAGTGTTCACTGATGGATGAATGGATAAAGAAAATGTGGTATGTGTACACAATGGATTATTATTTAGCCATAAAAAGGATAAAATCTTGCTATTTGTAAGAACATGGATGGACCTGTAAGGTATTATGCTAAGTGAAATAAGTCAGATAGAGAAAGACAAATACCATATGATCTCACGTATTTGTAATCTGAAACAAATAAGCAAACAAACAAAATCCTCCCAAATTCATAGATACCAAGAACAGATTGGTAGTTGCCATAGATGGATGGTGGGAGGAGGGGAGCAAAATTAGTGAAGGTGGTCAAAAGATACAAATTTCTAGTTAAAAAATAAATGTCATGGTGGCTGTAATTAATACTGTATTATATATTTGCAGATTGCTAAGAGAACACATCTTCAAAGTTCTCATCACAAGAAAAAAAAATTGTAACTATGGTGATGGATGTTAACTAGATGTATTGTGGTGACCATTTCACAATAAAAACAAGTATTGATTCATTATGTTGTACTCCTGAAACTAATATAATGCTATATGCCATTTTCATCTCAATTTAAAAAAAGGAAAAAAAAAAGCTTTGCATTACGCTACTAAGCAGATCTCTGAGGGTTTCAGTAACAAGGGTCCTTATCTTGGCAAGCATCTGAAACTTAAGTCTGGGAATGAAGAAAGACTTCACTTGGTGTGTTTTCTGGAATGAAAATGATTTCAGAGGTATCCAAATAGGACATTTTGTCTAGAGAGAAACCGTGATGCAGTTAGAAGAGTAAAACACTACCACCATACCTAGCAAGCGTATGAGCTGGTAGTAAGCTGACTGCATTTATTCATTCATTTATTAAACACTGTGCCTCAGGCACTATTTCAAGTGCTGGGGATGCAGCAGGGAACAAAATGGACAAATATCCTGTCTTCATGGAACTTAACATTGAATGTAAACTATAAAAAAATGTCATGATGATAAATGTTGTAGAGGAAAGCTGAGAAAAGAAGCTAGGAGAGTGTGGAGGGTTGAACTTCTATAACTAAGAGATGCCATAGGGGGCATGACAAGAAGCTCTTGGAGGTTATAGTAAGGATTTTGCCATTCACTTTGAGTGACATAAGGAGCCAATTCAAGGTTTTGAGCAGAGGAGCGACATGATCTGACATGTTTTATAAGGTCAGTCTGTCAGTTGTGTTGAGAATATAGTCAGTGAAGGAACAAGGGTAGGAGGAGGAAGACCAGTTAGGCATCTGTTGCAATCAGCCAAATGCAAGCTGTAGTGGTGTGGACCAGGGTAATAGCAGTGGAGGCGGTAAACATGGGTCAGATCCTGGGTATATTTTGAAACTAGAGCCAACAGGGCTTTCTGATGGATTCAGCGTGGGTAGGGGCAGTGAAAGAAAGAGGAACTGAGGAAGACTCTACAATCTATTGGCCTGAGTCAGTGGATGGATAGTGTTGACATTTACCAAGGTGGCAAAGACTAGGGGCAGATTTTGGCAGGGTTGAGGAGGAACTCAGTACCAGTTATATTTGTGATACTTATTAGATATCCCAGTAAAGGTGTTGAGTATGCAGCTGGATATTTCACTCTGAAAGTCAAAGAAGAGGGGAGGAAATAAAACTTTGGGAGAGCTCAGCAAATAGATAATATTAAAGACATGAGCCTGGATGCGATTATGTAGAGAGTGAGTAAACACAGAAAGGAGGACCAAGGACTGAGTTCTGGTGAGCTGCTTATTGGGAGACGTGATGGAGCCAGAAAAGGCGACTGAGAAGAAGTGGACATTAGGTAGGAGGAAAACCAGAAGCATAGCCCTGTCTTGAATGTCAAGTGAGAAAAGTGTTTCCTGGAGGAAGCAGTGATTGATGCTAAAAGCTGACCAGTTAAATGAGGATTGAGGAATGACTATAAGATTTAGCAACGTGGAGGTTCTTGGTGCTCTTGACTCAAGCAGCTTCTTGGAGTGTGGGTGATAGGGAGGGGCTCTTTGAAGTGAGATGGAGAGAAGGGGAGGAGTGAATTGGAGGCGGCAAGTACAGACAACATTGGGGAGGCTTTTGTGACAGAGGGAAGAGAAATAAGGTAGTATCCGGGAGGGTCAGAGGTATTAAGAGAGGGTTTTGAAAGTGAGAGGACTAGGGTGTTTGTTTTTGAATAATAATGAGTAGAATGGGAGAAAATGGGTACTGGAGGAGACAGAAAGGAGACTTGGGGAGGGGGAGGTGGGAGCTGGGCGCAGATGAAAGGGTTGGCATAATAGGGTCACAGACAGCTCATAAACTGATGGCAGGAATTGAGATTTAAGGATCAAAATGGAGAAGGTTATGAATCAGTTTTTTAAGAGAGAGTAGGAGAATCTACATATTAAGAAAATATGACAGGTTGATTCCATTGTGGTCCAAGGATTGTTGGAGTCGGACATCTTGAAAAAGTAAGATGAAAATTTGGGAGGCAATGAGTCTGTTTCCAACTGAGTTGTAAGGCAAAAGGGTGTTGAACATTTCCCTGAGATTTAAAAGTATCATGAGACACTTTTGGGAACCGTAGGTTTGTGCATTTAATAAAGCCACGTGTACTTATCCGGGAAGGCCAGATTAACATTGACAGAGACTTCCGCACAGTATGTGGCAAGACTAAATTAATAGTCTTGGCCAGTAGATTTTGCACTTAAAATATGTGCCAGTGAAGGGAGTGGGACTAGTTGGATAAAATACAGCCCCTAGGGAGGACTGGAGCAAGAGACCTGTACATTGTGCCTTCCAGACTGAAACGGGAAGTTGGGTTTTAATGGCTTTGACTTAAAAATTAATACCCTCCAAAGAAAATTCACCTGTTGCCAAATCTAATGCCAGATTTTGGATGCTCACAGTTCCTTCAAGTCTCTTGTTTGTTTTCATTTCTTTCTTTTTTTCTTGTTCTTTTTATTCTCCTTCATGCCAGCATTTTCTGACCTTTTATGTATGAATACTAAAGAGTTTGTAATCTATCTTCTTGCTGAGTTGTTTAATCAGAAAGCCATAATGGAAGAGAGAGAAAAAAGGAAGAGAGAGATTTTAAACATTTTGTAAAATGCATCTCTCCTGGCTGTGGATTTCCATAAATTCTTTGTGTACATATAAATACACTGTTTATGTCTTGCAATTTGGCCCACTTATTTTGAAATCCAACGTTCCCAAACATTCCTTTTTAGTTAGGAAAGGCTGAAAAACAGCAGTTCTGTGAGAAGAAGCTCTATTGACCTAGGTGCCAAGTACTCTTATTTTTGTTCCATATACCTTCATGTTTAGAATTAGATACCCCGAAGCTGCTGAACTTGATCTGTTACACCATCAGATGTCAGTTTTTAGCAAAAGCTGTTGCCGCTAATGATTTTTACACTTGGGTTGTTTCACAAAGTCTACTTTTAAACCTTGTGAATTAAAGTTCCATTCAATATCAACAGCAAAGAGGCAACAAATATAGACATAGTTTTCTCATAAGGAGAATATAAAAATATTCATTATAAATATTCATAAATATAAAAAAATCATAAATATTCATTGCTCTTAAAATCTGACTGAAAGAAAATGTGAAGGGATTTAGATGCAGGAGCACTGAAATATATTCCATTTATTCCTTTTTAGATATATTTTAAGATGAGTTATTTTCTTGAATTTATTTATATTGCTTTGAGTTTTGACTGAGCTCAAGAATCAAAAAATGGAGAATTATTATTGTTACTACTATTCTTGATGGAGAATGGCTTTTCTTTACCATGTATGTAATACATGCTTATTGTAAAACATTCTATCAACAGAGAAATGTATACATTACAAAGAACAAGTCTTTCTCAGAATCCCACCTCCCAGAGATAACCAGTTTAGCAGTTCAGTTTGTATCCTTCCAGGTTTATTTCTACGTGTGTATATATATCTTTAGTTTTTAAAACAAAATGAGCTCTAATATAATCATTTTAGCCTCTGTGTTTATTTTGTTAATAAATTATGAACCTATTTCCATATATATTTACCTCATTCATTTTACGGTATGAATGAGCTAACGTTTATTCATCATTGGGGATTATTCACATTTCTGATTTTCACTATTAACAAGTAATACTGCTTTCACACCACTCTACAATGCGATAACATCACCTATGTCATAGGCTATTGGAATTGATACAGTATTACATTTAGGGTATAAAGAGTACTTGACACATAAGTGCTTCAAAAAGTTATTTATTATTCTGTTTATTTTCTTTATCACTAGTGACTATGTCTGTATGGCAAACTCCTAGTGATGAAATTATTCAGCTGATAAATATTACCAAATTGTCCTCAAAAAAGATTCTACCAAGTTTACTCCCTTCATCACTGAATAAAGAATATTTGTTTCAGTACAGAATGTAAACTTGTCAATAGTAGCACAATATACATATAGAAAAATACATATATTTTATAAGTATTAACTCAACAAACTGAATCCATGTTTGTAGCCGACATCCAGATTGAGTCAGAATACACTGCCATCCTAGAAGCCTCCCTTGAGTCGCCACCCAGTCATTATTTTCTATGCCCACCCATGTCAGGCACTGTCCTGCTTCTATCGTGTAGATTAGTTTTGCACTGTTACATATAGCTTCTTTCACTCAACATTATGTTCGTATTAGATGATTATGACCTTTCATATTGTTGCAGATATCAACAGTTCAGTCGTCTCTGTGATACTCTATTCGAGACTACATTGCAAATATCCATTGTACTGTTGATGGACATTTTATGTGTTTGACTATTTTATGTGTTGATTGCAAATAACACTATTTTCTATGTGCCTTTTGGTGTATGTGTATGAGTATATATGTATATGTCTGTATATACACACATCATTTTTATGTATATATATAATATATTCCATGATATATTATGTTAATGCACATACAATCTTTCTATTGGAGATTTAGCACAGAAGTAAAATTGCTAGTTCATAGGGTAGACGTGCATTTAGCTTTAAAAGTTTTCCAAATTGTGTCTGTATATTTGTACCAGTTGGATGTCCTGGCCAATTATTGGTATTTTTTTATTTCTTAAATTTGGTCATTCTGATGGGTGCGTAGTGGCATATCATTGTGATTTTAATTGTATTTTCTTGATAAATAATGACATTTAACACTTTTTCATATGATTATTAGTCATTTGGATATTCTCTTTTATGAAGTACCTTTTTAGGTCTTTTGCCCATTTTAAAAATTGACTGGTCTTTTTCTTATTTATTTCAGTAGGAATTCTTTCTTTTTCTGAGTATGTGTCCCTTCATATGTATAATTTCTGTTAATATATACAATTAGAGATATTTTTCTCTTAATCATGTTTTTAAATAGACAAGTTCTTAATGTTAATGAACTCTGCCTACTCAAACTTTTCCTTTAATAATTAGCACTTTTTGTGTCTTGCTTAAGAAATCTTGGTCTACCTAACACCATGAAGGCATTCTCTGTTTTTACTAGAATCTTTGTTGTTGCATCTTTCTTTGTTAGACTTATAATCCATTGTAATTTGACTTTATATGGTGTAAGAAAGCAGTCAATACTCAAATTTCCCCCATATAGATAGCCAATTGACTGTACCATTTATTGAAAAGTGCTGCAGTGGCATCTTTATTGTAAATAGGATGACCATATCTGTTTTTCTGGACTATCCTGTTTTATTGGTAGATTTATCTATCTTTCTGTCAAAAACACACTGATAACAAGTCCTCATATCCGGTAGTGCAGGTCCCCTACTTTTTTCTTCCGTGAGATAATCTTTGCTATCCCATGTCCTTTGCTTTTCCATGTGCAATTTAAAATAAGCTTAGCAATTTCCACAACAAATCCTTCTTGGATTTTGATTGAGACTGCATTGACTCTATATACTAACTTTGGAAGAATTTGCAGTTTTACAGGGTTGAGTCCTCTCATCCATAACATGGTATAACCCTCCATTTATTTAGTTTTATGACTATGACTGCTAGTGTATAACAATAATTTGTCCTTTACTATGGTCAGTAAACATGATGGCATGCTATCATTCCTTTGAAACTTTGAGACTTGCTTTATGGCTAAGAATGTGGTAAATTTTGGAGACTGTTCCATTTGCTGTTGAAAAGTTTATCTTGCAGTTGTGTAGAGTGTTCTATTGACATTCCAAGTTGCTCATCCTATGATTACAATCTGGACCTCTGTTGATTATTTTGTCAAATTTTTTCTACAGTTATTGAAAGAAGTGTTTAAAATCTGCATCTGTTATTGTGGATTTGTCTATTTCCCCTTTTATTTCTATTTGAAGTTTTGGCTTTATATATTTTGAGCCTGTGTTATCAGGTGCATATGTATATTTTGATTGTTTTATCTTGCTTTGGATTATCATGATAAATTATAGCTTCTATTTGAAATAATTCTGCTTCCCTTAACATCTTGGTCTTTGTGCAGTACTAATATGGATACACCAGCTTTCGTTGCTTAACTTTCTCATGGTATATCTTTTTTATCCTTTTACTTCATCCTTTCTGTGTCCTTTATTTAAGACATGTCTTTTAAACAGTGTATAGCTGAACTTTAAAGTTCATTTGACACTTTTTATCATGAATTAGAGTATTTGGTTCATTTACTTTTAATAAAATTACCAATATATTTGAACTTAAATCTATTATAATGCCATTTTCTCTTTTTGTTGACTAGTTTTTTGCTTGTTTTTCTTTTATCACTTTTTTAGATTTTAGATAGATAGATAGATAGATAGATAGATAGATAGATAGATAGATAGATAAGCATGCTATCTATGCCTACTTCTATTACTGTTATTACTTGCAACATTCATCCTTAACTTAATAGAGTTACTTTACCACATTGTGGAAAATATAAGGACCTTAAAATAGTTTCCACTTATCACCTTTGTACTTCTTTGATTTTTCCTTTTTTCCAGGGGTCTTAGATCCTCAAATTCTATTTTCCTTGACAGCTATGAACTCCAGTGTTTGTCTCGTTAGCTCTATTAGAATGGGAAAAGCTCTAATCTCAAATTTCTGCTTAACCTCAGATCCTTGCACCAAGTATTGGCTGATTTGGTTGCTCTGTGATGCCTTCAAGATGTTTTCAGATACATTTCTCAATTTTATATAGATATCTTGGTACTAATATTGGTCTGATGCAGAGTACTGCATCATAGTCAGAAGTGGAAGATGTTTCTATACATTTTTATCAAGTCTGGTTGTTAGCTACCTTTTTGTTATTTGTTAATTTGATGGCCAAAAGTTAGCATATTGTATCCGTCAGTTATATGACAGTCATCATCTTGGTTCACTGTGACTCTACCCTTTAAACCATATTTAATTGGTTCAAGTATGGGTACCTGATTAGAGTTGTGGCAATGAGTTCCTTCTCTGGGGTTTTGGGCTTAGAACCAGAGAGAATTTCAAGCTCTCAGTATAAGACGCAGGGGCTACTTGACATTTGTGCATTCTACCATGTAGGAAAATGTATTTTGTAGTAAAGATAAGTAAAATCAATGTGCAGAGAAATGCAATGAAAAGGCATGGAAAAAGAGATCAGGCTATGTAGGATTTCTTGATTCCAGTTAATCAGTAATCCCAGATACATCTATTTTTCCTATGGATTTTTATTATGGTAAAATATACATAACATAAAATTTACCCTTTTAACCATTTTTAAATGTACAGCCCAGTGGCATTTGTATATTCACCTTCTGGTGCAACCATCACCACTGTCCATCTCCAGAATTTTTTTCATCTTCTGAAACTGAAATTCCCTACCCATTGAACAATAATTTTCTTTCTCTCATCCCCCTAGCACCTGGTAATCACTATTCTACTTTCTGTCTGTATGAATTTGACTATTGTAGGTACCTTATATAAGTGGAATTATATAGTATTTGTCTTTTTGTGACTGGCTTGTTTCACTTAGCATCATGTCTTCAAGATTTATCTATGCTGTATATGTGTCAGAATTCCTTTCCTTTTTAAGGCCGAGTAATAATTCCATTGCATGAAAATAACATTTATCCTGTTGATGAACACTTGGGTTGTTTCCACCTTTTGGTTATTGTAAATAATGCTGCTAGGATTATGGGTGTATATGGATTATTTTTTACATTTTTTATTTGTTTTCTAGGTGCATTTTTTGTTTTACTTAAGCAAATTAGACTTAAAGTACTATTGTAACCAAAAAGGTCCCAACTAATATGCATGGATCTGTTTCCAGACTCCTGTAATATTTGTTTGATCTATCAGCCTTTTTCTGAATCAATACTACATTGTCTTAATTATTTTAAGTTTTAGTACATTTTTGAAATCTGGCAAACAAGCTTTCCCTCATTACACTTTTACAGAAATGTTTTGGCTGTATTTTCAGCATTTTTCTTCCAGACGATCAATTGTGAAGTTCTAAAAAGAAAACAAATATAATTTTATCAAAGTCTGGAGTAAAGAATTGAGCACAATGTATTGGAAAGACCTCAGCTCTTAGAATAACCAGGTTGGAATCCTGGCTCCATCACTTACTGGGCAGTATGGTATTGAGAATACTTTATGAATCTGTTTCTGTGTCTAAAATAAGAAGATAACAATACACATAGGGATAGCTTTGTTATGTAAGTGGTAAAAGAGATAATATATGTCAATAGTCTCACAAGATGCTTGATGTAGGTTGGACTCAATAAATCTAGATTCCCATCAGGATCCCAGAGGGCAACAGAGTAAGCCAAGTGAAAAGCAGGACACAATTCACTGTATTCCTTACATCCTCTCACTCTTTGTTGAGAGCACATGTCCTGTTAACATAATGTACTGCACATTTAATTTTACTCAAATGCACTCTTCAAGACTGGCTCCATAATACAACTAAATCAATTATGCAACCAATGAGTGAGCCTATCAAGCATGAATTTTTTAAAATTTAACAAATACATGAGAAGGAATCTTTCTTTGAGAGTTTTATGAAGTTGATTAACTCTGTATACCCATAAGTAGAAAAAAATCTCATTATGCTAAACTTTTTTATTTTAAGGTCCAAATGACTTCATCCAGATTTAAGAAGTCATTCAAGAGTGTTCAAAACCAAGGTAAGGGTCACTTTCTTATGAAGGTTTATTAGAGTTGTTAAGGACAAGTTATTGCTAAATTAATAAACAGAATTACAAAAGAAACCAATGAACCTATTATGAAGTACTTTATACATGATTGAATTTTGATAACTTAGAAAGACAGAGTTCAATCGCCACATGGTCAAAAGTTTATTTTTTCTACTTAGCTCCAGTCAGAGCTAATAATTAAAATAATTATTTTTGAATGGCCCTACAGGTCCATCTTGTCATTTGTAACTTGGGTGGCAAGTATCTACATACATTCTCTATTATTTGTTTTTTATTCAGCATCAGATGAATCTTTATCTTTTCTTCGTCCACTTTTATTGAGATATGATTAACATACAGCCCTGTATAAGTTTAAGCTGTGCAACATATGATTACCACAGTAAGTTTAGTGAATACCCAGCATCTCATATAGGTATAAAATGAAAGAGAAAGAAAAAATCTTTTTTGCTTCTGATGAGAACTCGAAATTAACTCTCTCAACAACTTTCATATATAGCATACAGCAGTATTTATTATATTAATCATGTTATGTGTTCTATTAGTTGTTGTTAGTTACAACAGTCAATGATACTTGATTTTTGTGGCTTTTAGAGAAATGCTCATTTCATGTAAGTCTCAATTTCCAAATATAAAGCATGGAATAAGTGAAACATGTTATAATCTACGCAGGTAGGTACTGAGTTCCTTTAGAGCACAGACCATGTTTTCTGTGACTTGTACCCCCATGAAATTCAGCAGGGCATTCAGAACACAGTATGTGCTTCCATAGATATTTTAATGGCAGTTAATGATAATGTTTGAGTGGTTTAGGCACTTTGAATGGCAAATTTTATAATGTATAATTTTGAAGATCGTTTTTCCAAAGAGATTTTATGCTACATGTTGATACTTATGACACTTGTTGTAAATTGCTCATATCTATAAGAGCAACAAATGCTACTTGAGTGAGTGAGTGAAAAACAATAACTGAATAGTTATCAAAATAAAGTTTATTGAGTGAATTGCAGTTAAATACAAAATAGGGTATAAGCATGAATAAATATAAACCTAAACAATTCCATTTATAAGAAGATATATTAGCTAATAAACTCAGGGGAATGGAATATACTGACATCTTGTTAGAAAATTGTTATGTAAGTGGGTAACATCTATAATGGTTGATAGTCCAGCTTTAAAAATTTCGTGGGCACAGGTAATGCTCCCAGGGAACTCTATAACTTTATGTCCAAAAAGCATGATGATCTTGGGGACATTCTCTTTGGTTCTCCAAATGCACAATCATACATACTGAGCTGGAGCCTCTGAGATTAGTGACCGTCAGTGTTGAAAGCCTGAGGCCAGCAGTTGATGTCAACATCCTGAAAGCCAAGTATGTTTTAAAAGAGTGTGATGAGTCCTTGAGGTGTGGATGCTGAGAATATTTTAAGGCCAATGAGCAAAATCTCCAACGGAAAAAGAAATGGCTTTATTTTTCACATAACCTATCAAAGGCAAATTTTGCTGCTTTCAAGCAAAGCAAAATGGTTATAGGTGACTTACTGCTGCAAAGGGGTGTGTGTGTGTGTGTGTGTGTGTATACACATCAGCAAGACTTTTCTCTTTCCAAGAGGAAAGATATTTCTATATTCACTTAACATGAGACTTCTGGTTTCCTCAACGTGCAGTCCCACCGGGAAGTTTCCCTTTTTCCATGCGTCCCCAGACACAGGAGAAGGCTTAAGGAGAGTGACGCAGGCAGGAGCCGCTGCCTGGCTTCTCCCCTTTCACTGCCTGCCTTCTGGGGCCTGGCCTGGTGTGTGGCTGCTGTTTATACCTGTTGAAGTGCTTTCTGTGTTTGCGTTGGCGCTGCCAGCTTACAAACCAGAGCCCCAAGCCGTTCATGAGGTCTGTCCCAGAGCTTTGAAACCTATGAGCTGGCGGCTGGGGCGAGAGAATGTCTCTCTCAATTTTTGGGTGAACTCCATGTTTTTTCCGAGAGGTTAGATCACTGTCCACAGTCCAGACTTGCTAGACAGAATGTAACAGTTACTGTTTGAGACATCCTGAACTTTTAAAAGGCAGAGGGGGAAGGGAGAGGGGAAAAAAAAAGCCCAAGGGCAACTTCACAGCTTGAAAGTGGACATTTTTCTATCTGGTAAACAAAGATTTTTACAGAACTGGAAAACTTTATCATCAAGGAAGGAAAAAAATATCACTTCTTGTTATGGCAAGAGGAAATGTTGTTCCAAACTTCCCAATTCCATCCCAGGTCATGTTTGAGACCAGACCAGATTAATCAGTGGTTGTGGCAGGGGTGCTAGGGGTGATGTAATTTTTGTAGAAATTTACCTGGCCCTCTCCCTGGTTCTTTCATTGGTCCATAATGATTTTTAGAAAATGTGTCTTCTTCAAAAGTGGCAAAATTAGGAAAACTCTGACACCTGCTTGTCCTCTGGCCACCATTCGTGGCTCTTCCTTCCTGTTCCCTTTTTTTTTTTTGGTCACATTAGGAATATTCGAACTGTTTTTTGGCTAGAATTTCTCTCCCCTCAACTCTTTCCATGGGAAGTATTGATTCATGGGAGAAATTTTGTTTTGGTTATATAAATTTAAGTGTGGCTAGAATTATGTATTTCACTTCTGTTTGTGTGTGTGTGTGAATGTACATGATATAAATATATAAAAGACATCATACGCGAGGAACTAGTGAATTATTGAAGTGTTTCACACCGAAGTGTGACAACATACAGATAAAAGATGGAAAAATGGAAGTTTAAGGCTGAATATGACTGAATTCCAAGGTTCATAGCAACTTTGTTTACAGGAAAACATAAGAGAGCCCTTGTTACACCCTCTTCCCCACCTCCGACCCCCTAGGAAGTACAAAGTCTGTGTTCTTATAAGTATGTTAAGAATTTCATCTGTAATGTTTGTCTATGAAGAACATAAAAATGCCTTTGAATGGGGTAAGTGCCAATCTTATTTCACCAAGCCAAGGGAAAAAAAATCCCTACTCTTAGGTCTCCATCTAGAGAAATGCTACTAAGAAATGCATAGCCTCTCCTAGACTCTTTAAGGTGGTATGTTTATTCTTGGGTCAAACTCAGTGGTCTTCCATTTTACAGTGACAGCCTCTTTCTACCTACTTCTTCATGCCTCATTCCCTAACCTGACTCATACTATTTGTCTGATAAGGCTGAAGGATGTATAAACTGAACATTCAGTTTGAGCTTATCTGGAAGCAATGCCGTTAGAGACTTACGTTAATTTTAATGTGGTATAGCTGTTCCAACATATGAGATGGCTTTGTTTGTCATTCAAGAGATTTATTGATGCAATGTGTATTCCCTGGTCCTTTCATGAAAAAAATGTTTATACCTGTGGGCATGTCCAGATGGCAGTGAATGACTTGCATTCATGAGAACAGCATTCACCATTTCATGGTTGCCAAGGTAAGCAGCAAAGGCATGCCCTCTGTACTCTATTGCCTTGTAAAGAAACAGTCTCTAAGGTAACAGACTAGCACCCTTGAGGCCAGTGATCCCTAGTATTTTAGACTTGGTGGGGAGGTGGAGGGGAGGGGAGAAGAGCAGAGAGACAACATGAAATAATCCCAAGAAAAGCACTTTTTGTTATTCTTCTGGCAACTGAAAAAGGGAAAGACTGGGGGAAGAGGAGGGGGGTTCAGAATTTTCCACTTTGGGATTAATAGAGATTTAATTCAGATCTTCCCTGCACATTGTGAGTGTAATGCCCTTTTTATAGGTTAATTTCAGGGACAGAGGCAGCTAATGGTCCAAGGCATGACCAAAGGGACAGGCTGTGGGCTGCTGAAGACTGTGATTGTCAGGCGGTGAACAGGCAGGCACTCTGATTCTCTTGGAATGTGTGGCATTTTTAGGATTGATTTTTTTTTTTTTTTGTACTGTATCCCCTTACTGCTATCATTGCAGTGGTAAAATGTCACCTGAACAAGGTTCTCAAGGAGATATTGCTGGCTTAGACTTAACAGTCTTGATGGGGAAGAATTTTTCACTGGACCACCTCCAAGTGCAGAAAATTCTCAGGTGACAGCTTCTAGCCCTTGTAGTCAGCAGTGGTGTAGATTGTGAACCCAGTAGGTAATACTGGGATATTATGTCCTTTATAGAATTTGGCACATGTTTACCACTTAATACATGATATGTTGCAGGGGAGAGGGGTTGTCTATTGAATTAGAGAGACTCTCACATGAAAAGAGGAGGATGGTTTTTGATAGCTGAGCTTGATCTTGGTATTATTGGAGAAAAGGAACGGTTCCTAAACATCACAATAGGAGCCTGGAATATAGAAACACAATAGCTTGCTTTTGCTAGCCGCCATCTTGTTAATGCTGTTCAGGTGTTACTGAACTGGTGCTGGGGAGAGGAGGGCAGGGAGTGGCATATGTGCTACTTTTTAAACACTTACAGACTGTAATGAACATGTCTGGTTGGATTGACATCATGTGAAACCCATGCTTAACTCCAAATGGTAAGTGAACTAGGCCAGGCTAATAAAGAGTCAGTCTGGGTTAGGAGAACTTCCGTTCGTTCAGGTTCTTTCCCTCTGGTTTACTGTCAAGAAGTGTACTGGATATTTAACAGGGAAGGGCACAAGTGAATAGACGTGTGTCTTTCATGCTCCCTGATGTGACAGCAGAGGGTCAATGGAGGGGTCACTGCAGCCTTGACAGGGACCCACTCGGTCTTGAGGGCAGTGAAACTGCCCCCTTTTCATTAACCCCTTTGAATAGGATTAATGCAGACCTTTGAACCAGGCTGGGAGAGGGACCATTATCACGCCAGAACCAGTTGCCATATAAGGGGCTCCTTGCTGTAAACCAGTTAACTCACTACAAAGGTCTCCTTCTCGCTGTGTCATCTAGGCTACTTGGGCCCCGGCCGGGCCTACCACAGCAAGATGATATCAACCGCAGGAGGCCCTGGAAACCATCAGTCATTTCCAATACTGAAATGCTATCCATTCCCAGAAAATACCATGTTAGAGGGAGGGTGAACTGAAGAAAGCCTTCCTCACAGAGGGAAGCTACAGAGACACCCTCTTAAGAGCTGATTACTAAAACCTGTATAAAAATAGAATGACAAGACTCAAAGGGGTCTCCTAAGATTCACTTGTTTAATAGTCTGCCTTTAAGCAGGTAAATAAGTCATTCAGAAAAGAGTTGTTCCTTTTCTTAGTATTTTCAGAGGGAAATGCTACACATAATCCCCTGAAAGTTTATTCCATGTTGGGGACTGAATGTATGTGACTAGATGGGTGGGTTTTTTTTTTTTTTTTTCTTTCTCTCTCTTTTTTTTTTTTTTTTTATAATCATCTCCTGTAGCTTCCAGGGAGGTGATATTTGGAAATGAGTCCAAACCCAACTTTAAAAAATGAGTGGCCTCTGGCCTCTCTTTTCTCAGCATGGGGAGATTTAGAGATTGCCTCTTCTGATTTTGGTCTGTAACATTAACACTAGCATTGAGTGGGTTCTGAGTATGTCCAGGAGCCAGGCTAGCTTTGAACTCCAAAAAGGAATGGGGCCAGAGTGTGCTTAGGAGAAAAATAAGTAGGCTCTCTTTGGTGGGACCCTGAGGGACATTTTCTATAATTCTACAAATCAACATTAGAATTATGACTGGAAGGAAAAAAGACCGCAGTGGAGAAACATGTGAGATATATTTTACATTGACTACCTCAACTTCCTTCATTGATAAGGGATGACATTGAGGACATAAAGAGAATAATGATTTTTTTTTAAGTGAGAAATTTAACTCTGTGTCTACAGCTATAGGATTAAAAAAAAAATCTCGATTTCATGGACTCTCCCAGGATCTCAGATATGAGGCTTCATTTGTTTTATGGCTGGGTTCAAATTTAATGGCTTAGCAGATTATCATGTTTACATCAATTGTAATCATTGATTTAAATATGATTTTGTGCATGACACTGAACACATTGATTTTAAGACAAATTCTGATTTTAAGACATTAAAATGTGACTTAGAATCAAGGAAGTATGGTTTTATGAGAAAGGCAATATTAATATTTCACCATTTTCTCTCACTACTTTTTACTATCGAAACTCTGGTTAGATTTGTCAAAAATAAATTTAAATTTACTTAGTTTTCATATTTTGGTGGAAGCTTCTTGCATGATGTGGTAAATAAGATTTCAATCTCAAAATAATCATGGGAAAGCCTCCACTTTGTCTTCTAGAAAATATCTTCATTCACTGAATTCCAGTTAAAATTGTGTGTTTGTATTTTGTATAATTTGGCCTCAGTAATGAGGAAGTATTTTTACAGGGTGCATTGTGATGGGGTAGAAAGAAGCCTGAACTGGGAAGCAAATAGTCAGAGTTTTAGTGCGCGTTCTGCTATGTGTGTGATGTTGGGGTGATTCAGCTTGACATGTCTTGCGTCTTTCTAAAGCTGTGGGGCCTCAGATTAACCACTAACCATACTATATTTATTTCACTGGTTTTCATAATAATGAATAAAACTGACTAGAAATAACTTTTTCAAATTACTTATAGTATTATTCAACATGAAAAGAATTACCCAGTATTAACTCATTTACTTTGTTAAGACTAAATCTTCCTTTCAGGTGAGGGTTAAAGGCAACGCTTTCTCTCTAGGTAGATACCTACAGTGATCCATTAGTTGCTTCATAGGTGGGGATGCTCTTGGTGTCTTTCCTGTTGCTGCCTAGGCCACCCATGGGGGACTGGTTCTGGAAGAAGACTCCTTTCAGAGTGAAGTCCAGAACCTTGGGCTGGAGCCTTGACCTTCCAGCTGTAGGAGAGTGGAGGGACATCATGCTCCCCTGCAGTGGGAGCAGTGTCCTCACTGACTATGAAAATTCTGCCTTTGTTTCCATACCCTGTAAGAGGGAACTCCCTTTTTGGGGTTTGTTTCCTTAGAGGTGTTGAGTTCACAGCCTTGCCATGATTGAGTGCATGCAAATTACACTGGTATGTTGATCCCAGAGATGGTCATAGTGCAAGTTCTGGTTTGGCTACCCTCACCCATATAGCGGAAGATGTAATTGATGTGAAAGTTGTTTACTTCTAATATGTTGATGCTGAGATGGGATTGCACTTAGGCATCCCTTTTATGTTAGTGTTGCATTTAGAACTAGGGACTTAAGTCATGATTCAAATATTCAACAGTCATACAATCAATAAAATGAAGGGACTGGACTTGGATTTTTTCATGCTCTAAATAAATAAATGAATACAGTATCTCTAAATATTTTCTCAGGTCCAAATAAATATTATGAATAATATTCCTAAGTCTGCAATCCAGAAATCTGATTAGGTAACAATGTATTTCTTATTTGAATGCATGGTACTGGAAGATTCCCCTTAGTTCCAAATTTAATTGTCTGGAAGTTTATTTTTAGAAATTCATTTTTATTAAGGTAAAAGGGAAGGAGGAATGTGGGGACATAGTGATGAGGCATGAAAATCAAACTAGCTCCTCACAATTTTCTCCATAACTGTGCTCATCATGTCAGCTCAAAGTGCAGTCTCTTAAGAAAAACTCACCTTTTGAGTGTGAGTTGAGTTAGAGCAAATCTGAGAGAATTTCCCCCAAATTTATATAAAGATTAAAAACCACATAAGCAAATAGAGAATGCTGGATGCCAAAGCTGGTTTTTATCCTAATTTCTAAAATGGGTCATGCCCAGTCAGAAATGGCTGGGAGAGCTGGGTACAGTGTAACAACACACAGAATCTGTAGTGTCTGAATGCTATTTAAATACTATTGATTAACAACAATAAAAACTGTTAGTATGTTTCTGCAAGTTCCCTTAATTATTTTATACTATATACATTGGTCCAATTAAAAATGAAGATAAAAAGTAGGAAAAATGGGTTGTTTTCTTTCAACTCGGAAATTTTTTTCTCATTTTAATTCTAAAGGCATTTATCTAATCCTTTCAACTTCAATGCTTTTCTGTTCCACTTAAAATTAAGGTGAAAGAACTACCAAACTTTGTCCAAGAGATTGTTTATTTATTCATATCAGTTTACGGCCTCTCTTAGAGGTCTGTGTGACCTAAGGGATGTGAAAGTGGGGTCCTTTTATGTAATATTATTCCACTTATGGTCTCCTGTAAAAGTGAAGGGACTTTTGCATTATTATATTATTATTATTATTATTATTATTATTATTATTATTATTATTATATTTTTAAAAGAGGCTTGTATCTATTGTGTTAATGTTAAAAGCAATCAATTACTACAACTAAATCAGCATTTATTGCCATTATTTCAAATTAGTACTTTAAGTAGATACAAGTAGATACTTTCATAGAAAAAAATAGGTGAATTTATGTTGATTAGCAAAATTGTTTCGGGAACTCCTGAAAAAATTGAGACATTTCTTTAGTTTCCAGGAAAATCCGAGTCTACATCTCTTTCATCCTATTTGAGAGATTATCTGATTGGAAAATATTTCCGCAATTGCTAAGGTCATATCTGTTATGAGGCCAGTATTTTCACACATATAATTATATAAACACATTCTATTTAATGTTGGTCTTATTTCAAAAATCCATAGCTTTGCTAGCATTTCTTCCCACAAGGAAGAAGTCCAGATAAACATAGATGACCTATTGCACCCGAAAGGAATTATGGAAGACTACAGTAAAACTGATGTCCAAAGGAAATAAAGACTTCCAAATGGAGAAAAAGGATTTGAGCAACTAAGTTCCTGAGGTCCAACTTCTGTTTTATAAAGTATGTTCTAGCGTCTAAGGAGCCATTGTAACCTCTGGTTAAACACAAAACATCTGTCTAGTCTCTTGACAATTAAAATGATTTATTGTTGAAAAGCCCTTACAAAAACCTATTAGAGAGTCTGTTGTGCTCATCAATAATATACTCTCAGAGGCTGTGTCTACATGATGATGAGCAATGGAATGAAACAAGGAGGTTGCTTCCAAATAGCTAAAATACATGCTTTAATCTCCCTAGTTTTCATCATTACAGTTGCTATCATTTATTTTTTTTATTGTGATAAAATATATATAACTACAAAATTACCATTTTTACCATTTTTTAATGTATAGTTCAGTAGCATTCCATACGTTGTTGTGTGACCGTCACCATTATTCATCTCCAGAACTTTTTAAACCTCCCACAATGAAACTCTATACCCACTGAACAATCACTCCCCGTTCCCTCCTCCCCTCTTTCCCCTGGTAACCACTGTTCTGCTTTCTGTATTTGACTATTCTAGGTACCTCATGTAAGTGGCATCATATAGTAATTGTCCTTTTATCTTTGACTTATTTCACTTAGTGTAATATTTTCAAGGTTCCTCCATGTTGTAACATCTATCAAAAGCCACAATAAAGTTTACTCTGAAAAGTAAAGGATCTTTATAACAAGAAGCATCTTGTGGACAAGGTGAACGTTGAACTTCTCATTTGTTAATGGAAATGGTTTATGTGTTTTCTTTTTTAAAAAAATCAGGCTCTAAAGTTATGTCTCAAGAATGATGTCACACTCCTCTCTTTCACTCCACTCAAAAAGAGCAAGGAAGTTCACAAACTCATATTCAACACTATGCAAAAGAGTGTTCTGTGGTCTCTATACTTCCTTGACTTTCAGTTTGTTTAATAGTCATTGCCAAGATATACCCACTGTTTTAGCAGCTTGCCCTCTGTATTTTAAAATGTCTTTAAAAACAGTATTTTTTTCTGACTTAATTTAAACCAAAACCAATAGGTATTTTTTGGTATCAACGCTATGCTATGAGGCCACTTTTGGAGTGCCAAATATACATAAGATGTGGTCCTTGCACTTAAAGGGTGAAGATTTTTCAGGGGAAACAAAATGCATAGTCATGAAACTGTTAATAATAAAACATAATAGATGAGAATTAAGAGGCAGTGTCGTGGTATTGATGGTAGATTGCCTGGAAGCCAAGTCCATGAGTCGGGTTGGGACCATGCTCATTCCTAGTTGTGAAACTTTAGACAAGACACCACTGTGACCTTGTTATCCTTACTGTAAAATGAGGATGTTAAGCATGAAGGGCCCATCTGGCTTTTGAGTCAGGGGTGATCGTATGAGTTTAAGACAAAGACAGTCACTCAAGATTTCAGGAAGGAAGTGGGATATAAATTGGGACTTAGAAGATGAATGGGGGCTGTTGCCATTGGTGGGGGGCAGGTATAAGTTTCCTCCTATTTGATTATAAACTTCTCAGTGGTGGGCATAGTGCTTTGTTCAGTTTTGTAGCATTCTGGCATCTTGTGCAGTACTAATAAATTTCCGAAACCCCTGAAGCATTTATCCTCTGGCAGGATTAACTACCAGTCCCAAACACATCCAAGGCATTCTGTGCCCAACTCTTAATCACCCTCACCACCAGATAGAACTTTTTGTTTATCTGTTTGTGTCTTTGAAAAGCAGGGATTATGTCTCTGATCTCTATCCCCAGTGTCTGTCACAGTCCACCACCTGTAGTAGGAGCCACTAAGATTTGTTGATAGAGTGAATGATGAAGATAGAAAAGAAGGCATAAGATTTTGAGTAGAGGAGCATCACTGTGAAAACTCTGCTTGCGGAAAATGAGTCAAGCATGGGTGAGAGGGAAGGATTGGTAATAATAATTAATAATGTAGCCTTATGAATATCAGAAAGTGTGCGTTATGTCCATGTCTTTGTGCAGTAAGGTAAATAAATGCTACTAGAAAGAGAGAGATTCATTACTCAAACAGCTCAGATTTTCCTTGATGGTATATGTCATAGTTTGTACTTACATACTTGTGATCTTTGCATCTCACCTATAATATGTAAACTCCACAAAGGCAGGGGCCATGGCGGTTTTGTTCACCGGTGAATCTTGAATATCCAGCAGACTTCCGGGAATATACTTTGTTTCTATTACATATCTCTTGACATAATGAGAGAAAATAAGTTAAGGAAAGGTTGCAAAGGTAAGTCATACCACAAGGAGAAGCAGATAATTAAATCTAAAATTTTAAAAATTAAAAAGGAAAACAAAACCCTTGCCTTTCAACATTCAGGAAATAACACAAACTAATGGGGTTACCCACAGAAATGTGGGCTTTTAATTCTCAATGTATCTGTTTAATTGGTTCACATAAAACTTCCTACAGGAAAATAGTCTTAGGTCCATGTTTCTTGATCATAACTAAAGTGTGCAAGGTTGTTGGTAAAAACAACCACATTTAAAATGGGTCCAGTTCAGGAAGTTATTGTAGTATTAGGATCTTTCTTCCCCTTTTCCTAGCAATCCATTTATTTTTTTAAAATATTATTAACATTAGTCTTTTTAAAAAATTGAAGTATAGTCAATTTACAGTGTTGTGTCAATTTCTAGTGTATAGCATAGTAGTTCAGTCCTACATAGACATACATATATTCATTTTCATATTCTATTCTTTGGTGTCAGACTAAGAAGAACCAACTCACGTTAGCTGGGCTGATCTCCTGGGGATTCTGGCTGGATCACAAGGAAATATTTTAGGACACTTCCGGACCAATTTGGACAACTCAGGAACTTGAGATAAGCATCCTTATTTTTAATGTTTATCTCAGCTGCATCTCAAGTGTGGATCACCTGATGTTTATTTGGAGAATAATGTTGCCCTTTTAAAAGGACATTGCAGGGCTTGGTTTAAATACCATTTCTGTAGTATTTTTCAGTTGTTTTTAGTATATTTCAATATAATGTACTAATTATTACTATTTTGAATATGTCCAGTGTATAATTATCATAAAGTCTGAATTATAGGATCTTTTAAACGAAGCAGAATTGTATTACTTTTAAATTCATAATGGTAACAAAGTAGAACTGTTTGAGCAAGGATAAATAAAAATCTTGCAATTGATATCTTAATTATTTATTAGAAAGTATATGTTTTAAAAATATTTTCTGGCAAGTCAAGATTTCTTCCTAGTCGGGCATATTCCCATATTCATTCAGTACCTATTCTGTATACGGGTCCATGGGAGGATACAGTAATGAATAAGAACCAGGACTGTGTTCTCTGTACCAGCAAGAGAAACAGAGACATATAAGTTGCTTTGATTAAAGGTGCATGGCATGAATGCATCTATAATTTTGCTGAGACACCAGTTTGAATGGGAGGCCTGTGGCGGGGGAGCCACTTTGCGCCTATGTCAACCTAGTCACTTCATTTCAGCTTTGTTGCAGAGTTTAACAAGACAGTGCAACTTATTAAACACTTTGGGTGAAAAATGCTCTTTTAAGTGACTTTAGGGGAAGGCAACCTATGACTCTCAGTAGAAGTCATATTTCAGAGGAAGTAAGAAGCCTGTGAAAATACTTGAGAAACTGAGGACTCTGAGCTCTTAACGTGGGTTACACTTATCTATAATTACCACCTCAGAAATCATGTTTGAAAAAATTTTAAATCTCTATGTTAGTTTATTTAAAAATAACAAACTCATATGTAAACATAAATAACAATTTTATAGAAATAATTGTTTTTCAAAGCAAAAAAGTAGTGAGAAAAGTGGCATTGTTTTCTATCCTAGAAATTTTAGGATATTTGAAAGAAGACAGAAGTGTTCTGATGCTTCTGCCATCAGTTTTTTGTGTGTGATATTACACACCAGAGAGGCAGATAAATTCTTAGTAGTATTAAGAAAATAGTTTTGACTTCACAGAACCCCTGAGGGGATCTCAGGGACCCCAAACGTACCTGGACCCCACTTTGAGAGACACCCCTCTCTACACTCAAGAACCCACTGATTAAGCCGCTGCCATACTGGGAGGGTTGTGATAATGGCCTAAACCAGGCATGGACAGTAAATACCAGAATGATTCAATGAGCATAACCTGAAACAAAGTAAAGAACACCTACAGCTTGTGTTGACTGGAGCTTAAAGGCAGAATTTTCAGCTTCTAGGTGCTTCGTTTTTCCCCTTTGTTTTAAGAAAAGTAATGAGAGGAATAATACAGGATTGCTACAAAGTTCGCATGAGATGATGGATGTTTCGCATTTGGACCACTGCCTGGCATAAATCAGGAGCTCAGTGAATGATCACAGTTAGACTTTTGTTAAATTCACCTGCTAGAGGTGGAGGGAAGGGTGACCTGGGAGAAGGGCACCAGGGGCAGGATGGGGCCAGGACGTTCTGGGACTCGTGTATAAGCTGCACGAGGCAGCAGATTGATTTGGGAAGGAAGCCAAAGGCCCAGTGGTGGTGGTTCTTTCAGGACAGGGTGGGTGCTTTGGATTCCATTCCCCGTGGAAGAGGGAAATCCTTGAAATCATAGAGGAAAAAGTGGCCGGATTAGATCCTGTGCTTGATTGGAATCCATTTCTACCTGTCATAGTTCCCTCCGTGACTTGCCTAGCTTGTTCTTTCTCTTTAGGTGGGAGGGGAGAGAAATTGTAAGTCAGTGTCCGTATCCTCAATCGGGGAGAAGTTAAAATTAGCACTGTTACTTCTGTTTTCCTTCTGGGCAACCTGAAGGCCATGTGCCGCTAACTCAGTTATTGACACTCATACCCTCCTTTGGTGCTACAGTCACATCTGGGCCCCAGATACCCACTGCTGTGTTTAGCTGGTTGATGGATTTAAAAATTCGTGTCCAGTGATCTAGGGGCTGGAAGGTGGTTTTTAAGGGAAGTGGGGTTTGACAAGGACAAGGACAAAAAGAACTGCTGGAAAAAATAAATGAATTGCATTCAGGATGTATTTCAGAAACCCCCCTGGTAGGATGAGAAAATCATTCTAGCCTTGCCAGGGCTTTATTGCAGATCTTTTCGCCAGACCCCAAGCAGCAATCGCCCTGACCATAATTCCTGCATTCATTTACTTGTGCATTGCTTTCTATTACTCGTGGTCAGCTCTTAGACTTTGAAACTCTGTGGTATGTGAATAGCTTTAATACTTTGGGTTTTTTTTTTTTTCAGTAAGTAAGTCATAATTTAACTTTATTTTGAAAACCTCCCAATGACCTAAGGATTTGCATCTTTATTACTTCAAAGGGATGTTGTGACGATAAAGTGAGATAATATACGTAAAAGTGTTTTCAATTTTTATATATAGGGAGGTGGTTTGTATGTATATGTGTGTGTGTTTCTTCTGTCTTTAGTAGTTTCAACTTCAAAGAAAAGCAGGTTCTATGCAATAAGATTTTTCAGTTGGTTGAGAAGCCTGAGCTGTATCTGAGTCAAACTGAAGAGGTTTCTTTCTGTTTTGACATGGTAATAGGTCATGGTTGAAAGAAGCAGAGCAGTGGATACAGACAGGAATGTTTTAATGTCCTTGCAAAAACAGAGAAGAAAAGAATCATTTTCTTTCCATAAATCTCCCTATCTCTCAATTGGTGGGATTGGAAGTTTTAAACTCCGGGATTTTATTTTTTGTTTCAGCAATGGCAGCATGATGCCCTCGAAGGGTGTCTTCAGCATTACTGCAAAGAATGTGCTAAAAACAACATTTCAGATACAAAAATGGGGAAGAAGTTCTATAACTATGCCAGCGTTCAAGATGCAGCTAGGTCTCTCACGTTGCTCTCAGTGTAGTGAAGGCAATTTCGTACTAGCAAGAGAATGCAATTAGAAAAGCAAGTAAGGCAAGAGGATGCAAATTATTCTAGTTATGTATCAATAATTTTTATTCTTTTAAAAAGTGACTTATATTCTTCTCTGATTATAAATATAAAACGTCTTTGTTAGAACTTTATAAAACACACAAGGGTATAAAGATGAAAATGAAAATTGCTCACAGCTTTCTTACAAGGCAGGGATAATTACTTTGACCTTTGCCTATTTATTTCCTTTTAACTATTAAAATTCATATGTATTTCGCTTGTTAGTAAAATTGGGAAAATGCCACCCATATATTTTCCCACATGATTTTCCCCCTCATTATCATGTAAGTATGATTCCACATTGTTAAATAGAGTTTGAAAACATTTTAATGAGTGTCTCATGTTCCATTTTATGGATAGAAGTGGGAGGTAATATGTGTAGGAGTTAAGGCTATGGACCCTGGAGCCAGACTGCCAGGTTTAAATCCCAGCTCTGCTGCGTGCCAGCTGAGTGCTTCTGGGCATGCTACTCAACCTCTCAGTATTTCAGTTTCCTCACCTCTAAGAAGAGACAGAAATAGTCACACAAAGTTCATGGGGTTGTTGTTAAGAGTTAAATGGGTTAATTGTATTCATCAATCCATTTAGAATAATTCCTGACACAAAGTAAGTATGATTATCATTAAAATAATAAGCAATCCACCGTACCTTATTAATAGTTAATCATTATTTAAAAGCCATTATTATTATTAAATAATAAAGTAAGCCATTATTATCATTATTGCATGACTAAATTAGTATAATGTTAGATGGGCTATTTCTCATTTTTGTTATTAAAAATCAAGCCATGATGAACATTCTTGTAACTTAGTCTTTTTTCCATCCAATTATTTCCCTAGGATAGTTTTTTTCTAAGTGAAATTACAGAGCCAAAAGCATTAGGTAAATGACTAAACTGCATTCCAGAAAGACTGCAGGACTTTACCTTCCCATTTGCAACTAAGGAGCTTGTCGGTTTCACCACACTGATGACAGTACTGAGAATTTTTTATAGTAAAACATTTTATACTAATATTATAGTAAATCTTAATTTAAATTTATATTTCTTTGACTACTATTTTAGAATAATTTAAAAAATACATATTTTTTATTATATACTTCTCCCCTGAAAGTTGTTTGTTTCCTTTTCCCCATTTGCTTACAGAAATTCTTGATATATTAATATTTCAACTTGTGATTTGTCAGATGTTTTACAACTGTTTTCCTCAAGTTTTTGTTTTAAAATTTTGTTTGGGATGCTTTTTGTGATCCATACAATTTTTATTTCTTAAAGACAAATTTACTGACGTTTTATCTTTGTGAGGGTTTTTTTTTTTTTTTTTTTTTGGCCTTAGCTTTTATGCTTAGTAAACCTAAAACCACAAGATCTCTGACCCATCTTTACTTCTAGGTCTTTTTGTTTTTAACATTAAACTATTGACTCCATCTGGAATGTATATTGACTACAATTTGAGGTAAGAATTAATGTTATGTACTCTCCAAATAGCTAACAATTTTCCACAGAATTATTTATTGAATAAATCTTTCTTTTTTTTAAAAATTAAATTATGGTTGATTTACAATATTACGTTAGTGTCAGTTGTATTACACAGTGATTTGTATTTTTATAGATTACACACCATACAAAGTTATAAAATATTGGCTGTATTCTGTGTGCTGTGCATTACATCTTTGTAATTTATTTACTTTATACCTAGCAGTTTGTACTTGTTAATCCCTTTCACTTATTTTGGACCTCCCCTCACCCCTCTCCCCTGATAACCTCTAGTTTGTTATCTGTCTCTTGAGTCTGTTCCTGTTTTGTTATATTTGTTTGTTTTATTTTTTATTATTTTAATTTTTTTCTGGAAAGGGAAGATAATTAGGTTATTTAATTAATGGAAGTACTGGGGATTGAACTCAGGACCTTGTGCATGCTAAGCATGCTCTCTACCATTGAGGTATACCCCACCCCCAGTGCCACCATTTGTTTTATTTTTTAGATTCCACATGTAAGTGAAAATATACAATATTTGTTCTTCTCTGTCTGACTTACTTCACTAAGCATAACAACCCTCCAGTTTCATCCATGTTGTTGGAAATGGCAAAATTTCATTCTTTTTATGGCTGAGTAACATTTCATTATATATATACACATTATATATAATACACATATATATATAAAAAACATTTTTATTTGTTCCTCTGTTGATGGACACTTAGGTTGCTTCCATATCTTGGCTATTATAAATAATGCTGCTGTGAACATTGGGGTACATGTATCTTTTGAATTAATCTTTTCATTTTCTTCAGACAAATACCCAGAAGTGGAATTGCTGGATCATATGGTGTTTCTGTTTTTAATGTTTTGAGCAATCATCCTTTCCTTAGAGACTTAGAATGTCATCTCTGTTATATGTTACATATACTATAATATACTAAATGTAAATACTGAGCTATGTGTTATGTCTATTTCTGGCATGTTGATATTTGCCTCCATACCATACTGTTTTAATATCATAACTGTATATAGTAGCTGTAAATATCTGCTATTGCAAGTCAGATTTGTCCCCTTTGTGTCAGAAACTACAGCTCTGAAGTCCCCAGACCTGCTTCCAGTCTCCTTTTCCTATAGCTGCCTCTACCACATATGCTGGGAAATCTAAATCTCACTCTTCTGGTATCCCAGCTAATGAGCCATGAGCAGATGGCTGTAGGGGATTCTCTGGAACATCATAGTTTTGCTGTTGTTGTGGTGGTTGTTACAATTTCCCAAAAGTGGAAGACGAAGAACCAATTCTCCCAATAGAGCTGTGACAAGTATTAGACTTTTCTAGGCACCATTTCCTGTGGCAATGTTTCTCACATAATGTTCCTTGGACGTTATTAAATAATTCTGGAAGAAAGGAGTACATGGTCATTTCAAAGTGGCATTCTGTGCTCTTCAAGATATAATTTGCACATTAGCTTATCGAAGCACCTGAATATAAGCATTTTAATGTTGAATCCAGTATTCTCAAAATCTATACAAGCATCCAGAGCCACTCCCTCTCTTCCCTTTTTTGAGGAACACTTCCCAGTGGAGCCCAGTTTTTTAGGGAAGATTGCTATAGGGATTGTAAACTATTTACCTTCCTGGGTAAATGACTGAAAATGTAGAATTGTGTCCACTTGACTCAAGTTATACTTCTCTTAATAATTACAAAAGATGTGTTCTTTAGTTTAATCTTATTCCAAGAATGAAACAACTAGTTAGTTCTCTAATGATTTATCATACCATGTGAATTATCCCACATACAGAGTAACTACAAACAATATATGAGTCCGGCTACAGGTGGTTTCATGTTTTGGTGAAACTTAGAGAGACACTGCCCAAGTCTCCATGTGTTCATGATTTTGGATCTCTTGTCTTTTATTCTGGTTTCCATTTTTTTTTCCTTTCTATTCCTTGCCAGTCCATATTGGATTAGTCACCATTGCCAAATTCTCAGTCTCTATTGTCAGCCTTTGGCAGTCACTGTTGCCAGATTCTCAGTCTGGATGTCTGCAACAGTCAGGCTTCAGTTGAATAATTCATATTTATTGTGAAACACATTTCATGAATGATATTCTTTGTTCTTAAAATTTATTTTCTCTGGTAATTATGTAGAGATGGAGGGGAGTGGAATTTGCCTCCTATGTGAAAGTAGTTTCAGAAAAAACACTTGCTTATAAAATTCCTAGGAATGGTTTGCTCAAGAACGCTCATGACTTCAATCCCAACTCACCTTGGTTGAGGGTTCCCTAGAAGACTCTTCACCATTACCCAGCAGGCTCTGCTTCTAGAAGCCAGCTTTCAGTCTTCCTCCTATCCTATTCTTTTTTACTGCAGTAGCTAGAGATGAATCACTCTATTTGCTGTGATGTGGATACTTAAGATGCTAAAATTCCAGATTTTAGAGGACCAGGTTTTACAGTATATATCTTCTCAGTTACATCATCAGTGACTCCTGGTAATGTCAAGACAGGGACCTGGGAGATGGCAGATCAAATGGCTGTCTAGTGGGAGACAGTAATTGGCCAATCTTGCCATAAGAACTAACCGGCAAGTTTACAACATAGGCAACTGTTGCTTTTAATTTCAAGGGAAGGGTGAGGATTGTGATTTGTTAGATTTCAGAAGTGCCATTTAATGTCATAAGTCATAGATGGACAAGCCCAAGGATGTACTATAAGGAATCTGCAACAATATATGCATAGTGTTTGTAGGCTGAATAAAGCAGATGTTCCATAAATTAGATGCTACAAGAATACAGTGGTTAAGGTAGAAAGAATCCCTGCTTAGGGGAAGATATACAATAAATGAATAAATAACAGAAATCGCAGATAAGGATAAAATTGCAATGCAGAGGATTAAAAGACTGTAATGTGATACAGAGTGACTGGATGGTGATTTAAATTGGATAGCAAGGGAAGTCCTTTCTGAAGTAGTGTCATTTAAACCAAGATCCAGTGACTAAAAAGGGGGTGGCCATATGCTGGTCTACAGGAAGAGTGTGCTCTCCAAAAGACCACAAGCATACTGGTCCTGTGAAGGCTAGAAGTTTGATCTGAGGATCAGAAGGAAAGCTCGAAAGTTAGGCAGGGGCCAGACCATGAAGGGGCTCAGGCAAGGTATTTTATTCTTGGTTTAGTAGGGAAACATTGGAAAGCTTAAATGAATTTGAATTTTATGACATGATCACCCTCAGGTTTGAGAGTAATCACTGCTTCTGCTGTGTGATTTGTAGAGGGGCAAGATTGGAGGGAAAGAGATTGTTTAGTAGCCTGGTTGTGAAGTAATATGTTTAGAGTGAGAACAGCATCAACAATAATCATAGCTAACATATTCTGCACTATTCTGTGCAGGTACTATGCTAGCTATCATGTGCATTATCTAATTTAATCATATATGGATTGTTTTTCCAAATGCATGGGCAGCTGCTATAACCAAAAATATAAATTAGATTAAAAGTTTTCCTAATCATAGTTTTTGTCTTCCAACTAAAAATATTAAAATTGTAGTTACACATGGAAGGGTTTGAACAACTTTTTGACCTTCAAGTGACCTTCTATTTGAAAATACTGAGAACGAATATCTTAGATGGAGAAGAAAATTCAGTTCTACTCAGTGTCTATCAGGAATGGCTCTGAGGAGGGTAACAGCACAATGTGGAGATGGGGAGGCGCTTGACGGGACTAGTTTAGCAAAAGGAAGTAATAGAGACAGGACACTCTATAAATCCTTCCACCTCAACATAGAGACTACAACCTATAAAAACCCCAATTCAGGGAATGTTGTAAAAATGTCATTCTAATGCAAGCAAATACCAACCTCTGGGGTTAGAAGATCTTGTGAGAGGAGCTGGGGATAGGGTCCGGGGGGCTTTCTGCAGTAGCCAAACCCTAAGACAAGTGCGGTTTGAGTTGTTAACTGGGGAAGATGGTTTGGCTTAGAGTTAAGAGAATTGGGGTTAGATTTTAACTCTAGGAAGGAAGAATATAGTGGAAGTGAAGGCCCCCCAGTCAGCCATCTCTGGAGGACACTGTAGAGTGCCAACTGTATGCCCAAGTCAGGGTACAGAAAGAGGTCCAGAGTGGGCGAAATTGGGTCAGAACAGGTTAGAAACGTCCACTAGACTCTTCAAGGTAGAGCTGAGAGTTTACTCACCCGAAGTTGATCCTAGTGCCTCAGGCCTCGTGACTCTTTGGCTTGTTGGTCACCAGATGTAGAGCATGAAGGTGCCTGGAATCTAAGCACACTAAGTTAGGATGGGAGGATATCCCCTTCTGACACATTCTGTTAGTTCTGGGGGTGCAGGTGATTGGCATGAGTGACATGTTGGAGCCAGCTTAGATGTACCTGTATTTAGTGATATCATCCAGGTGGTACCTTGAAATTGACCATGGTGGGAACATTTGTACCTTAGAAATCAGTAAAGACTACAGTCAGCCTCTTTTGCCACTTCAAGAGCTGGTTCACCAGCTTACTACTGGTTGGCACAATTCACAAGTGACTGGTTATGATACAACAATGGTACCTAATCCCAGGAGATGTAATTCTATGTGAATTGCTCCAGGGAGTTTTGTGACACAGTCTTAATGATTATTGCAGGCAGCTGACACCATTAGGACATTACAGCAGGACTGATAACCACTCTAGTTTACCTTGAAAATGTATCAGAAATCTGCTTTCACATCACCTGCCTTAAAATAAGCCATGGTGAGAATATGTTACAAGGGTAAGAATACATAATGTGGTCTTCACTGGAACTACATGGTGTCAGCTGCAGTGTGCATCTGTGGCCACCAATGTTTTCAGGTTAGTAGAAAGTCTGACTTTCTTTTCAAATGCAAAAGTACAAATTGATGTTATTAGGGTTCTTGCTTACAAACTTTGAAAGCTGGTTTAACAAAAGATACAAGGAACTGTATTACTTACAGTTGGAAATTTCCACAAGAATGCAAAAGTGGTTTGCTGCTTTGCCTTTATCAACTTCAAGCAAAAGTTTAAGGTGAACCAGTTAACTTGACATTAAAGCATTGGAAAGCCCGTGGTAACAGGTAGAATGTCCCAAGATGGTGGTTCCACTTAGTGTTAGTCTGATATGAAATTAAAATTGAAACATGACTTCAAAAGGCAATGTTGAAATACTTATTTGAGTTCAGGTAGTTAAATGTTTCCCCACCTCTTTTGAAGTATTTAAAACAAACTGATCAATTAGAAAACCTTTCCTATGACAGGATTTCCATAGAGTGTGGTCAGCTTTCTGGGAAAATTAGATTGAGTTTGAGAATTTTGGAATCTGAAGTTCAAACTTGCTGGGTTTCCATTCGGTTTCAGGTTTCTTTCAAACGTTTTATTGCACATTGACTCAGCATTCTCAGGAAATCAAAATATAATCATAAGGGTAACAGGTATAGTATGTACAGCACACCATCTGGAACTCATTTTATTCTAAAAGAGCAGACCTTCAATGTTAAACCAAGTAGAAAGCACTCCAATACAGTTAAAGTTTTGGAAAATCTTTTGCTTAAATTATAAATTTTAATTATTTGGGTCTATTTTCTTCCCCAAAATATTTAAAAATTCCTCTTGATACTCAGGACTGCTTCTTTGAAATTGAATAGGATTCAGGTGTCTCAAGTCACTCATCTAATAATCAGAAAATTCTTTCTTCCCTCCTCCTCTTTATACTCTTCCTTTTACCCTTTTTCAGATGTGTACTACTGAATGCACACATTCTGAAAACCCAGGCAAGCCCCTGTTCCCCACCCTCCTGCCCTTGATATGGATACACAGCAAGCTTGCCTCCACCCAGACTCATTTTTAGCCACAGTAATGATGAGAGTTTAACATCCCTCTTTACCTTTCTCTCTTCCTTTGGTCTTCAAGCCAAGTATGAGCTGTAAATTGAGGTAGGTTGTACATCTGGGTCAATAAAGGGAAGGGGGAAAAGTGAAATAGGTTTCCTATCATTTTTCACAAAGTTTGAGAAAAAACAGAGTTGGCAAAAAGGTAAAAAATAAAACAGGAAGCAGGATTGCACATATAAATTAAATATTTTCACCCCAACCCTTTTTAGATAGCCCAGGGGTATTGGGAGTGTGTGTGTGTCTTGGATGGGCTCAGCAAGCATTCCAACAGTAAATGGCTTCCTGTTCAGCATGTTCGAAGTCAGGCTGTCTTTTGGGGTTGGTTAAAAATATGTGTGAAATATGTACTTTTATTTCCAGCCAAGTCAAATGTTTTCAATCATCCCCCCTTCCTTGCATCTCCTCTCTTCCCATCCTGTCATTTCTTGCCCCCTAGACAGTAAAATATACCTCCAAATATGTTTTTTTCCCCAAAAGGAAGTTTAGTGATTAATTATGAGTTACATGTAAACATATATTATTGCCCTCGAAGGTATTCACCAAGAACCTGGCCAGTGTCACTCCTGGCTGGCACTTTTGAGTGTTAGATCTTGGTGACTAGAAGTTAGGGAAGCATGCGGAGAAACCAGGTATTTGGCTCAAGTACAACAAGGAACCATTGGATAATTGAGGGTGAGAAATGGTCTATAACTTTTCACCCCAGTGGTGATGAACCTATAATTCTCAAATTGTTTGTGTAATTTTCTATTTCTACCACATCAGTGACAAATATTATTTTGTACTGCATGTTCCTTGTGGATTTTTTTTTTTTTCATCAGTGAGATCCAATTAGACTGCCTGAAAGGAAAATAACATACCTGGGGCCATCATACCTGGCAAGAAATGCCACAGATGTACCCAGGAGGAAAAATATAGACTTCTGGTGGAAGCCACAGAGTCCCTTCTGCAAAACACTACTCTGATGTCGACAGACCTTAAAAATATATGTCATATGATCTAACTAGAGGAAACTCTCAGATATTCAAATTCAACATCAAGCTGTCGAGGAACCTTTTATATTTGGCATAGGCTACTGAGGCTACAAATACTCTACAGAATTCTCAGGCAGTGGCTTTGTCTTCCCACTCCGCCATTTGACTGAGCTTGTTTCAATTCAGGAGTGTTCTTAGACAACTGTATTTACTAACGGTATAAGGTATCAGAGTTAACCCTTTCCATATTTTAAAATCTATTTAGTTTAAGAGGTGATTTAAAAAAAAAAACTGCAATGTGAATTACATGGCTTGTGTTGGGAAAAAAAAAAATAGCCAACTTTTCCAGATGACTCTCTAAGGATAATTTATTCAAAGAATGTGTCTTGATATGTGATTCCAGGGTTTTGGTGTTTGCTGTTTTCAAATCGGGTTGACTCAGCAAACATTTATTAAATTATTGACTGTGCAAAGCTCAATGCTAGGGACTGTTTACAGGATGTTAATGACCCTGAAGTAATTCACCTTGACAAAGTCTCACACCCTTTAATTATAAAAACTCTCAGAAAACTAGGAATATAAGGGAACTTCTTCAACATGATAAAGGGGCATTTCTATTAAACAAAACCAAAAACAACTCACAGCTAACATCAGACTTGATGGTGAAAGACTGAAATCTTCCCTCATAAAATCAGGAACAGGACAAGAATCCCTACTCTTACCACTGCTATTCAACATTGTTCTGGAAGTTCTAGCCAGAGCAATTAGACAAGAAAAAGAAATAAAAGCCTCCAAATTCGAAAGGAAGAACTAAACCTTTTTTCACAGATGACATGATCCTATATATAGAAAATTCTAAAGAATCTATAAAAAACTACCTTAGCTAATCAATTCAGCAAAGTTTACAATTGCTGCATGTTTGGTCATCGTTCAGCATATAGTGTTCTCACTAAATAAATCTAATGGCTTGTCCTCAGAGCAAAATTTAATGTTTTAAAAAGTGAATATGAAAAAAGTGAATATGGAATTTCCCTTATTGTATGGTTAAAAAAATAATGGCATTTACTCCCTCTGTATTCAGCTTAATCTGTGAAATTCTCATGAGACTTTTTTTTTTTTTAAGCAGAAGGTCAAATTTTGATTAAATTCTAAATGGAATTTATACACATTAAATTTAAAATGGAATACTTATATGGCTAGTAGCAATCAAGTCTCCTTATGCCTTGTAAAAAAGATTCACTTATTAGGTTATCTTCTGAGAGCAGATGCAACTAGCTGGAAAAAGAGGGGGAGAAAAGTGAGGATTACCAGGCAAGTAGAGTCTGGAGGGAGAGACAGGTTTTAAAGGAAAGTAAAGAAAGGAGGGCAGAGAGATCAATGAACAAAAGATACCATAGAGTTGCACTGTTTTTTATGGTAGCTATAAGCCACGTCTGACTATTTCAGTTAAAATTAATTAAGGTAAAATGAAATTAAAAATTAAGTCCCCTAGTTGCATTAGCCACAATTCAAGTGTCGGTTACCATATATGTGGCTGTGACAACCATATTGGACAGCACAGACGTGGAATATTTTTATCACTACAGAAAGTCTGTTAAATAGCACTGCTATAGGTAGTGTTTCATCCTTATTTCACTCCACAGTATATAGAGAATACGTTTTCTTTTAAAAACTGATCCAAAGTTCAATTTTTAATGAATGAATAGTATTTGTTGACATTGTGATCATGATTTTTAAATTAACAGTTACAAAAGTAACTTTTGTGTAATTTTTTATTATTATAAACATGACTGTGATTTAAAAATAAAAGTCTTGTAGCAGGATTTTTGCATTCATCACCATGTGATGACAAAGACAGAGACTGGAGTCGGGCTGCTGCAAGCCAAGGAACACCAGAGATTGCCAGCAAACCACCAGAAGCTAGTAAGAAGGGAAGGATTCCCCTACAGGTTTGAGAGGAAACATAGCCCTGCTGAAACCCTAATGTTGGACTCCCAGCCTCCAGGACTCTGAGACAGTAAATTTATGTTGTTTTAAGCCACCAAGTGTGTGGTACTTTGTTATAGCAGCCCTAGGAAACTAATATATCAAGGGACTTAGAAAGACATTCCAGTGCCCGACCAGATGCTCGGTTAGCCCACACGCAATTTTTGCCTACTTATCCTTTTACTCCACTGTCCCATCTGTCAGATAACTTCTTGGTGCCCAATCACATGGCTGAAGGCCAAGGACAATATGTTTGCAATTGAGACTGTATGTCTTGGAAATATCTAAGAACATTCTGACTGACTCACAAAGTGAATAGTTTATTGGATTTGCCAACATTGTATTCACTTTCTGGGAAGCTAATAATTGTATATTTTTGTTCGTTTTGGAAGGACAGTGATTCACTTCGGTATGAACTACATGACATCTTGTAGCAGCACTTAGATGTGTCCACTTCATAGGAAAAATGGCGAGGTTCAAACAGCTATAGATTATCCATGGATTTGTCTTTCTGTCTTGATTTTCATTGCCATATTTAATGAGATTGTAGTCTGTTCAATTTTTGGAAAAGCAGTATGCTTCTTGGCTTGGAGAAGTAAACCAAGGTTATAGTTTACTCCCTAATTTGATCAAAAATAAGTCTTCACCGTGAAAATAACTGTTATGTTGCATGAACACTTGAAATATGATATAAAACCTAATTTTCCTTTTATAATATCAGAAGGAGAGAAGAGTCTAGAAGTATCAGGAATCTCACAGGATACCTTGCTCTCTAACATACCCCCACCATATGTTTGTATTCATTCTCCTCCTCTGAAGAAATACCCTCTACAGCCTGTGATTGGTGCCTGAAATTCTAAAAGTGATCCATTCATTTTTTTTTTTTTTAAATATTGGGCATTGCCTTCCCCTGACAGACATGATTTAAAAGCAAAACTAATAGTAGCTTCTTTACAGTGCTTTTACAATGCCAAGCTGTGCTAAATGCCTTTATGGATATTACTGCATTTGAACTTCATAGAACTCTATGAAGAGTGGTGAGATAGGTAAAATGACAAATCTGAAGTTCAAGTTAAGTTGTGTTAAAGGTCTAGTAAATGGCATTTCAGGTTTCAAATCCAGGGCTCTTTGAAATTACAATGTATTTCCATGTCCTGTGCTCCCTTGTTTTCCTAGAGCAAGAGTGTGAGCAGCAAGACACTGGGGCCCTGGGTGGGGAAGCAGGAAGGTGTCTCAGTGGAGAAAAGAGAAAAGGAACATAAAGGACAACGTTCTGGCACCTTCTAATTTTGCCCAGGGCCTTTCTTGAATCCTTTAGATATGCTCTATTATGGTAGCCACTACAGGTATGGGACTGTTGGGCACTTGAAGTGAGGCTAGTGAAAACTGAGATGTGCTAGAAGTATGAAATGCATACTGGATTTTGAAGCCTTAAGAATGAAAAGAAGATTGCAAATATCTTGTTAATATTTTTATATTGACTACATGGTGAATAGATAATATTTAGATATATTGGGTTAAATATAATATGCTATTAAAATGTATTTCACCTGTTTCTTTTTACTTTTTTTTAAGGTAGCTGAAATTATCTATAGGACTCCCATTATATTGCTGTCAGACCACACTGCTTTAGATGCTCAGATAATCTGGACATCTTGAATAATGTTAACTTAATTCAAATGAAAAAACAGGATTTGACTCTTTGAGAAAGGTAAATAGGACTACAATTCAAAACTAAGGCAATTTTTAAAACAGGTAGCATACTATTTTTATCTTCAAGATAATGCCATTGTTCAGATTTTGAACCTTATTCCTAAAACACTGCAATTGTGAGAGGTGAAAATTTTAGTCTCTTACTGGAGATTGTATGCAAAACAGGACTCAACTTCTCTGTCCTTTTATTTGAGATGCTTGGCAGCTCCTCTCAGTAAGAAGTGGGGTTTATTTTTTTACTCCTTAAATCTCCAATCTCAGGGGTTAACCTTATGAGATGCTTAGCCCAGTAGAAAATGTCATGATAATGTGCTGATTCTATGCTGAGATATCAATAGGCCTTGCACTCCACCTACTCTGCCTCTTGGAATCCTGCCCACGTTTCCTGCCCACCTCTAGGAGAACACAGCCTTAGTAAACAGCACCTGCGTAGGAAAAAAAAAAAAAAAAGTTCTGTTCTTTGTGTGAAAAGACCTGAGATAGCCTGCTGGAGGCTGAGACCATGTAGAGCAGAGACAAACTGTCCCAGATGAGACCATGTCTGTCAGTTTCCTTTGGCTGCTATAACAAATTACCACACACGTAGTGGCTTACAACAACGTGAATTTTTTATCTTACAGTTCTGTGGGTCAGAAGTCCATATAGGCCTTACTGGGCTAAAATCAAGGTGTCACCAGGGCTGTGTTCTTTTCTGGAAAGTCTCAGGGAGACTCCTTTTCCTTATCTTTTCTACTTTCTAGAGGCTACCTACATGCCTTGGTTTATGCCCCCTTCATTTATCTCCAGAGACAGAAACTGTGGGTGAAGTCTTTCTTGTCTCATATCACTGTGACCTCTTTTGACTCCCTCTTACATTTTGAAGAACTTTTGTTTTACTGGACCAATTCAAATAATCCAGGGTAATCTCCTTATTTTAAAATGAACTGATTAACCTTAATTCTACCTGCAATCTTAATCCTCCCTTTCAATATAAGATAACATATTCTCAGGTCAAAGGGATTAAGATATGGATGTCTTTGGAAGGGTCATTATTCTGCCCATCACACTATCCTTGACCAGCCAGGACCTAACTAACCCGGGGCTGATTGGAGATGCATGATTCTGCTTGCGACCAGAACTAGCCAGCTGAGCTCAGTCCAAATTGCTGACCTGCAAAATCATGAAGTATATAAGTTTACTGAGCACCTTAATTAAAAGTTGTGTGATTTGTTGTGCAACAAAAGAAAACTGATACTCTTTGAAATAGCCCTTCAAATGCTAACTGACTTATTATATTTCTGTAAAATACTCCAAGATCTAATTTCTGAAAAAAAAATTTGATAATTTGAGGGACTCCATTTTTATTTAACAGTTCTATTAATAATTTTTACTTTTTTTTTTTTTTAAGATAATGGTGATCTAGTTAGGTTGAACTCTGTCTCCCAACTGAATTATTTGCCATCTAGGAAGTCATCTTCTCTACCAACATTCTCAACTCTTCTCTTACAAGATAACTTGTAGCAAGGTGGAGGCTTAATGTCCAAGTGGACATTTGGAATAATAATAACTTGTGGCCTGGGCCAGATTTCCATAAGTGAATAAATGCTATTTTTTAACAACCTCTCCAGCTATTTAATTACACTTTAAGTTTCCCTTTTAAGTGGATTCAACATATAGTAAGTTGCTTTCGGTTCGCACTACGTGGTAGAGTACATGGTCAACATTTGGAGGAATCAGGTTTTGTTTGTGGTCAGGAGAAGGCCTTGATATGCCTCAATTTGCAATTTCTCTGTTTCATTGTGAAACAGAAAAGGGAAAAAAAGCCAAAGTGGCTTTTTGTTAGGAATAACATTTTGTCCTTCTGAGTAAAATCTCAGAGAAATTGGGACTTAAAACAAGTTTCAAATGGAAAATATGAGCTAAGCAGAATAATTTCTAATTGAGGCACATGAAGATTTTACTTTGTAATGTTTTTACCTTATAATATTTGATCTCGGATCCCAAGATTTCCATGTCAAGTATTACTAGCAAATTATGAGAATGGCAGATCAACATCATCAATTTGATGGTGGTCTCCTAAAATGGGATCCTTCTGCCTATTACAGCTTCATGCTGTAAAAGTGCCCCCAGATGTCAGTGGTAAGAGGTTCTTCGTTACCAGCAAAATTTATTACTAACGATCTGGAAGCTGCAAAGTCATAAACAAAGGTCATCATTTGGCAACCTAATAAAAATCCACACATTCAAAACTCTCAGAATTTCAAGGTACCTGCTAATGGTTCCCAGTATTACAGTAGATCAGGGAAATATATTTAAGAATAAATAGATTAGTTGCAGCATAGAAATTTCTTGGGTTTTGTTTGTTTTGCTTTTCTTTTCTTCTTAAGAGTATTTTAAACCTTGTCGCCATGAAGTCTTCTGAGAAGGATATGAAAGAATTAGTTTTCTGGTTTTTTCCCATCGAGAATCAAATGGGTCTGGAGTTCCCTATGAAATTCTGAGCTCCTTGTACATTGGGCTAAATTCTAAGGTATGTCTGTTTCTTGATTTCATTATTATTATGTTTCTATTGGGAATCTTGTAACCAGATTATTAGCCTCAGGAGGATGTCACAATGTCTTCTGAGCTGCAAATTGGATACGGAGTTCATATTTTCTGATGTGGCTAATCGTATTCTCCTCGGAAAATTGCATAGTTTTCCCTGTAACACTAGAAATGGCTCTGCTGCCCACCAGCAATTAAGACATAAAACATTTCACTTGGACAACTATTTGGGGCCCTGGGGAGCTCTAAACAAAACTGCGCGTGTAATGGTGCTGCCTGGCTCTGCCTGTTGTTATTAACTGGGACCAAACAGAGCAACTCACACGTCAGCACATGTGTGTGATGTGTGTGCACATGTGAGATGTGCACTCACAGGCCTATTGGAAAATGAGGTGAGAAGAGACATGTTTTCCTACTTAGAGAAAAAGGTCAATGTGCTTAGTGGGTATTTGTTGTGTCTTTACCTCACACCTTAAGATGGCGTTGGTTCAATTCAATTAGCCCAATAAGCGCACACATTAGATCTATAAAGAGCAATAGAGATGGAAGGAGGAAGCATGTTTATTAAACACCTACTGTGTGTGAACCTCCATTGCCCTCATTGTATTTAGTGGTGGTAACAATAGGTATTATATTTGCACTGTATGGATCAGGAAACAGTTTAGGGAGATCAAACCACTTTATGTGTCAAAACTAGGATTCACACCCAAGTGTGATTCCAAATCCTGTGTTGTGACCATGATCCTAAGATGCCTCTTCATCCAGCAGGCATTCATACATAGTCTAGTCCAGTGCGATGTTCATGGACCTTTACTGACACTCTCTTGGTTATGATGTGGGAGGACTTTATACACATTTGTCAGAAATGATGAAAATTATGAGGTTTAAAAAATATCTTTATGGAATTTATAGTCGCCAACACATATACGCAAAAGGAGGCTCCTGATTGTGTTTTAAAAGTTCTCCACCTACTTCTTGTTGGTGATGGTTAATTGGAACTGGATTAGAGGAAAGTAGCAGAGATAAAGATATCACTTAAGGTGCCTGTTTAAAGAGATCTTATAAGTGTCCATATGTATTTGACAGTTTAATTTTTTAATATATTTCTTATAATTAAACAATTAGAACAGCCAGAATAAGACCATAAGTATTGTCTGTTATGAAGTGTCTGTGCCTTATTTTGAAAGTGTAAAACACTTCACCTACATGGATCTTGTATTTAGTTTTAATAATTGCATAGTAGGCATTAATTTTCAACTTTAAAAAATAAGAATCTCAAGCAAGGCTGGAGAGGTTAAGTAACTTATAAGCATTGGCACTAGGGTTTAAATCAGTCTTACTGACTGATCCAGACTATTTCCCAGACATCACATGCTGCCTTCTCAAATACAGACTGAATGAGAGATATCACTGAGGCTGTTTAGGATGATTGCTACATTAATTTGAACTAGAACGTTCAGAAAGTGGATGCTAGAATGAGAAAAACAACAGCTTTTTTTTTTTCATCACTAAGTTAGAATACCAGAAGGAAGAACTCAAAGGTCAGTAAGTAGTTTTAAGTGGTAATCTGCTAGCTATATCAAGAGTAGCTGTGGGAATGACATCACCAGGGGAAGAAAAAAGTATTTCTGCAGACAATTATTCCATCTCAATTAACAGACCTAAAACAAAGCATCATTGATAATCCTCCATTTCCTTTTTCCTGGCTGCAGTGCTGGAAAGAGCTGTAAGAGCATGTGACTGAATTGTTTTGTAAGGCTGGGTGACCTGCAGCTGGTTCACAGTTAATTGCTGGAGCCTCACTGAGGTGTAAATACTGTTAGTCTTTGTGGTTTCATGACACCTACCTGAAGAGCACAAACCTATATGTGAGTCAGAGAGCAATTTGTTTCTTGGTACCTTTATTGCATATGCTCCATATGAACACTGAACAATAATGATTTGTGTGGAAAACCTGTTTAATGATGGAGAAACAGAAACATGTCATAGTTCTTGAGCTCTTAGTTTTGTGTCACAAAACAAAAAAGAATTCCAATCCTTTCTGTCCCATTTGTTAGCTGCACCTGTTTTTCTATCAGTACAATGCATGTAGGGCTCTTGGGACGGTGTTATTGTGTAAGTTAAATAAATGGATGTATATACAACACTTGGCGTGGCGCCTGGAACAGAATAAGATGTCAAACAATAGCTGCTATTAGGGTTTATGTCATAGGATGTAGTTTTCAGCATCTGCCTCTTCTGAAAAGGAAACTGATGCCCAGATTTGTCTCAAGTGAGTGTTGGTCTCATGGGATCGACCCCAGAAAGCCACTAGCAGAGTCAAATGGGAGAAAACCCAGTGTGTGACTTGTAGCTGCCCAGGGCTAGGATTTAGGTTTGGGCTGTGTCTTTGGTCCCTTTTAATCTGGCCAACTTGGTGCTTCACCAGCATAAAACTACTTCCTCCCAAGGTTTTCACTTGCAGAAACAAGAAGACCCTTGAGGCCATTAACTAGCTGTTTATTTTTATATGTTTTAAAACGAAAATAGTAGTGGGAGGCTTTTGCTTCAGCCTTCTTTCTGAAATGACTCTTGACAGGAACTGGATGTAGTTCTTGTCAATGCAGCCATTATCTCTTGTGACCAAACGGGATGTGGGAGGTAGGTGGAATTTCTGAGTTCTTTGTACATAGGAATAAAATGTCTGTCATGTAGTTAAAATAAATTATTGATTTTTAAATCAAATTCAAATATTGAGTCAAACAAGCAGGTACTGTACTTGAATTTTCCCTTATTTGGAAGAATTGTGTTTCACCATTTTATGAATAGTGGGGGAAAATAAAGGGTTATAAATAACAAAAACATGTTTTGGGCTTCATGAAACCCATAGATGCAATTATAGAAGAGTCTTAAAAAAACTTTAAATTACCATGATTTCCCAGGAAAATAAAATAAAAAAAATTCTCTTTCTTGCCTTATCAGTTAAGCAGGCTGACAATATGCTTTGCAAACAATTAGAGCATACTTAGTTCCCCTTTCCTTTGTAGGCCCGTGCATGAAGCTCAGGTCATTCCTTCCAGATTCCAGTGCTTTCTCTTCTTTGTGGGGATAGGGGTGTTAAGTGTCCTCAGCATTGCTTCAGGGCTGGGCCTTGGGAGAATCTTAAGAGCAAGACAAATGAGTGATTTTGCTGGAAGGCAGCCAGAGAAAGCGAGACACACGTTAAAGTGGAAGAGTGGAGCAATGACAGACAGCTTCAGCAGATCAAGTGTTGATTTCCTCCAGTGTAATCAGACATGACACAGTTTGGGGTTGCTGTCTTGTTGCTCCCAGACCTGTAAAATTTAAGTATCCATGGCCTGGGAGTGAAGAATGGGCAGTGATCACTCTAGTTTCTTGTTTAAATTTCCTCCAAATCTCAAATTGTTTCAGGAGTAAATTCAAATTCTCAGCCTGCGCGTCTGGATTTCCTTGCTCTGCCTCTACCGACTTACCCAGTTCCTGTGGTTATCTTTCTCTCGATGAACCTTGGGCTTCACATGCTATACCCACAAAAAAATAACCACGTCACTGTACTATATCAGAAATGTGCCTCTCCGCCTTTGAATTTCATACTTCTTTGGTCTAGAATGGTTTTCCTCCCTTAATTTCCTAGACTAAGTGATAAATTATCATTTAAAACACACTATTCAGCGTGAAATATGGATTGTGTGTACTTTCTATGTTATTTCCAAGTATCCCCTATTTTTCTCAATCATTACATTTATTATATTGTAATCCTCTGCTGTGTTGTTTGCATCTACCTCCAAGCCAGTGACCGGTTTCATCGATGTTAGGTGGGGCCTCATCAGTGGGCTATTTTAAAAAAGCTCCCTGGTGATTCTCATTCACAATGAGGATTAAGACCCACTGAATTAGAATGAAAGCTCCATGCAGATAGGACAGTTGACTGTCTGGTTCACGGTCATACCCCATTTTCTAGCTCAGTGCCAAAGACATGGTAAATGGTCAAAAAATATCTATGGATTAAATGTTACTGTATCCTCAATGCTGGGTACAGGATAAAGCATAATTGTTGAATGAATGAATGAGCGCATTCAATTCTACAAGGGTTACACAAACTGGTAAACCACAGGCTTTACTTTTAAAAAGTGATGGTTGGATAGGAATGAGGGATTCTGTAGAAGCACACCAAGAATCCTCATGTAATTATTCGTACAATCAATGGTAAAAATATTTACAATGGTTGTAATGATTTCCTATGGAGAATATATTTCACGGTGAGGATCTTTCTTCTTTCTGAATGCAGAAATTTTCCAAGTGGTTTGGCAGATGTCCAGTTAATTGAAGCTTTGAGCAAATTCTATTTAAGTTCTTTGGAAAACTGCTAAATCTGCTGAGGTCATTCCAGACCATTTGCCTTTCTCTGTTATGCACTAAGGCAGGAAATGTTTTCCTCCGTTTTGAAATGAGCAATTCTAGGGGCTGGTAAAGAATGCAAACTGTGCAATATGCTATCAGCCCCCTCCAGCTGTTTACCGTGGTCCTTTTCATTCTTAACAGGAACATCAAGTTCTTTTGGAGGATAGTTACGATTTTATACATAAGACAAAATAAACATTTCCTGGAGGGCTTCAGAGGGTAACTACTCTTACGTCTTATCTTGCATTTTTCTTCAATCAAAAGAGGAAAAAATAAGATTTAATTTGAAAGAGCACTACCATTTATCTGGTTCTCCTGTAGTCAGTTGGTACATTTCTTTTTCTTTTCTTTTTTTGATAAGCCTGAAAGCAGTGCGACCCCTCACCCTAATGTTCCCCATCTTGAATCACTTAATTTTTTATACTTGAGAGTGGTCATGGCCCCCACCCAAGGTCATCTGAGAACAATAGTACCTGAGTCACTGACATTCTTAAGGTCTTGTTTAGAAGGGGTTGTTTGGAGCTGCTGTAGTCTGACCTGAGTCATCCCACACTGGGCCAAAGAGGCTAAAGTATTGGACTCCTCCCAAAGAAGTGCTTGTTATTGTAGTGAATCTTCAGAAAGAGACGTGTAGTTAGATCTAAGCAAACATACGCCTTGCTGCAGATTTACTGTGGAACAGAGACAGACCATGACCTTTTAATCAGGATGGGCTTAGACTGGATATTTTGTACAAAGTAAATTGGCTTCTGGTGGAATTTCCCAGAGAGACCACCCTGGAGGAAGGGATGATGATTTTGTGAGAAGACCATGGGGTTTGGAGTCATATAGACTTAGGTTTAAATCCTGTCTCTGCCTATCTCAGTACCTTGTCTTTACCACATACTGTGTGGATTAGGTCAGATGCTTAACCTCTTTGAGGCTTAGGTTTCTCATCTATGAAATATAATAACCCACTAAACAAAGGAAATAGTACTGATTTTGTCATATGCACACTTTGTTTTAAAATATTAGTTAAAACTACACTACGTGCTATACAAAGAGAAACAAAGTTCGTGCGCTCCTACCATCCATGTTTATATAGAGAAACGTGCAGAACAGCAAACACCTGACTAAGGTAGGGCAGAGAAGTATGATGGGAAAAATACTGAATTTGGAATCCAAAGACCTGGATCCTAATCTCAACTCTAGCTATGTGACATGAGGCTCACTTATAAAATCAAAATAATATCTATTTTAATATTATTGTTTAGAAAATCAAACGGTGTCATGTTCATAGATCTACCTTGAAAATGTTAATAGCACCGTGCCCACATTAATTTCTAACAACAGGTTACATTTCTTCTCCTACTGACCAAAACCAAAGTATTTTAAAAGTGGGGGATGGTACACAGTTGGGGAAGTGGTATTTTTTTTTTTCAGAAGCCAGAAAAGAAGATGGTGGGTTTAGCTGCAGCATGCAACTGAGAGCATGATGTATGCATTTTCTCAAATGCCCCTTAGCAACAGGCCTAGAGTAGGCAGCCCAAGTGTTCGGTCAATGGTGTGATTTGGTGGGGCTGAGACATAGATCTACCTGGAAGTAGAGTTATTCTTCACAAACTGTGTGGTGTGCTTGTGGGAAAGGCTTGGTATGTGAAACTACAGAGGGTAAGACTGAGGACTTAAAGAAAATAGAGGTTTGTGGGAAGAGCAATAAAAACGGTGTATGTGTGTTTTTATTTAAACATCACAGTTCATAAGGGTTCTCCAAGGCATCCACTGCTAAAGCCAACTAAACTTACTGGTGTTAAAAAGCTGCTCCCGTGAGTAATCGTTTTCCTGACTGTCTTTCTGAATTGTTCTGGAAATCTTCCGAAACAGATTTTTCCATGAGTCATATGTTTTGCAAAATCATTTTAAAGCTTTTGGACCCTACTGACTTGGGATTTAACATTTTTTTGCACTTATCACTCAGTTAATTTCCTCAAGTATTAGAAAAATGTTTGTGGAGCCACTCTGCCTGGCCCTGGTCTTCATCCCACATATCTAGAAGGTGGAGCCTAATCAGGTGTCCCTTTTACACTGTGTTCCTCTACTGTGTGGGGGCAGGGAGGGGGAGCAGTATGCTTTGGGGCTCTTTTGTTTTAAAGGATTGAAGTCCACGAAATATAGGTAACAATTTTGCAGACTTTTAGTTGTTGTACAAGCATTAAACTGCATATTTCTTGTAATTTGTAGCCCACATACAATGAATCACTTATTTGGGTGGTATCTTGGGAATTGATATGGTATGTTATTGTGAATGGATAAAGCACTGAGCTTATCATTTATAAGCATTCATTTGAAGTTAGTTTATCAAATGAGCAAATAAGTTGCCCATGAGGGTGCAGGTCAGAGAAATGCAGTGAGTGCAGGACGGATGCAGAGCAGGTCTGGGGACACGGGGTGATGCTCCCCAAGGCGTGCCCTTGGGAGTCCCCTTCATAGTGAGATGAATATGGTGAAGGGTGGGATGGAGGAAGGAGAAACAAAGATTATGGCAGAAGGCCACTGTTTTGTTTCCTCTTATTTTTGCCTAGAACTGATCCTGTTTAGAAGGCAGGCTTCAGTATTGCTGCTTTTGCTACGATGAAGAGTTTAGTTGAAAACAGTAGGTAGAGCTTAGTTAATTATTGTGGCAACAGCTGACAGACTTCCTTATACATTCTATCAATACTGATCTTCATATATGTGAAGAGAAGACCCTCAGAGAGTAGAAACCAAATATTTATGTGTAAATACTTGACTTGTGTTCTTGCTCACCTTTTAGAACTTCTGTGTTTCCTGGTCAGATTTTTTTATGCCCACTTGAAAACAATGAGAACAATAGTACCTGAGTCATCGACATTCTTAAGGTCTTGTTTAGAAGGGGTTGTTTGGAGCTGCTGTAGTCTGACAGTGGATACGTATCATTATGCATTTGTCCACACCCATTGAGTGTGCAACACCAAGAGTGAGCCCATAAATTATGGGCTTTGGGGAATAATGATGTGCCAATGGAGGTTCATCATTTGCAACAAACATGCCACGCCGATGGGTTGCGGTTTGTAGGGGAGGCTGTGCATGTGTGAGGGCGAGGAGTAAATGGGAAGTCTCTGTACTTTCCACTCAGTTTTTCTGTGAATCTAAAAGTGCTCTAAAAAATAGTCCTAATAAAAGCAAAACAAAGCAGAGCACAGCAAATTAGCTGAGAAGTAAGGACAAAGGCTCATGGGAGATGGGAAAATTATTTCAGACTTGTTTTTGGAGAGCAGGGCACAGAGTAAGAGCTCATTGAGATGTCAAATCTGAGATGGACCTTGAAGAAGAGGTGAGATTTATGAGAAGACTGATCTTGATGTAGGGAACAGGATGGGCAAAGGCACTGAAGTGTGATAACAAGTGAAGTTCAAGTTACGTAAGTGGCGTAGTGTGGACTGGTTGGATTGCAAAGATGAAGAGGACTGATTGGTGGTAGCTGCTGTCATGCTGAATATTTCTTCCTGAACTTAGACAGGAAATTGAACTAGACAACATGTTAATTGGAAATTTTTTCCATATTACTAATATGAGACATGCAAGATCTAGAAAAGAACAGTGTAAAAAATTAATAAAATAACCCTTCTAATATTCCTATTTAAAACACTATTCTTTGATTTTAAACCTCCTTTGCCTTGTGAAGTGTTATTTTCCACAGTAGATAATTATACTTTAAAAGCATTTTAGTGGCTATTTTTCCATTCCATTATAATATTGGCTAATTTTTTTTAAGCAGAATCATGAAATTAAAAGAATATGGTATTTGAACAAGGATTTATGAATTTTTAAGCATTTTTAAGCATCTTTAATTTTAATTTTTAAGCGTCTTTGTTTAGTTCCACATTCATAAATTGGAAAAGAGACATTTGTCTGGGCCAATTGTAGAAAGGAATCAGAAAGTACCAACCCAGTTACACCTTCAAATTTCAGGAATTCACCCACTGCGCTGCCTTTGCTTGGCCTCCTCTGTGAAGCATCAGGCCCCAGAGAGATATTACCTCACCGCCAGAGCTGCCTTGGCTGCTTGGTACCTTAGCAACGATTAGGCTGTTTCTAGTTAGATAATTTAGAGTATATGCGAAATTATCTATTTCAGATTCATGTATTTTGGGTTTTGTTTTGTCTACCTTCCTTTATTACAGCCTTAGTTACCTGCTAGGAGAACATTGTATTTAAGCAGAAACATATATGATTGAGAAGTGGTATTTTTATAGTTCTTTCCCGAGAAAACAATCTTGAGTGAAACTGGAGATTTAAAAAAGTTATGTAAGCATCAATAAAATCTCAGTATAGACTTCAGAAGAGAACCAAACCAATCATGTTTTGCTCATACTTGGTCTTTCATAGTGGCCCTTCCTGACACAGTTTGAAATCAGTCATCTTCAATCTTGTAGATTGTTTAATCCAAAGTGCGTACGACATTCTTTTCTTTGTAGATAACTTGTGTACATGTAAACGGACCCTAGAATGATTTGCCTTTGTCACCAGGCATAATTTTGGGTGCTTAAGGAAACGTGTATACAGTGCCTGTCACAAAGAAAGCTCTCAAAAATTATGCTGTTGTTTAATTAATGCAGGTGATTTTAATATTATTCTAGTCCAAATGGAGGTAGAAGGTAAAATGGAGAACCAAGTACTAATGTATTATGTTTAATGTTGAACAGAAAAACAATATCTTTACCTCTTAAGTCTTTACATATTTCAAAGCATTCAGAACTTTGAATGCTGTATATGATTACTTTTCTCCATGCATAGAGATCTAAAAATTCATTAACAGCTAAAGGATGGAAAGATTGGGAAATAAGATTGACAAGAGAAGATATTTGAGCCCTGAGGTCTACGTTTTCAGTCTTCTCCCTTCACAGTATTTCAAAAATGAATTGTCAAATGTTACATATTTTTATGTTGTGCTTGATGGAAGGTTGACATGAACTATATACATTTAATGTGCCAAATGAGTTTATAGGTGTCTTCCTGTAAAAATCAAAATTTGGTTGTTAGTAATAGTTAATAACAAATGAGCATAACAAAAGATTAATTTCTTTAATGGCCTATTTATTAGATAAAGTTTCATTTCTTAATGCTATTTAAAGTTACTTATGGTTGCCAATTTGTCAGATATTGCCCACAGATCTAAATAAAATCAGAGGAAGGCTAGAAGGAAAAAAATATTTAAAATGCATGATTTAGCTGCTTTATCTTTTAAGAACGTGATAGATATTTCAGAAAAAAATTGGAGATATCGTAAACAAATTCCACACTGTTGAATATCCATTGACCTACACAATAATTTGATTTAAGGTTTGACCAAACTTGAGGCTATATGCTATTTCATAACATGGCGTTGGGCAACCCCAGTGATTTCTGAAATATTACATCGTGAATAAATTTTGTAACATGGATAAAGTGTTTTATATTTTCCCAAGGATTAATCATATTAAAATGAACCCTTCCAGAATCTTAAAAAAAACATTATTTGGGAACCTACTGTGTACCAGGCACTTACTAGGCACTGGAAATACAATGGTAAACAGATGTCTCTGCCTGCTTGACTAGTGTACCCAGTATGACTTTTCACATCAATAAGCAATCACATATTGCCAAAGTAGTGACCCTCTGAATTGCTAGTGAATTATGCATAGTCATGAAGAACAGAAAAATTAACCCAAAGGAAATAGAATGAAGGAAACAATAAAGATAAGAGCAGAAAATAATACAAGAGTAGAGAAAAAGTCAGCACAGAAGAAAAGACTAGTTCATTGAAAAGGCTTATGCATTTGACAAACCTCTGCTGAAATTGATCAAGAAGAAGAGAGGAGTCACAATAAATAGTATTAGGAATGCGTAGATGCTGCAGACATTGCAATGAAAACAGTAAGATGTTATTAGCAAATTTTTGCCAGGAAATATGAAAAGATAGACATAATGGACAAATTCTTTCAAAAAACATAATTGACTCAAGAAGGTACAGAAAACATTAATATTCCTATAACTGTTAAATAAAATCAGTAGTTAAACACAAGAGACTGTCGCTTTCAGCCATGACACAGCAACTGGTAATGAATTGCCCTCTCGCTAAAAACAAGTATAAAGTAAAAATATGTGAGACAGCCGTTTCTAAGCATTGAAGAACGGCCGTCACAGGATGATAATCACTGAAATTAAGTAAAGACACAAGGTGAGCCCTATTTCCCCGTTTTGTGTGTGTGTGTGAGAGGGGCATTTTGGGCCTGGGTAGATTCTTGCCATGGTTCAGGGATAGGGGGCTCAAATAGATACCCAGTCTTGCTGAGCTTTGAAGGGAGAGATTGGAGTTTGAGGCTGCCTGAAGCAGCTGGAATTTGCAAGACAGGGTACCAGAAAAGAGGAAGCTGCACAGAAATGGCACCAAAAAGCTGTGGGAGAGTTCTCCATGGATCTTTGGCTAGGGGTGAGCCAGGCTAGTGTAAGGCAAAATTCCATGAGACCTAGCCAGGAACTGCTACGGGGTTGAGCGGTGATGCCAGAGGTTGTCCACTGCTGAGAGATGTTGGTGCTCTGGCCCAATCAGAAAGCAAATAAAAAATTATTTTTATGTATATGCACATATATAAATATCATATATATATGACATATATATATATAAATAAAAATATATATACACACACACAGATCCTCCTCAATTTATGATGGGGTTACATCCCAATAAACCCGATTATAACTTGAAAATATTCTAAGTTGAAAAAGCATTTAATACACCTAACCTATCGGAACATCCTAGCTTACCTTAAATGTACTCTGAAACACTTCCATTAGCCTACAGTTGGGCAAAATCATCTAACACAAAGAGTATTTTATAATAAAGTCTTGAATATCTCATGTAATTTATTGAATATTGTACTGAAAGTGAAAGCATAATGGTTGTAAGTGTATCGATTGTTCACTCCTAATGAAGTAGCTGATAGGGAGCTGCAGCTCACTGCCTCTGCCCAGCATCACAAGAGCTCTGTATCGCTAGCCCAGGGAAAAATCAAAATGCAAAATTCAAAGTACAGTTTCTACTGAATGTATATCACTTTTTCACCATTGTAAGGTTGAAAAATCATTAAGTCAAACCATCATAGGTTGGGGACCCTTTGTATATTATCCATTGTATGTTTTATCCATGTACTTACCTAAATCATAGCTCACTCTCTTGCTCTTTCCCACACATTCTCTCTGTCCTTTTCTCTCTTTATCATTTTAAAAAGTAATCTAAAATAACTTGTCCATATGAAAGTGTGTCTTTTCCCCAAGTCCTGCTGGATTAATTCCTAGGAACAGAATTATCCATGCATTATCCTGTCTTACAGTCATGAATTTAACATTTATTTGCAAAGCCGTGGGTAAGAAGTTGCCATCTGATCTCTAAATCTAATCACATTAATCCAGGACTGAGTCAAAGTAGAGGAAGCTTGAATTCACAGACCAAATTATTTTGAAATTGATGTGGGTTTGACAGTTCTCAAAATTGATTTTCTAATGAAATTTCAGCTTTAACTTTTAAGAATTGGGATTTCAAGAGAAATTAATTCAGCTTATTTTTTATTTTGGCATTAACTATCATGTTTTGTTATGCACAACATCCTTTGATGTAGCGTTAAAAACATTGAAGACTTTAAAAAATCAAGAACAAAAGGAAATTTGATTTTTCAAGAATAATTTTGAGTTTAGGTAGAAACCTGTACTATTCCTGAGTTGAAAAACTTTATCCCCAAACATTTTCAAACCTTGGAAAATAAAAAGTAGCCATTTGTTTCCTTTAGAATTATGTTACTTTTAGTTACCTTATGTATGTCACTAAGACAAATTATAGATGTTAAGACAAGCCCGATCTTGAGTTCTTAACAGTGGAACAAAAATAAGAAGACCTCAGAGTATAAAATAGCCTTGACCCAGTGGCTAAGTGTACTTAACAGCTGTCTGGACTTTTCAAAAGTCCTGCTATCTTTATAATGCCCAGTTTTAGCTTTCTGTGTTGCACTATATCTATGGTTATTCATGCTGAACCTAGAACAGTTTATTTATGTTTATTCCTAGCATCTAAGCAACTTTACTGGTACTGTTTATTTATTTTGTACTTATTATTTATTTTGGTCACTTTCTGTTAGCTTGGATATTTGCAAGCTTATTTGCATAGAAAGAGGGAAAAACCAGGCTATTTAGAGTGGCTTTCTGTGTTGCCTAGAGAGATCACAAAGTCATTCACAAATATTTGTGAAGTTTTAGAGTCCCTATAATGACTGTGTTCTGTAGAGTAGAGGTGTTTATGAGAAGCAAGAATACATGGTTTTAGCTTTTACTGGATGGTCACTTTCCTAATGAACTTACCTTTGCACTTGGCCAGGTTATTTTTCTTCTCAGCTGTAACATATGAAGTCTTCCCAACTTCACACACCTAATCAATAGGTTCCGTTATTAGAATCATTCACTTAAAAGTTGTGTCAGTCTCCTATACATTTAACTCATTTTTTTCATTTTTAGCTCTGAAAAGAAACTGGTTTCCCACATACCCCTTAAGAGCATAGCATACAACAGTTGCCACCTACATCGATTAAAGATTTATATATCAGTATTTGAAATTTGCCTATACAATTTAGCCTTCAATTTCCTTGACTTAAACTTTTTATTCCAGGTGGAAAAATAACACTGAGAATATAGGATAGCTTGTTTTCTCATGTGACTTTTTAAAAATTTTGTATTTTGAGTTTATCTTCAGAGCTTGATCTGTGGTCATTTTGTGATGCCTGAACCGAGTATGTAATTCTTCCAGATAGGATATTGTTTGCTTCAGCCAAGCAATGGGGGACATTATTTACATAATAATGTTTTAACTCCTCATCTTGAGCTTTCTCAGACTCCACAGGTAGTTTGTTTGAACCCCAAACCTGTAGTTTTGAATATTTTCCCCCAAAGTCCAGACAAAGACCAAGAAGATTTCTTGACATTTCTCTTTGCCAGGAGATGGATACCTGAGACACACTCTCCTGCCCCTAGCCCTGAAGCCTCAACTTTATGGCCAGGATCTGTTTTAACTCATCACTATTCAAGTAGCTAAGTTAAAACTCAGGGCTCTCTAGGTTCCTGGGATCAGCAAATGCCCTCCGGAGAAGATTTAATTTCAACCTTCATTTATCCCGCCATTAACTGCTTCCTCTTCCTGCTTGGACTCAGGGGATTTTCCTTTCTTCTTTCTTTTTCAGTAGTGCTTTTTCATTTGCAAATGATTATTTAAATATAATTTAAATTTAAATACACATACCGAAGGCTGCACAAGTTATAAGTGTACAGCTTGATGAGTTGTTACAAATTAAACATGTGCATGTAACTACCACCTAAATCAAGACAAAGAATATTATTAGAGCCCCAGCAACCTTCTTATCCTTTCTAAAAGGGTTACCCCACTTCACTAGGATAGCCACTGTCCTGACTTTCATTATCTTTAGAGATTAGCTTTGCCTGTATTTGAATTTAAGGTAAATAGAATCATACAATATATACTATTTGGTCTGTAAATATTTTTTGTATGACATCGTATTTGTGAGCCTTACCTGTTTTGGTACTTATGTATTCTCTCTGCTTTCCAGCCTCCAAAATTCTTATTCATTCTCTTGACAAATGTTTTCGAGTTAAGATGGTCAGATTTAGCAAATAAAATCACAGGACATTTGGTTAAATTTGAATTCTAAATAAACAACAGATTTTTTTTTTTAGTATAAATTATGTCCCAAATATTGCATAGAACACATCTATACTAAAACATTGCCTGCTTTTTTTTTTTATCCGAAATTCAAAGTTAACTAGTCATCTTGTGTTTCATCTGACAACCTTTTTATGAATACCCAGTGGGTTAGGTGTTATAGGTATAGGTAACACAAAGGAGATAAAAAATGTTCAAAAATCCCAGCTCCTTTCTACTGAGTGAGGCAGATATTACACATAATAAGTAAATTTTGTAGTATGTTAGAGAGAGATACATGCTATGGAAAAGAAATGCAGTGGGCTAATGGATATCAGATATATAAAGATTGGGACTGGACTTGAGGCTTGTTGGAAAAGGTATTGGTGAAAAAGTGAAGTTACAACAAGCAATTGAGTTGAGTAAATCTGAGGAGCAATGCACCCCTGGAAGGAAGGGCAGCACATGAAAGCTGGGGTCAGAGTGCAGCTAGTATCTTTGATGCAGGAGGCCAGTGTGGCCCAAGCAGGTGAATGAGGGCAAAAGTGGTGAGACCAGGTCAAGGACAGGAGTCCAGAACCTGTGGGGCCCTGTGGGCCATTGTGAAAACTCGGCTTCTCCTCTTAGTGAGGCGGGAGGGCAGTGGAGTGTTTCAACATGACTGATGTTATTAGAAGACACGACATTGTTGAAAGAAGCCGTCTGCCTGCTATGCTGAGAATGGACTGCAGAGGATCAGAAGAGATCAGGGAAGAGATTACTGCAGTAGTCCAGGCAGGAGGTGGCTGTGGCCTTTACAGTGTCATAGCTGTGGAAGTGCCGAAAAATGCCTAAATTCTGAATATATTTTGATGGTATATCTAATAGGATTTCCTGATGAATTGGACTTAAGTATTAAAGCTAGAGAGTTGGAGTCATGGATGACACTGAGGCTTTTGGTCTGAGCAACTGGAAGGATGGTTCAGTTCTGTACCATCTCTCATCTATTTTAATCCTCTCTTCTCTTATTTTTAATCCTCATTGCTTTATGCTGTTTACATTTTTTTTCACTGACACTTTAGTGGGGCTTTGGATTGAAGCAATGATAAACCTGTGTGTTTAACTCAACCTGTTTATCAAGAAGTCCATATAGTTATTTTGATAAATTAATTTTACTTAATTTTGATTTGTGGGAATTTAACTGTAATGTGATACTTCGTTTTTTAAAAGGTGATGGAAAATAAATGTCCCTGACCAAAATAATGTGGCTCAAGTCCATGTAACACATGTGAGTCAATTAGAATTTCCTTGTACTTGGTTTCCGTGGAGAGAGATTATTTTTTACCCTCCTGCCACTGCCAAAATGATATCCATGAATTAACTTCTCTGTAATTAAACTAGTCCATTTTTGTATTTTGAAATGACTGGTGAAAATCTTCCAAGAGCGTTTGTGTTCTCAAAGAGATACCACATACCCTGCATAATTCCACAAGGCACTGGAAAAGGTCCCACTAATCAGAGTAGATATTTAATGTTTCTCATTGAAAAATATGAGAAAGATCTATCAAGAGAGCTCGATAAATATATAAATTGTTATGATCAGTACTTTCTTAATTAGCTTTACTTCCTATTTGAGTATGGCAAGTCTGAGTTTTATGCTATTTTTTTTCAGTTTTGTAGAAGAATGTCAAAACTTAACTGGATTTGTTTATTTCTTTATGTATTTTCCATATCTCCCTGTCCTTTCCATGGCCAAAGGTGATCAGCTAAAAAATATTAACAAAGAAACAAATTATCATGTATTTTAAAACTACACACTATAAAACATTCTTTATCCAAAATCCTGAAAACTTTAGTAAGTAATTTGGGCAACCTCAGGCTTTAATTGAGGATCAATATGATGGCTTTAAGTTATGTTGAGAATCAGATGTATCTTCTGAATTAATTAAAAAATATAAAATTTGGCGAATAGTAGGTATACTCAATCACATTTTAAATTTTTTCAAATTGTTAACACACATGAAAATGATCAGAGAACCAGAATACTCATTTTTCTTTTGGATTTATCCTCCCTATGCCTCTTACTTACTTACTTAAATAACTTGTGTGACCTCTTTTAGTGGCAGTGTGCAAATTGAAATTCTGTTTGTATCTCCTGTTGTCATGCTTCCCAAACTGGCATAACTGAATCTCTGGGAGCCTGTGCCAGGGTTGCCTGTGGTTGATACCCCAGGATGAACAAGGTGAAACTTCCTGGAGCATCCATCTTAGAATTTTTTTGTGAAGACTGTTTTTAGGCAGATGTATATTGGCATGTAACACAAAATGTGCACAACGGAGACATAAGAGAAATTTCTACTTGCCACAGGCCCTTTTGGGCTGTGTCTCAATTCACCTTCTGTCTTCTCTACTATTTGGATACTTTGATATAAATATTTGAGCACCTCATTTGGATACTTTGATATAAACATTTGAGAAGCCTTCAGGAAAGTTCCTATGATGCTAGCACATCTTTCAGAGATTTCCAGGGTTAAACACTCATACCCTATTTCACGACTCTTGTAAAAGTGCAAAATATTCTAGAATAGCCTGCAGAGTGTGATATAAATGTCTAATTATCCTACCAAGTTGCTCAGTTTCCTTTTTACCAGAGAATCCCTACATTTGTCTCAGGTAAGTCAATTCAGTGACTGTGGATGGCATTTCCAGTCCTATATAGAAAATAATTTTAGTAGATGTGAATTGAGAGCTTTCTATGTATGAAGAGCTATTTCTGCATTATCTCTTTAAACTATCACAGCAATCCTCTGAATTCAGCAGTATTATCATCCCTTATTACAATGAGAACTTGGGCACAGAGTGATCAAGCTACATTCTCATGATCACACAGCCTGAAAGACAAGGATCCAGGGTTTGAACCCAAGTGGTTCTCCTTGGAGGCCTCACCCTAACATTATTCTTTGTCTGGAAATAATCTTGAACTAACAGCACTCCTTTGTTTAAAAAAAGTAAACAAAATGTTTCTAGCCATGGGTAGCAGGGTTGACTTCTGCAAAGTGATGTGATTGTACTTACCTGGTGAGATCCAACTGCACACAGTGCTCATCTTCCACGAACAGCATTGACTTACGCACACTCGGAGCTGTGAGATCAATCCCAAGCCAAACTGAGAAGTTAATGAAACGTACTCCCTGTTCACAGCCCTCAGCTTCCGCATTCTTGACCTGCCTTGGCACACTCTCCAACTGCTTTCTAACCTTCCCCTCTTGTGTAAATAGATGAGAACGTGATACCAGCCTTTAAAGTGTGGTTGATGGATTCCACTTTACGTGAGTGTGAATGAATTTCAGTAATGTGCATTATCTTAACTAAGCATCTTCATTCAAGACTTTGGTTTTATCTCTAAGGGAAGGATTTGAGTCCATTAAAATGCCAGCCGTGGTAACCATGTGGTAAGATAACTTGAGGATGAGAAGCCCTTGAACTAAATCTATATCATCCTAAGTTGCCCCATTTAATGAGACTGAGAGGGTAAAGATGGTCAAAAGCAACAACACCGTAGAGTTTGTTTGTTTATTCAGACCTTCCCTCCTTTGATGCAACTACAGCTAACAGTGACCCATCAGTTGCAGCAGCAGACATTTTCCAGAAGTTTCTGGGAGCAGAAGAGCATGTGCACCATTGCTATCATTATCTTCCAAGACTGAAACAGGTGTCTAGGGAACATCTGTTCCTCCCACATACTCTACCCACTATCACTGCCTGTACAGAGGCTTCCAGATCAAACAGCTCAAGCCTCCTGTGCATTCTGATGTTGTGACATTTTGGTAACGAGCAACGGGCAGTTGCTTTTATGGAAACACTGCTCTTGCGACATCCTGAAATACCTATGTCTTTTGTATGACTTTGATCTCTGATAAGAAGTTGCTGAAAATGAAACCATCTTCCGTATTAAAAGAGTTGCCACAGTGGAAATTTTCCTTTGTCATACACAGTGTTTTAAAAAATCTGTTTATATGTTTATCTCTCCCACTGGACTCATTGAAGTCACGGACTGTTTCTTTTCTCTGCATCCTCAGTGCCCCTGCGTCCTCACCTGGCACAGAGACAGTAAATGTGGAATGAAGAAAATAATGAATAAGGGAGTGAATAAATAAATTTGAGTTGAGTCTATATATACGTCTAGGTTCTACAGGAATATGTTTAAAATAATTCTCTGACAGATTTTTATAATGTATAAAGTTTTATAATGTATAAAGTATCCTACAGTATTAGACAGCATAATTTATGCTTCTAGAATAAGATACTAGCCTAGGCAAAAACCATTCATTAACAAAAATTTAGAACTCAGGTTATAAGTAAGTACTAATTTTAGATTGTTTTCCAGATAGGCTCCATTTGAGGAATATTTTTAAGAGTTCCACAAAAAATTTCAAGCTGGCTTTTAAAAATGTATGGCTTAAGCTGTTTTAAAGAAAAGACAGTGGCCCTTCATTGCATATCATATAGATTTATAATCCTATTTGAACTGTATCTGGTTCCACTCTCCCCTTCCAATCTAATAGATTTCTACTTCCCACATGCAGCCTTTCTCCATGCAAACCAGTGTCCTCCCAGATCTCCTGTTATCCAGCATATTGGGGTCTTGATGGCCTTTGCTTACTCTCGTCCTCCTCCTTTTTATAACTCCTCCCAGTCTGTCCTCAGTCCAGCCCAACCTAGATCAAGCCCTTCTACCATGAATCATTTCCTGACAACTCTTTCCAAATGATTTTCTGTTTGTTCTTTTTTTGAGTTCCTACTGCACGTATTGTTAGTGCCACACTTCCAACCTTATTTCAGTCTTTACTTGCTCTATGTTTATTAGTTTTCTTCCCAAATGTAAACTCTTTGAGGGCAATAATTGTGTCAAAACCTCTGAATCCTCCACACTACCAAATTAATGCTAAGCACATAAAAGCATACACAGAGCATAAGCAATAAAATCAAAAATAAACATACAATATTACATCAAACTAAAAAGCTTCTGTACAGCAAAGGTGTACAGAATGGGAGAAAATGTTTGCAAATCATATATCTGATAAGGGGTTAATATTCAAAATATATTTAAAAAAAAACCTCATACAACTCAATAGCAAAAAACCACCCAAAGAATCCAATTAAAAAATGGATAGAGGAACTGAATAGGCATTTTTGCAAGAAAGACATACAAATTGCCAATAGACACATGATAAGATACTCAGCATTGCTCACTATCAGGGAAATGCAAATCAAAACCACAGTGAGATATCACCTCACACCTGTCAGAATGGCTATCATCAAAAAAGACCACAAATAACACATGCTGGCAGAGATGTGGAGAAAAGGGAACCCTCAAACACTGTACATGGGAATGTAAATTAGTTCAACTACTGTGGAAAATAGCATGGAGATTTCTCAAAAAACTAAAAATAGAACTACCATGTGACCCAGCAATTCCATTCCTGGGTATATATCCAGAAAAAAAAAAAAGACACTAATTTGAAAAAATGCATGCACCTAAATGTTCATAGCAGCATTATTTATAATTGTCAAGATATGGAAGCAACCTAAATGTCCATCAACAGATGACTGGATAAAGAAGATATCTCACACACACACAATGGAATACTACTCAGCCATAAAAAAGAGTGAAATTTTGCCATTTGCAGCAATATGGATGGACTTGGAAGGCATTATGCTAAGTGAAATAAGTCATACAGAGAAAGACAAATACTGTATGATATCACTTACATGTGGAATCTAAAAAATACAACAAACTAGTGAATATAACAGAAAAAGAAGCAGACTCACAGATATAAAGAAACTAGTAGTTAACCAATGGTGGTGGGGGAGCAATACAAGCCGGGTTGGGGGGGGCGGGGAGTGGGAGGTACAAACTATTGGGTATAAGTTAGGCTACAAGGATATATTGTACAACACAGGGAAGATAGCCAATATTTTGTAAGAATTGTAAATGGAGTGTAACATTTAAAAATTGCATAAAAATGGATATACTTAACAAAACTGAACTTAAAATGAAAATACTGTTCTGATTGTAAAGAAAAATGTTAATCTTATTTTCAAACTGGTGTGCAGATATCCTGCAGTTTAATAAAGATGGTTTAGAAGATGAAAAGAAAGACGAGAGAAGCGTTGGCAAGGATATAGAGAAAACTCTTGTGTGTTGTTGGTGAGAATGTAAATTGGTGCAGCCACTATGGAAAACAGTATGGAGTTTCCTCAAAAAATTAAAAATAGAACTACCATGTGGTCCAGTAATCTCACTTCTGTGTATATATTCCCCAAAAATGAAAATAGGAATTCAAAGAAGTATGTGCCCTCCCATGTTCATTGCAGCATTATTCACAACAGTCAAGATGTGGAAACAATCTAAGCGTCATAGACGGATGAATGGATAAAGAAGATGTGGTATACATGCACAATGCTGTATTCAACCGTGAGAAAGAAGGAAATCCTGCCATATGCGACAGCATGGATGGACCTTGAAAACATTATGTTAATAATGTTAATAAACCAGATAGAGAAAGACAAAGATTGCATGATATCACTTATATGTGGAATCTTAAAAAAAAAAAAAAGTTAATCTTGTAAAACAATAGGAAAGCGGTTGTCAGCGGAGTGGAGGGGTGGGGGAAATAGGGAGAGGTTGGTGAAAGGGACCAAACTTTCAGCTACAAGATAAATACAGTCTGAGAATCTAATATTTAACATGGTGCCTGTAGTTAATAACACTGTACAGTATAATTGAAATTTGCTGAGAGTAGAACTTTAATGTTTTCACTAAAAATATAAGATAAATATGTGAGGTGATAGATGTGTTAACTAGATTAAGGGGATATCCTTTCCCAATGTACATGTATATCAAATCACCACACTGTACTTTTTAAATAGCTTACAATTTTATATATCACTTATATCCCAATAAAGCTGAAATTTAAAAAAAATGTACTCAGCACTATTGCTTGTTTGTTGGAAGAGCTGTTTTTTCTTAGTATTTCACTGACCCCTGTATTGATACTTTGCTCCTATTATTTGATCTTTTCTAAAACTTAAAATTACTTATCAAAATCCTTCTTTGTAACCTGTCATATTTTAATGCTGTGTCTTAACCCAATGATATCCAAACTCATCTGAAAGGAAATACTGTCTTCTCATTTGGAACCTCACTCAACGTTCTGCCCACCAGATGTCAATGCTTCTTTTGGAAACACTTTTTGTATGTTTTCCCTTCTTGTCATTCAAAGAGTACAGTCTATAGTTTAAAAATACTCACAATTTTAACATCTTGGGGGTGACTTAAATCCAGGAAACTATAGGGCCACAACCAAATGGATAAACAAGGAGCATACCAACGGTACTCTTACTGGGGAGAATATTGTCCCCAACTCTTCACGTAGAGTTAAGCAGTGAAATGAGTAGAGAAGTGAAGGGTAACCTGGAGGTCTGAAACAGCACTTTTCCAGGTGCCAGCGAGGATGTGAAATTGCTGACATTGGCTTTAAAAAGTTTAAGTTGTAAAGAAAAGGGAAATAGTACGTAGGTTGGTGGTTTTTAACTGAAACTAAGATCAAAGCTCATCATTTCAAAGTATAAAGTAAGTGAAGGCTTTGGGAATTGCCGTTATTTTAACGTAATTTTCTCATTTTTGTCCACTCTTTACTGGCGCATGCCTCTGCAGTGATACTGATTTGAAATGTCTGTATTTGTGAAAGAAATAGTCTAACCACTTTCCTTTTAGCTCGGTAATATGATTATTAGCAGTGAGGTCCATTTGTTTAGCAGCTGGACTACGGTAATACTAATTAGAAAGGTCAGTATAGTTTTCAGACCCTCATGTGCCTTGAGACACTGATCCTTCTAACATGTCTCATTGTACTTGTCATACTTCAAGGTGTCACATCATAGGGAGCTATGATGGAAGGATTTCATTTCTGGATTTAAAATCTGGAAGAGTTATTGTCTGGATTTTAAATGGTCTTTGCATACTTTAACAAGAGGAAGTGGACTAAAGATTTTACTGCATTTTTCCTTAGTGTGTGGAAATTGTAAAGATAGACCAAGCCTCAAGCATGGTCCTGGGCCACTTCAAAACCTTGCCTTCACATTTTGTGTTTTCTGACTCTGGCTCTTTGAACTGCCTGATAACCTCTTGAAAGCAAGTGGATCAAGATAAACACAAGGTCTGCTCCTGAGACTTAGACTTCATAGTTATGTTAGTTAAACCACCAGCATTGTGAATAATTATGCTCTGCAGAATTAATCCAATTTCCATTTTTATCTGGGGATTTTGGTAGCAGATGACACAGCACTGATGAGAGATTAATTGACCACGAGAAAGGTAGGGTCATGGGAAATACCCCAAACACCAAGAATCTGAAAGAAGCCCTCCTCAATAAAATTTTTTTGAGGAATACATTTAAATTAGAAAAAAAATATAGTCAGTCATGTGTATTTGCTCCTTACAGGAGCAGAATCAGTTAACAAGCATTTTAGTAGTCCCTTTGGATATCTGGTAGACTTTGGTAAGAAGGAGAATTAACGTGGGCACTCTCATATTGAAAGGGGAGAGGGAAGGGTTTTTTTTTTTTTTTTGAAGTAAAAGCAATTTAGAAGATTCAATTTAAAAACAACTTTACTTACGCTCTGTGAACTTTTATGTGGAAATTTCAAATGCCTGAAATGAAGCCTTTGTATACATGTTTCGTCAGAGTTTTACGGACATAGTCAGTGTCTGAGCCAGCAAAAAAGGTCGTCATCTGTGTTTTGGAGTGTCTCAAGACTCCATTACTCTTATGACACTTCTGTTTTCCTGATTTTGGACAAGGTGATGTTTGATATTTCAAGAGTCAACTAAAAAACTCTAAGGACAATTGTTCCAGTCACTTACCTAGTTTTGATTTCAAAAAAAAAATGTCATTGGTTACACTTGTTTAAAGGTAAACTGAGACACACTACAGTTGGGTTTTTTTTTTTTCCCAGAGTTTACAGAGCATACATTTATTCAAATTGGGCAGCACCAAACCAAAAGTGGTTAGTAGAACCCCACTAAAAGGAGGAAGGGGTGAGGTTTTTGTAGAGAAGATGCTGAACCAAAGCTAAGAAATGATTCGATTGGTGATAGCCGAAGCCGTTGCCTTATTTGGGAAACCCAGGTTGGCTGTTTGTGATTGGTTGTCCTTGGATTCCAGTGTGTTGACTTTGGCTCAGGTTTGGGTTCACTTGTGGTCTTAATGGCCTCCTTGTTTAAGTACTCTCACAACATTATAGATACAAGCTATTTTTTGGTACCATTTAGAACTCTGATTTGCTCTGTAAATATAGACCAGACTAGAATTCAAAACCCTGTAACATATTGTTCAAAAGTAAACATCTTATAACATCATTCTTGTGTGCCCAGATATTTCTATATACCATATGCTCTGAACAAGGTTTATTTATTCTATGGCTCTTCAAAAGACCTTGAGTCATTAAAACTGTGTATACTGAAAAGCATACAGCATTTAACTTCCCATCTGCAGACCTAGGGATTTAGGTCAAGAAAAGAATTTCAGCCATATAAAAACTGGAGATCACTGTCGTGTGCAGTTGAATTTGAGCTGTGGTGATCTTGGCAAAAGGCAAGTGATCTAGGTTTAAAAGCCATGGAAACCCTTCAGAATTGTATTTTGTTATCACAGTCAAGACATAAGTTTTTATTATATGCCTTCTTCTTTATCCTGTGGCAGGAATGAGAAATATTTCTAAGTTCAGAAGTCAAAACCTCAAAATCTCCTTCACAAATATGACAGTTTACTGATCATTGAAACAGAAAAGTTTGCCATTGTTAACTATCTTGCATGGAACATTGATTGGGTTCTGTTTGGGGGAAAAAAAGTTAACATGATAATATAGAATGTTTCTCCCATTCATTAAAACTTTGTTCCTGAGATTTTTTTTTTTTATTGATTTGGTGGACTCAACTTGGTATCTTCTGTAATGTGTTTCTGGTTGCTTCATGCTGTTGGATTTCTAGATGTCCTTCTGAATAGGCCTTTGCATGAACTCTGTTCCTGGAGAATGCAGCATGATCACATAGATTTGGTCAAAATAATGAGCATTCCTTTAAAGGCCAACTGAGGGAGAAAGGTTTTGTTCAGAACTGATGATGTGACTTCCTCTCTCTTTCTTTTTCTTTTCTCCTGTGAAACATCACCTCATTGCTTAGGATGAGAAACTCACAGACTAAAAATGTAAGGCTTTCTATGTGTGTCTGGAGGAAATTTTGTCACTTAGAATAAAATAGCTCTTACCAAGCAGAACAACTTTCCTGAGTAGTTTGTTCCTGGGACTGTTTGCATTCTTTCCCAGTGAGCTGGAGTGATAGGCACCAGAACCTATTTATAACAGGCAAGAAGAGCTATGAAACTATTTGGGCTGGGTTAAGAATAAAAGCTCCAAGCGATTGGATGGAATTTCGACTGGGCCTCTTCCCAGCAAGCATCCGTTGCCCTTTAGGGGGAGATATGGCTGTATGTCAGGTTTGTGAGAACCCAACTCAGGAAGAGCATGCGATGCGAAAATGGAAACAGTTGGATTGAAACCATACATGGTGAAGTCAAAAGGATGCTCGTTTTTGAGCTGTTGCTGAAATATGCCGGGGTTATTTCAGTGCTTGAGGAATAAATAGAACTTGAGGTACGCTGGAGGATGATGTAAAAGTATGTGAGAGGGCTCTGTGAATTTTCCCAGGCAATCTCTCTCAGCCAATTATATTTTAGCTTTCACTCTGACTTTGGAAAACATTATTCCAGTGCAGGAAGGTCTGAACCCTTTGTGAGTGGACACAGACTGCCCTGCTCATTTAAAGACATGAGACACTGCGCAACCCAGGATTAAAGCACAGAAGCAAAACTAAAAGCAACAAACAAAACAACAACTAAAAACTCCAAACAAGCACGGGAAGACATTGTAAATTATTTGATGGCTAGTGATAAACTACTCAGAATCATAGAATGTTTGACCTGTGCAGGACATTAAGACCCTTCATCTAAGCTCTTCTTTAAATGAAGAAAACATAACACAAAATACTAAATAATCTAATAACTTCACCACTTATAACAGAACTACAATCACTTCTCATGACTTCCTGTCTCCCAGTCCAAGGGTGCTGTTCATTGGGAAATGAAAATCAATAGCAAGAATTACAAACAGAAAACATGTCTGCAAGGTGTTGGAGCAGTGCTGTTCATTGGCATCCTCAGACTTATCGAGTCTGTAGCCCCTGGGCTGTTTTGCAGCCAGAAATAACTCACAGTATCTCGATACTACAAGTACTGAGTCTCAACTGGCTTGGTTACTCCCAGGGAAAATAAAACAGCTGTGTGTTTTTAGGAAAATTCAGCCATTCAAACTAAAGGGAAGACAGTGTTGGTACTGTGAAAAGTAGACAAAGATACAGGTTTAGGCAGTTTAGCAAGATGACTGATCAGAGGAGACAGTCTTCTCTGCATTTTTTTAGCTTTATATATGGAGCACTGAGATGTTCTCTGTGAATTATGTAAGCATTTAATACTATGAGAATTGGTCTGTTTAATATAATCTATTCTTTTCAACCTGCCTTCCTAGCTAAACCTGATTTCCTAGGGAAACTGCATATGAGAGATGCACGTCTTCCTCTCTACGAGAGCGTTTATTTACATTGATATTTTGAGCTCTCCTGCAGACACAGATTTATGTCTGTGGGAATCTCAGCATCCCGGAAGCACATCAGTGCAGAGGATGGTTCTTGGTACCGGTATTATCTCGTCTTCATGCCAGGTCACAACAGAGAGGAACTTTTCTTCTAACTCAACACTGCTAAGGCATCAGAATTACACTAGAAAGCAGTTATTGAATTTGGGTCAGGTTGTGTTATGAATTTGAGACTTAACTCTGAAAGTCTTTCCTAAGCTTTCCTTGTCAGTACCTTAATGGAGCAAAGATCTTTAGCATGAAGGAGAAAGGGAAATCTAGATCAACCTTTTGGTTATTCTGGGTTTTATCTTAGCAGATTTTTGAGTGGATCAAGTGAAAGAATGTACATACAAATTAAAAATATTATAGACTTTCAGCATTAACTTGTGGAAGTTTATTTTAATCAATAATGTTAAAATATATAAAAGGATAAACTGTATCCGGGAATTATAATAATGGCACACATATTACATTAGCCACTGACCTGACTACATCCATTGATGATTTCACATCATCTCAACCCTGTGGGAGTAACCATTATTATTATCTCTATTTTTAAATGTGAAAATTAAGGTTCAAAAAGTCATTCAACTAGTAAATGGCTGAGCCACGGATCTCTATGTCTCCAGAATATATGCTTCTGACCACTAGGTTCTACTACCTGAAATAAAAGTGATATTTTTCATTGTATCACAAAAAACTTAGTAGATAACTTTGTAACTCTACTGGTCGTGCACTAATTTTATCTGGTTTTGATTGGTTTTGTTTGGTTAAGTCTTTTTTTTATGAGAAATCTTAGAGCATTTAAACTATCCTATGTACTTTATGAAGAGAGATCGGAACAAAGCAGGCTGTCAGCAACTGGCAAGAATCAGTGATTCATGTGAGAAACTATTATCTTTGGTGATAATAGATATCGCTGGGCTAAGTGCCCAGTGTCAGGAATCTGCCATGTCCTGGTTGTGGGACTTATGTAAACAGTGTTACTGAAGTACACTGTCTACAATTCCTTTCTAGCTCTGAAATCCTATGATGCTCTTACAGAACCTTCCATTTGAAGATCTGGCATTGTCTATCTAAAAGGTATATGTAGTTTAAATCCCAGGGGAAAAAAAAATAGTGGTATCAATATAGAATTAAACTCACATTTAAGAGTTCCATATTCCATGGAAACTTTATTTCTTAGAAAAGCAATAGCAGAAAAATGACTGAAGTAAAAACATAGTCATGTATGATATGAGGCAGTCTGACAACTCTTAGTGTGGTGTGAGAAGAGACTTACCTAATGGACAAAGAATGGTGTGATTTTTTTGGAACAGAATTTTTGAGCGTCTCTCCTGCATAGTCATCTCCTAGTGGCAGCTTCAGAGCAGGGCTGATGTCCTGGAAATTGTTCAGTATATATTTACCCTGAAGGTGTTCTGCCTCGAGGGTTAAGTCATTTCGAACTTCTACCCAATTCTTCTGACTCTACAACCTGCCACTTCTTTTCATTTTCCTATCTTTCGCTTCTTCATTTTGTAGGTACAGAAACTGAGCAGAAGGGCATAAGTTACTTATCCGTGGTCACCTAGCCAATGGCAGAACTGAAATCAGAATCTAGATGTATAAATTGCTACTAAAGACGCAATGACAAAAGGACTTTGAAATGTTTTAGTTTAACACAGTAAGGACTCCGGTAGCCATGGCACTTGAAACTTATCCTGCATTTCCGAGTTCAGTCACTGCCTGAGCCAACTGCAGATATTTTTGCTTGTGGACACTGAGCTTGCCCAGCCCTCTTCTTGCCCTTATTCATAAGAGAATTTGAGATTATAAATAGATCATCACTGCTAGAAAATAAGATCAGTAGGATCAATTCATCAATGAAAAATACCGTATTTTATTATTTTCCATACACACAGAAACACAAAGTAAAGAAATGTACAGAGTATTTATACACATACAGATTTTCTCAAAACATCTAGACAGTTCTTTTATCTATGAACTTCAGTCTGCTATGACTATTTTAGGACCTCCTCTGCTAAAGTGAAAACCAATTGAGTTAGGAAATTCCTGATTCTTGTAGCAAAATGAGAATCTTGTGACTGAGCCAAGAAGGTGGTTTTCCTAGTGTTAATGCCGTGTGCACTTTTGCTGTCGGTGTGACACTGCATCTCAGGGGATCTCTCCCCTTCACCCAGCAGCAATATCTTAGTGAAGGAAGCCTGTCCCTACAAAGAAAATTCAGAGTAGGTTTGCAAATAACAATAATGTCATGTATACGTTGTACTGGGTATCACTCACCAATAATTCTGCACACATTTCATTTTTAAGATGGGAAATTTCTATTTAGTCTATGGCTTTGTATGTGACTGTGAGCCAGTTTCTTATTCAGAAGCTGATGATGGCTTATTTTTCTATCTTGATTATTTTCCTGGGATTTTTGGCCATCCTGTTTAGGCTCCTACTGTTGGCAGGTGAGTCTCATCAGCATCCAAATGATGCAGGGGTTGAGATGCTTCGTAACTGCCTGCCCAAAGAGGTTTAGACATCTCTGTGGATTCTTTTTCTCCTAAAGGATTTCTGCCACAATTCCCTCAAGACTTTTTAAAAATATGAATTTCTTTTTACATATAAGACTAATTTTTCCCATTGTATCTGAATATTACTCAAGGAGGAATTATTTTTTGCATGAAAATAGTGAAACTGGAAAAAAGACAAACATACCTTTATTACAGGAGTCCACTTCAGACAAACCCTTTTATCCCTTATTCCCTGTATCACATAATATAAGTTTCATGAAACTTATATTATGTGATACAGGGATAAAACGGTTTATAAGAGAAAAGTTTGTTTCTCTTATAAAACTCCAGTGGCCAGAACTTACTCATATGTGCACTCTTAGCTATGAGAGGCCCACTTTACCAATTTCTGCTATTTAGTATTACCTGTATTTTATTTTATTTTGGCATATGCTATCATTTACTGTCTAGCTTGTGAGTCGAATGTTTAACTCAATTATACATAATCCTAATCAAATTATTGAGGGCTATAAATAAATGTTCCTTGAAAATCACTTAGATACATCTCAGTTGTTGTTCAGGTCTATATATTTTATAATATTCATTGTGAATTATACTTAAAACCGTTAGTTATTTGAAGAGTGTGATTTTAAAATTTCTATACGGTTTTAAAGTACATTTTAATATTGACTTCTCATATAATTGACCAGAAAAAAAGAACTATATGCTATACATTTTTAAATATTCATTGAGATTGCCTGTTCATTTAATTTATGGTCAGATTTTGGCACTGCCCCGTTCATGCGTGAAAGAAATGTGCATTCTCTATTTATTGGCTTCATGAGGTCTATTAGATCCAACTTATTAATTATGTCACTTAGGTGTTAATGGTTAGCTTTTTGTCTGATTTTATCTGCTTCATTTCTGTATGCTTCTGATAGAGGTATGTTGAAATTTCCCACTGATTGTGGATATCTCCATTTTTCAAACAATGCTGCATTATCTTGCACATGTCTTCTCCACTGATGTGAGTATTCCTGTGGGATAGATTCCCAAATGCTAGGTCAAAAGAGATGACTGCATTACATAGAGAAAAACACTGCCTACTATAGGATGTACTTCAGCATCCTGAGAAAACCCAACTCAGAGAAAGAGTATAGGGTATCAGAGAAAATTGTTCTAATTTTCAGGAAATGGCTGTATTGCCACTTTATCAGAAGCAGAAGTCTGCACAATGGAGAATAAATGTACAGAACACAAGAAATGATTGCATACATCTGGGGGATGGGATGAGCCATGTGAGGAAACTGGGACAGGGGAACTGGTACTTTTCCCTTCTGTACCATTTCAATAGTTTATAACAGGTAGGTATTCATTTCATTTAAAATTAAGTAAAATTTCAAAAACTATGTAGAAATGAAATAGTATTTTTTTCTGTATCCTCTCAGCAAAAATCATAAAGCTTCATTCATCTAAGAGAAATGACAGGGACAGGTCTTTTTTTTTAAAGTAAAGTTTAATAAAGAGCTGCTTCTAAAAACTTCAGGGTGATAGAAAAGTCTGTCCAAGTAATCAGCTTTTTAAACAGGAAAGAAGGAAAAATAAGTTTAAATTTCCTCTGAACCCCAATCCTGATTTCCCTTCAGATCAGCAGAACCATTTCCAAGTTGAGGACAGTCAGGTTAAAAACCAAGCACAAGGAGTTATTGGAAAATCAAAAGTAATTTGGTTAAATTAATTGAGTGACTTCCTTCTCTGTATACCCCACCCTGCCTTGCAGACATGGCCTCTGTAATTCCTAATTTACCTCCTAGCCTGGTTTTATTTTTGCCCTTCTCAGTTTAGGAGGGCCAGAAGCCACTTCATAAATAATGAATAAAAACCTAAAAATTATGATGCTCTGCATGATTTAACCTTGCTTGAAATACCACAGCTCCTCGAATCACAAGATTCTTAGCTGTGAGCTGAATCACCCTTTACCTAGTTTCCCTAGCTTAGCTTTATAAGGTCCTGATCTAGCAATTAATATCACATAGTTTTTGACATAATTTCTGTATGTGTGTGAGTGCGTGTGTGTGTGTGTGAGAGAGAGAGAGAGAGAGAGAGAGATTTCACAAAGGCTTTAAAGAAGCAGTTTTTAAGGGAAATATTTTGGTCTTTCTCCATCATGTCCTTGAATGTAGTTTATATTGCTAGGGTATCCACTGATGTGTTACCGTGTTTTTTTGGTAGTTAGAGGATATTAAGAAGCAAATCATTTTCCTTCAATAAGAAAGATCAAATGAGGATATCAAAATCTAGGATTAGTCCCAAGCTAAACCGCCCCACCCAGTGTATTGTACCAGCCATCACTAATTCTACATCTTAGCCAGGCCTGCCTTGCTCCAAACCAGGTCTTCCTTCACCTTTAAAATTCACCCCCAAGCCTCTACCGTCCCACATTCTCATTAGATACCACCTCTTGGGGAGCATCATCTAATTGATTTCCTAATTTCTCTGAGAAAAGTACACAATGAGATGTAAATGGCCTATTTACCTCTTCTAAAGGAAACTTGTTCTTTAAAAACACCCTCTCCCCCGACAGAAACACTACTATACCTCAGTGTCATAATTCTGAGGAATGGAGGTGAGGATTTCAGTCAGTATTGCTGCTTCTGGGGAGGGGTAGCATTTTTCTCTCCAAGGCCTATTGTTTTGGTACTTAACACTGCTATTCCTAATTCTTCTATTTCCCTTGTCTAACCTCCAGTGCCTTTATGAAAACAGATTGCCATTTTGATCACATTGATGTTATTCAGGGTTGTTTTGAGGACCCTGTATAAGCTTGCTTTTGGCTGACCTGCATGTATAATATATCAAACGAATTAAAATCCACCCATATCCCACATTAAATATAATTTATACCGCAATTATAAAAGAGTAGAGTTGAAGTTGACTAGTTGATGTAATGTTATTTTTTTTTTTTGGTAGACGTTTAATTAAGTATTTATTAATTTCCATTTTGTAGCTCTCATTTTGTAGCTTGGAGCGAATACCTTTTTTTTCCAGGTTTCAATTATTTTTGTAGACCTTTAAAAATCTCACAGCCCACTGGCACTGGGCTCTAATGACTAATGGATGAAATGCCATTGATGATGTAAATTTAATAGAAGAGTTTATTTTAAAACTCTTTTCTATAAATAGAGCCATTTAGAATGTTTTACCTTTTTAATAAATATGTGTGTTTTTTTACAGCAAACTACCTTGTTGAATTTTTTGTATCCCAATTCTCTAGTTTTTGAAAAATTTAAAGACTTTTTTCTCTTTGCTTTCATATTTTGATATTAAGGTCTAAAGTTACCATCCTTTTATTTTAAGGCAGTTTCTGTAATTTGCTATTCATTGGCCACTCTCTGAAACCTTGAGGTCCAGAGCACCCATTGGATTGTCCCTTTTGAAAATTAGGGCTCTGCTTTTGATTGCTAAAAAGATCCGTCTCTGGATAATGACACCTCCAACCCCTTGACTATAGTGGTTCCTATGGAGCCTGTGTGTATGCAGGTTTCCCTTGATGTTTCTCCAGACAATAATGCTTACTAACGTCCAAATCACAGTGCACCATGCTGCCCCATTTTGGAAAATGATGCATGAATGTAACTGTGGGATGCTCTGAAAAGAAATCCAAAATCAGGAGACAAACCAGTCCTTTTCAAAACGCTGGGCATCCTCAGTTCAGAGTTCAGAATTTCTTTTTCCTTCAAAGTTGAGGAGCCTTTAAGTGGAGTCTGCAAACTGTTCTTAGATTCCTTGAGAAACTTCCCTGTGGATTCTTGGTAAATTTCCATCTCTCAATTTACAGAGATAAACATGAAGTCTTTTTTTTTTCTTTTCTACTCTGCCTCACATTCTGTTCTTTGTCGTCTAGGTGAAATGCACTTCTGTATTGTTTTATTCAGCAAAAAGTAAAGGCTAATACCGGGCTAGTTGTTCTGCAAGGAGAGAACATTTTCTGTATCAAAGAAGTTGATGCTTAGTGATATAATCAGTAAAATTTCAGTGCTTGCATCAGGAAGATATGTATTTATATCATTAAACCTAAAGCTTGCTTTTTTCTTTAAAATTTTTCTTTTCATCTTTTGCCTGATTCTTTTTTTTTTTTAAATTAAAGTGCAGTTGGTTTACAGTGTTGTGTTAACTTCTGGTATACGGAATAGCTATTGAGTTATATACATACATTCCTTTTCATATTCTTTTTCACTATAGGCTATTACAAGATATTGAATATAATTCCCTGTGCTCTACAGTAGAACCTTAATGTTTACCTAGTTTATATATAGTAGTTAGTATCTGCGAATTCCCAACTTTCAATTTATCCCTCTACCCACTCCTTTCCCTTTCCCCCGCTGGTAACCATGGTTTGATTTCTGTGTCTGTGAATCTGTTTCTGTTTTGCAAATAAGTTTATTTGTGTCTTTTTTTTTTTAGATTCCACATATGAGTGATATCATATGGTATTTTTCTTTCTCTTTCTGGCTTACTTAATTTAGTATGACAAACCCCAGGTCCATCCATGTTGCTGCCAATGGCATTATTTTATTTTATTTTTTATGGCTGAGTAGTATTCCATTGTGTATATATACAAAACTTCTTTGTACACTCATCTGTTGATGGATATTCAGGTTCCATCCATGTCTTGGCTATTGTAAATAATGCTGCTATGAACATTGGGGTGAATGTATCTTTTCCAGTTAGAGTTTCCTCCAGATATATGCCCAGGAATGGGATTGCTGGATCATATGGTAAGTCTATTTTTAGTTTTTTAAGGAGTCTCCATACTGTTTTCCATAATGGCTGCACCAAATTACATTCCTACGAACAGTGTAGGAGGGTTCCCTTTTCTCTACACTCTCTCCAGCATTTATCGTTTGTGAACTTTTAAAAGCTTGCTTTCTGATACAACGTTTGTGGCCTAAATTACTGTAATGAATTTCAGGATGATTTAAAATGGCATGAATAGTAAATAAAACATTTTTTTTTTGATTTCTTAGAGTCCTGAAGGCAAACAAAAATTGTGCTTTTATTCTCATCCACTCTGCCTTCTTCAAAAGATTCCAGTTTTACACCTTTGATGTTTTGGGATGTCTACAGAGTCAGCTTTCTCTTATTTGGAAAACCTGAATATAATATTGCAGTACAAAGCTCTGCTCATACTGTCCACCCTCAGAGGATGCCATGGAATTCACAGGGACAAGAATGTTTTGGAATGCTGGCAAAGGAGCAAAAACAGCGTGTCCTCTCCACACATTTAGAAAAATAGAGGTACGGAGGACATGGCGTACTTCTTATTAAAGACTTTGAAAAAACACCACACCTCAGTAAACATTCCTCAGGGGCTGAGGAAACACTCCGGTCAATGGTTTACCTCAGGTCCCTCAATTCTGGCGTGAGTGAAGCAGATAATAGTACAGACACAATGCCAGAGCCAGGGACACACAAGCACCCTCTTTGATCAAGCCCAGTGTCCTGCTTCGGGCAGTTTGTGTTGTCTTGTCATCCCAAGAACACACATTGCTAGGTAACCAAGTCACAGTGCTTTCTTCTGCTCCTGAGTAAGAGACTCAGCAACTTCCTCTTTGGTTGGCCTTTAGAGCTCCCGATGGGGCTCCCTTTGTCCATCCTCAGAGGCCAGTCCATGTCCAGCTGGCCCTGACACTAGTACTTTCCCCTCCCACTGAGTTTGAAAATGCCAGTACCACCCTCAGTGACAGCAACCGAAGAGAACCAAATATTCAGCTTAGGTGGGAATGCGTATTGTCATTCCCTTTTGCTCCCTAAATGTTTCATCTGAAGTATGAAGTCTTTTTCCCACCGGGAAGAAAAGATCCAAGAAGATTCCCATTGTTTTTTGAACAGACAAGCAACATCCCTGATTCATTCCCATGACAGAAGGTTTGCACCAAATTAGCTTCCCTTCTTAGTTTGTGAAGCAAACAGTCTCCCTTGCTGACATTTTCCTGAATTATTAACAGACTGTTCACCTCACTCCAGCCCCTTTAAACAACCCTGGTAGCCCTGAGTGCATCTATGCTGGAGTTTTGTAAAAAGTTAGTGATAGTCTCACTTCTGTCTCCAAAATTCTCTGGAGCAATGGTTTCCTATGCCAGTTTCCTATTTTTTTTCTCTCAGTTCTAAATAGTGATGTTATATCCTTTACCAACTGTTTTATAAGATGTAGTCTACATTTTTGTGTTTTAATATAATTTTATGGATATATAATATACTGAAAACTGCACCAGTATATATAAGTGTATTGCATAATGAATTATCACAAAATAAACACATGTAATCACCACCCAATCAATAGAACACAAACAGCATCATAAAAATTCCCCACTTGACCTGCTCCCAAACTGCTTTTTAATACCATAAATTCATTTTTGCCTGTTTTTGAACTTTATATACATGAAAATATGCTGTCATTCCATGCCTGACTTAACATTATGTTAGATTCAGCATCACTGTAGTGTACCAATAGCACATTCACACATTTTTAAATAGAGAGTATTCTTGTATGTGTAGTATGCAAAAGTGTCTGTCACAGAAGACAATCTAAGGTGCCATTAAGACCATACCATACTTGACTTACACCCAACTCTCTCGTTTACTTTACCTGCCTGACTCTTCTAGGTGCATTTTAGTCTTTATGTTGAATCAAATATACAGAATATACAGAATAGTGCATGTAAGTGTACAGAAAAATAATTTGTATCTGTGTAACCACCACTATGATAAACAGAAGACCATCAGCACCCATGGAGCTCCACTTTGTGCCACTTCAAGTCACTACGTACCCCCAAGGATAATTGCTATCGTGATTGCCCACAACAAGTATTAGTTTTGCCTATTTTTGTATCTTGTGAAAATGACACCATGTGGAAGATTCTTTCTGCCTAGCTTTGTTTCTTTATCATTATGTCTGTGAAATTCATCATAAGTTTGCATATAGTAACGGAATACTCATCCTCACCACTGTATAGTATTCCATCATGTGGATGTACCATAACTTATTTATCTATTCTTCTGTGGGCATTTTGAACAATTTCCCTCTGTGACTATTACAGTGATACTCTGAACATTTATTTGGGGGATGATATTATGCATTTCTGTTGAGAAAATAGATACCTAGTGGTGAAGTTGTTAGGTCACAGAGTAACTCTACCCAGTTTTGGTGGTTACTACCGAAAAGTCTTCCAAAGTAATCTCACCAATATACATTCCCATCATGAGTGTTTGAGAATGCCAGTGATTGAGAATGGCACCAGTGTCTATAACTTTGCCCACATTTGGTATTGTCAGTCTTTTTGTGGTGTTATTTTGCATTTCACCAATTATTGATGAAGCAATCAATTATTCATATGTTTCTTGGGTATTGAGATATCCATTTTTGTGTTAATGTGCCTATTCACTTTGTAAATTAGGCTCACAGCCTTTTTCCTGATTTGTAAAAGATCTTTATATGTTCTAAGTTTTTTTGTGGACTAGATAGACATTGATATAGATGCAGATATGCATATATTCACCTTTGCTCTTCTTAATAGCCTTTTGAAGAACAGAAGTGTCTAATTTTAATGTAGTCCAATTTATCAGCTGTTTTCTTTGACTAGTGCCTGTGAGTCCTATTTAAGAAACCTTTGCCTGCCCCCAAATCAAGAAGATATTTTCATTATGTTTTCTTTTGGAAGCTTAATTTTTTTACCTTTCATATTTAGCTCTACAATATACCTAGAATTGATCTTTGTGTGTGGTGCGAGGGAGGAGTCAGGTTTTCTTTTCTTTTTCCACGTTCACAGCCAGATGAGCCAGCGCCATTTACTGAGAGATGATACATTGCCCTCTGCCTGATAGTACCGCCTTTATCAAAATTATAATGACTGTGTGTATGTTTATTTCTGGATGCTCTGGTCTGTTTCATTGTTCTGTTTATCTATCATTACACTTTATTTTTATTGCTGTTGCTTTTAATATGCCATAATATCTGGTAAAAATAAGTCCTCCAGCTTTATTCTTTTCTTCCAAGAATTATCTGGCTATCCTTGGCCTTTCATATTTTCATATAAACTACTCTATCATCTGGATCGGCTGTGGATCTGTTTCTATTATCTGATTCTTTTTCTTGGTTGGTTTTCTGTGAAAATTATTCAAAGTCCCACCATTACCTAGAGGATAAAGTCCAAGTTCTCGATCACAGCATAACAGTTTGCACTCCCATGATTACTAACGAGGCAACCAAACAGTCACATACTCAGTTTCTCAGATATTCAGATGTTTGCTTTTGTAATGTGCCTATTCAAATCTTCTGATCACTTTTAAAATTGGACTACCTGCCTTTTCTGATTTTTTTTCAGTAAAGACAGATATTTGTCTTTACCTAGTTCTCTCTTCTCATTACCTACCGACTTTCATTTCTCAGTTTTCAGTACTACTTACAGTATAACTGCATACATGTTATTTTGGTTATTCTGCTTCCTCTACCTGGAATATCCATCCCATTCCTTCCCAAATTGGCCAATTCTCATTCATTGTGTAAAACTTAGTTTAGGCCTGATTTATGTTCAGAATTTCTTCCCGAAGCCCCTGTTTTTAGGATGGATTTTACGCCATTTTATGCTTGTCTCTGTCTTGGAACTTACCTTACTGTATCAAAGTTATCTTTTTGTGTATCTGCTCTATTTTGTGTGTCTTTTTCATAACTGTGCTCCATCACTTTGTGTGTTTTCTGACTCATGTTAAGTATTCAAGTCACTCAGCATTGATGGCAGTTTCTAATCTAGACATTTCTTGTCCAAGAGCAGCTGCTGAATAACTTGAAGTTTTATTTGTGTACTTGTTACAGTTGTTCTTGTGTTTGACACCAGTTTTAACATCCAACACAACTGAGTGATGATACCCAATAGTAATACATGAGACTTTGTTGTGCGAAAGGGTCCTGATGTTTTAAAGTAGCTCGGACTGTAAGTCCACAGGGAAACTTCCCACTTAAGACACTTAGCAACTTCCTCTTTCTGGCCTTCTGGGTTTCTGACTGGACTCCATTCTAAGATCCACATGGGCTAATCTAATTCTAGCCACCCCTCTAAAGAAGCGTGGGCTGTAAGTTCGTAGAGACTCCTCTCTTGGGGAGAATTAGAGCTCTGCTGCCTTGGAACATGAAAGCTCTTTCCGGGATTGCCAAGCAGGAGAAATGCTTCAACCAACATCTAATTACTAATGGAAATGAAGTGAATAACTTAGCCTCCCACTCTTACTGCATTCAAACGATACCCAACATGTTTAAGTGCGGCTCTAAAAGCCCCTTTATGCAAATGATTTATATAAGCTTTCATCAGCCCCAGTGGACTGGACTGAAATCCTAGGTAAGAACAAACTGTTCCTGATGACTTTGACGTCTCTGAGATACAATGGCATCCTTTCCCTGCAGTCGCACTTCCTAGCATCAGTGATATTTAGCTGGTGTGTATGCATTAGGGAGGGTGAGGGGATCAAGTAGGAATAGACTGTGCTGCCAACCAGAGGCAGTTGTTTCTTGTAGTTGAACTGGATTCTCCCAAAGAAGTGTTTCATTGAAATGTTTGCTTCAGAATGACTCTGTTCTGCTGCAGTGAGGAGAGACTTCCAGTTAAAACATTTAATTAGCTCCCAATTTAGACGGCCAGAATGATCAGTCAGCCTGTGTTTTGGAACCCGAGTTTGTACATTCCTTGGGATTGGTGAGTCTTGCCCAGCGGATGTGGCCAACGGTGAATAGTTTGTATGCAATTCACATCACAGACCAGATTTTTCTCCAGTCAGTCCCTTGAAGGACAGCTAGAGAAGGATTAGGGAAAAGTGGGTGATAGGAAGGTAATACTTCGCTGTCTTCCCCTTAATGTCCCCATAGAAACATCAGTAAGAGTATCTCCAGTCTTAGAAGTTGTGGGAGCTAGGACGTGTACGTGGAACTGAAGTGAGCAGAGACCTGGTTTAAGCTGCTTAGATTGTTTCCACTCAATTTCAGGGTAATCAGGACCTGGGTAGTGGTTTTAGATACACTACTTGTTGAGTGTTTTTTAGCTTACACAGGTAGATGGACATGCTAGAGTGTGCGTGAATACATGCATTGTATGTCTCTGAAAAATTCAGTTCTTCAGTCAAGCTAACCTGTTCATTTCCATGGTATAAATCTAACTTCCTTTTTCTGTCTGTACCACATGATAGGAAGCTCGTACCCAAATTCTGTACAGAAGCTACCAGTAAGCCTAAGGAGTGTATGCTACTTTGCTGAGAAAATGAATACCTTGAGCCTTTTCTCCCTTGTAGTTAAGGGCCCTTGAGAGGATGGACGCTTTTTGATCATTTCCAACCTAACTCTTCCTCCTTGACAGAACTCTAATCTTATTTGTCATTTTTTGAACCCTAGTATTTAATGTTCTAGAAATAGCAAGCAGTGCAGTTTCCAACATTGTCCGGGATATGTCACTACTCTTCCCTGCCCTATGACCATATCCAGAATGCCCTTGCCCCCATCTTCATCTGTATAACATTAAAAATGTTATTTCTTCCAGGAAACCCTCTAAACCCTCCAGTTGGGCCAAGGGCCTTTCCTCTGAGTTCCCTTTGACTATCATGATCATCACAGTGTCTGGCTTGGAGGGTCTCAGTGTGTGTGAATGAATGCATGAAGTTGACAACCTACATGAATTATCTTCAGTGTGTCTCTGTCTACTAGATAATGAGCACCTGGAAATCAGGGACTCTGTTTTATTCATATTGTTTATATTTGTATTCCCGGAGTCCAGCCAAAAACCCAGATGGAATATGGGAGATGCTCAATAATTGTTTGATAACAGAACTGATGGGAAATATTTTAATACCTTGGAAACAACTAGAACTGGGTCCCTTCTAGAGGGCAACATGACTTTCTGAAACATTTCTCCATGCCAGAATTCCCCAAAACACTGCAGCCAAAAGCTTGCAAATGAACTTGCTGCCATGGACCATGAAGTCATGTCTTCCTGTCTTGCGTTACTCATCTGGGGAAATGAAAAGCATCGGTGATTTCAAAGGATTTTTGCTAGTAGACACCATAGCCTCTTAGAGCTTCAGGAGACTGACATGATCTGATAAAACATGAGTGTAAAGAAGGTTTTCATGAAGAATAATTTATAGAAGGAAGTCTTGCTAATGTCAAATATTGGTGGGGGAGAATCATCACAGAAATAGGAGGTAAGTGAAGATTATTCAGCAGTGAATCATTTGGGCAGTATTATAACAGTTGACCAATTCAAGATCTGTTTTCTTTTCACATTTCATTATTTTTGATACAGGCAAGTGAGTTAAAGCAAGAAAGATAAAACACATAAGTGGGCTCAATGGCTAAATAATACCTAATTGCTTTGATACGCACGTCTCATTCATTCAGAGCCTATTTTTATACAGTAAGCTTTGTGAGCTCTGTAGTTGGCAATGAATGCTTAAGTTGAGTGTAAATGATAACATTCTTGGAGAGCTCTTTGAAATATTTTAGTGTCTATTCAGAAATTAATATGAATAAAAATGAGAATGGTTTATCTAGGGGAACCTAATATCTTTGAAAATATATATATATATTGTGATCTGGAAATTTGTTTCTTTGTTCTTAATCATCCTGCAAAACAATAAGAATTTTGTTTCCTCGGATTCTAAAGTGTAATATTCTACTTACTGTTAGATACCGAACACGGTAAGTGAAACCTAGGACCTATGGAAAATGAGCATGGAAGGGAGTTATTAGAGCCAAACGCAAAATAGTCTAAAACAAAACAAAACATAAATAGTCTTGAAGAATAAGGGGTATGGGAAAGCTAACAGGGGAGAATAAGCTGCTAAGGTCATCCTCACAGTGATGTGGTTGCAAGATAGGAGATGACCAAATAAATGAACTCAGCAGATTTTTTTCTGTCTTATGTTTCTGGGTTATAATGGGTTCCCTACCATTACTCTGAAGAAAGCTGTTCTACTTTTCACTTACTTGCATCGGAAGCACAATTATTCATAAGCTGGGAATGTCTTTGCAGAAGCTTGAAAGTAGTACATCAAAATACCCAGGACTACGTGATATGCTTAGGAAGAAAGAGTTGTGAGTTTCCATCTGTACAAGTTTTGGCAAGTCTGTTGGTGGTGCATACAGTTACGACACAAACCCCAGGTTTTGACTTGTGCTTCAGGAAATTCACACTCATCTCATACCCGTTAATATGCATGAGCTGAAAAACAAGACGGCCATGTAGAATATACATGGGCTTGATCTCTTGAATTACTTTCTTAAGTTTATGGCAGATTCATTCAAACATTGTGCCTAGTGTTTAAACGTATGAAATTGGAAGTGGTGATGATAATATTGGTCATTTGGTTTGAGAGATTCCTAGAGTTTCTGAAGACTTCTCCAAGAAGTAGTACTTCTAAGCACAATATAAATAGAACAAAAATAAAGGCATCACCTTCAGTCATTTTGGTAACTGTTGTAAGAGGTACATTAAAAAATTTACTCCAAATGGTTATACTCTAATGACATGGACCACGACATAGTATCACTGAGTTTAAAAAGTATATGTTGTCTCTGTGCTCTGAACTGTTACCCCCTTGGACTGTTGCCTCCATTTGTCCTTTTCCCATCTCCCCGCTCCACTCTTGATCCTGCAGCTTTGGGAAAGAAACCTTCTGTTATTTCACATGGAGTTTCCACTCCCCTCCCCCCACCCTTCCAGGCAGCCCTGGCAAAATCAAAATTCTTTTACCAGCAAGAGAGAGCGAGACTTTTCCCCATGTAAACAGAGCTGAGAGCTCTGGCACATCCTTTGACTTCCCTGAAAGAGGTGGAAGGTTGTTTATAAATCCGTGGCCTCTGTGCTTGGAAATGGTGCCATATGGATGCTCTTTATCACCTGAGGGGGTTGAAGGGGTGATTTCAGCAGGATGAGAGGATCCGGCATTTTCTACTAACTTCTCCTCAGTTTCTACCTCCCTTTGGTTCAAATTGGTCTGATTGTTCAAACAGAGCCATTCCACTGCCTGTTGCCAGCTATGTTGGTTGGCTATCATGAGTTTATTGTTTTAAAGTTGTGGTTCTTAAATTTGAGGTTTGACATCCCTTTATAATATTGAAAGTTATTGAGAATCCTAAAAAGCTTTTGTTTATGTAGGTTAGTATCTATTGCTAGTATTTCTATTAATATTAGACATCAAAACTAAGCAATGAAAAAAATGCATCAGTAAGAGTATCTTAAATGCATTTAAAATAGCAATCATTAAGTCCATTACAGACAAATAACATATCTTTATGAAAAATAACTATATTTTCCAAACTAAAAAATTAGTAAGAACAGAGACATTGTTTTATATTTTTGCAAATCCCCTTAGTGTCTAGATCAGTCAAAGAGAGCTGGATACTCATATCTGTATCTGCATCTGTTGTGATACGTTGCTTTGACTAAAGTTTAAGCAGAAAAATTTGGCCTCACACAAATATGGAGAAGTTGGACAAGGGAGGGTTACTTTAAGAGCCCTTTCAGAGAGTCGTGGCTATTCTTCTCTGACACTATATCAAAAATCAAAAGTTGGTCATTTCTTAAAAGTTAGTTACAGTGTGGAATCTCAAAGCATATTAATGACTTTCATGCTCTTTAAAATCCACTGATCTGTCTTATATTTTTGACTATCTTTTATTTTGCAGAATCACACGTCACCTGGAGCATATTATTAGTTCACTGAGTTTTGCATATCTTACACATGTTGACACATTTTATCATTTTATTTATATGTACAGATAACATACATGAAAATATTTAATATGTATCACATTTGTTAATATCATCACCCATCTCATCAGCAATCTTAACATGATGGGAAGTTGTCAAACTCAAAGTGACAGATTTAAGTTTATCAAAATCCTACTTCTCACTTTCACTCTAACTTTATCACTGGTATCAAAAACTGTCAGATGTGTTTTCTAAAGTAATAGGATAACTTCAATTCATTTTTGAGAAAATAGCTGAAAAATATCCAAGTTTGAATAACTATAGTTTGCCTGTCAGTCATTTCTTAAATGAAAATCATGTTCCATGAAGAAAAATAGTTAGCTCACGTCTAACTCAAAAAGATCACAAAGTGCTTTTCCTTGAGACAACTATCATATTTTAGCAGAAGTGCTTCATGAGTACTTCCCTTTTCATCATACATAATATTAAGATGTATATTGAAAGGTTGAAATTTAATAACACTAATACTTGTTACTGTTTCACCAAAAGCATCTTAAGTAAAACTGAGTTTTTTAAAAACTTCAGGTGCAGCACATAGAAAAACTATGGTTCCCGAAGAGGGAAAGGGAGGGATAAATTAGGAGTTTGGGGTTAACAGATACACACTACCATATATAAAATATATAAACAGTAAGGAACTACTGTATAGCACAGGAAACTACATTCAATATCTTATAATAACCTATAATGGAAAACAATCTGAAAAACAATAGATTTATATATACATGTATATGTGTAACTGAATCATTTTGCTGTACACCTGAAACTAACACAGCATTGTAAATCAACTACACTTCAATTATAAATAAATAAATGAATAAATACTTTTACAAACAAAACAAACTGCAAGGGCATGGCAGTGAGAATGTAATCACTACTAGTGTAGTTTGAGGCCACTTCCCTGGCTTCATGCTAAAGCACAAGAAATTTTAACCCTGTTGCTTTTGCACTATGAGTATGTCCACACAATATGAAAAGCAGATGTTAATATTATAAGTAAAATAATTTTTACATTGCAGACTCCTACAAGGGCTTCTGGAACTTTGGGGTTTGGGAACCACATTTTGAGAAGTGATGCCTAAAGGTATCTTTTGATGTGACTTCGAATTTTTTTACATCCCCTGTCACTTGCTTTTGAGAAATACAGCAACTATTCAGAGGACATTTTCACTCAACCTTATGACCAACCATTTTCCAACTATTGTCATGTTACTGGAAGTCAATTTTGCCCATCCATGTGGTTGATGAAAAACTTCAAAAAGTCATGGAAGTAAAGCTTATGTTTAAGGCTGTAAGAATTTAATGAAAAGACATATGCAAAGTACTTGCCCCAGGGCCTGATACATGCTAAGACACCAGGGTATCTTTTGTGCAGTAGGCTTTCAAGGAATATTTACTGTACTTACATGTGGATTTATTTGTTACTCCATCAGTCTCTATTCCACCCATTTGTATCCAGCTGCAGGCACTGAGGTCCATTACCTTTAGACTAGGATCATTCTTTCTTTATCAGTCTGTATCCAGTGTGTCTGAAGAGAGCTGCATGCTCATATGCACAGCTCAGCTTTGTGTTAGGCTTTCAGTAGTAGTTCTGTCCCTACACTCTATGTGTAGCCCTACCTTAAATCTCAGTCTGCTTTGCTATGACTCTGATGCCTCTCCCTACCTTTCTAATACCCACTGGTATTACTCCTTCCCAAAATCTATCAGACATCCATCAGATCCACTGCATCCTATGCACTGTCTGCCTACACTTCTCCTATTCTAGTCAACCCCCAGAATGTCAGGATTCCTGGAGAACTGACATCTGCCTGCAGGTTGCTTCTCTTTGGACACAGATTTGTTCTGGCCTCCCCTCTCATGCTGGAGCCAGCCCTAAAAATAGACTGATTTCCAAGAACCTAGCCCCACTAATTCCCAATTGATTTACTTTCCCACTCGTCTGGTTTCATGAATTAAGAACTTACACATCATCTTTCTATTTCATCTTCATTATCATCATCTTTATCACCCTCATCTTTGTCATCTTTAGAAGCAGTTATGAAAAGAATCCTCAGTGAATCTGAGCTAATTTTTCTTCTGGACCCCAAAATGACCTGATGGGTCTTTAAAACTCTAATACACTACTCAGTATGGCTTCTTAATCAGCACTAATCCATTTTTCGTACTTCCCTTTCTGTTATTACACATCAGAGATGTTTGTTTGGAACAATCATCCTGACTTGAGTGTAGAGAAAGAAGAAGGGCAAGACTAGAGTCAATGAGGCCAATTATGAGGTTCAACAAAAAATCTAGGTTAGAGATCATGATGGCCAAGATTAGGGAAAGCATTGGTGGTGCACACAGGTAGAAAGAATAAAAAATATTTGAGAGCTAAAATCAGAAGGACTTGACTGACAGGATATGTAGATTAAAACAGAGGTGACATTTTTCTGTCCAGTTGGTTCTCCTGGTGGATTAATTCAGTGATTCCATTGAAGATATAAGAAATGGAGAGAATCAGGCTGTAGGGGGAAAAAGATGGGGTATCTGTGGGATTTCCAAGAGTAGATAGATAATTGGGGTTGTGTACTTTGTGCTCTAGATACAGGACTAGAATGGAAATGCATAAAAGTTGTCAGCATATAGATCATAACTGAAACATGTGGAAGGGTAAGACTGTCCAGAGAGATAATATCATGGGAATTAGGGAAACCTAGAATTGAATAGAGAAGAAAACCCAATTTAATTGACATTCAGAAACTCTGGCCCACAAAGAAACTGAGATAGCATAGTCAACACTCTTTCAATAAATGTTACTGGTAAATCACTAAGCATTATCAAACCTTGTGATAGACCCTTAAAGGAAAAAGAAAAACTCTGAAAATTAAAATGAGGTAAGAGCAGTAATTACAGCATCCTTGTGACCCAAACTGATGCAATTCCTGAAGCCATGTCAGTATTTCCAGGCTTTTATCAGAAAAAAAAAAAATCTCATTTAGAATTGAGATTAAACAGGGAAAGGATAAAGAGGACAATGGAGTTAGAACCAAGGGTCCAAAAGAGGAAATAGTGATTAGCCCGAAAAGATGGCAAATTATTTTACACTCTTTGGAAAGAGACAGCTAGGTGAGACTGGTTAATGAGCTGTCAAGTAGAGCTGGTTTCCTCCAGCACTTTCTGGGATCCCTTTTAATCCAGAAGGAATGGGATGGGCACGATGGTTTGGCAGAGGTGAGGCTGAGCAGATGGGGAATCCCTTAGCAATAGTCATCGTCACAGCTTACAAGAGCGCTCCTTCGGTCAGTCCTGAGCCTCTAGATTTCTTGACTCATTCTCAATACAGGGACGCTGAGGGGGAGGCTTTTTGTTTGATCCGTTTTAACTACCATTTCCTAAACCTAAACAGACTACTGATACAAATTGTCTTTTTAGACAGATAATTAGACTGTACTGGTCTTAAGTGAAAAGCAAAAAATAAAACCTCACAGTGTTTACAACGATGACAACGTAATGAGATTGGCCAGCTGGAATGATGATGACATAACAGTGATCGTTATTTGAGTGGTTCTACATGCCAGGCCCTGGGGCAAGTACTTTATGTGCATTCGCTCATGAAATCCCTGCAACCTTACGCGTAATCTTCACGTCCAAAGAAAAATAGTCCCTAAACGTACCTATTTAAATTCACTTATTTCTAACGTTATTTATCCTTACATGTGTATTTTAAGGTGATTAATAATGATTGAATTTTTCCAGGCCTTAATTTGATTGATTGTATTTATCTACAACTGCTTATTTATATGTCAAAGCTTAAGACTTTAACTTGTGGTTGATGGTCAAAGGAGATAACTTTCCCTTTAGTTTAGTTTAGGAAAATAGTTATTCCTCTAAACCTATTTGAACCCAACCTAAAACTTTTAAAAAAGTTCTGTGCTATGGTATTGAGATATTTTTAGCTTCCCAGTTTTGAAGACACTTGTAATTCTGTAAAGAAAAATCATTAAGGAATCACCAAATATCAATATTATAATAGCAGTTTCAGGTTACATTCCTTTAGTAATAGAGAGTTTTGGAGTCTACTAACCAGGGGATTAGTTCCTGGGATAAAAAGCTTTGCTCTTTTGATTTAGTGCATAAGCTTGTCAAAGTCAGAGAAGTACATTTAAGAATTAAGAGTACTATTAGTTAATTATGTAGATTTTTATTTACAATTTTTAAACTTTGTTTTTTATTGAGGTGTAGTTGATTTACAATGTTAGTTTCAGGTGTACAGCAAAGTGATTCGGTTATACATATATGTACATATATTGTTTTTTAGATTCTTTTCCATTATATGTTACTACTAGAAATTAAAAGGGCAGAGGAGGGATAAATTAGGGTTTGGGGATTAACAGATGCACATTGCTATTTATAAAGTAGATAAACAATAACTGCTGTACAGCACAAGAAACTACATTCAATTTATTATAATAATGTAATGGAAAAGAATCTGATATATATAATTTTTTAATTATAAAAAGCTGTAATCTTTATGTCTTTGTTTTGGATTCTTATGTATACTACTTTGAAAAAAAATAGATCAACAACATGTTGCATAACCAAAGTTCACAAGAGTGAACATGACCTGGTTGCATCAAATCTTTGAGATCCACCTCTGTTTCCATGAATTTCTCTGTTTTCATCCAGTATGTAATCCTGACTTTTTCCACAGACCAGGCCTCATGATTCATCTCTGATCCTATCCCAAGCTACTTCAGATGTCTGAGAGGAAAGGATAAGATAAAATTAGGTTACCTCTACAATGAGGGCTGTATAATCTCCTTAAGAGCAGAGTTGATGGATATCTTCAATAAACAAAGTCACATCTGTGAAACCAGTTTCTTCTTGAGCTCCTCCTCTTCTCTGTGTCATGTTAGACTCTTCTGTTGGCCATTTTTCACTACTCACCCCAATACTTTCTATCCTTGCTTATTCTCTTGAGCAATAGTCTCCATCACCACAATTTCAAAGACCACACACTAATGACCTCCAAATCTCTATGATGTCTCATCTTCAGGTCACATATCCAGGTTGCCCACTGGAGATCCCACTGGATAATCTTTAAGTAACTCAGACTCAACATGTGCTGAAATGAACTCCTCACTTTCTCTCTGTATCCTCATAGTTGTCCTTTCCTCTCATTTCAGTTAAGGGCTCTCAAAGTCACCTACTCACAAGAAGGACTGTATCTGTTACAAAGCATTTGTTTGTAAGTAATGGAAAAAAAGTTAGAACTGGTTCTAACTAAAAGGAGTTTATTATCTCACCAAATAAGAAGTCTAAAGTTAGAGTACTTCATGGCTGGCAAGTTCACTGTCACGATAACATCATCAAGAACCTGGGTATTTTCATTTTTCATGTGGCCATTCATGGCATATGCACCTCTTCTGTAGACTAGTTGCGAGTTGACATCAGCCGTTCTAGGTTTCACATCCTCAAGATAATGTCCAGGGTCAGAAAAAGAGTGACTGTTCTTGAGATTAAGACACTTCTTTCCCCCAGAGCTGATTGCCTATTCCTTGTTTCCAGCATGGAAAAGAGAAAACAGGTTTGGTAAACACATAAGTTGTCTTTATCTCAGTTATCTTCTTAAATCATGATCATGATTGGAGACTCCCACTTTCATCCATGATGGAGTATCTGGAAGCAGACTTACCCTCCTGCCATAAACAGCTAGAAAATTGGATAAAACATGTAGCATTAGCGACAGGAATTGGATAACAAGCAGCCAGAACAGTGATGTCTGAGGGAAGGAAAACAAATAATAGAAACCCAGCAAATGTCCTTATTTTCTACCTAAAGGCATTTACCTGACCATGATCCGCAGAGCAGGAACTTTAATGGAACACTTCAATTTTACTGAGTTGAGGAGGTAGAGACTGGAGTTCAGAGAGGGAGAGAGAGCTAGAATTTGCAGGCAGAACAACAGTGCATGAGGAGAATGCTCTGTAGAGAAAGACCTTCATGTGTCCGCACTGGGGCCCCTTGAGTTTGTTACTGAATACTAAAGTCCGTATGCATAGGATAAAACTCCGCAAAAGTGGGCAGAAAACATCCAGATGTTAGGGGAGCTGTAAGCTGAATGATTTCGAGGGCTTACATAGAATTCATTATTGGAGCAACAAAATCATCCATCTTTACTTCTCTGAAGCATCTAGTTAGTTGATCTAATTAGGGCATCAAGAGTCATGTGCTATAGACCCACAGTGTCAGGTCTAAAGACTGACTGTTGTGGGGGAAGATGGAAATGTTAGGTATCTTAATTGTGACAGTGGTGTCATAGGTGTACAGATCTATCAAAATTCATCAAATTATACATCTGAAATATGTGTGGTTTACTGTACAGAAATTATATTACAGTAAAGTTGTTTAAAAAAAAAAAGACAATGTTGTGTTGTAAGCTCTTGTAAATGGCAAGCCCCCACTGTATTGATGTTTCTGTGGTCTCCATACCTGATCCTTCCTCACCCATTAGGCATAAATTGGAAAAAGCAAAGATGACAAGCTGAGTTGAGTTTCATGGTTAACTCAGAACTTCCTTAAAGGGTCTGAGCAAAGCACAAATTGATGCAGTTCTGTTTGTACTTAAATGTACATGACGCACCTCTCCAAGGTTCTCTGATCCTTGCCCGTGCTGGGAGCCCCGTGCAGGGTCATCCAGCTGGTGAGAATAAACAGCCTTTCAGGGCTTTTGGCTTTCTGTGTGTGAGTCACGGGGGAGGGGAGGTTGTTGGAGTGTTAAGAAAGATAAACACACAGCAGCGCTCTAAAGCCTGTTCTGGAAACCTAGCAGGAGGGAACAGATAACCATTGTCCAGAGCCTGTAAAGTGTTTTGAGACTGGAGTGGGAAATACATATTTAGGGAAGATCAAACTTTTAATGGATCAGAAATTGAAAATGATTGCAGTTAAACTGAAGTTAAACCAGTGGTGACAGAGGGGCTTTGGGGTGCAAAGATACAGCGGCAGGAAGGCAAGAAAACAGGGGTTAAGATCAAGGAGTTGACAGACTCAACCGGATCAGGAATTCTTATAAGAAAACAAAACAAAACACTGGGGAAAATCTCCTTTCCTCTGCAATAGACTTGACCATGAGAAGACAGAAAAAAAAAAAAAATAACTGAAGCTCTTGCTGGAAGAGAAGCTGCAACTCTATTCCTACATGGTAACGGCCACCTTGATAATACAACAGAGTACACAAAGTCACCAAATTCTAGTCTGCCAAGGAACCCCATGATAACGTCTTTCTGGGGAGGCTTGTTCGTGCCGCAAGACTTTCTGGATTCTACACATCTGTGAAAACATTTGATTAATAACTTTAGTATAGTATGGCCTTTACCTGCCAGTAAAAGAGTCTCTGCCTTTTGCCTGGCACTTCAAGCCCTGAACATCACAAACACATGATAAATAAGTTTAGTAAAGAAACATGGTGCCCTTGCCGCGGATCCAGTACTCAGCACTGACATACAGCGCACCTGTAAGCCTAGACATCCATCTGCCCTTGTGATGAATATTGTTCAGGTGCCGGGGAGATGCTTGTGCCTATCTTGTGCCCTGTGTCCTAGAAAAAGCGACTGTATCTGGGTCACTGTTACCGCTGAAGAGACAAACCGCTTTGGCATGGAGGCAGGATTTGAGCAGCAGAAGCCCTTAGGTAAGAAAAAATGTATTCAATAATTTGTCAGACCCCTCCTCTCAGATAATATGAATGCATATTCATCCTTTCATGACAAAGTGTTGTTTCCCATGGTGCTGAGTAACCATTTTTCTTGCTATTCTTCATTTTCTAATTCATGATTCTGGGATACCCACAAACTAGTGTGGTATTCATGACAGTTGCATATAGTACCTGTGGCACAATTTGAAATATTACAAAATTCATGTTATTCTTAAATTTCTGTATCTATTTTATCAGTCACCCAAATATCATTGGACCGTCAGCAAAATACCCAGACATGAATACTAAAAATCAATATGCATGCCTTTCATAGTGTACTAACTTCTAGTCATAAAAATCATAGATTCACATTTTGTCATTATGACAGGCACATACATCAAAGTAAGAGAATAAAGCATTATTTTTACAGTATGTTAGCTTAGTTTGTAACTGAAATATTAAGACATATGGTATATTGGCCCTCAGTTTCAGTCTTAACTTGAGCCCTGCCCAACCTGACCACACTTGACCCCACACTATCCAAGCTACCAGGCAGGTGGCCTGGCTTATTATTACCGACATTTCAACAAGAAAAGGATGTCCTCTTAATCTGAAAATACCTTTCTGTACACTCAGAAAATATTGCTAGTTGCCTTGGGCATTGGTGATATAGTTTCCTTTCTAAAGATTTTCTTTTCCTGGAAAAATCAGTCATTTTTATGCTCTGTCTCTTAGAAAGTTTTGTCACTGAAATTTCCATTCTGTGAGTTGCAATACAGAACATGTGCAGAATAAATTCTGGCCCTGTGTAGAGAAGAGCTTAGGGAAATGCTCACTTTTCAAAGGTCACACCTTACCATGCACAACACTTTGTGGTAACTCCACTTTTCATTCTGCAAGACTCTATAAATATTGTCTCACGAATTGTGGGCAGGAATAATAAAATCAAATATATATATAAAATGAGTTTACCTCGGTAAATAAACTAAGATCATGAGAAAGGAGGGAATTAAAGAAAAACGTTACATCTACACTGGGGGCAGATGTAGTGCTCAGGAAAACATTTTCCATAATACTAAAAGCCATCTATTAGGGCCAGTTGCCCAGGGTAGAGAGGATATAGTGATTCAAAGGCAAATGACAAAAATGGGACCCTTCCCTGGGGGAGAGCCCAACATCTAAGGTGGATAGTCCGTACCTCCTGCTACTCCTTTACATTTTACTAATGAGGTGATCAAATCTTTGAATGAGGCATCCGACAAGATGTGTCTCTACTAACAAGAGACTTATTAAGATTCCAGGTTCCAAGATGAGTGCCCCTTCTCTCTGCTTCTCTCCCCGCAAGTCCGGAACTGCTTGGACCTGTCCTGCTGCATGACTTTGTCCTCAGCTATTTCTTAACTAGTCGTGGGGTAAAGACTTGTGCCTTTTCTTCCAGAAAGTTAAGGCATCTTGTGTAGCACTTTGAAACCAAACTCAATAAGCCTTGCCCTTAAAACTATAAGTTTGAGAATATCACTGCTAAAGATTCTGTATTTATTCCCAACACGCTTTGGAAATTTAGGATAAGCCACTTGGGTAAAGATGTCTAAACCTTCAGAGAGGATATAACATTTGGCTTGAAAACTATGTCTGGTTCTTCCTGAAAGTTTTGTGTGAAACACAGTGTGTCAATAAAGTAGTGAAGGCTGGTTTCTGATGGACATAGTAGCATTAGATATACTCATAACACCCAAGAGGTTTCAAAAGTGGTTTAAAATTAATTGTATTTTAAGGAAAAATTGGCAGAAGTTTACATCATTGGGTGATAATTACAGACATGCTCCCTTAATTGTCCATAAACCAGACCTCTGACTTCCATGGTGCCATCCTCAGGATAGAAGAGAATGCTGTCAGCTTTGCTTTGTTACTGTTTTTTCCTGTATCTTTTTTTTTTTTTCATAAAGCTTTTTAGACTGAAAAAAATCCCATTATGGAAATCTCAAAGTGAAAATCATCTTTAAATAAGATATATGTTGCTGTTTGTTATTTTCTCCATAAAATTGGAATCATACATAATAATGAAAATCAATTATCTATTCACATTATTTCCTACTTTTTCAGGTTTCAAAACTTAGCCTCTTATTTTCTCTGTGTCTTGCCTCCCTTTCTTAAGCCACTTTATACATTCCTTAGTTTTCTGATTCTCAAATATATGTCTTTCTTAAGCATTCCTTTATAACTGTCCCAAGCTATTTCCTAGGCATTTTGATTTATTTTTTTCCAACTTGGTTTGGTTCTCACTTTCAGAGCTTTTCTGCAAGAGTTCTCTGCTTTCTCATTTCTTTATGGTGATGAAAATCCATGTGGCTGCTTTTATGTATTTGATTACTGGGGCCTTTCTACCAATGTCATCCCTTCCATTCCTTATCCCTTCACTCCTTCAGTTGATATGTTTTCACCCATAACTTGAATGTGGCTATCAAAGCGAATTAATCTACTTGACCATTTGACTACCCAAAGCCTCTAGACTGGTTCTGTTTCCCATTATCTACCCGAAACCATGCCAGATTTGACAAAGTAAGTTCCCCCAGCTAAAGAAAGCTGTGCTTCTGTGTTTCCCTAACTGAAAATCTTAAACAAAAAGAAAATACTTAAAAAGTTTTTGATGTGTGTCTAGATTGACCTCGCCAATCTTCAGATTTTGTCTTCTCTTTCCTCCAGAGTTACCTTCACTTAGAAGAATCATACCCTGCTCTAGACCATTCCCTCCAGTAACTCCATTTGGAAATGAACCATGTGGACCTCTCATTCCTCTTTAATCCTCTTTCATCTTTAATCCTTTAGTTTGTTCCAGGCAAACATCTTTGCTCAATTTTTATTCAGGTTCTCCTCCTTCACCCTGGGAATGGAATTGGGAGGAAAGAAACTGTCCTGTGCTGCCTTTCTACTTGCAAAATTTCTTTCTTCTAAATTGGGGCCTCATCACAATCCATGTATTTCTCCACCCCTCTTCACCTCTTTCAGGCAGATTTTCCACATGTCAGGGCTCCAGCCCAAACCCATACCACCACTCATCTGTGATTTTCAAAACTCCGGCTGCCACCACTGAAGGACCCAAGCGCCACAAATGCTAGAACTTTCTCTTGTCAGACTCTTCCGTAGACGTTGGTACGTACGTGCCTTCTCTCTCCAGTTAGACTGTAAATCCCTTTAGGACAAGAACTGAGTCTGTTTCTTTGATTTTCAAACCAAATGCCATACATACCTGGTGGGTAATAAAATCAATTTAGAGAGTTGTCACTGTACTAAAAATAAATTAATTATGCACAAAGAGAAAATATCCCAATGGATTCCTCATACTAAGAATGAGGATTATTTGGGGAAATGTTTCAGTGTGTGTGGACTGCCCTACAATGTCAGGAAACAGTAAGTGCTTGTTATTGAAAGTGTCGAGGGAAGATTTTGAAGAAGCCTGCCTGTGAAATTATGAGGATCTTGTTATGGTTCTTGCTCTTTGGCACATCAGTCTAACAGTGGGTTCAAGCTTTCCCTCAGGTCACTTGCTTCATGAGCCTGGTTGAGCACCCCCTTCCCTTGTTCAGAATATTTGGATGAACTACAAACTCCCTGAGGGAATTTATATATGATGTAAGCCTTGGGGCAAACACACCCATAAACGCTAGTATGGGTTTCCAGTCACCCAAATGGGAAGTTAATTATTATTGACATAAACTGCTCAGTTCCACAACCTGCCATTTATTTTAGCCAGTGTGCATGTAGTGCCTCTTCTGTGCCAGGATTGTAGGGACTGAAGATACAGAGTTGAATTAGACACAGGTCACTCCTTTGAAGAAGAAGGCTTTATGATTTAATGCAGGAGTTGGCAACCTACAGCCCATGGACCAAATCTGGCCCAAAGCCTGTTGGTGTAAACAAAGTTTTATTGGAACTTAGCAAGGCTCATTCATCTGTATTGTCTACAGCTACTTTTGTGCAGCCACACTGAATTGAGGTGTTGCACCAGAAACCGTATGGCCCACAATGCCTGAATATTTACTGAAAAATGTCATTGAAAAAGCTTGGCAATCACTGATCTAGTAAAACATCAAAATTTGTTTAAAAAATGTATTTTTCTAGGAGGTTTCCATATATAGAAGAGACAGATATATACAAGAGCAAAGTAGTATCTTCCTTATTTTTATGGTGAAACAACATAGATCACTGGTCAGATGGTGCAGCCTTAAGAAGATTCAAGAGTGGCTCTTTTTTTTTTTTTTTTTTTTGAAAATTTGGTGAGAGAAAAGCATTATGATCTCAGTGAAAAGACATTTCATGTTTTTCAGCCGTACAAGTGTGTAATCACCCTGCCGGGAGCTTGAATGTCTGATTGCAAAGTCCCAATATTCTTATAGAAAATTACAGAGCTAAATCAGCTGAACATGAGATCAGAGATCGCCAACTGGCCTGCCCATTAGCTGGGTGTGACCTGTCATCATCATATGCTTGGCTCTGAAATTTTGAGCAACATTCATTTCAGAAATTAACTTAATTCCACGTTAAAATCTAGCTCTCTTAATTCTCCTGAGAAATCACATTTGGCAGCCCACAGCCTCCAGTCCTGCATGACGACAGCCCACTGGAGCTGAAAGGCAGCTTCTGTCCTTGGACAAGGCACCCACGCTCCAGATTTCCCCAATCTCTGCTGCTCCCAGACATTTTCCTGACTCAAGACAAAGAGTCAGTCAGTTGCCATTTATAACTAGCTTACCCTGTTATTTTCCTCAGTAAAGAAATTTCTCTGTAACTATTCTCTTTTAAAATAGTTATAACAAGATTAACCAAGAAGATGGTATGTTAAAAAAAAAAGTCTTACATTTTTAATATGCAAGCAGAGGGTATGCAACCTGCAGGCACTTTCCTAGCCACTGCAGGAAATGGCGATTTAAAGCCAATATCTATATGAAAACAAACATATGCATGTATATGCATGACTGGGACATTGCGCTGTACACCAGAGACTGACACATTGTAACTGACTGCACTTTAATTAGAAAATATGAAAAAAAATTTAAAAATAAAAGATAAAACTAATGTCTTACATCCATAACAAAAGCAGACTCCACACTGCCTGCATTCTTAACGGAGGCCTGCTGGAGAAAAGGAGACTGACATGGTGATAAATAGTTCCCCCGGAATAGCTGGGCCACTTGTAGGAAACTGTCAGACTTCTTCCTCCAGCGTAGCACAAATTTCAGCTGGTGGTACCTAGCATGGTTTTGTGTGTGTGTGAAAAATGGCATCTGATCAATTTCTCCACTGCCAGTAGAGGCCGCCTGCTGTTGCGACGTTCTCATTGGCCAGGTCTCATTGGCCGGCATCTGCCTTCTTTTCCTGTGGAAATAAAATATAAGAGCAGGAGAAAGGACATATTTGGTAATGTTACGCTCCTCAGCTTCCTGCTCGGGGCTGTCTCAGCTGTAAAATGTCAAGGGAAAAAATATCCCTCCAACTTGGAATGAATTCCAGACAGACCCTGATGCCTGCAAATTTGTCAGAGGGAGCCAAGTCCAGAAAGGCAGAACATGAAGAAGGTTCATTATTCGACTTCAAGAGACACTCAAATAATCAGACACTCTGGTATTTATGATTTTCCCCATTTCAGATGGTCTGTAGTTCACGACGTTCCCCTCCCTTTACCGCTGATTCTGAGCTTCCTTTTAAATTAAACCTCAACAGTTATAAAAAGACTCTCACATTACTTGTAAGCCACAAGTATTACTGGGAGACACTGTTCACACAGGGCTGTTGAGGGCTGGGGAAGGGCAGCTCTTTTTGAACATTAGTCTGGGGAGGGCAGGCCAGGAAGTCAGACTCGCTTCACCTTGGCCCGCCGCAATCCTCATCTTAAGACATCCGTGCCAGGACCTGCCACTTACCATGTTTGATATGATGCTTTTTACTAAAAAGCGGTTATTTCATTCCATTGGCTTTCTTTTTCATTTTAGCTTTTATTTTCAGCACAGGCCAGGGGGCAACGAGAAAGTTTATCCTTCCACTGCCCAGTTGGTGAATATACCATCAGGACTATTTGTAAGGTTGAGTTTCAGGGGGCCCTTTTCTTTTCTTAGCATTCAGCACACTTTCATTCTCTTGTAAAATAATTGCCACATGCTGGCAAAAATGTAAGGAAACAATTTGTAATCCAAACGTCATTAAGCTGCTACCTACACATTTTCCGTTCCACTTCTTGCTCTTCCATTTCCAAATGCCATGGCATTTGTTTGTACTTGGTCACCCTGAATCCCTATTTGGGTTCTCCAGTAAGGCACGAAGGCATCCAAATATCAGTTTTAGCAACCGGCAGAAGAGCCAGCATGGGGAATGAAGTGTTCAGTCTTAACATGTGGTCTCCATGAATAAGGGTCTTCTTTTTTTTCTTTTCCTAAACTGTCCGGCATCTCGAGTCTGGTTTTGCTACTCAACAGTCTAAGGTTTGTGCTACTTCCATGGTGATCAGCTGTTAGGTCATAAACATTAGATTGTGGCATCACCAAATGAGTCAGTTGGGAGGAAGCCGGTCTGGAAATGTGGCTGAAAGTCTCTGTTGACAGATGGAGGCCTTCTTAATCATGGCCTGTGTGGGTAGAGGGAAAACCTTGCTTGGCCCACCCCCGGCATTTATTCACCAACCTGGGCTGCTCTGGAGGAGGCTGGGGAAGCCCATCCTCGGGGAATACCACTTCTTCCTTTCCCAGGCCTCTCACAGGACACCCACACAACTAAGAGGAGGGGGAAAGTAAACAACGGAGCTCTTTCTGGTTACTTTTCCAGTGTCAGCAAAGTCAATGAGCTTTCAAAATTAGCTTTTTGAAATTCCGATATGGTTCCTTCTTGTTTGTTTACGAGGAGGGAGGTAATTATGTTTATTTATTTTTTAGAGGAGGTAGTGGGAATTGAACCCAGGACCTCGTGCATGCCAAGCATGCACTGTACCATTGAGCTATAGCTTCCCCCCATATGGTTCTTCTTAAACAGTTAATTGTTGGCATTGCCTGATTCTTGGTATATCCATTGTTGATAAGGTTACTGTTCCGTGTTATCCACCTTGTCTCTAAAGTGAGCATCATAAGAGCTCAACTTTTAAAAGCAGAAAGTAGGACTTGACAGTATCATTGGGCTCCTGTCCATCAATTTTCTCTATCTCTACTAGAAAGATCCCCCTGCTGCCATATGTTTAAACACAGTTCCCTGAGTACATATATTATTTTAGAAGAATATGTTTAATATTTCCAAATTTGGGGTTTCGGGAAGCACTAGGTCAAGAGTCGTCTTGCAGCAGGCTGTTAGGCGACTGGTCTGCAGGAGGAACAATGCCCTCCCCTGTGTCCACTGTCAAGAACTGCTCAGTGTTCCTGCCAGCCTGTGAGCCTTTATCACCCAGTCATTTTAGACCTGAAAGAGAACATTCCATCAGGGGATCAGGTTCTGTCATTTCACTGGAATGCAATGTAAGACCACAGAAATTCTGGTACAAACAAATTTACTGTGGCTCAGATTAATAACAGATAGCATTTGAATGGTCTGCCCCGGTTGTGTTCCCCCTCTGCTGAGGATAAAATCAACGCAAATAAGTTGAAAATTCTGCCAGCAGGCTCAGGCCAGACATAAGGAAGAACTTGTGCATTAAGGATACAGAAGAAGTTGTGAAGTTTGCCTCTTGGGGAAAATCTTTAACATTAGCCTGGAAGAGCATATTGGAATGATTAAGATGTGGTTCCGACTTGGAGGTGGGGACAAGGTTCTATGATTTCCAAGGTTTTCTTCAAGACACAAGATTTTTAAAGTTGTTGAAAAGTGGCTCCATTCATGGCTCACTGCTATTAAGATTGTTATTCTTGATCAGGCTACTTTTACATAACAAAGCCAGATTCTCCTTGTTGGAAGATAACTGAGGGCTTGTTAATTCCATCTCTCCTGTTTCACTGGTGAGAAAACCTAGGTACAGGGAGGTCATTGTCAGAGAGCCAGCAGAAGAGCTGGGCAGACCCCCTTGGCTCCTTGTGCTGGTTTCCTGTTCTATACTATATTTTTACTGATCACATAAATCTATTTAAGATGTAGTTCCATTTTATAAGAATTTTGTTTATTTCATGGGCAGTACTGAGACAGAAATATGAGAATCTCTGGGAATTGGCATGGCTAAATATCACAATTTAGAAGAATAGCTTAGGCAAAGTACAAAAGAGGAAATGCTATTTAGATGAGCTCATTTCTACTCACTAAAAAAATTAAAAAATTAAACCCAAGATCCAACTTTTTCCTTCACTTAGTCGACATCAGAAGCTTACACAGCAACTCCCCAAACAAATCTGTTTCATATATTTCTCCTCCTCAAACTCAGGAATTTCTTTGATATCTAATCTCACGTTTATTAACTTCCCTTGGAAAAAGTTCTAATTCATCTCTGCAAATGCAACACCGTACCTAATTTTACCTCTCTTTTGTTGTATCATCCTTTAAATAGATAATGCTACCTGACCTTAGAAGGCATTCAATCTTTTTAATTTCTAAGTTATAAATAATTTTCTTCCTCTTTTCCTTCCCTGCATTCCTTCCTTTCTTCTCCCCTCCCTCCCTTACTTTTTTATCTTGGAGGGTGATTTGTCTATTTCACATAGGAATCTAGTTGAATTGTTCCTCCTGTTTTTTTTTTTCTTTTTTTTCCAGGGAAGCTGTGTTTGGAGGACTTCCTCAACCTCACCATCGATTAGAAATCATGCCTCACAGATTCATTTTCTTACGAATGACTTTAGGAGCCAACATTTTTAATAATGGGAAGTAAAATAATTACATTAAATGATAAAATTCTTACCTAAAGCTGTTATTAATATTACAGTATCTCTTTATTATTTTGGACTTTTTTAAGATTCTTTGCTCAGCATCTCAAGAAATCATACTTTTGGTGGACTCCCCATGTAGGCAGTTTCCTAGTTGGTTTGATTAAAAGGCTCCAAAAGCCATTCTTATCCCAAATAGTGCTTTTGTTAGTCAGCAACTGAAATCCCAACTATTGGATTCCATTGTTCAAGTTAAGACATCATCTCCAGAAAACCATGCCAGTCGGCATCTGGCAGTGTCAAAGTATTAACCCGTTATCTCCACAATACCTTAGCTTCATATCCTGGATCTCACCATGGGACAAAGGCGAGTTACATTTTGATAATAAACATAAATGGCCTGGATTGATTATGCTGGAAAGGAAAGCCCAAGTTGGGCAGTAGCAGTGGAAGATGAGGTAAGAATAGGAGTGCTAAAGAAACCATCACTGGTCTCTCTACCCATGTTGGGGGTGGGGGTGGGGGGGCTGTATTTATAGTACTTGTATCTCAAGCATCCTTAGTACATTTATTTACTTCTGTCTCAAAGGTCTTCATTGTCATTAATCAATCTGAATCTTCAGATTGAGTCAGAAGTATATATGTCACTAAACAAGGGTTTGCTAGATCCAGAGAGTCTGGACTACGTGCACCTTAGAGTAAGTAAAAATGTTAAAGGGCAAAACAAGAGGGCTAGTAGTCAATTTTTATGGTGATTTACATGTGTTAGAGGAGGCAAGCAAGGGGTAGAATGTAAAAGAAAAGGGAATTTAGGTCATTCTTTAGGTTAAGGAAAAACAAGTTGGGAGAATGAGAGGACTGGGGAGACCAGCATAGACTAGAAGTACATTTTCATTCTGGAGACATCCTCCTAAAAAATGTCTCATTCAGCTCAATCAAGACACCACTGCAGCCTTCCTCTCTTTCATTGCTATTCTTTTCAGATAAAGCAACAACATGCATTTCTATATATCAGTACTTTTATTCTCGTGTGTGTGTGTGTGTGTGTGTGTGTGTGTGTGTGTGTGTGTGGAGGTTGATTTTGGCAGACACAGGTAAATCCTGAGCTACATATTACATTTTTGACGTTCACTTGATGAAAAATAATCACTGGCAGCCAAGACGGCTACTTTAAGTCCAGCAGATCAATGGAGTTCTAGTGATACGCAGCCACTATTTTCCAGAAAATAGAATTTTTTTTTGGTGGGGGAAAAGGCTTTTTTTTCTGGGCACAAAAATTCTAGAGGTTTGATTTTGGAAGTTGTTTAAACTCTGGCAGTTTCGCTGTGGAATGGGGACAAACGGAGCGGTGGGTTGGTGGAATTGAAACTAAAGCTACTGCCGCATGCGTCTCTTCATAGGAAGCTGGGTGCCACCTACGCAGGGCATCAGGCTAAAGAGGAACAAGAGTCTGAACAGTTAAATTTTACTTCTGAATTATGGAGTTTGTACAATAAGAGCTTTAATGATTATTTTGCAATCAAAATTTGAACACATGTGAAACACATCCACTGAAGAAACACATTTACATTGCTCATGTATTAATAGTTCATTATCCTAAATAGATAGTGTATACATATATATATATTATATCTTTATCTATGTCTGTGTATTTATATCTATATATCTTATCTATCTCTGTCTCTTTCTATGTCTGTCTATATATCTGTCTATCTATCTACAGAGAGAGATTGATTGATTTTTAAGGAACTGGCTCACACATGATTGTGGAAGCTTGGCAAGTCCAAAATCTGTAGGGTAGGCCAGCAAGCTAGAGACCAAGGAAAGAGTCATAGTTCAAGTCCAAAGGCAGTCTTCTGGCAGAATTACTTCTTTTTTTTAAATAATTAATTAATTAATTAATTAATGTATGTATGTATGTATGTATGTATGTATGTATGTATAGTCAGTTTACAATGTGTCAATTTCTGGTGTACAGCATAAAGTTTCAGTCATACATATACATACATATATTCCTTTTCATATTCTTTTTCATTATAGGTTACTATAAGATACTGAATATACTTCCCTGTGCTATCCAGTAGAAACTTGTTTATTTGTTTTTATATATAGTAGTTAGTATCCGCATATCTCGAACTCCCAATTTACCCCTCCCCACTCCCTTCTCCCCTTGGTAACTATAAGTGTCTTTTCTATGTCTGTGAGTCTGTTTCTGTTTTGTAAATAAGTTCATTTCTGTCTTTTTTTTTTTTTAGATTCCACATATAAGTGATATCATATGGTATTTTTCTTTCTCTTTCCGACTGACTTCACTTAGAATGATGCAGAATTAGTTCTTGCTTGGGGAGTTCAGTCTTTTTCTACTAAGACCTTAAATTGATTAGACGAGGCCCATCCACATTATGGAGGCTAATTTGGTTTACTCAAAATCTATTTTAAAAAAAATTAAATCATTTTTAAAATACATTCACAGAAACATCTAGAGTAATATTTGATCATGTATCCAGGTACGATGGCCTAGCCAAGTTGACACATATAATTAGTCATCACGTAAGTGCTAAGGCACAGTTGTAAGCATCACGGAAATAGCTATTATCTCACGGAGCTTACGTTCTTGTGGTATTCAGAAGTTTGAGACATGTTGCCCCAGACTTTAAAAAAAATACTCAAAGTTAAATCAATTGAAGATACTCTTACTCTTACTCTCTGGTGGTGGTGGTGGTGGTGGTGGTGGTGGTGATGGTGATGATGCTGCTGCTGCTGATGATTTAGCATTTTCCTGGGATTTCCCAGACCTTATGCAAACTAGTAATTGTAGAGGTAGGCTGTTGAGTGATGGTAATGCTAGTGTCATAAGACTCTTTCTGAAGAATAAAGCCTCCTTTTCTTTGTGCTACTTAGATTGGAGAAGTACAAACTATGATTAAATGGCATTTTTTCTAATATTATTAAGATATTATGCAGGGCATCTCTTTAAGCAGAATCAGACTGTGAGGCCCACGATAAAATAGTGGACCAGCTGATATGAAAGATACACAGGAGATTTTATGGCTCCTGTGTGTTTACCTGCAAGGGAAATGTCTGAAAGCCTGAAGTATGTATTACACACAGATTGGCTGCCCTTAGAGGAAAATTTTGGATTGCCTAAACCTTCTAACTTTTATCAAACAAAGAACATATTATCCCCTTCCCATATCCATTGGTGAAACACAGAAACTTTTCATTTATTTTTCACTTTATTATTATTTTATCTTATTTTACTTTTTTTGTTTTGCTACAGTTTGTTTTTTCTTTTTGTTACACCTGTTTTCAAGTGCTAAGTGAAATCACTCCTTATCCTTGGGAGAAAATGACAAACAAGAAATGACAGGCATGGAATCTTCCTCTGGATATGGGAGCAGAAATAGCTCTCCAAATAAATAGTGGCCACACACAGGTAGCCTTCTTCATGAGGTGACCTGGTGACTTCACAAGATAGGTCCTTCCCCGCCCATCTGGGGTGAGCCTGACTTGGGCTGCCAACCTCTTTGGGGGCCTATAATTATAGTATAAAGATGAAGGTGCATCTATGAAAGCAAACTTTGTCCTGATCTCTTTCAAAGACACACTCTACTTTTCCAAATTACCTCAATTAGGGGAGCATATTAGAAAAAGTCATAGAATGTCTCTGGAAAGATACATGGAAGACCTGGTAACATTGTTTCCTCTGGGGTGGGGAGCTGGGAACTCTGGGTGAGGGCAGGGGAGAGGCTTGCTTCTCAATATACACTCCTTTTACTATTGAAAATTTACCATGTGCAAAAATTACCTCCTTAAAATTAGCTACCTACCTAACTGTAATTAGCTAATTAAATTAATAAAATATAATACAAAAAGAAAAGTTAAATAACAGGAAACTTGGACCTTCCTCTGTTACTATTTAGCTAAATGCTTAGCTTAACTCTTAAATCACTTATTTCCTTTATTTTTTTTTTTTTTTTTATTCAGAAAGCCCCCATGCCTAAGTAACACTGACCTCCTTGTTCTTTCTTGAACATACCAGGCACATTCTTGCCTCTGATTCTTTGCAAAAACAATTTCCAATGCCTGGCAATATCTCATCTTCATTATCAGTTTGGCTCACTCCTTCCTTACTTTTTCTTGATTCAAATATCACATTTTTAATAGCACCTACTTTGACCACCTGATTTAAAAATTATAAGCTTAAATCTCAGAATTCCCCATCTACTTTATTTTTCATAGTAACTATTTTTTTGAATTGAAGTATAATCAGTTACAATGTGTCAATTTCTGGTATACAGCATAATGTCCCAGTCATTCATATATATATATATACATACATCATAGCAACTATTTTTAAAAGTACTATACAACATATTTAAGATGTATATTGTATATATCCCAACGGTAGAACTAAGTTCCACGAAGGTTGGGATTTGTCTGTTTTGTTCACTGCTTTTCCCCAGCATCTAAAGACTGCCTGGCAGTCATAAGTTGTAAGGAAATAATTGCTGAATAAATGGGAGAGAGAATGAATGAGTTTTGCTTTTCAATTTGTTACTCTTGATTGAATAATATTCAGTGATTTGAGACTGACATATCTAGTTTTGAATTCTATTAATGGATACTGTTACATTTTTCTGAAAATATTCTTGATGTATATTTTGAAAATAAATTCAAGAATAACCTTCTCTCATAATTGCAAGGGAGACCGTACTTTTTCTTCTGTTACTTCCCAACTCTTCTGCCTGGCCACTATCCTGATTTTGTTTACAATACTTTGCAATCTAGATAATTGCTATTAAGATATTATTTTTTGCTTATAGATTTTTAGCTTCTGAGACTATTTTGGACATAATCATTCTGTTTTGAACAGATTTACTGTAATTGGTTAGACTTACCTATGCTCTGGCCCTCACTTCTCCAGTGGATTTTTTCAGTGCTTAATTCTCTATGTTAGATCTTCTCCTGGTTGAAGTAACTAGTTAACTACTCTCGTTGATTAAACCTGACATTTGAAGTTATGAGTGTTGAAAGTTTGTACACATAGGTAACCACCCCGTTGCTCCCAGCCTCAGCAGCAGGCAGCAGCAGTGAGGCAAGCCATTTGCTGGAGCTTTCCCAGAAGCTGTTGTGAAATCCCACATCCTCTGTCTGTTCCATTCCCCACATCACCCACCTCGGCTAGAGAAACAGTAATGGCTCTGCTTCTTCCCTTTCTACGGCATTAATATTTCCCAATGTGCTTTGAGATATAGATGGACAAAGGTCTTACCCTTATCAACCTCCAGAGATCCCTTGATATAGAGATTTCTATAAACCTAAAACCTAAAAGTAAAGGGAAAACATACTGAATTCCTCATCAGAATTTCATCCTGATATTTCTTAAGCTCATTCTAATTTCTTCAGCTTTTGAGCCAAGAGTGTTTGCTGATTTATGAAAGTCATGTGCACATTCTGTAGGTAAATCCCAATGATGAGCAAACATGGTCTTCTCATGTTTGTTGCTAACCATGACATGAAGGTCCAGGCCATCTATATGTACTCCTGAGACAGGAAATATAAAGATGGGAACTCCCAAAGGGACTGTACCTAATCCACAAAATATGCCTGTATAATAGTTTATGAAAATTAGCATATTGTTATTTTAAAGCAAATAATTGACCATTATTTGCTTGTAAAGCCTTCCCCTACCAATGTTACCTTGTGTAAAATGAGAATATGGTGGTACTAATTTCATAAGATTGCTATAAGGATTTAATGAGATTAGAGAGAGAGAGAGAGAGAGTGTGTGTGTTGGAATAGTGCCTGAGCTATTGTAAATGCATAAGAAAAAAGCAGTTGCTATCGTCATCATTATTATTTTTCTTTTCCAGAAAAACTGACAGGTTTATATGGTAGATTGCTATGCTGGGCTTAATTCTTCATTCCTCTCTGCATCTACACTTTTGCAATAATCTCTTCATGAACAGAGTGTGTTTCTTCCTTGCTTGAATTTGGGCTTGGCCATATAACTTGTTTTGGTCAATAGCATTTGAGAGGAAGTAACAATTTGCCAGCTCTGAACCTAGGCATTAAGAGCCCTGTGTTTCCACTTGCACACTTGCATTTCTGCCATTGCCGTGAGAAGAGTTTCCTTCCAGGTTGTTCCTGCCTCTTCAGCCTGAGCCCCAGAATGAGTACACATGGGCCAAAACTGCACTGGTCAATCCACAGAATTGCAGTGAGAAGCATAGCCATCCAGACAAGCCTCACCTAGATCATCTGAACCCCACCCCACTACAGAGGTGTAAACAATAATAAATGATTGCTGTTTAAAGCCCCTCAGTTTGGGGGAGGTTAGTTATACAGCAATAGTGAACTAGTATGCTTCATTTCAGATGTACCTACACGGACAGCCTACCAGTGACAGAGTCAAACGATGGCACCTGTTCCTGACTGAATTATATTACATGTTTTGCCCAAATGCTGGCCTGGCTGTCTGTGAACATTGCCCAGAGGAGTGCTGTAGGGACTGAGTGAGTGTGGGAAGAGGCAAGGAGTGGTGCCAGTTTCTGCCTTCTGTGTTTTTGCCACCTTCAACAGTCTGCCAGCTGGTGCAGCTGCACCCTTTGGACAAACGATATGATATCCTGGGTATTAGCCTAAATGGTACCACACATGCAAAGAGCCACAGCTGCTGTTTGTTGTGCTTCTTGCTGTTCTTGGCTATGCTGCAGTGCCTGAGGGTGGCATAGATTTCTACACACGCCGTGCAGTTTTCCAAGATTCATAGATAGAGGTTTGATCAATGCAGCCACTAATGATGATGACTGTGTCTTTGGAAAGTAGGCCTGGATCATTTCTGAATAGTTTGATACTCTTTTCTCAGAAGGAAAATTGTGCAAATCAATTAATTATATAAAATGATGATCTAGCATCAAATAGATTGTCTTTTCAAGAAAAATTAAAACCTCACCTATGTCATTAATATATTTTTACATCTTTTTAAAGGAGGAAGTATTTATTCTTTGCTTTGCATAATAATATTCATAGCATATATGTAGATAAATCCCTGAGTTGGCCATTCAAAAAATCAAATTTATAATTAGTTTCCATATAGTAAACGGGTGATTTGTTCTGCGTCTGCTGCCTAGAATAATTGAAAACAATTACTGATTAGCACATGTGGCTGGTGAATTTAATCCATCTCAAAAATTTCTGAGCTTGTTTTGAAATCTAAAAATAAGAGAATATGAATAAATGTGCATCCAACTTATAGTCCATAGAATAGATCTATTTCTAGCCCATTCAAAACTTAATCAGAAGTGGCTTTTTCAATGATTGACAACATTTGCCAGTGTTGTGGAGATGAGAGAAGGAATAAAGAGAGAAAAAAGAAATTTTACATATATGATCCATCTAAAAGTTCATTAATAGGATAAAACACAGCCATCCTTCAGAGCACTTCCAATGAAAATGCAGACAAATAAATATATAATGTAGTTGTTTTTAACACTGGTTGCAAACACTTGGGGAAGTTTTCAAAAATATTAATGCCAAGCCCACCCCAAATTTTGTAGTACAGTTGTTCCTGTTTGGGACCAAGGAATTAGCACTTTATGGAAGTTTCCCATATGATTCTAATGTGTATGGTTAGACTTACTGGTATACGGTATTTTGAAATTGTCTTGATTCCAAGAGGATGCTAAATGTGTACAGTGACTAATTTCAGACTTCTTTAGAGTAGGTTCATAGAGGATTAGAGCTTATAAGAAGTGTTTTAAAGGAAAGAAGCATGGGTTGACATAGACCAGTGTTTTTCTGTTAACATCAATTCTGTGATTTGGGTTTTTGCAAATTTTTACCATTTCAACCAGCAAAACTTAGATTAATTAATTTGTGAGGTGATGATTTTTGACGACTCATTTCCTCTATCCTTATTTGTACCTGACGTTAATCTGGATTGCATTTTCGCATCTGTGTCCTTGTGTAGAACTGTGACTTTTGTCAGTGGTGTGTTGGATCAGCTTACAGTGGCTTGCAAAAGTTAATTGTGTATGTCTCTTCCCAACTCTATGTTCAGGAATGTCAGGCTGATAGATTGAAATTAGCTATAATAGAAGTGTTTACACCATGGACATTGGCAAATGCTAATAATCAGATACTCTCTCACCCCAAAGATGATTATTAAACATTCGATATCACTCAACTAACTCCACTGGAAGAGAATTAGGGCACATACACTAATATTTTAGTTCTTCATCTCAGATATCTAAAAATTATGTCTTAGTTTTGAAGTACCTATTAATCTGGGGAAAATTGAACCTGCGTTTTACAAGAATGCCTCTTCTATTTTTATTTCCTCTTCAATCTCCCTTCTCATTTTACCCTTCCCACCCAAAACAGAAATTCCCACACATTTCTATGCTGAGAGAAGATTGATTTGTGTTAGCTTAAGAATCATTTTATGTTTTCTCATGCTTGCCTTCATACCGTCCCATACCACAGTTTTTAGTTTTTCATTTAAACCTCACAGCAGTCCTTTTTTTTGTTTGATGAGAAAAGATAACCAAGAAAATAAATTAGGAGTCTTATGATTGACCCTATTTTTCTGTTATTCAAGGAAACCCAAAATGAAGCAAAATAACCAAATTTTGCCAAGGAAAACATTTTTACCCATTTCAATTACTGTTTTAATTGGCTGGGTCTGGCTGCCAGATTATCCTCTAATCTCTGCAAGAATGTTATTTGGGAAAAGCTGAAATATGCCCCGCATGGAAGCCACATTCATCCCTTCAGCACATTCTAGCTGGAATAACTTTCTTTCAGCATACTGGAAGCATATTAGAGTAAAATTGGCAGTTCCTGGAAGAACATAATCCATAGATCATATAAAAGCTTAATTCACTATCAGCATATATTGAAAAGTCTGAAAAGTGTTGTGTGCCTCAATCCAAGGTAAAGAAAAGTGATGGTATTGAGATGCTTGTGTAACAGATATCTCTAGACAGTGTGCAGGCATATGTGCGTGCACGTGTATGTGTGTGTGCATGACTGTGTGTATCTCCATGTGTGTTAAGTAACATAAAAACAGAAGGAGGATAATGGTTGCAATTATTTGGACGGTTTTGTGAAAGCATCTTGGGGGGTGGGTTGTGTTTTATGAAGATTGCACTGAGATGTAGCTTCGGCTACTTACTTATCAGACTCGTGGGTTTAGAGACAGGAAAAGACTTTTCTTTTTTGTTTGTTTTAACTGAGTCTTGGAAAGATTGATATTAAAACTAGGTTATTACATCTTCAGATTGCCATTTTCGGTGTGTTCTCATTCAAGTGGGATAAGAACTACCGTGCACATTATTTCTGTAGTCGGGTTCCACAAATAGACTCCAGAAAATGCACAAAATAATATGTGTGGCTGTGATAACTAGTTGGGTTTTTACCCCAGACTAGTCTCTTCAATAAATTTGGGTTGTCTGGCACTGAATTGAAATTATAAAATTCAAACTAAATAAAAGGCTGCTAACATCTGTTTCATATGTTAGGACAAGGCCACCATGAAGGGGCATGCCATTAAAAATCCATGAGAATGTATTCCAGGGATGACCTCTGCCACGTACATCATCCGTCCTCTCCAGCCTTGTTGCTTAGAGGTTGGGCCCCAGAACACCTTCTGTGATCTTGCTACAAACGCATAATCTCAGGCCCCTTTCAGATGACTGGGTCAATATCTGCGTTTGAACGAGATTACCTGATGACCCATGCGAGCATTACGGTTTGAGGAGCATGGTTCTAAGTTATCTTGATTATTTGTCTAAGAATGGAGGCAAATGGGTGTGAAGATTTCGTGTCTGTATCAAGAATGCTGTGGATACCCCAGTATTCACTGCAGTATTGATCAGTAGCTCCAAGTATAGGCTAGAACTGGACCTCATTTGTGGTGTTTCAGTAGTTGGTAAGAATACCACCCATTCATTCCTTCAAAGGCTCCATTGCTAAGATTATTAAACCCATTGTTTGTCCTTCAAGATCTCAAGCACTGTGTGGTGGTAGCTGGAAGTTTTGCTGTGACTGCTCAGCATGATGTCTTCTCTGAGAATCTGCTCTGTGGTGTCATTAAGGTGTAGAAAAATATCTTTGTATTTAATGTGATTAAATAACTGGACATGAAGACCCATGCATTTACACCCTTCCATCAGATTTTTTTAACAGGAGCCTGCAGCAGAGAAAGAAGTACAGTTAACCCTTAAATAGCAGGTTTGAATTTCACGGGTGCATCTGTATGCAGATTTTCCCCAGTGGTAAATACTACAGTACTACATGACCCACTGTCGGTTGAATTTGCAGATGGGAGAACCACGTTTATAGAAGACTGATTATAAATCACCTGGGGATTTTTGACTACGTGGAGGGTGGAGCCTCTAACCCCTAAATTGTTCAAGGGTCAACTGTAGCCTGCAGGGTCCAATCTGCATGATTTAATTCCACAGTGGCACTGATTTACTCAAGAGTCACAAATGTTATGAATTTTTAGAGCTGAAATTATAAAGAGAGAGAAAGAGAAAAGAGAGGGAGAGAGAAAGAAAGAAGGGTATGAGGTTCTCACACTTTGAAAAGAAAGAGGTGGGGAGAGGAAGAGAGAGAGAGAGCAGGATGGATGGGGAGAAGGAGAGAGGGAGAAAGAGAGAGAGAGAAGGAAAACTCACTACCGAAGATGTCTTCAAAGAGTTACTCTTGGGCTTTACCAGTTACATTGTTGCTACAAGCCAGTTTTAGTCTGAATACAAAGGAACACATTTATGTTTACCAAAACAATTCAAAGTCCCTGAAAACTGAGACTGATCAGTTAAATCAGCAATTGCCAAATCATGAGAACTCTGTACCCTTGAGTTCCCACATTAAAACACTTTGATTCCAAAGAGCCAGGACACAAAAAAAAGCTACAGCCAAAATCAGTTTTTTTCCCCTAAGTAGTGCTCATCAGAATCCCTGTCTTGTGACTGATCTAAGGGAAGTTTCAGGATGACCTGGCCTGGAAGGAAATGGAAAGAACTGCAAGCCACTATCATCCATCCCCTCACCCCCTAAAAAGCAGCCTGAAGTCAGTTCCCAGCTTGTCTCAGGGTCTTACCCCTGAACTTTACAGAGCCAAAAGGTCCTGTTTACACAAGGCTCTCCCTCACTCACCAATTCCTACTCCATCCTCAAACAGAGGAAGATTCTCCCAAAGGCCCACGAGCCTGAACACCCAGGGAGCTGCCTGTTAAGAACACAGGGCTCTGGCAGCAGAGAGACCAGGGTTTGTGTTCCGGCTTAGAAGTTTGGTTACTTTGGGTGAGATAGGTCCTCCATATGAGTTTCCTCATCTATAACAAAACATCCATTTCAGAAGATGTCATGAATATTAAACACAAAACTGTAATTCAGTAACTTAGAAAATATTTACATATGATAACTCTGCTTTCTCCCACACTGCTTCTGAGTTCCTTTTCCTTCTCTGTTTCCTCTCTTTCAGTCTGTTTCTCCCTCTCTCTCTTTACCGACACTCCTTCCCCTCTTCCTCCAAACTTCACCATTCTTCATGTTCAAGCCAAAAAGCTCACAAGCAAAATGACTACATGCCAAAATTATGTTTAGCCCAAGGAATCTCAGGAGCTCCAAAGCCTGTAAGTCCACAGGAACCGTCAACCCATTTCTTACCTTCCTTGTTAATGACTGATTTCTACAACCAATGGTTACTCTCAGCTTCCCATCGGCATTTGTGATGCTCAGGCTTAAGAGGAACTGGCTTAGAAGCCACATGTGGTACTTACCACCTTAAGCTGAATCACTATTCCAATTGCCCTCCATCTTTGCAGTTTCCAACCAACCTGCAGTTGTTTTATGCCATTATCAGACCTAAGTGAACTTCTGTTATCTCCTCTATCTCCTGGCTTCTCCTTCTCTCTCCCACACAGAGATTCTTCCATAAAGATTAAGTGGAGGTGGCAGTGAGATCAATATTTTCACAACAGTGCCTGAACCTTTTAGCAACTAGAATTCCAATCGCAAGCCCAACATGACCTTCCTTAGAGTCCACATGCTGCCAAAGAACAGGTCGGTGTCCTCTTTCAGAGCAGCACTTTTCAACTTCTTGTTCAAGCCCTGAGTTGTATGAATCAATTGCCATAGAATAGTTTGGTTTGAATAAGTCTCAGAGTACTGAGTTGGTTAATGGATTCATTTTTTAGTATCAATTAGAATGCTTTAAAGCTTATTCTTGCAGTCTTCTCTCTCTCTCTTTGCTTGCCTTCTCCTGTGCTTTGCAGGAGAGAATAGAGCTGCAGGAAACTCTGAGGTTGCCCATCACCAGCAGCCTCTGACAACCAAGTGAGAGAGACTGCTCCTGATGGACCATTAACAATTGTGGAGATTCTGAATCACTGAAGCACTTGACCAAAGAAAGTTGGTGGATCCTGTGAAAACCCACACATGCCCAGGAGAGTATATTGAGCACATAGATGTTCTTGCTTAAGTGTGCCACTGGGAAGAGAAGTGTGCGAGCCAACGTTTCGGAGTAAGAAACAGCACAGGAGAACTCCATTTCATCCTGAAATGGCTTTGCTAGCCTCCGGCCATCAGAGATGTAGACAGCATCAAGTTTCACTCTGGCCTAGATTTGTAATGACAGCACGCACCAAATTCCTTCCCTGAAGTGCAATTTGAATGAATCTTTTGGTAGATCTCTAGTATCATAGTTAATGTAAATTTCTTGACAAGATAAAGAATCTATTGTGCCATCAAGACTGCTGAAGAGGAAACCTGTGTTTGTTACCCCCCCCCCCCAATACCATTTGATTGTTGAGTAAGGAGGAAGTGGCGAGGTCTTCAGATAGGATGGGAAAACTTCAGGCATGAGCACCATGTGCTTACTGTTGCTTAGATTGGACCCTCTTGCCCCTCCATTTATGTGAAAAGTGAAGTTGGATGTGGTTAGTCATGTGGTTTTTAGCTAAATTAGATTGTCCTTGGGAATCAGCTCCTTTGGTATATAAGGGATACCTTATATACCATTTATAAATATTGAAAATGAAGCCTCTCTCCAGGTAAATATCAGCAGAGTAGGAATTTGAGGGTGCTAATGAGTACCTGACATTTATAGAGATCTTATAGATTTTACACTTTAAAAAAAATACTATTTCATAACCTAACATGGTGGCCAATACCGGAAAATCAAAGAAAGGTTCACATGCAGTGAGAGTAGTATTCCTACAGCAGGAAATAATTATGGTCAGCAATGTGGGAGTAAAGTCATCCCCAAGTTAGCTGACTACAGTGGATTAAGTTCACATCTGGCTAGTAGAGGCTATCCAAAAATGACTCTGGGAATGCAGGGAAGCATTTGACAGTGGTTTTGTTCTGTCTTTGTGAGCATCAGCTGACAGGGCTTCATCAATACATTCATTATGACATCATTATCTGGATGAACAATTTGTGGGCCAGGAAGACCTGAGAATCCCTAGGGAGAAGGGAAATTCCACAGACATCCATGGTCTTGGATACTCAGTGAGTAAACTATGGTTTTTAAGCTGTTCCTAGGGCCTGAGAAATAGTTGGTCATGACCCAAGCCTACACCCTTCAGCCTGAACTTCCTCAGGGCGGGTTGGCTATGTCTGCAGACCCCACCCTGGCCCCACATGTCCCTAATACCTGAGAGCAAATAAGATTAACATGGCAGGAGATGTTCTTGAATTAACCTCTTTAATGGAGAATGTTTGTGTACGGAGCCTGAAGGCTAAGGCACCGATGCCCTGTTTCACCGATGCCCTGTTTCACTGATGCCAATTAACACCCTGTCATAGCACTGGCATGCATAGGGCAGGAACGCAACCTTGCTCTGGCAGAAAATAAATTTAGAACATTTTTATGCCTGAATATATAAGCCTTCATGATTGTAATATTTTAAGCATTATTGGAAAGATGCACTTTCATCTCAGTAGCTGTGTATATGTATGTGTATATAATCATCCATCATGGCCACCTTGTCTTCCTTCTCTGTGTTAACTCTCATAACTCCCTCAGGATTCTGAAAGTTATCTAAACTAAGCTTATTTCCTTCCATCATGTCTTTATTCTGCATTTCCACTACTGCCTGAGCCCAGTCTCGCTATCTCTCGGTACTTCTCTAAGACAACTGAAAAGATGTGATTGCACGTTTCTGAAAGATCTAACTAGACAATGACTCTGCCCTCTTTTAGCTTCCAGGATTTTGTTTTCACCTCTCTCACTCTTCATTCCCTTCCATATGGTGTCATCATCATTTGTGTACATGCTCAAAGATATGGGGTGTACACTTAAATGTATGTTTCATTTTGGAAGTGAGCTGTTAGCTTTTATCGCAGGCAAATTTGCTTGTGAAAGACAAAACGGATCTGTCTATTTGTCACTTAGTTAATCTGGCCTCTCTTTTTCTGACTGAACACAATCAGCCAAAATATTATGTGCATATATGTAGAGTCAGGTAAGGTAAGGGCCATATCCTAAATAATTGTATTTGTAAACTGATCCCTGCTGTCATAACTCCTCCCTACAGCAATAATATTCGTGGGCCTCAAACTCAGAAAGATCTGTATCTCCTGTACAGAGGCCTCATGAGGATAATGCTCTTTGGCCTACTAAAATTACTCTAACTAAATTAATTTTACTTTTTTTGAGCTATGTGGTAGCAATTAGATATATGCTGAACACAAATAAATTGTTGATATTCTCCTGACTTATAGACATACTATTGGTTCTAAATGGACCATTTCAACATCAAACATGTTTAATTTATCAAGCATAAGTGGAATATAGGGTCCTTTTGGCAGCTACTAATTTGTATGTCTGCCTGTTCTCAAGATGTATATTACTCCCTTATGACCCTGTCCCACATGAGTAGTGTGTACATTACTGACTCCTAATGAAAGTTACTATTAAAGTACTGCCACACTCTTTCAAGTATTATCTCACTGTGCATGTTTGTGAAAGTATGGATAAACTTACGATGATGTTATGAAAAAGATGATTATTTAAAGAAGGGAACCAAGAAGTGAAAGTTTTAGCAAGGCACTCATTCTCATATCGAGCCTACAATTTCCATTCCAAATGATGGTCCGATTTAATGTCTGCTTTAAGAAAAAACACCATACAAGCTAAGTCTGCTTTAAACGATAGGCATAGAGGCTTTAGTGTTTCATGTAGTAAGAACTCAGGGCAGTGTTTAATTTTAGATAAAAATGAGACAAAAAGCAGTTAATGCATTGCTGGTCAAAGCTGTTCTATGCTATTATGAAACACCAGACTTATTTTGATATATATTTACCCAAAAAAGTAAACATATTTCAGTGACAGGCAATGTAGCATCTTATAAAGAACATGAGCTTTGACATCAGACAGACCCAGATTCAAATTATGGTTTTGCCACTTAATAGCTGTGTACCACTGGGTGACAAACTTAAACCAAACCTCAGATTCCTCCTCTGTGAAAAGAAAATAATGATACTTTTCAAAAAAGCTTTAATGACATGTTCAATGAAACACTATTCGTAATAATAAAACTGGAAAACAACCTCCATGTCCAGTTCTACTTTTATTCATCAGTTCAAAATAATGCATGTAAAAAACAACTCAAAACTCAGTGATCTGCAACAGCAACCATTTATTTAATGCTCATATACCTGCAGATTAATTGAGATTGGCTGATTTGTCTAGGCTTGACTGGGCAGTTCTGTATTGGTGGCACTTGGATCCAAGGTCCAATTTGGGTTCAGATTTGTTTCCATATGTGCTTATTTGGGGGTCTAAGCTGAAAGGATAGCAGCTACCTATAGTGAGTCATCAAAGTTCTAAAGCCAAATTAATTTGGGCCAGAACAATTGACATCTCTGCGTAAAATTCATTAACTTCCTTCGAGATTTCCAGATGCTAACTAACATATAAAAAATAGATAACCAACAAGTTTATACTGTACAGCACAAGGAACTATATTCAGTATCTTGTAGTAACTTCTGGTGAAAGAGAATATGAAAACGAATATATGTATGTTCAGGTATGACTGAACTATTATGCTGTACATCAGAAATTGACACAACATTGTAAACTGACTGTACTTCAATAAAAAAATACATAATAAAAATAAATTTAAAAATTCATTAACTTCCATTGGTCAAAATAAGTTCATGGCCAAGCTCAATATCAAGTCATCTGCAGTTAAGAGAGGAGGAAAGTAAATTTTCACTGCACAATAATCCAAACTATCACAGTAGCAAGTAGTAAGTGATTTAATGATTAGGCAGCATTCATATGATGAAAGGCTATCTATCCATTAAAAAATTGTAACAGGAAAAAATAATTGACATAGTAATATGCTTGTAATCCATTTTTCAAGAGAAAAAGTATACTATAAAAAGACATATGCACGGAAAATTATAGGAAGATTTTAGAACAAAATAATTAAAAGTGGTTATCTTTGAGGAATAATACATTGGATGATTTTCATTTCTTCCCCCTACATGCTCTTCAGTGTTTTCAAGTCAGCTGGATTGATTATATATTATTTTTGTCATTTCAAACAGTTAATTGATAAAACTTGTTTTTCCAACTTTGGAAAAACATAATTTCTTATTTGGGGCAACAGAAAACAACCACATTGACATGTTTTAAATGAGAAGATAAATGTGAAAGTATGCTGTAAATTAGACAGCAGAAAAAAGCAAGAGATTATTTTGATAATTTGGATTATGTCTCAATTCCAATATTCTATATTTATTTTCCTGAGGATACAAAAAAATGCCTTTATCTCACTACCATTCTCAAAGGATAGTTTTACTGTGTATAAAGTCCTAGGCTGACATTTATTTTCTTTAAGAGCTTTGAAGATATTATTCTGGCTTCCAGTGTTGCTATGAGACGTCTGCTTCAGTTTAATTTTCATTTGTGTGAAGTTATTTTATCTTGTCTGTCTTTTAAGATGTTTTTGTCTTTGATGTTATGCTATTTCATTGCAATGTGTCTTGGTGTGCTTTTTAAAAAAATATGCATATTTGTTGGATTTCCTGAAGCTCAAGATTGGTATCTATCAATAATACTAGAAAATCCTAAATCATTAACTCTTTGAATATTTCCTTGTTCACATTCTCTCTCCCTCTCTCTCCACCTGAAACCTCAGTTACATTCTGTCTTTTGTTTTGCTTAATTATCTTTCAGATGTTTTAATCTCTTTGACCCTGTACTATATTCTCAGTGATGCCTTTATTTTCAAATTCATTATTTTGCTCTTTTTCTTAAAACTCCTAGTAACTTTTTAAAAATCTAGTGTCCTTCTTCATAATCTTCATATTTTCTTACTTCTTAAAACATGTGGTTGGTATTTGTTTCATAGTCTGTATGTGTGTTTCCAAAATCTACAATGTTTAGAGTTGGCTCTTGCTGGTGAAGTTCCTTCATAGTTGCTGGTATGTCTTCAGTCTCCTTGTGAGAATGTTCTTTCCTAGTTCATCTGCTGGTGTGTTGCCTTTTGGAAACTTTTGGTTTTGGATTGTTTCTTTGCTCTTATTATCTCCCTTGCACAGACTCCAGGCTTTGTATTGGCTCTGCTCATGCAGCTGTGAGCCACCAGGTATGGCAGATGCCCTCACAGCAAACAGTGATTTGGGGACTTGTCTACATCTCTGTATTCATACCTTTATGCCATCTATCTATCAAGATTCATTAACTTTCTCATCAGCTCAGACAAGTAATACAAAAATACATTATTAAAAATGTATTCAGTATTTATGGGTATTATTTTCTGGAAGAGTTTTTCTGGACAAGTAACTTACCATATTTTCAAAAGTAAAAGTGCCTAATCATCTTTTAAGTTATTTGCTTACCTCTAGACAAATGAAAGCCCTTCATGGATATGTGCTAGGTTATGCACATAGAGCTCCCAAAACCTAACCCAGCACCTGACACCTATAAGGCAAGGAAAGAATAAAGAAGAAATGAATGGAGCCTAGCATAATCTTATAACACAACATCTTTGAAAACTACAAGCCATTCAAGAAATACGATATTAGTATCTCCTAAGAGATTTGGAAGTCATATTGAATTTCTAATTTTATGATAATGATGTCTAAAAGCAATTGCATAGCCCAGTGAAAATGTAAAGTATCTGAGAAAATTGAAGAGTCAAAATACTGCTAAAAATCTATAATTTTTGAATAATTAGGTATCTTTTAAAATTTATAGCAACTGACAGAGAAACTACAATTTGATATTAGACTAGCATGATTTAATTGCCTACCTTTGACTCAATGGTTTGCACCCAGGAAAAAGACAATCTGATAGGTATCTTTATCCCTAACTTTGCTTTATACGGTAGAAATATTCTATCCTCTACACAAATGAACCCATATGATAGAGGAAAAAAGACCATTTATGCTAGAAACTCCTATATTTTAGGGAAAGATTTTGGGGCTGGATCCTAGAGGAAGATTTGAGGCACAGTAATTTACTTTCAACTTTAATTGAGCTACGTATGGCCTGATCATAAAAAAATCCTTACCTCTTTGGGTTTTGTTTTTTGTATTTTTAGATTTTTTTTAGAAAATTCACAACATTTGTAATGCCAAGCATTTAAATATGGAAAGAGACATGAAATTTTTATATACTTTTACTGGGATGTTACCAGGCTTCTTCTTTTTTAAACTACATTGATGAAAATTCCTGGGGAAAGGGCAGACCTGTGTCTGTGTGTGTGTGAGTGTGTGTGTGCACGCATGTGTGTGTTGTGTCTACCTGTGTGTTTATACTTGTTTGTGGTTCACATATTTTGTGGTTGAATTATGCAAAGTCTGTTCCTTCCCTTCTGATGAAAGCTTGCATTCCAGCTTCATTGCAGTGTGCACTTCTTCCGTGTGGTTTACTTTTTCTTGCCTCTGAAAATAATTCAGGAGAAACAGAAACATAAAATTTGATTTGGCCGGAAAAATCTTTTCTCCATTTCTTTTTAAAATGTGACCAGTCCAGCCATTTCTATATAAGGATAAAGAGTCAAAGACAAGCTAATCCAGGAAAAGTGTGAAGCTGAAGACTTCCTCAAATCTGATATTTAGGCAAACCAACCCCAAAATATCCAAGACTTATTCCTTGGCTCTGAGCATTGCAGCATCATAGGAGCAGCTCTTTCCCCATTACTGGCAGTTCTTTTGCTTGTTCACTCTTTACCATTGAGGTTTACTTCTCAAGATTCTTCTTGAAGGAGCTTGAGTTTAACTAGAATGAACACTTCACTCCTAAAGTCACAAGAGATGTAAGTCAAAATGATTTTATGTTCAGGTATTAGTGCAAACTGTTTAGGTCTGGAGGACTTCACTCCAAAATTCGACCAAAAATAAAAACAATTTTCTACACTATGGAGTATCCAATTCAATGGAACACCACCCAGGCATATTTACAAAAGTTCTGCAATTATGGTATGTGTTTATTATAAAGCCCAACAGGAAAGTAGGATCTAAAATTATAGGACGCGACATTAGTACAACTATGGTTTCTTTTAAAGCTAGAGTAGAAAAATAAATCAGGTAAAAACACACCATTAAACTGTTAATAGTCATCATCTTTTTGTTTGGAGAATATGGGATTAAAAAAAAACCTTTTGTTACTTTTTTAAACTTAATAGTTAGGTATCTTTCTGATTTTATTTCTATGTCATTGATTTGTATATTTATTTTGAAGGGGCAGTGTGTTAAGACAGAGCAAGTTTCTGGGGCCCTGAGTTCAGATCCTGTTCTTTACCGTCTACTAATGAGGGTTCCTTCCCTACTGGCATCTTTATGGTCAAAAAAATACTGTTATCCTGAGACTGTATCTCATTTCATATCTTATTCTGGTGATCTACAGAAAATGTATTTTTTTCTATTTCTCTTACATTATATGGGGAATTGGATAGCTATTTAGAAATTTATTTGTGTTGAGAAATGTCACAAATCACGTGTTCACTCTGAAGTGACACTTCAGATGAAAACATTTGTCTTAATGACTCAAAAAGCCTGGATCTGATGGGGGTAAGGTGATTGCTTGATGTGAAGAATAAGTACTAATATGTGGTACAGAACAATGAAAGAAAAGGTGGGTTATGAACCATCGCTTTTAAGGGTCTCTATGTATTAGGTTCTACTCGGCACATTCCTCTAATGTTGGCTCTTGCTTTAAATCTCCAGGCTGTGGTGGCATTAATTCATCATAGCAAATACCTCATGTGGAATTATTTACCTAATAACTGAGCATATTTTCTCTCAACCCAACTTTTTACATCTCTGCATTCAGTCAGTGTAGTTCTAAAATTAAAAATAAATAAATAAATAAAAATTTCCAGAATTCTCAACCCTAATGTATACCCTGGTACTGATTTTCAACTGCGGTAATCCAGTTTTTAATATGAACTGAAGAATGTGCCTTTAATACATTAGAAGTTGCATATTTTTCTATTCCTTGCTTGCCTTCCACAGAAATATTTCTCTCTAACCAAAGGCTGATGCCTTCTGGTACCTTCAAGTAATACCTACAGTGAATATTACTTCTTAGAAGTTTTTTGAAAAATGTTATAAAATAGTCTACAGGAGACCACAAACATTCCCCTGCAACATAGTGCAAATTATATGCAAGTCTCATGAACAGCCTACCTGTTCAGATTACCCAGTGGAGAGTTACAGCAGTGGTTTGTCTGTGGAATTCCAGCCTGTGCCATTTAAGGCAGACCAAGTACCTTAATTTTTTTCAGAGGACATTTGTCTTGAGCACTCTGGTTGAATTTTTTCAAGGAGAAAGACATTTTTCAAGCAGTAAACATCCTTATGGATATTGGAATCAATATGGAATTGGACTCATAGTCACATATGGAAACCTGGGCATTTTAAGGTAAATACTGGAAAATACTCTGAAAGGCCATGGGCATCACTCAACTTAGAGGTTCAGATGTATTTTATTCAAGATGATTCGAGACTTCATATTTTAGTTGAATGAGGATAATGAACAAAATTACAGGTGAAAATAAATAGTGTTACTTAATTGTATCTTACTAAAGTTTTTAACATTCTGTATGATAAGTAATTGACCCAGCTTGGGTAATGGGCCCACCATTTGGCCCATCAGGAAGCATACACCTCCAAAAGTAAAACTGAGGTGCTATTGCCAGATAAATAGGAATGAAAGCTGAGAAGGAAAAAAAGTTGTCCAATCTTTTAAATTTATTTCTCCTGTTTTATTAAGTCAAAGCCAATGAAGTATATGCGTGAAAAATAATGGCCTTTGCCCACAAGTGCTGATTTATTTGAGATTTTGAATCTTCCTTTCCTTCCTTCCTTCCTTCCTTCCTTCCTTCTTTCTTTTTCCCCTTTCTTCATTCCTTCTTTTTCTCCTTTCTTTCTTCTATCAGGGCTGCACTGTTATTTCAAAGCATGATATTGAATGTACAGACCTAGTTCAGGTTAACAGTTGAGGCTCAGAACCAAATCAAACAGTTCATTTACCAGAGCTTTTTCAGTTCTGTGGCTTGCTACAAAGTCATTAGATATCTGTGAAGAATCAAGCTATCTCTTCTTACAGTAAAATAGTAGTTGTGCTTTCAAAATTTAAAAACAGATTTTTTTCAGTTTCAAGTGTTTTCCCAAACATATTTCTTAACACTCTGTACCGTGCTACTATAAAACAATTACAGAATTAGAAAAATATTTTTAAAAGAAAAAATCATGGAAATGGTCTAGGACTTTGCATTTGTTTCTTATTGTGCTCAGGGTTGCTCTTTGTTATTGAATAAAGACATATTTCCTATTAAAATTGGTCCAAATTTATATAATCATATTAAACATACGTATTTTAAAATGATATTCCTAAAAACACTAGAAATTTTATGTTGCCCAGATGAACAAGCTAGAAAACTTTTGTTACATAGCACTGTATCTTTCCTGAAGGCTATTGTGGTTAGCATTATAAGTTGCATGAAGACAACCTTTTTTTTTAAAATTTCCTTCTGAAAATCACTGCTTGAAAGGCCAGTTGATATTGTGCCTTTCTTACATATCGGCTGAATGTATTATATTATCATTAGGTCAGAAAATTCTGTATATGTTTGGTGTTGGGGCACTTGTCTATGATTATGTATCACTGACCCAGTAGAATTTTTCCAAGGACAAACTAAACTTGATTGCAATTAAGATTATTCACACCCTTTACATCCAAGCATATATATATAGAGGTCATTTTATACTCAAGTAACAAAGTTAATAGAGCTGATTTCAGTCTATCTCTTTAAAATGAGAATGCTTATAGAAAGAGGGAAGAGTTCAGTCAAAACTGTCAGAGACTTCCACTTCTGAAAATATATAGTAGACATACTTTTCCTATTCTTCTCACTATGAACAATTAGAAGTCCTGGTCATTATATACAAAACAAACATAAGAAGACTCTGAAAGGTGAAAGGTAGATTGACTAGGGACCTCAGGATCTAAGAAAGGACACAGTAGTGAGTTCCCTGTATTTTCTTTTTGCCTTATACATCCCAGACTTGGAGCTAAAGAAACTGGCAACTAAGAAACACAAATGGATACAAACTTAAATAAAAACCCCAGCAAAGGCCTGCTCTCTTTAGTTAAGGGGCCAGGAATAGAGCAGTCTAGCAAGACAAACATTCTTTAGACAAAAGCTGCTCTACTTTAGCTAAATACCACAGAACAAACCTGTGGCCCTACTCCCCACCCATGCCAGCAAAGGGGACAAGTGAGTCTAGATTTCCACCACCACCAGGATGTAAGGATTGCCCTCCAACACTGTAGTGTTGTCAGAGGAAGTCTAGCGGAGCATTAGGACTTTTACCACTGCTCAGCGGTAATGAGACGCCACCCTCTGGTATCACACTGGGGAGAAGCAGGAAGCACTCCTATCTCTACCAGCCAGGTGGTATCAGGTGATGTTAGTGGAGAGGCTGAATTCTCATCCATGCCTAGTAGCAGTGATGAGGAGTTCGTACTCTTTTCAGGAGCCAACAGAAGCTGAAAAGAAAACCAGAAGCACTTCTAGCAGTAATGAGATGATGCATGCACTTCACCTGCCAGCGTGTTATCAGAGGAAGCTAAAACTGAAGCAAATAAAGTTACCAGGAACATAAAGGGACATTACTTAATGTTAAAAGGTCAGTTCACAAAGAAGTTATAGCAATCCTAAATGCACATGTACCAAAGAACAGAGCAACAAAATAGGTGAAACAAAAACTGATAGAACTAAAAAGAAAAATAAACATGTCCACAGTTATAGTTGAAGATTTCAATACTCTTCTCTCAGTAATTGATAGAACAACTAGATATAAAATCAGCAAGGATACAGAAGAACTCAAATATACCATCAACCCACAAGCTCAAATTGACATTTATAGAATATGCCATCACCACCAGCAGAACACACACTCTTCTCAAGGACCCATCAAACATATACTGAGATAGACCACATCTGGGCAATAAAACACACTACAGCAAATTTAAAATAAGTGGAAATATACAAACTGTGGTCTCTTGCCACATTGGAGTCAAACTAGATACCAATGGCAAAAAGATAACAGGAAAACCTCCAACCACTTGGAAACTAAACAACACATTTGAAAACATGAGTCAAAGAGGAAGCCTCAAGGAAAATAAAAAGTACATTGCTTTGAATGGAAACTAAAATATAGCATGTCAAAATCCGTGGGACATAACTAATGCAGTTCTGAGGGGAAATTTTATAACACTAAATGTTTGTAGTAGAAAGAAGAAAATATCTCAAATCAACAATGTACACCTATAAATTTAATAACTTAGAATAAGTGGACCAAATTCTCAAAAAGCATAAGCTACCACAACTCACTCAATATGAAATACATAACTAGAATTATCAGAATAGTTCAAATCTATTCAGGAAACTGAATTCATAATTTTAAAACTAATTACACAGACATTGAAAGAACAGTTAATTATACCCAATATTTTCCAGAAAATAGAATAGGAGAAAACATTTCCCAATTAGTTTTATGAAGCTAATGTTATCCTGGTACCAAAACAATACTAAGATAGTACAAAAACGAAAAGCACAGGCTAATAACTCTTATGAATATAGAAGCAAAAATTCTTAACAAAATAGTAGCAAATAAAATACAGCAATATATAAAAAGAATTATACATTATGACAAAACAAGGTTTATTTCAGGAATACAAGGCTACTTCACTATTTGAAAATCAATAATGTAGTCCACCATGTTAATAGGCTAAAGAACAAAAATCACATGATAATATCAATTGATGCAGAACGTGCGTTTGACAAAAATTCAATATCCATTCATGATTAAAAGAACTCTCAGTAAATGAGGAATAAAGGGGAATTTCTTCAACTTTATAAATAGCACCTACAAAAGCAAAAGCAAAACCCTTACACAAAGATTTTCTTAATGATAAAAAGACTGAATGCTTTCCAGCTAAGATCAGGAGCAAGCCAGAGTGTCTGCTCTGACTGCTTTTGTTCAAATAGTGCTGGAAGTTCTGCTCAATGCAATATGGCAAGAAAAGGAAACAAAGACCATCCAGATCCGAATACCCCACCAAATGAAACACTTATGTACAGATCTAACAAAATATGTTCAAGATCCACATGAGGGAAACTACAAACCTCTGATGAATCAAATTCTTTTAAAAAGAACTTAAATAGAAGGATAGTCCATGTTCACAGACCAGAAGATTCAATATTGTCAAGATGTCAGTTCTTCCCAAATTGACCTACAGATTCAATGCAATCCCAATAAAACTCTCAGCAAGTCATTTTGTGGATATCAACAAAGTGATTCTAAAGTTTATGTGGAGAGGTAAAAGGCCCAGAAGCAGTAACACAGCATTGAAGGAAAAGAATAAGTCAGAGGACTAACACTACCCAACTTCAGGACTTACTATAAGCTACAGTAATCAAGAGAATACGGTACCGGTGAAAGAATAGGTAAATACAAGCATACCTCAGAGATATCGAGGGTTCAGTTGTAGACCACTGCAGTAAAGTCAGTATCACAATAAAGTGAGTCACCATGAATGTTTTGGTTTCCAGTGCCTATAAAAGTTCTGTTTACACTATGCTGTAGTCTATTAAATGTATAATAATGTTATGTCTAAAAAAATGTACATACCTTAATTAAAAAATACTTTATTGCTAAAAATGCTAACCATCACCTGAGCTTTCAATGGGTCATAGCCGTAACATCAAAGATCACTAATCACACATCACCATAACAAATATAATAATAATTTTAAAAGTTTGACATATTGTGAGAATTTCCAAAATATAACACAGAAACTTTAGGTAAGCAAATGCTGTTAGGAAAATGGTGCCAATAGACTTTCTCAACACAGAGTTATCATAAACCTTCAATTTATAAAAAATATAATAACTGGGAAGCACAATAAAGCTAAGTACAACTAAACAGGTATGCCTATAGATCACTGGAAAGGAATAGAGAGCCCAGAGGTACCTATATAAATATAGTCAAAAGATGTTTGACAAAGGAATAAAGACACCATAATGGAGTAAAGACAGTCTTTTCAAAAAATGTGCTGGAACACTGGACTGCACACATATTAAAAAAAAAAAAAAGATTGTAGACACAGACATTAGACCCTTCACAAAAATTAACTCCAAAAGGATCATAGACATAAATGTAGAACACAGAGCAATAAAACTCTTAGCTAAGACAACATAGGGGAAAATCTAGATGACCTTGGGTATGGTGATGACTTTTTAGATAAATCATCAAGGCATGATCCATGAAAAAGAAATAATTGATAAGCTGGACTTCATTAAAATTTAAAACTTGTGCACTGTGCAAGACAATGTCAAGAGAATGAAAAGACAAGTTACAGACTAGAAACAATATTTTCAAAAGACACATCTGATAAAGGACTGTTATCCAAAATATACAAAGAACTCTTAAAACTCAACAATAAGAATATTAAACAATTCAATTTTAAAAAATGGACCAAAGATCTTAACAAACACCTTGCCAAGGAAAACATACAGATGGCAAATAAGCATAGGAAAAGATGCCACACATCCTATGTTATCAGGGAAATGCAAATTAAAATGACAGTGAGCTACCACTACACATCTAGCAGAATGGCCAAAGTCCAGAACGCTAACACCACCACATACTGGCCAGGTGGCGAGGATGTGGAGCAATAGAAACTCTATTCATTGCTGGTAGGAATGCAAAATGGTACAGATGCTTTGGAAGACAGTTTGGCAGGATTTGGGGGTTTTTTTGTTTTTTGTTTTTTACAAAACTAAACATACTTTTACAATATGATCCAGCAATTGCATTCCTTGGTATTTACCCAGAGTTTAACACTTATATCCACACTAAAACCTACACACAAATGTTTACAGCAGCTTTATTCATAATTGCCAAAATCTGGAAGCAACCAAGATGTCCTTCAGTAAGTGAATGAATAAATAATCTGTGGTACAACCAGACAATGGGCTGTTATTCAGCTCTAAAAAGAAATGAGCTACTAAGCCACGAAGAGACATGGAGGAAACTTAAGTGCATATTATTAAATGAAGGAAGCCAGTCTGAAAAGCCTACATACTATATGATCCCAGCTATATGACATTTAAATAACAAAACTAAGAAAACAGTAAAAAAAAAAAAAAGTCAGTAGTTGCCAAGGGTTGCAGGGTGGAAGGCTGACTAGGCAGAGTAGAGAGGATTTTTAGGACAGGAAAAATACTCTGAATAATATTATAATGATGGATATTTGTCACTGTACATATGTCCAAACCCATAGAATATATAACATGAAGAGCAAATGCTAAGGTAAACTATGGCCTTTGGGTGATTATGATGTGTCAGTGTGTGTTCATCAGTTGTAACAAATGTACCCTCTGGTGAGGAGTGTTGATAATGAGGGAGACTTTGCATGTGTTTAGGGCACGGAGTATATGAGAAATCTCTGTGCCTTCCTCAGTTTTGCTGTGAATCTAAAACTGCTCTAAAAAAATAAAGTCTTATAAACAAACTGTCCAACTCGTGAACACAGGATGGTTCTATATTTATTTCTATCCTTGATTTCTTTCATCTGCACTTTATAGTTTTCAGCATACAGGTCTATATGTGTTTATACCTAAACATTTCATAAAGAAAAAAAATTAAACTATCCTTATCTGCAGATGACATGATTGTCTATGTAGAAAATCCCGAGGAAACTATTAAAAACTATTAGACCTGATAAGAGTTCAGCAAGATTGCAGGATACAAAATTCAATTGTAATTCTATATACAGCCAATGAACTCATGGACACCAAAATTAAAAACACGCAGCATTTTTCATCACTTAAAAAAGTGAAATGTGTAGGTATAAACATAGTGACAACCAAGTGCCGGGGAAAATGTGGAGAAGCTGGATCACTCATACATTGCTAGTGGGAATTTAAAATGATATCGCTATTCTGGAAAATTGTTTATTAGTCTCCTAAAAATCAAACATTCAGCCCAGCAATTTTACCCTTCCTGGGCATTTCTCCCAGAAAAATGAAAACTTAGGTTCACACAAAAACCTGTACGCAAATGTTCACAGTGATTTTATAGTGATTTTATGTAATATAAACTTGGGGTGAGAGGGGGACCAGATGTTCTTTAATGGTTGAATGGTTAAACACAGTGTGGTATATTGATATCATGGAATACAACTCCACAATAACAAGGAATGAACTATTGACCCACACAGCTACTTGGATGAATCTCCAAAGAATTATGTTGCACTAAGAAATGCCAATCCCGGTAGGTTACATACTAGCTGGTTTCATTTATACAACATTATTGAAATGATAAAACTGTAGCAATGAAAAACAGATTAGTAGTTGTCAGGGGTTAAGAATGGTAAGAGCAAAAGGAGGTCAGGAAGGTGTCACAGGGTGTCTATAAAAGCACAACAGGAGACATCTTCGTGGTATTGGAAATGTGTTGCATCTTTAACAGTATCCTGGTTGTGATATTGCACTACACTTTTGCAACATGTTACTATTGTAGGGAACTGGGCAGAAGATATTGGGATCGCTATATTATTCCTTATAGTTGCACATGAATTATCCCCAAATTAAAGATTAAATTTTTTAAGTGTCTAGGAAAAGTCTCCAAAATTAGGGTTTACAACATCAAATTGCTATTAAAATAACTTATTTTCAAATTTTGAAGAGAAAATTATGTTATCTGGAGGTATTTGGGGTTAGGGTAAGTTCCTTTTAAGGTCATATAATTTCTTATTGCAGTGACTTCTCTTAACTTGTAGTAAAGAAAGTCCTGCAGTGTCATTTATAAAAGTCATTAGCAGATTAATAATTTGTAACATTGCTAGGGAAATAAGCACTCATACACATTTGGTGGGAGTATTAATTACTACAGATTTCTTTGAGAAAAGTTTGGTAATAAATAACAAAATGTAAAATTTTCATACCCTCTGACTCAGTTGTGTCTTGTGGAAACCCAATCTAAAGAAACAATCATGTAAATGCACAAAGATAAACAAGTATGTTCACTGTAGTATAATTTATGATAATGAATACTTAGAAATAATCGATAGTGGAATGATTTGGTAGAGTACTCTTGAGTCACAGTTTTTTTCTTAGTCTTTTCTGCCATTTGTCAAAGGAGGAAAAGCCACAGGGTGAGAATACAGGCATACATTCCATACGCCTGCTGTCTGAGCCAGCGACACAGACTGGTGAGTTCATGGTTCTCACCAGACCAGCATCTGTCTAGAAAAACTTTGCTGTTGGTTAATATGCACGTAAGGTCAAAGCTCTTGCTAAGAGAAATCTTGGAACTCACAAAGTTGATGGGCACAGGTTGGGCATGTAAGAGCCATTAGGATGCTCACAACATCAAGAAGGCGCCTACAGTAAATGAAGTGGGTCAGAGAATGGGTTAGATCAACACTAGGTCACCTGCCAACCCCAAGAAAATTTCTGTGCAACAGGGTACTCTGTAAAACAATCCACAAGTGCCAACGTAGTAGCACATCCCTCCTCGGTGTTAATTTGGCTTCAGGAGACTCCCCAAGGCTTAGCTAAAGTTGTTAGTGTGCATAGAAGAAAAACCGCAAGAGGCTTTTTCTTTAGTCTTGTTCTATGTCTTGAGAGCTTGGCTTTACAGCCAGTGAAAATATTCTTTCTGATCTCTGCCAGGGGGATGCATAGGCATCTGATGGGCAATGTAATAGGCTGTGGACCCAAGTTTAGAGAGTCTTAAAAAAAATAGGTGAAGTCACTCTATTCTGTTCAAAAGGAAGAAGGGGACACATGACTCCCTGTGTTTTGGGACAGCTGTATAAAATCAGGGCCTCTCCTAATTCTATCTTATGACCAATGGAAATGTTCTCTCTGGCCTCTGCCATTCAGAAGGTGAACGTACCTGCATGCATTTGGCGGTCAGTCAAATAGACTGGGCTTCTGAGGTAGCTGGTTGGTATGAGCACAGGACTCGTGACTGGCATCTCTTTTTTTGGCCATGCCAGCTTGCAGGGGAGTTTGTTATAAGGGGTCCCAGTTCACAGGAGGCCTTTGTTGTCTCAACATTCATTGCTTTATTTTCTTAGACTATCTTTGAGAGTGAACATTTTGGCTAAGCTTGGAAGTCTACCTCCAGGTCTTTCCACAGAAAGACTTACTGGTTTGAGTCACTGTTAAGTCTAATAGATCCTACTTGTCAATGGCCAGATGACAGATCCTCTGAATTGGCTAAATTAAAAAAAAATTAGAGAGCTCTTATAATGGTGTAATGGCTAGTCATTGGGAATCCCTTAATAAGGTGGAACGATAGAAATTAGAACAAAAACTAAAGTCCACTCAGACCTCCTTCCTATGTATTTTCAGATATTTGCAGATATTGCAAAATAAAAAATCAGGACACTGGAGATACAGTTGTCATGTACTGAAGAAAAATTAAAAAAATTTTAAATCCATGGAGGATTCTCAAAATTATGAATAGATCACCTGAGATAAATGGATACATACAAAAGGCAAGATAAAAATTGGATTGGGATGAGTAAAATGGACAGTAATAGGATTAAAACAAAGGTTTCAATATAGCACTATCAAAGGCTAGGTGGGTCACAGTGACCCCCACATTGGTTCCCAAATGTTAAAGGAATCCAAACAAGTCTGGTCTATTTACCCCAGTTTGGAGAAATTTGGAAAGCCAGAAGGCTGTCACTACAATGAGGAATTGACCAGCAATTGGTTAGTGCAACAGTTAAATCAAATTAAAGATTGACTAAAGGGCCAAGATCCTTTGGCTTGATCCCTCACTGAGGACCCAAAATCTTTTGCACAAGAGTAGGTAAAATGGCCTAGGGGTAGAAAAGAGAAGTTTCCAGGACCCCTTGATATGGAAACCCCACAGAGGGCTCCTGAAATATCTCAAAGATTTGTTTTCTCTCCTTATAAAAAAGAGATATTAAACTAATCATATTTGATCTGTTATACTGCATGGGAATCTGGGTCAAACAAAAAGTAACATTAAGCTTTCTTTATGGTGTGTCTGTACAGGTGTGCGTTACAGACATTTCAGAAATTGTGTGAAACTCCTGAAAGTCTGACATATCCTAGCATAAAACGTTGTCTGTCATCAAAATTGAGGCTCACATGAAAAGAACTGATCCTGAGTAGCAGGGAAATACCCTAGCTGACTGTAATGCAAAGGCTGCAACAATGTACTTTTGCCATCCTGATGTCTTTGTAACATGGCAGCAGTCACCTCCTGAATCAGAAATATTAAGACAGGTAAACAATTGCTGTAAATTAAAGAACAGTTAGGGGTGGGAGAAACCCAAGATGGCCCCTTGGTTCTCAGTTCCCCAGCAAACCCTAGTTTTTGGTTTTTGCAGTCCTTCACCTACAACTAGAATTGGAAAAGATGTTATACTTTATTTCATTCAACCTCTCATTTTAGAGATGAAGAAATAAGAGTCAAGGAGGTCAATTTACATACTTAATTGGACCTATTAAGTCTTAAGATGAAAATGATGCATCCGGGATTAGCCACAAGGAGCACCAGAAGGCCCACGTGAGCAGCACAGTGTGGAGGCCCTCACTTCCATTTCATCCACCACAGTGGTACAAGCAAGACCTCTTAACTGACACTTATTTACGCTGCATGGGGAATGCCACATAGCAGCTGACAAAGGATGAAAAGAGCAAAGCTATGGACTGTCAGCCCAGCACGTGTGTGAGAGCTAAAAACGGATGGGGACTCCATTACAGCCCCCTCAATGGTGGCCTTGAAAGACAGTGGTGAGCAGGGGGAAATCTTCCTGATGGCAGAGCTCCAGGTGGCACAATTGCTCATCTTCTTTCGGTGGAAACAGAATGGCCCAAGATTAAAATCTATGAAAATTCATGGGTAGCCAAGAGCTTGGGAGGAGAAAGATGGGGAGGTCAGGGGCAAGAAGGTCTGCAGTCGTGGTATGTGGATGGACTAACGGGAGCGGGCACAAAGTGTGAAGATCTTTGCATTGTGTGTTACCGGAGGGCATCTACCCTGGAGCTAGCATTAAAAAACCATGAAATCGCAGGGCAAAATGTCAACCAGTCTGTGTCAGCCATCTCTGTGTCATCAGAGACCCCAGTGTTTGAACACTAGGCATAGTGAACAGTAATGATGGTGTCAAGGATGGATGCTATGCGTGGGCCTAACTACATGAGCTCCCATGTACTAAGGCTGGCAAGAGAGACCAGTGCTAACCCCCACGTACAGCACCATCCCTTCAGAAGGCCAACCAGCCACCTAGTGGCAAGTTGAATATGCTGGACTCCTTCCATCCTGGAAAAAGCAGCAAGTTGTTTCAAATTAACAGTTTTTGCATCTATACATTTCCTTGGTATGGATTTGCCTTTCCTGTCTGAAGAACCTCAGGCAGCATCATGTCCATGTGATTACACAAAGTTTAATCCACCCACATGGGACCCCATATGACATTACATCAGTGTAAGGCAATAGTTCTTAACCAGGGGCAATATTTCCGCCCCCAGGGGATTTTTGGCAATGTCTGCAGACATGTTTGGTTCTCACAACTGGGAGGATGCTACTGACATCTAGTGGCCAGGGTTGCTGCTGAACATCCTAATGCCCTGGACAAATCCCCATACCAAAGAATTATCTCCCCAAAATGTCAGTATGCCACTGTTTAGAAACCCTTGACTAAGATACTCACTTTATAGAAACTGGGCTTAGGGTCATGAGAGCCACTGGTCCTGCCACATACCACAGCATCCAAAAGCAGCTGGCATTGAAGAGCAATAGAATAGCTTATAGATGGTGCAGATAAGGCATAAGCTCAAAAATGTTAAAGACTTAAACATAGGACAAGATACTATAAACCTCTTAGAAGAAAACATAGGTAAAACATTATCTGAAATAAATCTTAGCAATGTTCTCCTAGGGCAGTCTACCCAGGCAACAGAAATAAAAGCAAAAATAAACAAATGGGACCTAATTAAACTTATAAGCTTTTGCACAGCAAAGGAAACCATAAGCAAAACAAAAAGACAACCTACGAATGGGAGAAAATATTTGCAAAAGATGAGACTGACAATTGCTTAATTTCCAGAATATATAAACCGCTCATAAAACTTAATAAAAAAAAAAAGGAACAACCCAATCCAAAACTGGGCAGAAGACCCAAAGAAGCAGTTCTCCAATGAAGACATACAAATGGCCAATAGACACATGAAAAAATGCTCAATATCTCTAATTATCAGAGAGATGCAAATCAAAACTACAATGAGGTATCACCTCACACCAATCAGAATGGCCATCATTCACAAATCCACAGATAAGTGCTGGAGAGGCTGTGGAGAAAAGGGAGCCCTCCTGCACTGCGGTGGGAATGCCCTTTGGTGCAGCTGGTATGGAAAGCAGTATGGAGAGTCCTCAAAAGACTAAAAATAGACTTACCATATGATCCAACAATCCCATTCCTGGGCATATATCCAGAGGGAACTTTAATTCAAAAAGATACATGCACCCCAATGCTCATAGCAGCACTATTTGCAGTAGCCAAGACATGGAAACACAACCTAAATGTCCATTCACAGATGACTGGATAATTATACAATGGAATACCACTCAGCTATAAAAAAAGAATAATACCATGCTGTCATGATGACTGCAGCTCTATAGTATTGTCTGAAGTCTGGGAGAGTTATTCCTCCAGCCTCTTTCTTTTTCTTCAGTAATGCTTTGGCAATTCTAGGTCTTTGATGGTTCCATATAAATTTCATTATGATTTGTTCTAGTTCTGTGAAGTATGTCCTGGGTAATTTGGTAAGGATTGCATTAAATCTGTAGATTGCCTTGGGCAGTGTGACCATTTTAACAATATTGATTCTTCCAATCCAGGAGCATGGGATATCTTTCCATTTTTTAAAGTCTTCTTTAATTTCCTTCATCAATGGTTTATAGTTTTCTGTGTATAATTCTTTCATCTCCTTGGTTAGATTTATTCCTAGGTATTTTATTACTTTGGGTGCTATTTTAAAGGGGATTGTTTAAATAATGCCATTTGCAGCTACATGGATGGCCCTGGAGAATGCCATTCTAAGTGAAGTAAGCCAGAAAGAATAAGAAAAATACCATATAATATCACTTACATGTGAAATCTAAAAAAGAAAAAAACAACAGATAAATGAACTTATTTACAAAACAGAAAAAGACTCACAGACATAGAAAACAAACTTATGGATACATGGGGAAAGGGGGTGGGAACGGATAAATTGGGATATTTGCAGATACTAACTACTCTGTATAAAATAGATAAACAACAAGTTCATACTGTATAGCATTATATTCAATGTCTTATAATAACCTATGGTAACAAAGAATATGAAAACAAATATATGTATGTTCATGTATGACTGAAGCATTGTGCTGTACATCAGAAATTGACATAACATTGTAAACTAACTAAAAAAAATGATGCCATGTAAGTATAGGGAGTCATCTTCCAGGATGCAATATATACTCAAATGAACAACCATTATATCATGCCATTAGATAGGTGTAATACGCAGTGCCAGCAACCAAGGGTAGGTAATTTCTGCTTCCTTTTTCTGAATTCTGCCTTCTGTTTACTGCTCTTGGCTCCTGATATGGGAAACATCCTCCAGGGAGATATAAGCTATGATTTATGCCTGTGAACCTCATACTTCTCATGCCAAGGGGCCAGCGGGCAAGGAGAGGAACACCGTACTGACAGGAGCAGCTGATCTGATCATCAGGTGGTAAGCTGTTATGGCACATTGGGGATGGGAAGGAATATGTTTGGCACTGGGTTCTCTCTTAATGCTTCTTTGCTCAGTTGTGATGGCAAATAGACAAGAACAGCAGCCTGAGGAGGGCTTGATGATCAGGGATTTAGACAATCAGAGATACGACTTTCGGTCACCCCACCAGCTAAGCCACCAAGACCAGCACAGGAACTAGCTGTGCGAGAGGAAAACCTAGGATAAATTGTGGAGGAAGGGAACAAGGACGTATCACAATTGTAGCCTCAAGCCCACCTGCATCAGTGAAGGCTATAGTTTCCTCTTAACTTTCCTGTAATAAGTTTACCCTAGGAAAGAGATCTATCAAATCCTGGAGGAAGACTTTCAGAGTTTAGAGGAAGCAAGAGGATCCAAGCTAATGCAAAAGTGGGCAGGAGTGAACGCTATGCAACACTGCCCAGATTCCCCTTCCAGTCAGGAAGGGCTGATTCCCTCAAATGCTGAGTGTCCTGCTATCTGTTAGCTGTCAGCCGTCAGTTCTCCCTGGCATTTGCCTTCCAATGCCCTCATCCAGAGGGCAAGATGCAGCCAAGACTGTTGCTATCGGGTATGAAAGGCTGGTTTCCCTTTCCCAGCCTAGGATACATCCAAAGGACCATTCCAACCTCAGGGCTCCCCTTGGGCTTGCCGTAGTCCTTGTGGCACTGCATTACAGCTCAGCTTCTCCCTGGGCCTGATTCTGCTTCCTTCCCATCCCACACAGGTTTTGCTCCTGACAGCAACTCCTCAAAAATTTTCTGTACACTAAGCTCCATCTCAGAGTTAACTTTCTGGGGGAAACTGATGTACCATATGCTGCCGTCCATGCAATTAATGATTCGGTGAAAGGTTACTGCTTAAGTTTACCAGAACTTTCCTTCTGCCCAGAAATCTTGTCTTTCAGATGTCTGTTCAGATACACACGATTTGTTTTTTTCCTCACTTTTGCCTGTTCTCTTTCACATTTGGAAAATTTTCTACTAGAAGCCGGAATAGCAATTGTTAGAACCAGAAAGAAAAACACGTTAAAGTCTGTATATTCTTACTTCTTTTTTTTTTTTAAATCTGCATCAAAAACCTTGTGATAAAAAGATTGAAAGGAATGACAGTTAGTTTTAATCAACCAAATATTTGGCCTAAAGTGTTTATGAAATGCAAAACTCACCTTGATCTGGGCTCAAATTCACCAGCACTCCTTTTTTCTTCTTTCAACCGCACTGACCTTATTTATATCAATGTTGATATTACTCACCTTCAAGAAGATTATAACTTTGATTTGTTTGTCCAACAGCAGTGACAGGTTTCTTTGTTTTTTTTTTTTTAATTTCCTTTCTTGTACATCAGTCTATAGCAGGGGAGACACTGGCTGAAGTTAAGGGCCAATGTCAACTGCTAACTGAATGATAAATGGATAACCTCAACAATATTGTAGCCCAGTTGAAATTAGAGTGAAAATCTTTAGCGGCCAGACCTGAATCTAAATATCCCCATTCAAGGGATAAACTGGGAGTTCGAGATTTGCAGATACTGACTGGTATATATAAAATAGATAAACAAGTTTATACTGTATATTACAGGGAAATATATTCAATAGCTTGTAGTAGCTCACAGTGAAAAAGAATATGAAAATGAATATATGTATATTCATGTATGACTGAAGAATTCTGCTGTACACCAGAAATTGACACAGCATTGTAAACTGACTGTCCCTCAATTAAAAAATAAATAAACAAATAAATCTCCATTCAGCAAATAAACTCAGACTGTTCCCTTAAACGCCACTTCCCAGGGAAAAACAAATCAGAGGAGGATAAGTATAGTTGGTATAATTTCTTCTTTAAATGCTTGATTAAATTCACCAGTGAAGCCATCTGAGCCCAGCATTGTTCTTGAGGGAAGGTTTTTTTTTTTTTCAGTTGAGATGTGATCGACCTATTATATTAGTTTCCGTTGTACCACATAATGATTCAGTATATGTGTATATGTGCAATAATCATCGCAGTAAGTCTAGTTAACACCAGTCACCATACACAATTACAATTTTTTTTCTTGTGATGAGAACTTTTAAGATCTACACTCAGCAACTTTAAAATATACAATACAGTATTGTTAACTGTTACCACGCAGTACTTTACATCCCCTGGACTTATTTGAAAACTGGAAGTTGGTACCTTTTGACTACGTTTTTAATTGTTAATTTTGTTTACTCTGTAGGAGTATTCAATTTTTTTCTTTCATTTTTGTGAGTTTGGTTTTTTGTTTTTCTCAAAAACACATCTTTTTTTTTTACCTAATTTGTTTAATTTCATAAAATTTATCACAGTATTTAATCTTTCATTCTTGCTTTGTATAATTGTACAATTGTATAATTGTAAAATAATAGTATCTAGATTTTCACCTGGTATCATTTACTGTTAGCCAAAAGAACCTCCTCAAGTGTGTCTCATAGTATAAATCTGCTAATCAATATTATTTCTTGGTCAATAGGTTTTTTTTTAAAATAAATTTAAAGATATTGTAGCATTGAATTCTCATAGAAGCCAACCTCTTTATTTTATCCACTGTATTTAATGTGTATTTTTCCTTTTGCTCTTTTTATGTTCTACTTAACATTGGCTTTCAGCAGTTTAATATAATATACCTAGGATTTTTTCCCCTTCTGCTTGGTGTTTGCTTAAATTTTTATAATTATGGGTGAATTTTTTTATAAAAATTTTTTCCAAACAGTATTTTCTCAAATAATCTTTTTGCCCCATTCTTTCTCTTCTCTTAAGACTTCAATTATACAAATGTTATTTCATTTGCTATTGTTCCACAGGTCACTGATGTTCTGCTTATGATTTTTAAGGTAATTTTTGTGACAAATTTGCTCATAATTATTAATAATTCTGGTATAAAATATAAAATATAAAAATAAAAAGATAAGCAGTATCAACAATTCAATATCATGAAATAGCAGTTTTTCATTTTTCTCTTCCAAACCTTACATCTCATTTTCTTATGTCTTATTGTCATGGCCAGAACTTGCAGTTTATATTAATCAACAACAATGATAATAAGCATTCTTATCTTTAATCTTAAAGAGAAAATATTTAAAATTTCACTGTAACGAAGGTGTTTGCTGAGATTATTGAAAGATATCTTCAATCAACCTTAGGGAGTTTCCTAATTTTAAGTATTTTGCTGTTTTTAAGTAAATTTTGAAATGTATTGCTTTTTTTTTTTTTTTCCTAACTCTTGGGAAAATACAGGGCAGTAGTCATTGTGCCATTTCCAGCCATTTCAAAGTGTCTGTATTGTTGAACACATATAGGGTTGTACTTCTTTGTCTGGAAGTCAGGTTGGCTGTGTGACTTCATTCAGCTTATATAGTATGAATAGAAGAGACATGTCACTCCTGGACAGAAATTTTCGAAGTCGGTGTGGTGTAGTTCACCGGGTTCCCTTTTCCCGACTCAGTGATTATATAAGCATGTAGAGAGAAGCAGTGCCCATCAGCCCGGATCCCTCGGTGACTATGATGAGCAGAATCTCCTTGCCAGTGTTCATTGCACTGGTAATATGAGCAAAATCTAATTTGTATCATAATAAACTACTCAGCTATTGTTATTTATTCATGGAGAATAACCTAACCTATCCTTTATTTCTCTCTTTATGCTAAACCATTCTTTCATTTAAGGCACTTAACATTGATCATAATATACTATTTATTAATATTTTTATTCTATAGCTTCCTTTTGTTGATACTGTTGTATTTGGTGTACCTATTAGACAGAACCAGGTAAGCCATGCAGCTTAGAGAATATTTTCTTTAAAAAACTTTCCTTTCCAAGTGTGGAATGGGTGAGAGAAAAATAATTGAGTATGTAGTCCCTGTCCTCAGGGATAAGTCAAACAATTTATTGGAAGAAATTAAATAAGTTCCCAAAGACAATTCTAAACGAGCCATGTGAGCTTAAGGGAAAAAAAGAAAAAGAAGAAAAGAAATATTTTTCTACCAGAAAGAGTGGATCAGAAAGGCTTTCTAGAAAAGGTGACATTTAAATTGAGCTTGAAGGATCAACACAGTAATGACAGGAGAATTCTAGGCAGGACCATTAACTAAATATACCAGGAGAAAAGTATAAGCAAGACGCAGTAATGGAACAGCAAACTATATGGTGTGGCTTACTTATAATAGCAGAGATAAACTGTAGGAAGATAAATTTGATTCATTGGTATCAAAGATTTTTGAATAGGGGAGAAATTTTGTTGTTGTTTTAAGAAGATGATTAATCTTGCCCTTATATTTAGAATGAGTTGCAAGAGGTGGGTACTAGAGGTCATGACAGGTTGGAAGGGGCAAGGATTTTTAATTGTTGAGGTGAGATATTGAAGGCCTGGAAAAGGGGATGAAAGAGATGGGAACAGCTTTGAGTTTTATTGAGCTGTTCATGTATTCATCTGTAACTAAGCCCTTGAAAACCTAAAATTCTTTATTTTCGTATGTTGCAAGCCATATAAATGGAGTCCATAACTGCATAAACCTTATTGGATAACCACTCCAAATGTAGTATTGTATGTTATTGGACACTGACTCAATGTGCTGAGGATCAATACTAAAACCAAAAGTGAAAATACATGCCTTGAAGAAGAAGAGTTGGCAGCACAAAATTCTGGGAATTAGGTAGGGTATTTTTATGTTTTTCTTCGTTTTTGCCTTTTACGGCACAATAGGCAATCATGATTTAGGTGCATATGCTTATTCTGGAAGAGAAAAGAGACCCCCCCAAAACAAGAGCACCGTTATAAAGAGCAAGATGTAATCAGTGCCACCCAACCTCGCCGTGTCTTGCGTGACTGTGAGGGGTCACATTCAAGGACTGTTGACCAGACTTCTTTGTTTCCTTCCTTTTTAAGAGGCAGTTTGGGAATTGTAATACTCCTCCATGTTCTAAAGCATCATTTGTCCAGGAGAGAAGGGTAAAGCGTCAAGCATAGGAGGGTCTCAGGGTTTCTAAAGTGGTCGCTTTGAGAGTCACTTCATATTATATTCATCGGCATATCTTTCTTCCAGTTCTGGTTCTGTTACATTCCCTCTGTTATCTGTATAAGCAGTGGTGCAAAGGGAGCTATCTTCCTGCTGCTCAAAATAACTAAATTTATAATGTTGGATTCTACTTTTAGCCAGGAAATGCAAACAAAGCTTGGAGACTGCTTGTTCCCTGACCCCAAATTCATTTCATGTTGCTATAGTATCACCCCTGAGAAAACGAGCCGGCCTGTTTTCCTCCCCATAGATGCACTCAATGGGCTTTTGTCAGCTGTTGAATTATAGCATTAAAATTTAAACACTAGGGATTTAATGGAGGATTATTATGACACTCCAGTGCATTCTTTCTGTTGCCATTAGCAACAACCCAAGAATGAAATAAATTGTTTTAAGAGGTACAATTTTCTTAAAAGATGAAGGATCTACCATACATTCTTGGAGTTTTATAAACTGGTTTGTGTGGGTTACTATGAACATGAGAAGAGTCCTGGTGCTTGATAATACCAATCCAATAATTGAAGAATTTTTTTTTTTTAGTTCACCCATCTACAAAGGCTAAAGATATTTTCACAGGCCCCCAGAAGATGAACTTCAATCTGCTGCTCCCAAATGCATTCTCCACTGTCTGGAAGACGTGCAAAGGGAACGGCACAGTGTTCTCCATCTCAAATCCTTCAAAGTGCTGTGGGAATAAAAGAATCCCCGCCAAAAGCCCCAGAGAGATCTGTCTGTCTGTATGGTATGGTAATGACTGAGGCTAGTCCAGATAGGCTTCTAGGAGAAACCCAGCTATTGAAACCTAATGAATGGAACTGAGAATTTCTTGCCACAATACTATTTGTTTCTTTGATCGGTCATATCCTTGTATCATAGAAGACATCAAAATAAATAATAAAAGCAAGATATTGTTGAGTTGGTCTTTGAATTTCCATTTGATTATATATTCTGAGAAATGTTCTTATAGAGAATTTTGCAACCAGAATTATTTCCTCTGCCAGTCATTTGCCTTTCTAGTTGCATGGCACTTTTACCTCTTCCCTGTTCCGATGTCAGCAACCAGGTTTCTATTCAGGATTGTATTTTTCTAATCAGCAACAGAGAGTGCAACAATTTTTGTGCTCTCTCGATTACCAAAATATGGATATAGTCTTTTTTCTCCTTTGTTTTTGTTGGATAATGCTTTCAAAATATTCAATTTCTTTTTCCTTTGGAATACATTCACGTTCGTGGTAGAAATAATATGAAATGAGTAGTAGGCAGTAAATAAATGGTCATTTGGATTTTTCATCACCTAGAGATAATACTTCTTATACTAAGTGTGATTATTTATGGCAGTGAAAGTTAAGCCTTATTTTCACCAAAGACTTTCAGTGCTCCTTGTCCTTTTCTCAAAGGCAATCCTATTGCCAGTGTCTTGTGTTTTCTTTCAGAGGCGTCCATGCAGACATCTTAATATATGCAACTTGTACGTGAAAATGATATATCTTCAGTTTTTAGCTCCTAGTTTTTTCACATAAAGATAAATGTTGAAACCAGAATCTGTATGGGGGAACATAGTGAGATTATTCCTGTGCTGTGGGACCAGAGGGTTGGGGGTTTGAAGGGGGAGACTAAGAGTCTTGCTTTAAAACTGGCTTTACTAAGCAAGCCTACCATTATTTGTGAGGCTGATGGGGCTGGTCAGTAAATGGAAAAGGTAACAGCACATGTTTTTATTCACACTTTATATAACACTGAGAAAACACTGTCCATAAAAACAACAACATTGTTAACATTATTTTAATTTGTCATATTTTGAGTTAACTTAATATGATTTGTCTGGAACAACTAATCTCTCTGTCCAGTCCTGAAATGAGAGGATTTTAGAAGTTCTTTGTCATTTGCTATCAAAAACAATGTTGTAATAAACATCCTTGAAGACATGGTTGCAGGCGCACATATCAATCTGCTTGTACTCCAAGTTACTAGAAGTTGAATTACTTAGGTCAAAACATAGTATACAAAGATGCTTACCATCAGTGAACCAGGCCAGGTGTTTAGGAGTACCTCTAGGAGCTGAGGGCCCCATGGAACCAAAGGTGTCACATCAGGAAGCACAGTGAGATGAAATTTCCCTCTGTGAGCAGCTGCTAACTTTCATGTCAAGCTGAGATGTTGCCAGGGCCAGGCTGACTGTGCTCTTGAATATACCATTTCATCTGACAAGTGAGGTTTATCAGGCCTTTCCCACCCCATTAGTCATTGAGTCCCGGTTGACCCACCCCAAAAATGGTAACATCAAGCCATAGAGTCACAAAGGTTTCTGTGGATCAGGTATTTAGCTTTGCCAAGAGCCTAGTAGCAAGCTATTAACTGGTTTCAAAACAAAACAAAACAAAGCAAACAAACAAAAAACTTACCTGGTAGCCATGCCAGAGAGGCAATGAGTCTGAAATCCCATAGAGTCCCTCAGGGTGGAGGCTACCACCCTGATCCAGGGACCCTAGTTGACTGAAACTTGTCAGCCAAACTTGAGCTCAAAGGCATCATTAGGGTTGTGAGTTCTATTAGCACTTCTCTACATGCGGCTCTTCCAGGATTGGGAGAAACCTCTTGGCTTTCGTGGGATGAGGAATAACATTCAGATGGAAAAGCAGCAATAGTACGTTAAATTGGCCCAAACCCCTCAGCCTCCAAGATCATATTAGCTTCCCTTTCCCACTGTGAACCTTGCCCAAAATCCACTCGCTGAATCTGGGTGCCCACTCTCCCCTGCCACTGGAGTAGGTAAGATGACAACTTGGGCAGTTGCATCCAGCAGAGTTCCCCAGCATAATAAAACCAGAGTGTATGACCTTTGGTCTCCCTGGGGGACAAGGAGACCTCTCTGTAAAGCAGCTGAGATCAGGATAGAATTGAAGAGAATAATCTGAGGGCATCAGTGGAGAGAGAGGCTCCTTGCCAGTAAACAAGGCATTGTATTCAATCTGAGCAGGTTTTGAGTAGATTCTAGATAGTGGCTCAACAAAAAGAACTTCTATTTTGGTCTGCCCAAAGCTCTGTGTTGAATGGTAAGATCCTCATTGCTGATGCCCCTTATTTTGGCTTTGAGGACTCTGGTTCATCATTGCAGCCTCATTACTTTCTGGCTGAGGCTGTAGAGATCAATGCCTCATTGTCATGGTAACATTTGCTCATCCACCCTCCCAGAGGAGCATGAGCAATAACCAAGGCATCATTTGGGCAGTTTGGTTTAATACCACCTCTCACTGCTCTAAACGTTTATTAACAGGCAGGACAGCAGGGAACCCTTACTACCATTACATTTAATTTTAACATATTTTTCAGGTTTTCTCTACCAAGAGGCTGTTAAAATTAACATTTTGAACAGGTGTGTCCAAGAATGACATACTCCCTAATGTGGAAAAAATAAATAAGCCTCTATTCTTCCATCTTTCCTAGAAAAGTAACTTAATGTAGAGAGAGACCATAGATTTTAATTAGAATTTCTTAGTCCTAATAAAATAGGCTGCTATAACAAAAAATAGACTAGGTGGTTTATAAATAATGGAAGTTTATTTCTCACAGTTCTGGAGGCTGAGAAGTCCAAGATCAAGGCAGTGAAAGATTCAGTGTCTGGTGAGGATCCACTTCCTGGTTCATAGACATCCATGTTTTCACTGTGTCCTCACTGATGGCAGAGATGAGGAGCTCTCCTGTTAGTGTCCTTACATGAATTCCATTCATGAGGGCTCCACCCTCATGACCTAAGCACCTCCCAAAGTCTTCATCTTCAAATACCATCACAATGGGGATTAGATTTCAACCTATGAAATTGGGAGGGACACAAATATTCAGCCTATAGCAAAGTTTAGTAAAAGACCTTGAATATAATGGTTAGATAATTGATACAGCTGTTTCAAAAGGACAAAGCTCTCTTATAGCAATTGTATCTTATTAGATGGATAAGAAAAGACTAGGAAATATTTGCATGCTTGTTTTCATAAAATTTAATATAAATCTATATTTAGCCTGTATCTTGTCATCATTAAATTCGAGTTTTTGTCTGTTTATTTCAAAAGGACAAAAGGGTTTCTTTCTGTTATTAAAAGATTCTGAGGACTTTTCACTTGTAATTCCAAATGTGTGTTTTTATGAAATAAAAAGTATATTTGTTAACATTATACTTCTTATAAAACTCTGTAATCACTTGTTTTTAATTATGTTTCTTGAATGAGGTTGAGGTTACCCACTAGTCTCATAATAATTTAACTCTAAGACTTCACTGATTTATTCTGTTACTACCTTGGTAGTGGCTTGAACTTACTTTGGTAGTGTCAAAAACATGGTGAGAATATTTGTTAAGCTTTCTACTACTGTATAATCTTGTTTATAATAAATCTTGTGATTTAACATATTCAGTTCTGACAGCAAGCTCTAACTACTCAAGCTTTTCTTCTTTAGAAAAATCTGTGTCAGCAATGAGTATTATCACTTGGGATTTCTGCTCAACCAGTAAAGTAAAAACGGGACCTCGTTGTTGCATTAATCCACTCTGGATGAAATTCAGGTCCTCAGGATTTGTATTTATTTATGTCAGTCAACTACTATCTCTGATCAAAGATCATAGCAAATGAGAACCAACTGTTATTGGTGAGAATCAACAGAATCAACAAACAATAGATATCAACCTCATGGACTGCAGACATTGGAATGATTAGATGTAAGACATGTATAAAATAATTTTTAAATGGACAGTAATATGTTTCTTGAACTAGCAGGTGGCTTTTACCAAAATACAACTGTTAAAAATGAAAATATATAATCTTTAAATTAAAAATTTAGGGAATAATCAGATAAATACAGGGAAAGAGTCAATAAGTAAACTGACGTTTCATCATAAAAAAAAGTACTGAGAAATGCAGCACAAAGACAAAAGAAAATGAAAATTACTAAAGAGGGATTAAGAGATGGGGAAGGTAGAGAACCTAAACCTTATTTTATCAGAGTTTCAGATGAGAATATAGATTATGGAGCAGAGCCAGTTTTTTATTTATTTATTTATTTATATTTTTTTATTTAATCAATTTTCTTTTTTTTAATTTTTTATTGATTTATAATCATTTTACAATGTTGTGTCAAATTCCAGTGTAGAGCACAATTTTTCAGTCATACATGAATGTATATATATTCATTGTCACATTTTTTCTCTGTGAGCTACCATAAGATCTTGTGTATATTTCCCTGTGCTATACAGTATAATCTTGTTTATCTATTCTACAATTTTGAAATCCTGTCTATCCCTTCCCACCCTCCACCCCCTTGGCAACCACAAGTTTGTATTCTATGTCTATGAGTCTGTTTCTGTTTTGTATTTATTCTTTGTTTTTGTGTTTTGGGTTTTTTTAGATTCCACATATGAGCTATCTCATATGGTATATTTCTTTCTCTTTCAGAGCCAGTTTTTTCAAAGGTCACAGTGAAAAAGAATTTTCCAGAAATGAAGATAAGAATTTAGACACAGGAAGCATAAGGTACACTAAATGGAATAGATAAAAATGAATCTATAACTATGTACCTTCCACTGAAGTTTTAGAACTCCAGAGACAAAGAGAAGCTCACAAGAGCAGCAGCTCGAGAGAATAAACAGATACCCTCAAGAATGAAAAACTGAACAAAGAATAAATGTCGCAGCAACAATAGAAGCCAGAACACAGTGAAATGATAAAATTATCAACCTAGAATTATGCAACCACCCAAACTCTCTTTCAGTAACAAGGGTAAAATAAAAACATATTTACACAAATAAGAACTGAGTGTTTTTTTTCCATCAGCAGAATTTCAGTAAACTAACTTCTAAAGTATGTTCTTCAGCATAAAAGGGAATGATTTCAAAAGGAAGACCAAAGATGCATAAAAGAAAAGAAATGGAAACAAATGGTGTACAGAATAGGCAAACCAATGGTGAATTGTTTAAGAAAAATAAAAGGGAGATAGAGGCAAATAAATAGTATTAGTAATGGAAGAGAGAACATAACTAAAGGTAGAGCAGATTAAAAATATCAAAATACTATGAACCTTTAAATTTAGATAGAGAAAAAATTTGAATTCTTGGAAAAAAGTAAGACAATAAAAGAATAACCTTATAATAATATGATTAATTGTATAATAAGATTAAGAATAATCTGGTGGGTTTCAGGAAACCTACCACAAAAATATGGCACCTTGGCATATTGAATATTTTAAGCTGAAAGACCTTGAGACAATGGCAGGAAGGTCCCTTTGACCTTTCCCTTGACTTTCTCTCCTGAAACAGGTCATAAAACCTTCATGTGGAAGATGCCTTCCCTAGGAATATCTTTATCTCTAAAGCCAAAGGGATGCCAAGAAGAATGTGAACAGGCTTTGCTGTTTCCCCAAGTTTACTATACTTCCCCCATACTCCTTGTCCTATCATATTTCTACACAACTGCCTACTCTTCACCAAACCTAGAACCAATATACTCATGTCTAACTATTTCTTTAGATCTTCATTTGTTTATGATGGCTCCCATGTCATATAAAACTTCCATAAATTTGTATGCTTTTCTTCTGTTAAACTGTCTTGGTCAGTTAAATTTTCATACCTAGCCCAGGACCGTAAGAGGGTCAAAGGAAACTTTTTCCTCCCCTCTAAATCTTATAAGAATTTAAAACTGAATGTTCATACATATAAACTTTTACAAAGCCAGTAGCATGTCTAGATAATTTTAAAGGAAACATTTTACTAAATCTTCTTTTAATACATCATTCCAGTCTTGTACAGATTCTTCCAGAAAATGGAAATAGAAAAGAAGGCCATTTCATCTTATAAGCCAAATACGACCTTAATAACAAAAGCAGATATATTAGTTTGCTATTATTGCTATAACAAATCACCACAAACTTTGTTGCTTAAAACAGTACACATTTGTTATCTTAGAGTTCTAGAGGTAAGAAGTCTGACACAGATCTCACTAGAGTAAGATCAGGGTGTGGGCAGAGCTATGTTCCTTTTTTGAGCTTAGGGGAGAACTGGTTTGTAGGTATGTCTTAGCTCATGGCTTTCGTCCTCCATCTTCAAAGCCAGCGATGATGGGCCAGGTTTTCACACTACATCTCTCTGGTTCTTCACAGCTGAGAAATGGTCTCTGCTTTTAGGAACTCATATGATTAGATTGGGTTCACTAGGATAATCCAGGCTAATCTTTCCATCTCAAGATCCTTAATGTTAATCATATCAGCAAACTCTCTTTTCCGAAATAACATAGAATGTTCACAGGTTCTTGATCTTAGGACATGGACATCTTTTGGAGGGGCATTATTCTGTCTGTCACACCCAACAAGCATATATGAAGAAGAAAAATTGGAGGTCATAAGCATATATGCAATATATATGGAAGTATTCTAGACAATTTGGTAAAAAGTACTTTGGGAATCTTAATTCATGATCATGTTATGATCAAGAAATTTGACATTGTTAACCAGCTTAGAAAAATTTGAATGTAATTTACTACATTAAAAGAAAAATACATTATATAATAATCTCAGTGGCTAGAGAAAATAATTGCTAAATTCAGTAATTATTTATGATCTTAAAAATTCTTAGTAAACTAGGAACTAAAGATAATTTCCATAATCTGACAAAGGAGTTCAATAAAAATCCTACACTGAACATCAACCTTTGAGGTAAAATTCTAAAAGTGCTCCCTTTGAAATCAGAAATAAGTAGATCACTCCCATTCAACAGTCAAGTAAAACAAAAAGAAAGCCCTAAGGTTTGGAGGGGGAATTTAAAGTCTTTAAAATTCGCATACAGAAAACTCCAAAAAATCGATAGGACTAATAAGACAGTATAGTCAGGTATTTGAAAAAAATTAATATATAGAAAGCTGAATACAGTTGCAATAAAGCATCAGAAAATGTAATTTTAAAATAAATACCATTTGGTGTATCAACACAAATTACAGGATACATAGAAACATATCTAAAAAATATATAAGGCCTTCATGGAGAAAACTTTTAAATATTATTGACAGACATTAAAGAAAGCCTAAATAAATTCAAAACTTTGCCACCTTCAAAGAAGACTTCCTATCATAGGAAGTCTATATCCCCAGCTATTCCACAAGTTATCATTTAAAGAAGTCTTTCCGCATATGCCCCGTCCCTTAAAACAGGCACAGTCATCTTCTAACAGCATTATTCACATAATAAAAATACTTTAAACTTAAATGACAAGGAACACAGATATTATAAATAAATACGAATATAGTGACACAGTGCACTAGTATCCAGGAGTGAAAACAATGAAGCTCTGAAACACATGAAGGAAAAAAGTGGTAAAATACGTATGATATGATTCAGTTTTATAAGACTCAAAAACAAGAAAAAAATAAATTTACCCTATTAACAGATATATTTTGGGAAACTTTAAGAAGTGAACTATAAACTAAAAATTCAGGAGAGTGGTTACCTCTAGGGATAGAAAGACGACATGCAGAGAAATACACAAATACACACAGGTAGTTCCAAAGCCTTTGGTAATGCTCTAGTGTATATATGGATTCATTGTTTATTTCATTATTATGCTTCATAACTTACTATATGTCACTTACATTTTACATAGATTAATACTAGATGATAAAAATTTAGAAGTGTGCATTACAAATAAGGGTAACAAGATTACAATTAAACACAAAAACAAGTACAATGTTCTCAACATCAGTGATAACCTTGGTTAATATTTTGGTGTATTTCCTGCCAGGAAACACACACACACATGCCCTTGCCATTTTATTTTCTAAATAGGATCATATTGTTTAGACAATTAGGTATTTTCTCTTTTTATTAAGATTATTGTGAATATTTTCTCTTCTTTTCTTAAATAGTGCTTTAAGACATGTTTTCTAAGGGCTATATTATTTACTGTTGTCAAATTACCATAGCGTATTTATCTAGCACACCAGTTTTGACATTGGCATTGCATTCTTTCATTCTTGTATTGTTACGACTGTGATGAACATTCTTCTACTTAGTCCTTGGTACACACAACCTTGATTATTTCCTTTGTGTAAATTTCTAGAAATAGAATTGCTGAATACAAGTATACAGATTTAGGAGGTCAAATTAAACCTTTAACTTTAGGCTGCACCCATGAGTCACAGCTTTCCTTCTCCCATACACTGTGGTATTAAACACAATACTGTAGATTCTGGGATGAGTAACTAACCTAGTCAATGGAGAAATCAACCTAGCATTTCCTCATCTTTCTTTCTTCCCTTCTGTGTTCCATTCATATATATAAACAAACCACTACAGGTCATGAAGTATTGGGAGAAAACCAACAAAGATAAAGAAGGAAACCAATACTCTAGAGAAAAGAGAGGCTTCTTATGAAAAGGAAATTTAAAATAATCGTCCTCAACAAGATTCCAGAGAACATTGTATCAATAAAACCAAAATATGCTGCTACAAAAAAAAGAAAAGCCAGAGAACCAGAAGTTCTTTTGGAATTTAAAACTATGCTTCTAGAAACAAAAATATTTTAAAACTATGATTGTGGAGAGGGGACGGTATAGCTTAGTGGGAGAGTGCCTGCTTAGCATGCACAAGGTCCTGGGTTCAATCCCCAGTACCTCCATATAAACAAACAAACAAACAAACCTAATTATCTCGCCGCAAAATGAAAAAAAAATTATGATTGCAGAAATAAAATTATTCACAAAGGGACTGAATAAAAAATAGTCTTGTTAGAAGACCTAGTCACATCAAGGAAAATCTCCCAGAATGAGAAGCAAAAAGACAGATACAAATTAGATGATGGATGTGAAGATTTTTTGGATATTAAACGACAATGAATATATAAAGAAGCATTAGCAATAGGTAGTGTAATATACAATGGAAGAATTCTAAATACATGGACAGAAAATTGGGACAAATATATTCACCTAGTATATAAATATGTGAGGCTATCTATGTGTGTATCTGATTAAACAGTTGAGTTGTGTATTAATGGCTAAATCACTTTCTCTCTCAGAAGACATGTTTTACTATAGAATTATTTCTCAGTATGTGGAAATCACATAGGTTCCTGGAAATCACAAGATGCAATTTCACACAGGCTGAAAATGTGGGTAGCATGATGTTTCCTGCCTGTTCTGCTACTTCTGTGATTATAGACAAGTAATGCTTGTGTAAATATACACAAGAGACAAATAATGGTCATTGGAAAGAGGGATGAGTTTTTCCAGCTTCTTCCAGGGTTCAGATTTACAACAAGGATTCTGCATAGTTTTCATTTCATCACAGACCAATTTTCCTTTTAAGTGACTTTGAATCCAAATAGCACAGAGAATTTCATTTGCATGTCCAACACCCTGCAATGTATTTTGCTTTTTGTTATTATGCAGTATGAGTGTCTGCACATGGATTTTCACAGACTTCTGCTTCCTACAAGACTTAAATGCTTAACTGGATGGCACCAAATTCCTAAAATAAGACCCCAAACACCACTGAAACCTAACAGTAATGCCAAGAAATCCACTAATACCCAGGCTTTTAAACCACAGAGACATGCTATTCAGTAAAAAAGCACCTCTATCCTAGTCTCACTCTTAGCAACAACAAGAAGTTAGGTTGGTGGCACACACCATTTCTGACAAAATGAGGATACGAAAACCACTGACTAGAGTTGTCAGCTCCAGAAATGCGAATTAGGTTATGGAGAAAATAAAAATACTAAAGTGACTCTGATAAACATTGACTTTCTGGCAAGTTTGGAGCTCTTCATGCTAAATAAAAATATGAGGTTTCTTAGTGACACTTGACCTATGAAGTCATCTCGAATAATGTTATAATACATTGGACAAGAATTGCAAAACAAATGGATCTTCTAACTGAGCCAAATTATTACAACAGCCTTCAGCTAATTCTCTCCATATTACGCTTTCCTTTTGCCAATTACCACCCACTTCCTCAGTATGGTTTTCTTAGTTTATAGTAATTGCAGGCTGTCAATGTCATAAACTTAAAGAATAATAATGACCACAAACAGAAAGCATAAACAAAAACGTAATCATAATGTGATGTCTTATTTTGAGAAATAAAGGTGAAAGGGGCACAAAATTACTGAAAAATGTACGAGAAACAAAAGACAAAGTTTCTTGGTTGGGTTAAGTTTATCAAGAACTGTAGTCTGGAAATTATAATTCCTGTCTTCCAAATCATTTCTGACTTCTTATAAACGGAAGTCTGGGAATCCTCAGCATTTTTCTCTTTCTCTCCTCTTAGACTGGGCTTAATTCAATGTATCAGCACATTCTTCTACAGGAAATCACAATTGTTAACACAGTAATTCTATATTCTGCCTAGGTATATCTCCAGGTAAATAACATCATAAATAATGGAAATTTTGATTTGTGTCTATGCCGGATGAAAAGCGCAGTAGCTGCGCACAGGTTGTGGTAGATGGAAGAAGGCCTGGAAAGATGAAAAGCAGTGCACGGTTCCTGTTCTCAAAGGAACTTACCATACACCAAAGGAAAAACACACATTTTAAAACAAGTTTCAGGAATCTTGGGTGTAAAAAAAGAGGTGAAGTTAGAGGAAGGGGGTAGTATTAACCATACGCTGTGTTCAGAACTAGGTTTTGACATTTGAATGCTGGTTTTAGGGCATGATCTTTAAGTCCCACTCCACTGCCATGATAAGGAACTCTCCTGTATCTGAGAGAGCAGGTCACTTTTAGACACTGGGCCATGGTATAAGGACAGAGGATGCTCTTCTGGGTTAGAATTCCGGAAAGCCAGCGATGCATGAAGATGTACGTATAACTTCCAGCTCCAGCCAACTGGATGTAACACATAATTTTTTTTAAAAGGTCATTGACTCCATTTCCATCCCAAATTCTGACTTTAATATTGACAAAATAATTGTTGGAATTTATCAAAGTAAAACAATCCACCACAGCATTTTTTTTTTTATATTATGGAGATACAATGATTGTTTGGTTGACTAACTGAACCCACTTTTCATCCAATTGTGGTTTTATGGAAACATGATCCTGGCTTCATAGCTTTTTATTCTTTTCCAATTCAAGCTATGATTCATCTTATAACCATGAGAATGTAGTAAACTAGTGCCCCATTTACTAATGGTTTAACAGTCATTTCTTTCTGGATATTGAATAAATTAATTGAATAGATAATTGATAAGACTGGAGAAAAAAGGGATATAAAAATGCAAAATAGTCACAAAACAGGCCTCCATTCTTTCCTGTTCTACCACTTAATCTGAGTTTCCCTGAGCAAGTCACTTCAACATAGCAAAAGGGATCCCTGGTGAATAAAAGGGAGTCAAACCTGTTTCCTCAGACTTCTTTACATTAAAAAGAAATCAAATTAACATAGGTTAGTATAGTTTTATTTCACTTTGTATTTGGTTTGGTTTGGTTTGGTTTGGTTTAATGGGGAAGGCAGAAAAACCTGTGTATAAGTCTGGCTCTACGTCTTGGTAACGATCTCTCTCTCTGTGGCTCCATCTAGAAAACAGACGTTGGACCATATGATCTCCCTGGTCCTTTCCAGCTCAAAATTCTTTTTGGAAAAAAAAAAAAAGAGTGTCTCTAGGCTCCTAATTTGAATGCCAGTTTTTAGCCTGACGTGAATTAAACTGTCTGGGTTATAAACCAACTACAAAACAAGGTTTGTAATGGAAACAGCAAGTGACCCTTGGCTGCAGCATAGCCAACAGTTCCCGCTATAATATTTAGTTACCGCTCATATCCCTGGGCAGCAACTGGTGTGTTATATAACAGTGACTATTGCAGGATTACCCAATCCTTTTACCTAACCCTAATTGTACAGTCTGCTTGTGGCTCCTATAATACCTGGTTCTCCTCAGTAACATGCCCCAGGGTATATGTGGCTGCCACCACCAAACCCAGCTCTTACAAGCTTAAAATAACACAGCTATGTACAACTTGCAAGTACCGTCCTTTTTAGAGTACATTATTTTTGCTTTTTCTTCTGCCTCTTTCTAACTGGCAATGGCTTCCTGACCAAAATGACCTAGCACTAGGAAAAATTCTAATAAATAATAAAACGCTCCAGTACAGGTAGAGCACATACCGTCCTCTGACTTAAGGCACAGACCAAGTAAGGAGCTCCAGCTGGAAAGATGGGGAGGACAGGCAGAGAGATGATTCACGTAAACTCCAACAATCTTTAATCGAGGGGAACTGACCCTTTTTTGTTTTATATTTAGTCTGTACCTCCTTTAATACATAGGAAAGTTTGAAGTCTCAGGAAAAGAAAACTTAATGGCAGATTTAGAAGAAAAAGAACATCACAAAATAGAAGCGGATAGGTAGGTAAATATCAGACACAAAATGAAACAGATTTATTTCAAGGTGTGAATATCATCTAAAAGTTTACTTATTAGAAATAATCTAAACATATGTTCCTCAAAACAGAACAATCCAAGAACCTGTTTCTCAAAATATAATATTAATTTGGGGGCTTATAAAACTTCTACATTCTCATTTTTGAAAACACAGGTAAGAAGAAAAAACAAAGTAAAAATCAAAACAGATAACAACTTATCAAATAATCTTGTACACTTTCTCAATGAGTATTTGTATTAACATAATAAAATATTCCATGTACAATTTTATATCATGTTTTTGTTTATCAATCACTGTCATGGAGGCATTTATCTATATTCATTCAGTTTTTGTTCGCAGTGATGCATTCCCTTCATGTGATATCGTTTTTACTTTTTCTGAAGCCTGCTACTAGAGCTAGAAAATACCCCCATTTAAACCCTTTTCCAAAATCCTAGAATTTTATAAATAGAAAGTCAAGTTTAAAAAGTGAGATTTAATGTTATTTTAAAAGAGCATGTCTACCTATTTGCTAGGGAAAAAAAAATCCTTAAAAGCATAAACTGATCCTACATAGGGATCAAAATTTATTTCCAACATAAGTAGAAATGGAGGGATGGCCCTGAGAAGTTTGGATGCCCCACCGGCTGCTCTGCTCTTGTCACTGGAGATGTCCTTCTTTGTAAGCCTCAGACCTGACTCAGCAACTGGCACATGCAGCCATGCACTAGCATGATGAAGTGTTCATGGAAAAGAAGATTCCAGGCTGACTGCCTGTAGCCAGGATTCCCTCTCTCACTGCAGCTCTCGAGAAGATCGGATGGTGTTGAGTCAGATGCAGAGAAGACCCACACCTGCCTATACTTTACATACCCTAAGATATTGTACTTAATTCTTACAAGGAAATTTGTATTTCTAGGAGGTTTAAAATAGACATGGATAGTACCTATTTTCTAGTAATGAGCTTCATCAAAGCGATTATCTGTTTGATAACATGTTTAGTCTTTCTAACTGAATTTTTGTCCTCGTATGGATTTAAAGGAGGGTTTATTTTGCCTCTATGTCTTTAGGACTCTCTGATTTTATTGAGTTACATGGGAATTCAGAGCAGAAGAACTGGCATCAGCTGGTGAATTCTTAAGTAGGTGAACTACTCAGTGATAGAACCATTCAGATCACCTCTGCATAGCTCTGAGTTTCTAGATGCTTATTGTTTTATTGCGTATATTTTATTTTAATATCACATAAACCCTGACCATCTAGATGCTTATTGTTTTATTGTGTACGTTTTATTTTTGATATAACTTTTGCGGGTTCATTAAAAGCCTGCTCAAAAGGAACACTGTCAAAACCACCAAAATGTACATAACAAAGTGTGCTGTAGACTAGAATAAAATTGTTACTTGGACTTGTGAAATAAAAAAATAGACATGCCACATTTAAGGATGAAACTCGCAGTGGGAGACAGAGCCCAAACACCCTGCTAAAGGACGGCTGGTAAACTTCTGTCCTTGTTTGGCACTGATCAAATCATTCCCCAAAGTTGTCAGCCACATAGTGGAAGTTGGACATAAAACAGCTTAGCCATTGGGTGACTTTTATTACTTATTCAAGTGAAAAAGCACATTTTTAGGGCATGACAGACTGAAATGTAAGAGCATACAGTACAAACTGTACACTAATAAAATTTTGTCCTTTGTGTGGGTTGGAGGCATGAATTCTCATGGCTGGACCAAATTATAATCACATTCTTGGGCTTTGAATTTTTCCCTTTTTAATAGTTCAAGGATAGCCTCCTATTTTGTAAACGTAATCTTAAAATCTGGATTATAGAGTAAAAAGTGGAAATGATAATAATATTGCAATAAAAAATCTGAATAAAGTTTTGGAAAACAGAGGTCATTTTCCAAATGGTTAGTCAGAAGTCTGTTAATTTAGAATAGATTTCAACTGAAGAGAGTGGCAAGGAAAAAAAAAAAGAAACCTCACAATAACTTCACACACCAAAAAAAAAAATTAATTTTTATCTAGTACTATTTAGGTCTATCTTTAGGATAATGGGTGTTTGCTAAATATGCATAGTTTAAAATAATATGTTCAGATTTTTATTAATATTAAGCATCTTTAGAACTCAAAATTAAGCTAAACATATGATTGAGTATTTTTTTTTCATATGTTATCGAAACTCCTGGAACTAATAAGTGATTATGTATATAGCAAAGCTGCAGGATCCAAGATTAATATATAAAAATAAATTGTGTTCCTATATACCAGTAATGAACGAGTGGGATTTGAAATTAAAAACACAAAAACATTTACACATGTACTCCCCAAAATGAAATACCTAGTTATAAATCTAACAAAATAAGTGCAAGATCTACATGAGAAAAACTACAAATCTCTGATGAACAAAATCAAAGGAAAAACTAGGTGAATGGAGAGATAACCCATGTTTACAGAAGAGAAGACTCAATATTGTCAAACTATCAATTCTTCCCAGCTTGATCAATAGATTCAAAGCAATCCCAATCAAAATCCCAGCAAGTTATTCTGTGGATATTGATAAACTGATTCTAAAGGCTTTATAGAGAGACAAAAGACTCAAAATAGTCAACACAGTATTGAAGGAGAAGAACACAGGTGGAGGACTGACACTACTCGATTTCAAGACTTACTAAAAAGTTATAGTAATCAAGACAGTGTGGTTTGGAGAAAGAACAGGCAAATAGATCAATGTAATAGAACAGAGAGTACAGAAATAGATCCACATAAATATAGTTAGCTGATCTTTGACAAAGGAACAGGGCAATAAAATGGAGCAGAGATAATCTTTTCAACAAATAGTGTTGGAACAACTGGACATCTACATGCAAAAAAAAAAAAAAAAGAATCCAGACACAGATACACAGATCTCACACCCTTCATGAAAATTAACTCCAAATGGATCATAGACATAAATGTAAAATGCAAAACTAAACTCCTAGAAAATAACAGGAGAAAACCTAGATGACCTCGGGTGTGGTAATGACATTTTAGATTAAATACCCAAGGCATGATCTTTGAAAGAAATAATTGACAAACTGAACTTCATTAAAATTAAAAATTTCTTTTCTACACAAGACAATGTCAAGAGAATGAAAAGATAAGTCACAGACTGGGAGAAAATATTTGCAAAAGACACCTCTGATAAAGGATTATTATCCAAAATGAACAAAGAACTCTTAAAACTCAACAAAAAAGAAAATTAAACAACTTAATTTTTTAAAATGGGCCAAACACCTTAACAGACACCTCACCAAGAAAATACACAGATGGCAAATAAACAGAGGAAAAAGATGCTCCACATCTTATGTCATCAGGGAAACGCAAATTAAAACAACAATGAGATACCACTACACACCTAGTAGAATGGCCAAAATCCAGAATGTTACCAACACCACATCCTGGAGAGGATATGGAGCAACAGAAACTCTCACTCCTTCCTGGTAGGAATGCAAAATGGTACAGACACTTTGGAAGATGGTTTGATGGTGTTTTATGAAACTAAACATACTCTTACTATACTATCCAGTAATTGCACTCCTTGTTATTTACCCAGAGTTGAAAACTTATATTCACACTAAAACCTACACATGATGTTTATAGAAGCTTTATTCATAACTTCTAAAACTTGGAATCAACAAGATGTCCTTCAGTAGTTGAATGGATAAATAAACTGTGGTATATCCAGACAATGGACTATTATTTAGCTTTTTATGCTATCAAGCCATGAAAAGACATGGAAGAAACTTAAATGCATATTATTAAGTGAAAAAAGTCAATCTGAAAAGGCTACATACTATATAATTCCAACTATATGACATTCTGGAAAGGACGAAACTATAGAGACAAGAAAAAGATCGGGAATCGTCTGAGGTTGGGGGAATGGAAGGCTGAGCAAGCGGAGCACAGATTTTAGAGGCACTGAAGACTACAGTTTGTCTAAATCCATAGAATGTACAACACCAAGAATGAACCCTAAGGTAAACCATGATCTTTGGGTGATTATGACATGTTGATACATGTTCATCAGTTGTAATGAATGTGCCACTCTGGTTGGGGATGTTGATAGTGGGGGAGGCCATGCATGTGCAGGGGCAAGGAATATATGGGAAATCTCTGTACCTTCCTCTCAGTTTTGCTGTGAATCTAACACTGCTCTAAAAACAAAAGTCTTTAAAAAAAATCTAGACCATCATGATTTGTGGCCTTGTCCAAGTTCATTAACACGCCTGAACCACAGTTCCTTATTAATACTAAAAACTCTTCCAACTCTGGCATATATCCAGAGAGAACTATAATTCAGAAAGACACATTCACCCCAGTGTTCATAGCAGCACTATTTACAATAGCCAAGACATGGAAACAACCTAAGTGTCCATCGATAGATGACTGGATAAAAAAGATGTGTGTATATATGCATATATATAAATATATACACACACACATCTTATATATACATACGTATATACACACACAATGGAATATTACTCAATCACAAAAAATGAAATAATGTCATTTGCAGAAACATGGATGGACCTAGAAATGATAATATTGAGTGAAGTAAGTCAAAAAGAAAAAGATAAAAATCACGATATCACTTATACGTGAAATCTGAAAAAACATGATTCAAATTCCATCTACAAACCAGAAACAGACTCATGGCATTGGAAACAAACTATGGTTACCAAAGGGGAAAGGGTGGGGGGATAAATTAGGGGTTGGAGATTAACAGACATACATTACTATATATAAAATAGATAAACAAGGACCTGCTCTATAGCACAGGGAACTATGTTCAATTTCTTATAATAACATATAATGGAAAAGAACCTGAAAAGAAAAAATATATGTACATATGTATGCATATGTATAACTGAATCACCTTGCTGTACACCTAAAACTCATATTGTAAATCAACTACACTTTAATAAAACATTTAAAAAAAACCTGTTCCAACTCTGAAAGTCCAAGACTCTGGGATCACTGATGTTAGTTTGAGATCACCACATTCAAAGCCATTTACCAACATCTTTTCATTGTTCTAAGACAGAAGGAGTCTACGGTTTATTATTTTTATACACAATTATGTTTATTCTCAGCAAGCTGGAACCACCTCAGATACACTGAAGTACCCACATCATTCCCTTTGAAGAAGATAAATGGTTAACATTCTAGAAAATTATATTCTTCCTACCCTCATCCCATTTCCCAAAATCTCACTTGCTCAATTCTCCCAATAAGTCTTGTCAAGTAAATTCTTTTTCTGATAAGATGAGGTTGTCTAACAAACAAAGTGATTTAACAAACTTGTTACTTTAGTCCATTATAAGAAACCAGCAACAGTCTCTCCATCGAATTGTTAACTTTGAACAGTCTTTATAAAATTCTCATTTCATGAGTGGCTCTTCAATAAAAACATGCCCATTTTAGCTATTTAAGAATTCAGAGCTTTAAAATATGCATTCTTTCTGACTGGAAAATTTTGGTTTGCCAAGAGGCATTAGTTTTGCAGTTTCTCATTTTCATGAAAATCATAAAAATTAACAAATAGGCTTAAAATACAGTCTATTTGAACAATCCAATTTTCCATAACTCCTGGATGTTGTAGCCATGACCTCTTAAGAACCACATCAGTGAATTTGCTTCAAATCTGTCTTTGCATCCAGTATCTTGAGGGCAACATTACTTCATAAGTCAAGGATCTGCTATCAGGGAATGCACGCGGGTCAGCCGGCAGGACAGTCAGGGTAGCCAGCAGGAATGATCACAGACATCTGCTCAGTCCTCGGGGAGGTTGCAAGCTTGTTTATGTTAAGAGCTCTTGCTGCTAGACAGCAGAACGGACTTCTTTAGAATTTGTTCCCATAATAGTCCCTAAGGCAATGACGCACAGCTGTGGAGAGGAAATAGGCTCTTTAATTTGTTAACCATGCCCAGAAAAGAAGAAAACAAAATGCTCAGAAGAGACTATAAAGAGGTCTTTTAAAAGTCTTCTCCAGAAACAGCTAAAAAAAGCAACACAAACTTTTTCCCCAATCACATAAAATGTATACATAGGGCTTGTTTTGTCCTTAATATATATCCAAACTTCGATTTGGATCCCATGAAATCTTTTTCTTCTGACTTTTCAGTTTCACCTCTTAATGATCACATTGTCTAAAGACTCGGCTACCATAAGACCTCTAAATCATTACTGGTGAAAGATCCCATTTGGAAAAATTCAGAATATCAGGGAAAACAGGCCTAAACTTCTGGCAAGAAAATTGAGGTTAAGATAAGGACGTGGTTTCCTTAAAATGAGGGTCCCAGACTTGTAGAGTAGGAAGTGAAATATTTTAATCCAACTCCAACTTATAGCCCTTACCCAAATCCAGTAAAAAAAATGGTTTCCAGTTCTTGTGTTTTAAATATATTTCCTTGGTTATCATGAAATATTTCAAATATACTAAGAAGTTAGATTTTCCTATAACAAGTGTCTGGAACCAAGATCCAGCTACCAAGCTCCATCAAATTCTAGCAGTTTGCCATATTTGCTTCAACTTTTAATTTTTTTTTTAAAGAAACAGCTCATTACAAATATAACTGATATTTTCTGACTGCCTCTCTTACATTTTATGGCAGTTCCTTCCTTGTTCTCTGCCTTCCCAGAGATAATCATCAACCTAAATTTGGTTATTGTCCTCATGCCTGTTTACACTATTGCAACACATTATCCAGAGTTGCTTGGCATATTTTCTGATTTTATGTAAATGGCATCATACTGTATGCATCTTTCAGTAATGCCCTTTCTTCACTTAATATTGCATTTGAGAGTTAATCAAGTGCAGCTGTAGTCCATTCATTTTCACTGACGTACCATATCTACTGCAAGATTTTGTCACAATTTACCCATCCAATGTTTTTATTCTTTGCTATTACTCATGATGCTATGAATATTTTCATACATGTTTCTTTGAGCACATATGCAACATAGTCTCTAAATTTTCAACTTTGTTAAATGTGGTCAAAATACTCTTCAGAACGGATGTGGCAACTTATACCTCCGCTAGGCTCCAAATCTTAGCCAACACTAGATACTGCCAACAGTAGATACAAGTTTTGTTAATCTAGAGAGTATTTTTCAAATTTGAATTTTCCTTTTTACTAGTATCCTTTCCATAATGTTTATTGGATTTCAGCTTCTGTTCCAATTCATTTCATGGTTTTGCTATAAGAGTTATTATTTCTGCATACTTACCCTTTGTCAGTAGCAGAGTTATAAATACCTACTCCAAATTGTAGAATTTTCAAAATTTGCTCATGGATTTTTTTTCTTTTGGCTGAACAGAAGTTTTTAAAATTAGTATATCCCAATTTATTCATAGTGCAAATTCTTCCCTGTTCTAAGGTCATAAAGATATTCTCTTGAATTTTCTTTTAACATTATTAAGTAGATCATATAATTTTGTTCTTTTACCTACTAGGATATGTCCTTAATAAATGCTATGTTTAATTTTTAGTAATTCATTTAAACTTTCACCTCTAAGTTCATAGCGAAGTTTGAATATTGAAATGCAATATTAAGTGAAGAAAGGGCATAACCTTTCTTTTAGTATATTTGTTTGGCTTTAGTATCAATATATATTAATCTAACAGAACCAATTGGCAATTTTCATTCCTTGTACAATCTATACATAGTAGAGGTTATATGTTCCTTGAAGGTTTTATAAAACTCACATGAAGTTTTTCAGTCCTTATTTGGAGAGAAGGGTTGGAACCCCCTAGACTACTAAAATAATTGTTTTAATTGCACCAAGGTTTAGTAGTTATTGTCACTGTTTTTTTTGTTTCTTTTCAACAAAATTATTGGCAATATAATTCTCTAAGTTATACATTTCGTCTAATTGTTTAAATTTATGGGGCAAAAAATGGTTAATAACATCCATGAATGACTTTTAAAGTTGCACTGGAACTATAGTTATGTCTTATTGCTACATTATTTATGTTATTTATTTATGTCTTTTTTCACTTTATCAGTCCTGTAAAATGTTCACCATATTATTAGTTATTTTTAAAACCAGATTTTAATTGCTGATTCCTTTCTTTGTTTTCATTTCATGAACTTCCTCTTTTCCATATGTAACATTGTTTCCTCTTTCTTTAGGTTTTTCTTCTTTTTCTAGCTTTTTGAACTAAAAGCTATACTTACGTATTTTCTAAGCACTCTTATTTTCTAATAAATACATTCAGAAGTCTAACTTTCCCTTTAAATATCTCTCTTCAACAGTTTTACTTTCAGACTCATTTTAGGAGAAGGATTTTGATTTTGATCTCTCTCCCTCTTCCTTGGTCTGTCACCATCTCTTCTTTTTTTAATTGAAGTGTAGTCAGTTTACAATGTGCCAATTTCTGGTGTACAGCATCATGTTTCAGTCACACATATACATATATATATTTGTTTTCATACTCTTTTTCATTGTAGGTTACTCTTATGTGATAATTTTGCCTCAAAAAGTGACATGTGCTTTTTTTTTTTTCAATTTATTTTTCCAGGGGTAAGGATAGTCCCATTTTAGGGACAATTAAAACTATAGTAAAATTTTAAAATTACGTATATTTAGCTTTTTGACAAATCATTAATGATAGTATTCAAAAAAGTTAAGAAAATTATTATTATTCCCTGTCCTATGAAAAACTTATATACAAAAGCCTTTACCTATAAGAGAAAAAATTTGAGGGGGAATGACCAATACAAAATGATAAACTGTCTTAATGATTCTTGTTATACTTCTCCAATATTTTGTGTTTATCTGTTGATGATTAACCACTTGAATGGGATGACAAGGCAGAGATGAGAAAGACTAGAGCTAAAATCTATTCCAAAAGAAAATAGTCAGGCACTATCCTTGGACACTTGCCATTGAAAAATGAAAAAACAAAACCATGGTCTCTATCAAGAAATGTATCAGCTAGTTAAGCTAAAGCAATCTTTCAATCATAATGTATGTGAATAAGAAAATAAAACTAACTTTAGAAAATAATATAGTTGAGCATAACTTTTTGGGTTTTATCTATGAGAAAGAGACCTACAGAAATACAGAAAATAAGAATATGCATAAGTGAGAAAAGAATATGCATAACCAGAATGACTGGGGTGTGAGGAAGATATTTGTGTTTAAAATCCAGAAATATCATGTATTTTAACTTAAAAACTCCCTTTAAAACATTACAGAAAACATCATATAAAGAGAAATAAAATCTGGGCAATTTTTTGCTTTTCATAGGAATTTTGGTATTTCATGTTCTTGAACTTCAAATTACTATAACTTCTTTTACTTACAGTTTTTTTATGTACTTTCCCTGAGCTGGAGGCCAATGTTTCAGAATAAATTCTTACAATAACATTTCAAGGAAGAAATATGAACACAGAAATCCATAAATCTAGCCTTTTGTGTGGTGCAGTGGGAAGGATACTTTTAAAATTTATTTATTTATTTATACTTGATGTTGGTTCTCTCCCATTTGTAACCCATATGCTCTAAGTCAGTGGAGGTGTGTTGTTTCATTATTGTTTAATTGAAGTTTATAGCAGCACATCTGCAATAGCCAAGACATGGAAGCAACCTAAAGGTCCATTGACGGATGAATGGATAAAGAAGATGTGTTATATATAAACAATGGAATACTACTCAGCCATAAAAAAGAATGAAATAATGCCATTTGCAGCAACATGGATGGACCTAGAGATTATCATATTGAGTGAAGTAAGTCAGAGAAAGACAAACATCATGTGATATCACTTATATATGGAATCTAAAAAATGTCACAAAAGAACTTACTTATAGAGCAGAAACAGAACAGTTTTTATATTCGACCCACTTTTGAATTCTGCCTCTGCCACTTGAAATTTCACTATGTGATGTCTGCACAAGGTATTTTGATGTTGCTGGTAGTGTATCTGTCTATCCATCTATCTGTCATCATTCATCTATCCTGGTATCTTATTCAACCTACAGTTCACATTTATTAAATCTTTGTATTTATGACCTATCACTCTTCTGCAACTTCTATAATATGATGTCACAACTTCTATATCTACCTTTCCTGTCACTTAATTTTTCTTTCATATTTTTAATTTTTTCATATTTTGTAGTATGCTTTGTAAGAATCTTTTGACTTGATCTTTCATCATGTTAATTCCTTTATTTAGCTCTTTTCAGATATGATTTTTAGTCTCTTACCATGGGAAATTTCAAACATATATTAATATAGAAAAAAAATTATAATGAAACCCATGTATCTATCATGAAATCATCTTTAACAGTTATTAACACACAACCACTTTTTGTTTCACATACCAGCACTGACTCTCTTGAATTTTAATTTCTATGATCAGATTTTTAATTTTTATGATATGTTGATTTTTAATAGGTTGTGTTTACTTGTACCATTCTCAGTTTTCATGTAGAATTTATTTGGTGACTCAAATTTGTGGGCTCCCTTTCTTTGTATTCTTACATTTTTGATGATCTTTGATTATGTGCTTAATTTTGTAGTTGAAATTTCTGATTACATTTTCTGCTGCATGTGTTTGCACAACCCAAAGAGGGTTAAGGATTGTGATGAGCTGCTGGAATTGTGGTGAGCTGCTGCAGCAGCCTATTAGAAGAGATGCCCTGGAAGAAGCAGAATGTGCCACCGGACTGAATACATCAGCAACTGGTCTTCTGGGTGTGAGGACACATACTTCTAGGTCTCGCCAACCACCTGGAGTTCTGCTGCATTTCTCAAACCCAAGCTCCCACATACTGCTGCCTCTAGGATGCAGATATCCTGCGTAGCCAAAAAGTAATGGACCAGGAGTTTGACCTCCTAGTGATCTTGCTACTGTACCCAATTAATCACTCCTAGAGCATACCCTACTTCTGTCTCCTCTCCAGTCACCCCTCTCCAGCTTCTGCCCCCCTTATTTGCCTAATGTTGCTCTGCTCCTGTTTACTTTTCATCTTTCAGTTATTTCTCACAGTTTATAGTCGGTGAGAGGTTTCCTTTCACAGCTAAACTAGAGATTTTTCTAGTATAGCTATGAATTAATTTTATTTTTAATTTTGTAGATGCCATATGACAATGATTTAGAGTGTGGACTCTAAACTCATACTGCCTGAGTTGAATCTTGGCTCTACTGTTTCCTGTGTGGCCTTAAGTAAGTTTATTAACCTCTCTGTGCCTCAATTTCCTCAAAATGGTCCACGAGGTTGTTATGAGGATTAAAATATATTGACATCCAAAATGCTCAGAACAATATTTGGTTCAGGGTATACCCTTATCTGCAGTTTTGTTTCCTGTCATTTCAGTTACCAGCAGATCAATCCATGGGTCAACTATGGTCCAAAAATATTAAATGGAAAATTCTAGAAAGAAACAGTTCCTAGGTTTCAAATTGCTCACCATTCTGAGTAGCATGATGAAATCTGTGTCATCCTTCTCCATCCCACCCAGGATGCAAATCACCTCTTTGTCTAGCATATACTGCCCATCAGTCACCTAGTAGCTGCCTGGGTTATCAGCGCCACTGTCACGATACTGCACGCCATTGCAGTGCAATGTTCAAGTCATCCTTATTTTACTTAATGACAGCCCCAAAGCACAGGAGTAGAGATGCTGGCAATTCAGATACGCTAAAGAGAAGTAAAGTGCCTCCTTTAAGTGAAAAGGTGAAAGTTCTCGACTTAATAAGGAAAGAAAAAAAAAAACCATATGCTGAGGTTGCTAAGTTCGACAGTAAGAATAAGTTTTCTATCCATGAAATTGTGAAGAAGGAAAAATAAATTCATTCTAGTTTTGCTGCCACACCTTAAATGGCAAGTTCTTGCCACTGTGCATGGTAAGAGCTTTGTTAAGATGGAAATGGCATTAAACTTGTACAGTAACATATTTTGAGACAGAGAGACCACGTTCACATAACTTTTATCAGAATATATCATTATACTTATTCTAATTTATTATTAGTTATTGTTGTTAATCTCTTATTGTGCCTAATTTATAAATTTATAAATTAAATTTTGTCATAGGTATAGAGAGAAACAAAGTAGACATAGGGTTCAGTATCCCCGTGGTTTCAGGCATCCATGGGGAGTCTTGGAACGTATCCCCTGAGGATAAAGGGGTACAACTGTGTGGTCAGACAGGGCATTATCCTGCTTGAGTTGAACCAGAGTAGTGGGAGTCGGGCTGTCACAGCAGAATTAAATGGTAGCCTAGAACAGGGACCCTTAAAAAGAGTGATATAATAGTGTCCTAAAACTTTTATTTTATGTCTTTTTTTATAATACTCTGGAAATCTCACTCCTTAAAAGTTTATTAAAAAGTGTAGATGTCTTCTTTAAAGTATATGAGAGAGTATGTAGTTTTACAAAACCATGTGAGCAAATTTGAAGACCATTGGATAGACTGCACAAATTCTGATACTTAGTGCCTAGAATTTGGACATTATTAAATCTATTTTAGTTATGTGATGAAATACCACTTAAAGACCTGAGCATGATTTCATGTTAGTTTTTTCTAAATATTTGCTTTATATTTATGTCAAAGCAAGCAGTTTGCTTGAAATTTGAACACTAAGTAGTAACACAGTGATAGAACAACTTTTTCTGATGTTTCATTGAAAAAAATGTTACAAAACCTCAAAAAACAAAAACTGTAAATTCTGAAGATATCGATAAATTACTTAGAAAAAAAAAAAAGGGCCGACCTTTATAGTGTCATCATTATTTAGTTTGGAACTACCCTCAGTGATGATAAAATATTTTTTGTGTAAAGACAAGCCACATTCTTCAGATTAAACAGATCCTGAGACCTGTGATGGTCAGGATAAAGGAACCCCTCTAATACACGTTGTTATGGTTCTGAACATCCAGTACTGTATTAACCTAACTCCGTTGTTGCAGGTTTCTAATCACAATAAGAAAACGATCATGGGTGAAGCTAGGAGGGCTTGTCTCCATCTAGTGGTCAGTGTATTGTACTAATATTATGATTTTTAAAATCAAAATACAATACGCATTTTATTTTCTTAATTGTTGTGAAACGTGACTCTAACCAAGACACTACTGTTAACTTTCTATTCATGTCTGTCAAATTTGACAAGTAAATAAATGGATAGAAGATATGTAATTTTAAAATAGATACATTGGAATATATGGCTTCACTGTATTATCCAAAATTCCATGAAGTTATTTCTCTGCTACTGCAAAAAAATTTTTTTCCTGTGTAATTTCATGGTTTGTCCAGGTACCTTACTCACATTGTTACAGAGAAATACATTAAAAGGTTTGATTTTATTCTCATATTAGGCATTTAGTTTAAAATAATAAAAATAATACTCATTAATATATACTAAAGATTGATGACACTGTTTGGGGCTGTTCTTAGCTAACCAAACGAATATTGTATCAAAGTAAATTGGAAATATTGCTTTCGAAATAAAGAGACTAATTCCTAATGGGTCTCTTGAAGATACCTAGTATTTTCTTTGTAAAAATGTGATACTCTTCATAATGACTTCAGTTTTTTCTGTTTCTTTTTCTTTTCCTTTTTAAAAACCCATTAGAGATAGATTAAGGATAAGAATTAAAAATCACATATCTATTGAAATTGTATTATAAAAATAATACCTTTCTTTTTTGAGAATGTCACCATTTTTAACAAGTTTCATATAGTTTGTATTATCACCTCCATTTTTATTTAACAAAGGTGTCAGGTGAATCTCCCACCTCATTAAGACTTCTACACATGTCCAGAGAGCTCACATGCCCAAAGCCATCTCCATCTCTGGGCTCCGACATGGAGATATATCTCCAGTCTGCAAAATGGCAGCCCAGACATGAAACCCAGATGTATTCTTAATTCCAAAAAATTACCCATTCAGCCCTGGTGTGTGTGTATGGTAAATGTTGTCTAAGATTAGGAGGAATGGAAGGAAGAGGGGGAAGGGTAGCTCATGCCTATTCAAGCTTCAACTTGAACATCAGGTAGCTGGGTTCCAAAGACGTTCTTCTGTCTCTCCTCCACTGGGAAGCTTCCAAGGCCCTTCTCTCCACTTGCTCCTTAGTTTCACACCAAAGGCTTTTTGACAAATAGGATTGCCTCCTTAGGAAGGAACTGCAAGTGCTTTTTTGTTTTTTCTTTTACTTAGATAAAAAGAAACTTATGTTCAAATACAGTTTCACAGGAATACTGTGCTGAGTACTTGAAACATAGGAGAGTCAATCTGGTCTATAAAGCCCCAAATCTGATATTCTGTTTAAGTTTTTAAAGAATTGTCCAACAGAAAAATACTTGGCATATCAGGTGAGAAGTTATTTCACATATAAACTATGGATTGAACATGTAAGCAGTTCAGACCAGAGGTCCACCCAGAATGGGAAAAAAGAATTGCCTTTGTTTTTGATTAGGCCATTTATGGCACCAATCAAAACTGGATATAGTTTTATTTTGTAACCTAGAAATTGCTTACTTAAAGCCCCTAAACTCTGTGGCAAAGGGGATTTTTATACCTAAATTAAATATTCAAAATATTAGAAATGAAGGCAACATCCTGCCTTCGCTTTCACTAGCAATAAAAGTAGGTGACCTCAGATAAATTATTCCAAGTTAGGTTTGACTTATTTTTAAAAATTGTGCAGTTTGGAATATCTCCCTGTCAGCTTCCTCAGATCTTTGTCCAGTTTTCTCTTGGCTGTGAGTGCCAGCAGGAATAGACATGAGGTTAATCAGAAGAATAAATGGATAAGATTAGAAACTTGTCTCCAATTAGGAAAGGACTTTGTATTATATAAAGAAGTAACATAGTATGGAATGATGAGAGACCAGTTAATACTAGCTCATTATGTTGGCAAGGGTGTCATATACAGAGAGTGCAGTCCTCACATGTCATAAGAGAAAGTGTTTGTTCTATAGGTTAAGCTTGGCTAGATATACTGGGTTTAAATAGTTAAAGATTTCTGAGCCACTAGGACAAGAGACAAATGGCAACAGATTACAGCTAGTGACTTTCATGGTGTCTTCCTCCCTCCAGGAAAGCTGAGCAAAATTAGGAGGAAAAAATGACTAGGTATAGTCAGAGAAATCTTACAAATAGTAGCTCCCAAAGGACAAGTATAATTCATATTAGATAAAGAGAAAAAGGAGTCATATGTCATGTATTTCCCTGCCACAGAATGTAGAAGAGCTAAGTTCTCTAATTCTTTGAAAAACAAAAAAAAAAGCCATGTTCTCCTTGCTTGAATGTTCCCCCCTTTTACCCCTCACTTGCTGAGATTGCTGGTCTCCACAGGTGACCTTGCTTCCCTTCTTTCACAGCTTTGTGTCTCTTTTACTTGGACCTGGTATCTTCCTATGATCCATTTGGAAACAATATAATGCTGAAGAAATGATGCTGTGTGTTGTCTATGAGTCTTGATCGGAGAAAGTCTTACTGATTTCATCTTAGCCTCTAAGAGCACAGCCCATGAACCTTGAGCAATTGTGGTAAAAAGGAGTGCTCCAGTTGACAGAGCTTGGAACATAACACAGGGAGCACAAGAATCTCCTAGTCAAGTCCTCTCCAAACTCCTAACCCATAAAATTATAATGTATAATGAAATTGTTACTTTATGCGGCAAAGTTTGGGAGTTGTTATGCAGCAGTATATAACGAGAACACTTGGTTTCCATCTATTCACTTTCTAGGCCTCCATATAGATTTCACATCTTTGGGGAAGCCTTTTCTGATCCCATAGTCTGGGTTGGACATCCCTTCTAAGTACTCCCTCATAATATCGGTTTTCATATTGTGTGATTATTATCTATTTATTCTTGTCTAAAATTAGAGAAAGCAAGGATCATGTCTGAATTGATTATCATTCAGAACCAACAGTGCCTGATAAATGTAGTGGACAATAAACTAATCTGGCCTACTGAATCAATAAATGCATTTATTATGCAGCTAAATACTAACCTCTTGCTCCACTGAGAAGAAGCCCCTTGCCTGCCATACTATTTGATAATCAGTTCCAATAAAACAGTCACATACATATATCTCAGCAAAGAACAAGGGCAACATGCATTGCACAAGCCATTTAGCCTCTTAAGTTATTAAAACACATAGAGGATTTAGAATTAGATCTGGGCAGTGAGAGTTTCTTTTCTAAATATTCACTAAACTCCACTGTTCTGGGTTTTGACCATTTTGACCAATCAAAGGTTGATTAATCTTGTATTGGTGTTATTCTCATAGCTTTTATGGATAAGGAGGATTTTAAGACTGTGAAGGCTCACAATTTGTGTATTCTAAATGAAGAAAAATGTCCTCTTGTATCCTATAAATAAGACATCTGCGAATTGGCAAATGCTAGCACAAACAAGGTCATTTTGTGACAGTAAAACTGTCACGAACATGTTTAAACTGAAAATATACAACCAGGAAAATTTTACAAGATGCAGATGTCATGTAAGGCAGTGCATGAAGCCAAATGACCCAAAAGATGTAATGGGCAGGGATTTTTATGAAATGAGTAGGAAATTGGAGAAGGTGAAACACACATACACACACAATAGGATGACCCTCCCTATTATGTCACTTGTCGGGTCCCTAGAGTCATCTGGAAAGTGGAAAATGTTTCCACAAACATCTGACCCTTCCTGCAGAGTCACCAAGAAAAAGGTCAAAGATATTCCCAAGGGCTCAACCTGGTCTCTCTCAGATATGAGCTTTGAAGAGTCTTCTCGACCCTTTGGCAGTGGTTTATGTTTTCTTCTAAGACCTGCCTCAGAGCCCTTCTATCAGTCTGAGCCTGAGAAGGCACTCTGGGATGAACGGTATCACAGCTTCTGCCGTACACAGCAGCCCCCACACAGAGCTTTCTCTGGGGAGTTCTTTAGGAAATAAAATTCCAATCCACTGACATCCCAGTTATAGCTCAATTTTTTCCTACAACATATTCCTTACTAAGTATTTCCTATTAAAGAAAAGTACAGTATAAGAACTGGACCAAGGTGATGATACTTTTCTTTCTCATACACCGTAAAATGTAATGTATGTTACTTGTTACATCATAGTTTACTTTTCTCTTTTCCTTTAAGGTCTTGACTGTCAATTGCACGTTAGACTATTCAAACATTATCGACGAGTACATACAGGAGGGAAACCCCTCTGAAGTCAATGTTACTATTCTAGGTTTTCCCAAGATGAAAAACTGAGATACAGTAGAGAGGTTACATGTCACAAATTAGAAAAGAATACAATACAAAAGCACCATGTAATAAGTTGAAGCCCTTTTCCTCTAAAATTCTCTCTCTCCATATTCAGAATTATATACATTAGAACTCAGTGCGACTTTAGACATGTAATCAAAATCCTTACTTTAAAGGCAAAGCCTCAAAAGTTCAGAGTCACATAGTTGGTAGCAGAGCAGGGATAACCTGCTAATGTTCTTACATGTTTATTTGACATTTAACTTATTTCTCAATTTCTCCCAGATACTCAAACTTCTGAACCCCATAGAAAGTAAAATTCCCTTGAAGAGGAGGCAGAATGCTTTATGAATTCTGTGTCGCAAATAACTAGGTACAATGATTGGAGATATACTACTTCCCAAAAGATTTGATTTGCCCTCTAAGTGACACAGGAAAAAAAAAAAAAAGAAATATTCCCAAATAACAGCAGTCAAGGATGGTCAGATTTTTCCCAATATGTATCTCTCTTAATCAAATACAGTATTCTCACTCCTTGCAAGGGGGCAAAAATGAACCTGGAATAAAATGATTTCATAGAAATGATTTAGGAGTTGTTCATTTTCTTCTTTAAGTGAAAAAAAAGAAGGAACAAGGAAGTAATCTTTTAGATAGCAAGAGAAATATAGAGGAAAAAGGCCAAAGTAGGAAGAGACAAAGAAAGGAAAAGAAAAAGAGATCTTTCAGGGAATCAGAGGCAAAATTATTTGAGTACAGTTACACCAAGGAAACATTCTGGCACAGTTTCACTTAGCAAATCTCCCCGCTGTTGCCTTCGTTCTACTGATCATGTCTCCTCGACCCAGTCAATTCTTAGCCATTAGGAAATATTCTTATAGTGCCAACAGATAACTTGCGTAAGGCATAAAATTGATTTTGAAAATAAGTTTTAATTGGTTTCTCATGCCAAAGATCAATCCTTCCTCAAGGTTGTGTTTTCACTATGTCTTGACTATACAACATTTTTAATGGCTTTCTGAACTCGAGGAGCAAACAAACAAGATGGCCCTACACAAAGGACTAAGGGACAAGTCCATGGACGAGCCAGATGCTTCATGTGCTTGGCAACAACACTGGTTTCCCTTACTCCCCATTGTCAAGCCACTCATGTTCCCTTATTGAGGTCAAAGAAACTGACTAAAGAATTTATCTCTAGGAGAAAACAAAAAAAAAAGATTATCACATGAAGCTTTGTTTTCTCCTCAGAGGTGAAGTAAGAAAAGAGGGAAAGGCTCATATTTCTGTAGTTGACCACTGCCTTAGTTTAGGGCATTTAATGGGGCTGAAATGGAGCTGCTAAAATCTGCTTTGAAGTTCATGACAATGAACCTCTGATATTCCATAGAAATAATTCCGTTAAAGAGCTCTTCCCAGGACCAAGCCCAGAACATGGAATTCAAAATATCAGGGTTTAGAGGACCCTGAAAAACAACAAAAAACTTCCATTCATGGAAATAGAGCACAAATATTACAAATCAAGGATTAATTCGTTTAGGCTGAGTGTTAAGAATCCAAATCACTTCATCTGCCCTGCTAACATCAGAGAATTACTTTAGGGACCTATTAAGATAGTAAACATAATATTTACATTTTCTTTCTGCATTTCTTTTCCACTTTCCAAAATAATCAGAAACTTCACAAAATCTTGGGTAACCGTTAACAACTTGCCTTTCATATTTAAGAAACCCAGTAAATTATTTTTGGATGAGCATCTCTAATGCATAGCTGGAAATAGTTACATACGTGGAGATAAGTTTACAAATGGATTGCAAACAACTACTCATAAGTTACACATGTCTAAATAATTTTATATTTTTTTAGAATTTAGATAAGATCAGCAGATTTTTCAAAATTAAGAGCAAAACAAACGAACAAACCAAAATCTTTGAAAAGCAAAATGGAAGCCTCAGACTTTGCTTTTACTAATGAGTTTTTGTTCGGTTGATGGGTGGATTAGATGAGTTTTTCCCCCCCGTAAGGAGGAGAGTAATACTGTCCCAGGGGTGTTTTTTGAGATAATTTTAGGATTTCCTTGAATGATGGTAAATAAAAGTGGTATGGGGGACAATATATAAAGAGGACATCCTTCTCCATCTGAAAACATGATAGAAACTATATATTGTTCTTCATGTTCTTTTATTTTATTTAGTTTTCACAACATCCCCATGACACATGTATTTTACTATTCTCAACTTATGGATAGAGAATTTGAGGCTCATAAAACTAGAGACTGAACAGTTTTGTTTTGTTTTTTTTTTAAAGAGTTTTGGGGAAGAGATATACTCTTACAAATTTTCCACCAGCAGAATTTTCTACTGAATCACTCACAAATCTACTCATGAATTTTCCTTTCCCCATGCAACAATTACGCTATCTCTTATTTTGTTGATGCATTCAACACTTCAAGTCACTAATTCTTTTTCAGCAGTGTCCAGTCTATGTTAAACTCGTCAAATGAATTTATTTCTGACATTATACTTTCAGTTCTATAATTTCCATATTTCCCTCTTGTAGTTTCCTTTTTTCTGATAAAATGTATCATCTGTTCATTCATGTTGTTTACTTTTTCCACAAAGGTCTTTAACATATTTGTCAGTTATTTTGAGGTCCTTGTCTGGTGATTCCAACAGCTATGATATCTGTGAGTCTTCTTTTATTGACTAATTCTTTTGATTTTGTGTTACATCTTCCAGTTCCCTTTGCATGTCTCATAATTTTTTGTTTGCTGGGCATGCTGTGTTACTGTCTTTTTTAAGCTACATTTTCACTTGATCTACAGATTTAGTTTCTTTATTCACTGCCAGCACCTTGCTACTCTTCATCTTCTCCTTTGTTTTATTATCTCTCCTTGTATTTTTATCACATCAGTCTCTTTTGAATGCCTCTTGGAATAGTGAGCTAGTTTATGGTGAGATAACCAAAGCCCTGGTTCACAAAACACTTGCAATCTGTTGAAGTCTTAAGATAAACAAATACTTTAATTCTTCTGTTTTGGAGAATTCTGGCTTATAGCAGAAGTGATTGAGGAAAGGTATTATGAAGGATGAGGACTTGAAGAGTGGGTTAGAGATTGACAAACAGAGAGGAGAAGGGAAGCATTTTTGACAGAGAAAACAAAAAAACAGAGATAAAGAGAAATAAATACAACATTTGCAGGTCTGTGAGGAGATGACTATGATGAGAGCAGAAGTTATGTGAGATCAGAGACAATCCTGATAAAAGAAAATTTTAACTTCTCCTTTTCCCTTGCCATTTTCCCCTCAGGATTAATTACAAGTAATATGACATCCTCTATACTATTCCAGTACTTCTGAACTGAGCGCTATCAATAATATTTCCTGCCCTTGCATCTTTGTATTTTAGCCTCTATGTTTAATAACCTAATCAAAATTCAATTAGGATGTTTTCCATTTAGGCTCGACTTCGCCTCATCACTCTAGATTAATTCTTATCTCTAAAATGTCAAAACAAATAATAGAAAAGTGATAAAAGAATTTCAACCAAATGACCTTTATCTCTGAGGGATTAAATCACCAATATGAATAATTTTTCAGTGAATTGATTCATTTTTAAACAAATTTGCCAGGCAATAGAGTTAAAATAACTGAAGTATCTGTGTAAATAGTAATGAATCATGAGACCCAAACTCATAATTTTCATTTTTCATTTTGTCAAGCTAGAAACTGTTTTCTCTTCCCTATAAACCCCTACATTCTCTTTTGTGACCTTTAAATTCTCAGCTCTGTTGGACCTCTCACACATCAAAAACTCCATCACTATTCTACAAAGAACAAATAGTAATCACAAAAAGTGTCTGCTCTGTGGTAAAAGAAATTCCTGACAGGTTCCTCCCTAAATAAAAATAAATGGAGTGACTCCCATAAAATTCATGTGGTGCACACGGAAATAGTTGGACTGCACCAAGACCTCAAAAATGTCTGGTTAAAAACATCAGAACCACACTGGGATAAACTTCCTATTGATGAGATGCCTCAGATTGTGGAATCCCCCATTAAGAGAAGCTTATCACTGCAACCTTTGAGAAACACACCGGACAAAGCACCAAACAATAAAAATATCAATCACATATTACGTGGAGGCAGAGCAAAACTCCATCTTCTCTCTAATCACTAAGATTCTCAGAGATTTATGTATTGCTTGCATTTTTGCCTGATACTTAAAGTTGTTTCTTCCGTTACAAATTATGTAGGCATATCCTGCCCTTGTGTTTTCGGTTCAGGATCTTTGACTCATTTGACTGTTGATAATCAATGAAACAAAATGAAAATGTCCTTATTTAGAACCCTCTGTGTCCGAGTCCTAGGATTTCAGAGGTCTACTCAGCACTGGTGATGGAACTCTATCTTGACTCCCTGTCCAGTCTCCTGTAGGGTGAAGGACCTACGTTTATGAAAGGAATGGCTGGAGCAAGGCTGCTTTCAGTGGCTTCGGAAGAGAAGACAACTAATTCGGTTGCCAAAGATTGAACTCATAACCAATTCTTCATTGACTTCGTTTTATTCCTGCCATGACATGTAGGACGAAACTGCCACTTAAGAAACCAGTGCAAGTAGAAGTAGTAGTATTTAAAACATCTAGGTCGTACTTAAATCTGAATCATTGTTGTTAGAAAGTTTCCTCATAAAATGATTAAAATCACCGTATACTGTGCAAGTTAAAATACCATGTGAAGATACAGATAGTAGTAGTAATGTCCGGTAACCAAGCTGTATTTGAATAGTGACCCTACAATTCAAAATAGCAGATAATATTTTGTGTTCTTGGAGTTATTTAACTCAGAAACCTCTACTCTGCTTGTATGCCTATTCAGCCAGGTTGGAGAAGCATCCACAAGAACTATGTGAGTTAGGCATTCCCTTATATAAGCACCTTAAAATGTCATTTGTGTCATCTTTCAGTCTGCCTTCCCACCCTAAACTTTAGAGAGGAGCCATTTCTTTTTATATTTACATCCCAGATTCCAAGTCAGTTCAGTTGTAGCCTTTAATGAACATTTATGCATATAATGCCTAAGCAACTGAGAATTCACTATCTGGTTTTATTTGCTTCTTTTTGCCATATATATATAAATAATGCATGGAAATGGAGCTGAAGTAAACAGGATGAAAGAAACATCATACAAATAAATTAATAAACTGGGACTAGTTAAGACTGCTGAGTGCCTTCATTAAACCACTAATAGTTTATAGGCCACAATTTGCATAATCAGAGATCTCTACATACATAACTCATGTAAAAGATTTCCAGAAGTGTATGGCATACCTAATTTAATTGATCACAAGGTTCTTATGGCTTCCTTCCTATGAATGGAATGATTGGCAGAATTTTACTCCTTATCAGTTGCTTAATACAGCCTCGCTTGTGTAGTTCTGGTGTTTTATATATGTTTTGTGTGGCTACCATGTGATTCTCTCAACAGCCTGTACACCACAGCTACGGGTCACTGATGTGGTTCTTGTGTTGTTCACGTGATACTTCTGCAACTCAGATGTGGCTCAGGATCACTGATGTGGTCTGTGCGTGTCTTAAAGAAATTTTTTCATTTGTTGTTGTCGTTTTTTCAAGGAGGGACTCACTTGGAATTCCTTACTCTGTAGGGTTTGGGGTTTTCTGAAGGTTTGCAACGTTGAAAAGAACAACCATACTAGGAGTGGAGGGACTGTTGTCATTGATGGAAGCTTGACAAAGGTACTTTGTCCCTGGCCTCATTTTTATTATATGACTACTGTGTTCTGCCAAGAAGACGAAGACCACCTACCTGCACATTGAAAAACACAGCTGGGATCTGTCTTTGTGACCCAGACACATGCCCTCTCAGCTTCTCTCTGTACTGAAGGAAAACATCACAACCCAGGCCAGAGGAAAACAAGCACATCCCCCCCCTGCTTTTTCTGTGGGAAAGATGAGCTGAAACCAAAGTTAATATATTTGAAAAAATCTGGGGAAAAAACAGAGCAGATTTTTAAAAAGTCATTCCTTTAGCCCCATCGGTATGCTACTTGCAGGAGTCTTACAAAGAAAACTTCTGTTGGAGTGGAGAAGATGGAAGGAAACCCATGTTATGCAAGACTTTAATTCCCCGGAGCTGGGAAAGGTGAAAGAATCAGGTCCCTCTACTCTTGGACTGTTTTCATTAGTTACCAAGGATGTTTATGCAATTGATTTAACCACTTCGTCAGGAATCCCCTTCATCTGTTTGATATAGTTAACACAAATCTGTTGAAGCTAATTTTAAGAAGCTGTACTGTTATATTATATCAAACCCATTCATGAAGAGAAGCAGAAGAGGAAGAAGAATTGATTTGTTTTTGTTCATTTTTTAATTCTCTAATTAAATTCACAACGCATCTCCACATTGTATGTGTCCTTCAACAGGCAGATGAACAACTAGACCCTTGTCCACTTGGTAGGAGCTTCACATCAAGAAAAGGCAGAGAGAATTCTTTACCCAGGATTGGCATTGGTATAAAAGTTAGCTTATTCTAGGGCTTGGGGGAATAAATGTACTGCATGACTTATTCTAGAAATAACAAAAGGAATATCAAATTGTAATATAGGTCTATGATCAACTGGAGACAAAGAGGTGGGTGGTAGCATAGGTTGGAGCCTTTCCTTTTCAGCAGCTGGAGCAATCATAGCACCAAACTAACTCCAGACGTAGAAGAGAGATTCACAGATGTAGTTCCTCTCTATTGAGGGGCTCAATTTTGTTTGACCACTGACCTCTAACAGGTTTGGAACTGTTAATAGTTAGCCAACTCTTCAACCATTGTCTTTTACTCCTGTTAACAGATGGGACCACAATCAATAATTCAAATTTGTTGAGAGGCAGCCTTAGTATGATGCTTCAGAGTTCAGTTAAAGAAGGGTATTCCCTCATAGACTACCAGATGAATGAGTTCTGATCAAAGTAGATTGATTAATTAATAGATTAATTGATGAGCAAGTAATTAATTGGTTCACAGAGTGGTCAGACAATTAGGTAATTTAACAGAAAGCACTAATAAATTGCTTAAAAATTTAACCTAATTCTGGATTAAGTCAATCAAAACAGCCAATCTATTTGAAGACTATCAATAATGATTACAGGGCAAATAAGAGCAAAGGGCAGGCCTAGCTGTGGGACCAAAGGATAAGATGTGGATCTCTTATAAACAGGAAGTTACTACAATTTCTTTTTTAATTTCTTATTTTTAATTAAAAAAAAATAATAAACCTTGGACCTTAAAGGTTTTTTGACTGAATTCTCTGGAATGTCTGAAAAAATCCTAAATAATTTAAAACCATGCTTGCTCTCTGCTTCTTTATCCTTGAAGAAAAAAGAATAGTCACTGCTTCAGTACAGGACCATGGTTTCTGTGATGCAAGTATGCACATACCTAATATGTGCTCTTGCGTTTCCCTCCTAGAACGGAAACTCCACAGGGGCCAGATTTGTGTCTGTCTTTTCTCATTGCTGTATTCCCAGCACTCAGTTTTCCAGGAGTATTCTTCAGCTACTTATATTCTAAATGGTTACTTTTTAAAAAAGCAAAACTTTTAAAATCACTCTAATGTTTTTGCAAGTCATTTAAACATTCCTTTAAAACATACTTTAAAAAACATAATTCTCTTGAGGTAATATTTATCTGTTTCTTTGTTTGCTAAAAAAAAAAAAAAGAGTCAATGCCTACAATATGAGCTGAATACAGACTCTGCATAGCATTCTTTCAAGTATTTTAAAAAGTCCAAATCATCAAGACCTCAATTGTGATGCTGCAATATATATTTTTTTAACTTTAAAAACCAGGGCTCTGTTTTTGAGAAAGCATCTTATGATAAATTTGTATTTGTTGGGTAGTAAGCAAAAATTATTGTTGAATAATAATTCTTGCAGTGATTGTAAATCATTTTAAAAATAGTTAGTGATGAATTAATATTAGGTACAAGAGCCAGGTGACTAAACTATTCCCTGAAGGAAAAATGCTCATCCAGGAGAGATGTTTTTCCTAAATTGCGTCTTGGTAACAGTGCAGGTCTTATACAGGTTTTTTAATTAAGTCACTGAACAAGTAGAAACAAGTCTATGAACTCATTATAGAGATGTAATATTTATGGCCTACCCAGGAGAACACATCTTATACCAAAATTCTTCTCAGATGCAAAATGTGTATGGCATTTGTTTGCATATAAAATTGTAAAGCAGTTCTCTAGAAAAATCAAAACAAATGTCTCTTTATACTAACCACAGAGATGATTATAATGAAAGACCCTTATGAAGGCCTAGAAAACAGCTTTCCATGCTTCTAATTAATCTACATCTGCATGTCTTACATAGACTTGGTCGGGAGGTCATGTAAATCCAACAGCTGGACACAGACTTTCAGATCCTGTTCAACTTATTTGCAAGATAAAGTGAAGATTTCTTCTGAACTCATTCACTTATGAAAACATATTTGCTTTAATGGAAAATTCTATAACAAAAAGGTCTTTCATGTGTTTAAGTCAATGTCTACATTTCAAGAAAAAGTATGTGTGTATGTGTGTTCACTATAAGTAGATTTATGTGTTATTATATATGTATGTATGTACACTATAAATGGATATACATATATATATATAATTAACTAGCCGTTATTTCAGTAAATCATATATCTTTTCATTTCACAAGCTCAAACCCAGCAGGTTTTACTGAATATCTTTAGGCTAAAAGCAGAATTCAGGTAACCCCTCTGGTTTTTATTTTGCCTAGTATTTGCCCTCTAATTATCCCGTCCTTTATTGCCAGATTGTTGACACATTTCTTTTACTCAACATTTTCATTGTTTTCAGCAGGGGGTTGGTCAGGAAATCTAGTCCACCACATTGCCATAATCAACAGTTACATTTTATGGGTTTTTTTTTAAGTAAAAACACTAAATGTGACATCACAAAAATGCATAATCAATTTACTACTCTCTCTGTGCTTATATATTAATATATCCCATCTCCAAAGTATATTCCCTTTGTAATGGGCAAGTTACTTACCTGTATGTCTCCTTCAAAGTGAAGATAATTATAATGCCCATTCTGTAGGTTTGTGGTGCAGTTTAAATGAATTAATACACATAAAATAGTATAGTGCTTGACATGACATTCAGCGCGCCGATAAAAGGCTAGCTGTTATGACCTTTACATCTATGCCCTTCAGGAAAAAACTTTTTGCGTGACTATTATGTCTCTCTGTAAAAAGAAAAACCTCTGCTCAGAGACACACTCCAACTTACTAATTTGAAACTAACAGAAGTCTGAATGCAGTTTGAGAGTTCTTTTCAACAAAATGCTAGACATTTCCATTAACCATTTAAGTGAAACAGTGAATACACAGGTAATGTGCATTCAAAATCAAGTAGTGATAGTAACATGAAAGAAAGATTAGAGGATGCTATGAAAAGAGAAATAAAGAAAGAGGTGGAAGCAATTAATAGATGGTTAACACGCTATTTCAGGATAGTTGTTTCTATTCTTAAGGCATGGTCTTCATGGCTCATAGGTAACTGTACATTCTGTACAAAGAATTTTACACACTTTAATACAGAAGGCCTTGACATCTCTGCTTTGTGTGACTTCTGAATTTAAACTATTGTGATACCTTATATTCTGAGAATCTGTGGATTTGAATAGGGGAGTTGTGAAGAATTTTAAGCCATAAGATTTATGTCATCAAGGCATAATAATACTCATTTCTAGGTAGAGAACTAATTTTGAGAGCTGTTTGGATCTAGGCTCTCAGAACAGTAAGTTCATGGAAGTCAAGGACAGTGGTAAATCGATGTTCTAAGAACTGCAGAGAATAATCTAATGAAGAGACACAAGCTCTCTGGATGTTCAGTTGCCATTTGCTGCCTCTGCTCTTATGGATGTTGATGACAATAATGATGAAGAAAGCCTTTATGCCCTTCATCACTGGGATGAAAAATAAATCTCTTCTGGTTTTATTTCCTTAATTTTTCAAAATGAATACTTCATGGATGAAAGGTGATTTAGAGACGGTACTTCTGGAAGCAGAGGGCTGTTCTTGCAGGTTGGGGACAGGCCCGTGTGGCTTGCCTTTGCAGCTTCCCACAGTGTTATGGAAAGACAAGTTACCCTTGGCCTGGAAAAATGACTCTCTGTCGCTCTCTGGATGTGTGCATCTTCAGCGCACAGGCTGCCAAAACAAACAGGCACCATCAGATTCCTTTCTACCTCCCACAGAAGAGTGGCCTTATTGAGGATGACCTCTAGGATGGGGAGAAAGGATTCATTCACCCATCACCACCTCTGCCCTCCCCAAATTCTTAGACCCCCTCACTTGAACTCTGCAGGGGATGCAGACAATCAGCAGAAGAATGTTTTTGTAAACAGCATTTTTTCAGACAGTCTTTCATCAGTGAAAAATGAAGACATGTCAGAGCCGTCCTCTGCCTGTGCTGCTGTGGAAAGGTTCAGGAAAGTTGGCATTTAAGCTGCCACCTTGCTGTTGGGCCTGGCATTTATAGACCTACATATTCAAGAAAATACATCTCATCTAAAGGTACTCATTAGCAGGACCTGAGATTTGCCCTTGCTGTTCAGTATGAAGTATCAGAATGTTAAGAGCTAGAAAAGATCTCAGAAATTAATTAATCTAACCCCTCTTTCCATAAAAAGCATGACTTGTTTGTGGCCTAATGATTCACAATCACTCAAGAAAATGCTTCCTATATGACATTTCTCAAATATTTTCATAAATTTATCACTCCCCAACCTTTTTTGAAAAACGTTTCCTTTAAAAGGCAATGGGCCTAGGTAACCTGCTAATAATTACAATGAGAAATTCATCCTGATGCATGCATATTATGAGACCAATGAAAAAATACTTTGAATGTGAGGAAAGAAAAATCCATTATGAAATATCTGCAATATAAGCATCATTATTATAACCATTTGATTCTAAAAGCATTTTTCTTTGGTCATGTTTTCAAACCAGTAAGCCAGAAGCAAATACTTTTCTCACGGCCTGATAGGTTCTAAGCCCTGAACTCCGTGCCTTGAAGAACCAGAAAGAAATGAGAGGCAGTTTCTTGCTCACAGAGATCTCCCAGAGGTGAAGGTATTGCAGCACATTCGTGAGTCAGAGAGGAGAAGAGAGTGATGTGCCACATCTCACAGGGTCTAACAGGACTGAGGGAAAATGGAGATCAAGGGTAATTGGGGAAAATCTTCCGGAAGAGATGAGATTTGAGTTTGACTATGGCTGCAAGGGGAAATCTTTTGTTTTTACTCCATTTAGCGTGGCCCTCAGCATAGAGGCTTTCTGAAGCATGAATTGGCATTAAAGAGCTCTTTCTGATCACCCTGCTGAATGAAACAGCCCAGCAAGGGAATAACATGGGTTTCACAGACCCCATGCCCACTAGTTATTGACTGGCTCTTCTGGTCCCTAACTGGTTGTGTTTCACTTACCAGTTCTGTTTTCTAAGGTTAAATGTGACCCCGATGGAAAGAAATGCAGGTTTAGAAACACTGATACAACAGTGAAGCAAACATCACGTGACGTGTTTAATCACAGTACTCCATAGCAATTTAGCCCCCATCCTAAGTGTGCTTTGCAGATTTTCCCCATATTAAGTTTTACATCAGCAGTTAGTACGTTAAACAACAAAAAGAAACTTTTGCAACTTAATGAGGATGTCACAATAGGAGCAGGAAAGCTAAATTCAGAGAACAAAAGGTCTTGACTAAAGTTTATTCAGCCCCCAAGCTTAGTGTATAAGGGAAAGCACTGTCTATGCCATCATGTGAAAGTATTTGTAAAATGATGCCACACATGCATAATTATACACACAGGTCAGCACACTCACCACTCTACCCAACAAATTTTCAAACTCGTTTCAGATCTATCCTATTAAGATATTGCATTCATCACTATTTATAAAATGCAAAGATATATACTTTACTGAAACCAGGGACAAAATATACACAAACACACATATATATCTGTGTATGTATCCCTTTATAGGGTACACACATATATACCTATAGAATAGCATATAACTCTATTTATAGTATGCACATATACCTGCATTTTCCTGAAATGTAAGTATTGACTTAAACACATGAAATACCTTTTTGTTACAGAATTAGCCATGGAAGCAAAAGTTTGCATAAGTGAATAATGGTTTCAAGGTTCAGAAGAAATCTCTACCTTACCTTGCAAATGAATTGACAGGATCTAAAAGTGATCACCTGTTAGAACCACAGAGGTGGCCTCTAGCCTGGGGCGTTGGTTAGCTACTGCTGTAGGTCAAATTACCCCAAAACACGTGACCTAAAACGCCGCTAGTCACGTATTATCTCTCAGTTTCTGTGAGTCATGAGTTTGCACAGAGGAAGTAGGGACAGCTTATCTCCAGTCCATGATGCTGGGGGGGCCTCAGCTGGGAGACCAGAAGCTGGAAGTGGAATTATTCGAAGCTTCTTTCACTCACGTGTCTGGCGCTTGCTGCTGGGGTTGGCCAGTAGCTTAGCTGGAGCTTCAATCAGACCATCTCCACATGGCCTCTCTCACAAATGGAGACGGGGCTCCCAGGGCAAGCATCCTGAGAGAAAAAGCCAGACAGAAACCACATGCCTTCTGTGCCCTGGCCTCAGGAGTCACGTAGAATCATTTCTACATACTATGCTGACTGGAACTTTCATAAGCCTCTGCCCAGATTCAGGTAAAAGTGGATATAAGTACAGATCAGTAGGTACTTCTCGTCAGGAGGAAAGGTGAGCAAGTTCTCTGGAATGGCTCTCAGAGGTCTTCGGAGGTAACGGGTCATGTTCTATTTCTGAGCTGAGGAAGAGGGATCATGTGAGCGTTCTCTCTGCATCCCTTCTCAAAACCCTCAAAACGTGCCTTAACATGTTCATCCCAAGGGATCACCGTTGTTCTAAAATGAAAGTTTACCCTTCTTAGTGTGTCATAACAGACTCTCCTCCAGCCCCTGCCCATCTCATCCGTCTTATCTTTCACTTTCTATTCTACACCTGATTTTTATCACATGGCAATTTTTTAATTGTGGGGAAAAAAAAAAAGGAGGACCACACAGAACAGGTTGATGACCCAAACTGTTCCATTTTGGACTGGTTTAGCTTCTATTTGTGTACTTGGCTGTTGTTACTGTTGTGCTTCTCAGCCCTCCTTTGTCCATTCCTTGAGAGTTAAGCCCTGAGTACAGTCCCAGAATTGATGGTGATTCTTCAGGTCTTTCCTGGAAGCTCGAGAGGAAAAATGTGTTTTGCACATTTGAAAAGTTGGAAAAAGCTATTCAGGCTCTGGGTTTATTCAAACCACTGATTTCTAATTTGTAAAATTCTTCAAATGGTGCTGGACATAGAAAGCTGTACTAAAAGTTTTGAAGGTGTTTACTTCTCTGAATGATGCATGTGCTTTGGGTCGTTTCCTTGAAGGGTGCTTCTGGTCAGCACCACTTGTGCTTGACCTTCTCCTTGGCTAAACATACATCCCTGAGCTGAATTTTCGGTCAGATCATATTCCTTATATTCCAGCCTGTCAACCAGTGCTGGTTGTGTGACGCTTGCATGCCAGGCACTGTGCTAGGCCCTTGGTATTGTCTGGTAAACAAGATTTCTGTTGTTCCTGCCACTATGAAGTTACAGTCAGGTGATTACACAGGAAGCCTTTGTTTTGTTGTATTTAAATTAAAAAAAATATTTTATGATTGTCTTGAAAATTTATAAAAGGATAAATTCCTTTACAACTTCCTCCTTACACTTTCTTAGTGATAGTTTGATTATCTGATCCATCTACAGACATATGACAGATTTTAACTGAACAGGAAGTACAGAGAATAAAAGAAAAATCACACGGGAAAACAACGCTAGAAACTTATTACTAAATAGGCCTGCGTGATTATGGGTTGGTCAGCCACTTCTTCCATGGGTTAAAAATGGTGGTTCATGAAATGAGAAAGGTTCAACGGCAGAGTCATGGGCCTTAAGTTTCTTGTATAATGTACATTTCAGACTGGATGTCTTGGCTTCTTTTATGTTTGAGAACATCTTGTTTCTCAGCCACATAGAGTAAACATAACATTTAATAAGAATTAATCACAGTTGATAAAGTATTGATGCCTTTTAATGCCACAAGACATTCAGGAGCTGGTTCTAAGATGGTTGTAGATATTTACAGATGCAAAGATGATAAAAATTCATGCTGCAGATTTTTCTATTTGTAGGAGACACATAATTTCTGTGCATCAGTTGTACAAAGAAGCAAAGTAGTTTGAATGGTTTTTACTTGTTTTTGAATCTTCTTTTCCCAGTCACAAACGACACTACTTCTCTTATTTCCAAACGTTCTTCCAAATAGTGGAGGGAAACAAAGGTATTCAATAAAACTGAATGGTTGTAGCAATCCTAAATATATCCACTCTTTATTTCTTTTTTTGGAATTGCTGCAAAACAAGTGTAGTCTACTAAGTTTTGGAAATTTGAGTGGTTCTCAAGAAATATTCCCTCAGGTAAAAACAACAGTAAAAGAACATAAAAATATTCTTATAAATCAGTACTTGACTGGTTTTGCTCTCCTGTAAAAATAAAACTCATAAAAAAATTGACCTGAATTCAGTATTTAAGCCATTTTTCATATAGAGATCAATTTTCCAAGTAACTTTGAAGCAATTTGGAAGACATTTCTACCTTAATTAATTTTCCTAAGAGTTTGATGGAAATGTTAACCTTCTTAAACTAAGATCCATTCCACAGTTTTTTCTAATTATCTATTTATATACTCTATACATTTATGTGTGTGTATATATGTGTATATATATATATATATATATATATATATATATATATATATATATAACACAATATTTATTTATAAAAGGACAAGGTAGATCTGAGAGAGAAAAATGGACAGTTTATTTTCCTGTCTCTGCTCCTAAATACTATCAAAACATCCTCTTTTACTGCCTATTCAAACATTGTCAAATTACTTAGCAACAACAGCATATATTTGGGACATATTTTTTTAGTTACCACATCAGCGTCAGGGATAAGAAATACTATCAGGTATGTACCTTCCAAAAATACCACATTATCAAAAAAAAATAATATTGCACCAAGTAGGTCAGCCATTCATTAAAGTCTGGGATAACAGCAGTCACAGACTCGTGTCAAGAGAAAGCAGGCCTGGCACGGTGGAGAGAAAAGCACTTTGTCTGCAGCAGACCAAACACTGAAGTTTGGATACGGAAGAGGAAATTGCTCCCTCTTGAAGGTTTTTTTTTTTTTTTTTTTTTTAATATTTAAGCATTTATTCACTTGACAAATATTTATTAAGTGTCTACTACACTAAAGATACCAGGCCTGGGGGGAGGGGAATGGGGGGCTGGTGTTCAAGGGGTATAACGTTTCAGTTACGTTGGATGAACAAGCTCTAGAGGTGGCTGGACAGCCTGGTGCCTGTAGCTAACAACACTGCATTGTGCTCCTCAGAACTCGTCAGGAGGGCAAATCTCCTGTCAAGTGTTCTTACTGCCAAAAAAGTAAGTAAGTGAAAAATGAAAGGACGCAAGGAAACTTTAGGAGGCGTTGGTTGTGTCCACTGATTGTGGTGATGGTATCACGGGTGTTGGCCTATGTCCAAACCCATCAGATTGTGCACATTAAAAATGTGCTATTCTTTGTATATCAATTATACCTCAATAAATCTGTTAAAAAATGTAAAAAAGAAAAAAAAAGATACTGTTCTGGCATTTGGGATATAGCCGTAAAAAACTGCCTTCATATATGGTACTTTCTAGCAAGGGAGAGAGAAGATCGACATCATAGAGTATCAGTTAGTCCTATGCTGAAATTGCAGGTGACACAGCTTCAAGTTCAAGCTCATTGCCACCATCACCATCACACCCGTCAACCTCAGCATTAGCATCACTGCCTTAAAGTGACTTTTATTCAACACTCACTTGAAGGGCCACTGGGTCAAAACATAAATACAAAACAGAAACAGACTTATAGACACAGAATACAAACTTGTGGTTGCCAAGGGGGCGGAGGGTGGGAAGGGACAGATTGGGATTTCAAAATGTAGAACAGATAAACAAGATTATACTGTATAGCACAGGGAAATATATACAAGATCTTGTGGTAGCTCACAGAGAAAAAAAAATGTGACAATGAATATATATATTTTCATGTATAACTGAAAAATTGTGCCCTACACTGCGATTTGACACAACATTGTAAAATGACTATTACTCAATAAAAAACTGTTTAAAAAAAAACTGCACAAAGAGAGTTAAAAGGTGCACTCTCTTAACTCTTAAGGTATTTCATGCAGGAGAACTTGCCACAAGTCAACAAAAGAACATCTGATTGTTACGCAAAGCTAATCTGTAATCAAGGGACACATGAGTATTGGTAATTAGTATTCTAGAAGGTGAGGTGTTACAGAAGGTACAAATAAAGAAAGAATAGGAAGAGATATGGAGACTGTCTTGTTCCATGGGTCATAAAGTGACTTCTTCAGATTTTCACCAATGAAGAAACGGCTTTCATTTAACTCAAGGTGTGGCCACGATGTTTCCCCTTGCTCAGTTATTCTAAGAACTCTTAGGTAATCATTTGCCACTTTCCATTGCTGCAGAGCCAAAGGCCGGCATGAACAGGGCAGATTCCTTCCTCGAGTGAAGAAGGCCCATCCTAGCCGATGTTTATTGTTCCCACTGATTCCGTCTTGCTTGCAAAGAAAGGTCCGGTCTGGAAAGCTATTGACTTTCCAGCTTAATCCTCTCAGAGGCCTGGAGGGGCTGCGCTGTTTTGTTTTTGCCATTTCTGTACCCAGTCCCTCAGGTTCATTGCTGAGGTATGTAGTTCGGTTGCCCACACACACTGGGGATAGGGTATCAGGGAAATCACAAACAGAAAACAAAGCAGAGCTGGTCTCACTTGAACTGAACCTGAGTCCTGGCAACCCTAAATCTTCCTGCCTGGGCCATTAATCCAGGTTCCACAAGATGACCTTGCAAATTCAAGTGATAATGATCAGTGGACTTCTTTAAAATTTCTGAGAAAGAATAAAATTGGCACAACACATCTCTACTTGGGCCGAGTCTGATATCAGGGGATGTCACAGGGCAGTGCTGGTCAGACAATGGATTAGCGTTCCTTAGGTCACTGCAGGGTACAGTCAGGGACAGCAGTGCGTCCTGTGGTTCACTGGGCTGCAGCTAAATGCTCTGGGTGAGGGAGTTCCTCAGGGTGAAGTAGTCAGCAGGAGAGGAAAGGAAAATATAAGTATTCATATCGAATGAAAATATAAACCTGGAATCAACCACAGAATAACCCATTGTATTATCAGAGTAATTAGCTATCCCCCAGTGGCTCTCAAGGACTCCAGGTGATGGGAAAGAGAGCAGGTCAGTTTAGCTGGAGGGGAGGAGACTAAGAGAGAAGCAGAGAACACAGTCAGCTATCCAACCCAGAGAGGTCACAGTTGAGTGGTATGCAAATGAGTGATTCTTTGGGCAAAAAAAAAGATACCACTAGGAGATGGGGTCCCCTGCAGGAAGAGGAGACACGTGCCACAATGGAGAGCAGTTGTCAGAGTGGGATGGAGATCAAAGCCACTCTTTCCTCTTTCTTCATTTTGTGTGACACGAACTGGTGAATTTTCAGTTTTCCCCTGGACTCTTAACAACCGAGATACACTCTTGATGCTCATGAAGACTCGAACAAGGAGAAAGATGAAAGCATACAATGCAGAAACCAGGAAAGTCCTTCTGCGGCCAAAGGGCAAGGAAACAGATCTAATAGGAATGAGCTGCACACATCTCCCCAAGCCACATAGTCTTTTCTGGGCACACTCAAAGACTCAGCTCCTTGTCTTCTACAGGAAAGGCATATCAAGCCTGCCAGTAAAAGTACTTACTGTGCACTCTACGAGACCCCGATTCCTTCCCAGAGGGTCCAGCTCTGTGCTAAAAAGCACAAGGAAAAGCAAATGGTTTGGAAAGAAAAGTTGTTGATGTCTCTTTTTCCCAAAGGTACTTCAATCCGTAAATGAACACACACAATCTGTGTTTATTTTCTTTTAAATATATTTTTGAAAATATTCTGTGATCCAAACTATGTGTTTTCAATTCTGCTCGCCATTCCCCTCTTTTATCCATATTCATAACCACGCACAAACTTTCTATTCATAGCTCACTCGGCAGTATAAATTCTGGCGGCCAGGAGGAATTTCCTGGTGTGGCCTGCATCTGGTAATCCTTTACCGGAGGCCTGGCTCCGAATCAACACTTGCATTCCTCCGATGGCTCAGGTTAAATGTAAAGGAATGAGGTATTTGGGTCTTCCTTCAAAAAATGAACTGCATTTACACGTCCCGGGAAGGATTGGACAGTGTGTTCATAAGCTCTTGCTAGCTTCAGGAATGTCTAACCTGATTTCCTGTCATAAATATTTCCCTTAAAAAAAAACTTTTGAAATATGCCAGTTCAAACTCGGTGTGGACCCTCCTAGCACCAGCTCTCTGTGGCAATGGGAAACCAGCACCACAGTCCCTGGTGCCAAACACAGAAGGTCATGGGCATCCTTGCTGTCCTCCTCTTCATCCTCAGTGTGAGGGAAGGTCATCCCCCACAGGGCTTTCTTCTGGGTGGTGGAGGTGGAATTGTGGGTGGTAGCCCAGTGCGTGTGTGCAGCTTGGAGAGAAGGCATGTTTACTAAGGGATGACTTCAAAGCCGTCTCACAGAGGAAGTATCTGTCCCCATGTCCACCCCTGCTCCGGAGAACAGGCTTTTCGTTTCAGGTAGGCATCTCAGTGGGATCTCTTTCCTTTGCCAGCCCCTTCCCTCTCACTTTGATGAGGTGACACTGGCTCATCACAGGTTCATCCTGGTGCCCAAGTATGGAAGGTACCATCCAATCCGTGCCTGCGGGCTGATATCTGAGATGATTCAGCCTTTGGGGGTGAGTGGAGTGGCCTCCTAGGTTAAAACAGTGAGCCCAGGGTGTTTTACTTTCCAGAGCTCTTCACCCAGCCTCATCCTCCCGCTTGGCATTCATTCCTGGGGCTGTCAGTGAACTGAAACTGAGAGGCTATGCAAACACCCACAGGAGAGTGAGGCGAAGGAAGCACACGGGTTGTGTCGCTGGTTTCTTGCTCTTTGCCTTTCCTCGTGTGGCAGTCCTAGCCTGGATAAGATATCCTTCTGTTTGCTGTGATTTGACGTAACTGGGAATGTAAGGTCAACTTCGGGAAGGAAGGAAAGAGATGTAGTTAAATCCACTAGGAAGCCGCCACAGAGTGCTCCTTCTTTCTGATGGTAAACAGAAGCAGGACTGGGGTGTTTTTATCACACATTTCCCAGATGCAGTTCTCAGGTTTCCCGCAATGCAACTCAGGAAAATCCTGTTTTTACTATTAAACTTGGATTCATTCATGCAGAGTTGTTGCAATCGCTGTTTTGAGTGTTTTCAAACTGACGGGCATAATGTTAATAACATAGACCAAAGCCAGCTGTGTCAACAGAGGCCAAGAAATTGTTGAATGGCCAACTCATCGATGATATTTATAACTCTCGCATGTAGATAATGTGTCCGTATTGTCATAAACAAGTTGGGCCAGGTTGATCTACACTCTGCATATACCAAAGATGGCTTCATTGATAATCTTCATATGAATAACTTGGGAATGTGTCTTTTTCCAGAACAAATCTACATTCTGCTTCATTCACCAATTGTATACCAAATTGTCTACTCAACTGTGTGTCTAAAAAAGGATTAATGAGCACCTACGTTTTCTGGGAACTTTGTGACACACAGGGGATACAAGATACAGCTCTCTTCCTTAGTGAGTAATACAGATGAGCAAACCAATGAGTACGATACAATGCGATACATATAAATTTGGAGATGTGTGTAAGGTGCCAAAGAAGCATGAGGGATATATCCATGTTGTATTGGGAAGTGGAGCCTCGAGAAATTTCTTTGTAGAAGAAAACTTTAGTTGACTCCCAACTGATGAATAAGATTTACCAGGCTGGGATGGAGCAAGTTGTGTGGTGGGTTGCTCTAGCCGGTGCAAAAGCATGCATATGGAAAAGCATTAAGAATCTGAAGAAGCCACAGTGTGCTGAGACTGGCCATAGTATGTACTTTGGGAACCCCCAGAGCCAAAGTGGGAAAATGAAGTAGAGGGTTGATTCATGCAAACTCTTTGATTCCACTTCATGGGATTTGCAGTTATCCTGACATCAACACCTTCCTTGGGAAGCCAAGGCAAGATTCTATCAGAAGAATGATCTACAGTTATTATTTTAGAAAGATCATTCTGTCAGTAACATTGAGGACTGATTAGGAAGAGAGGGGCCAGAGCAGACTTAGGGAGGATACCAAGTAGCTATAGAGATTGGGTTTCAAATAAAAAGAACTCTAGAGTTCTGAAGGGGAAATATACTATAATGTTCAGTGCCCAGTTTGGGGGAAGGGTAGGTACCTGAGTGAGGGAAATGTCAAGAATGGTAATAGGTTGGAGATTTTACCCTACTTGCAAACTAACAAGTTAGCTAACAGCAGACATGAGTCTCCTAGGTCAGAGATGAAGGAGAGTTTAGTATGCATAGCAATAGCAGTTGTCAGATTATCTGCATGTTTGTGCCAGTCCCCTGAGCCTCCATGTCCACAGAGTGACAAAAAGAAGGGTCAGATGACACTTGCACACACAGCAGATTACATTACTGGAAAGAACCCTGCATTTAGAGAGCCCCTAATTTTTACCATCAACATTAAGCATGCCTGCCCTTTACTCTGGAGGGAGATACAGTCTATACCTTCCAAGACTCTAAACAAATCTGCATATTGCTCCAGAGAGAGACCCTACTTCTATCTTTCGAGACTCCTCACTCTACAAGCTCTCTTGCAAAGACAATCTGGAACAATGGACACCCTGTGCCTTGCTTGGCAAGACCTACATAAATGCAAGATACACATAGAGACCTGTCTCACAATGGCAAACCCAAGGAAGAGAAGATCGATAAGATGAAGAAACTGCAGGAGGGGCAGGAGAAGATCTGGTCTCCTGAATGTATCAAAACTGAAATGGTAAAGAACATAACACAAATGAAAGTCAGTATTTCAATCATATGTGACAATAGTTAACCTCTAAATTCATTCAGAGTTTAGATTTCTCTGCTCAGTGCTGTAGTGATGAGTTTCCTCAACTAGTATAGTCCTTTCTGGAAGAAATTCAGAACTGTCGCCAAATTTGAACAAATAACCAGCTTGACTATCTTGACAAACCCGTCCTTCTGGTCTTCTAAGAACAATGAGACTAAGAGAAACCATGGCAAGAGCAGAATTAGAAGGAAAGGCATAATTCAATCTTTGACAATTTAACTTTATGAGAACTGTAGATCATACTTGAATTTTCTCAGACCACGGACAGGAAGAGTTCCAGGATGTTGTCACTCATACGGCATCCTCCAAGCTAAAGGAAAGACCACTGAGTTTGTCACGAACTGAACCAGGATTTGGGAGACCCTCATACATCTATTCCCAGCCCCACTGTAGCACTGATTTCTCAGAATTGTAATATTTTTGGCCACAATTGTTCAGCTCTTCCAATAAACCACAAAACTAGGGAGTGTCATCTTTATACTTTTCTCACACTTATCTTCAGTCTGATTATGTTATATAAATCAGAAATGAGAAGTCAACTTATTTCATGTTTAATCTTTGCATTTTAAAAGCTCCTTGGTCCTCCGTACCATATATCTTGGATATCATTCAAAAAACATCAAATTATCTTCAGAAATTAAGTAGAAAGGCTCAAGCAATTTCTACAAGTAAAACTTAGAGAACCGTATTTATGTGCTATTAATATTTTATTCATGGATAAACATAATCTCCTCAGACCAAAAAAAAAAAAAAAAAAAAAAGAAAAAGAAAAGAACTGCTCTGCTCTAATCCATGTTTTCTTTCTTAAGGTCATAAGGCTTTGGTTACTTCAGTGGAACGATAAATTGCTTTCAAAAGAAAATATTGGCCTCACTATCTTAATCTACAGATTAAGTATAAAATTTTAGTTGCTCTGAATTTTAACAGCCCAATTAACATTTGTCTTGCTGCTAGCCTTTTTAAAGATACCATCTATTTACATGTGTCAATGTTTTGCAGTTGCTATAGCTTGCCTAAGCCCCAGGGATTATGTCACTAAAACCACTGCGGCATTATAAAGCGATTTTGGTATTACACAGAGAACAATCAGTGGCTTTGTGTACTGCCACTGACTTCCTTAGGAGAATCCAGGGTCTAGAGTTTTGCCAGTGAGGGGGATGGTAATAATAAAAACAAAATTGACAGAAAGGGAGGGGTGTTTAGACACCTGAATAGAACGATGTGGAGCAGGGATGTGGAGATTTATCAGGATTTTGTTAAATCCAATACTTCTTCCCTAAAAGGTTCAGCTATTGTATTAGTTTCTGAGGGTTGCTGTCATAAAGTACCTCAGACTGAATGGGTTAAACCACAGAAATTTATTGTCTCATTATTCTAAGGGCTAGAAGTCCAAGATCAAGGTGTCAGCTGGTTTGGTTCCCTCTGAGGGCTCTAAGAAAGACTCTGTTCCGTGTCTCTCTCCACTCCTGGTGGCTTGTCAGGAATTTTTGGCATTCTTTTCCTGTGAATACATCACTCCAACCTCTGCCTTGATATTGACGTGGAGTTTGCCCTGTGTGTCTGTCTCCAAATTTCCTCTTCTTAATAAGGACACCTATTGCCTATTGGAATAGGACTCACCCTAATGACCTCATTTTAACTTGAATACCTCTGTAAAGACCCTATTTCCAAATTAGGTCACAGCCTGAGGTACTGGGAGTTAAGACTTCAACATGAATTTTTGAGGGGACATAATTCAACCCATAACAGCTACTAATACCCAAACCCCAACTTTAACAGTCAGTCCTCTTTTAATGCGTTTGGCTCTTTTCCCCAGAACCTATAATGTCTTTCAATGACATACATTAGCCAATAAGAAACAAGTAACACTCTAATGAACATGGTTGATTGAAAAATCACTTGTTTCTCAATCTTATATTTCAGACTTTCAGACACAGTTTTTTTCTTTTCACATGAGCAAGAATAAAATTCTAACTGAAGTGAGATCATAGTTTGGTGCATTACCACTCTCAACTTCCATCTAGAATGTCAAACATCAAGTAAAAGATACTGAATTATGCACTTAATTATGTCAAATTGCCTAGGACTGTTCTCAGCACATGTAAGATTCTTAATAAATATTGGTTAACTTTATTTAAATATAGCAGTTATAAATCTCAAGCTCCATAAATAATTATTTTTGTATTGTCTACAAACTAGACTAATTCCTTTACAAAGTTCCCATCTATTGGGTCAGAAAGAAATTCCATTTTAATAAGATTCTAGGTTTTTTGCCCAGACACATCTTGCTGAACTGTCCCCATCTCTTTCCAGTTCAAAAGAAAGCTTCTTCTTAGCCTGTTCTTTTCCAAATTACTACCTCTGACCTCAAATATTATTTGAGAAATAGATTTTATGCCACAGTATAATCAGAACCTGATTCATCAGCAGTGAGAAAGCTTGGTCTCCTTTCTTTTAAGACAAACAAATTTTAATATTCAAATCTTCCAAGAAAGTAAGAAGAAAATTTGTAGTTTAATCTTCTAGCAAATTAAAGAAAGGGGAGAAGACAAGGGAATTATGTTGCTCTAATAAAATTCACACCCAGGCTAGGCTTGACTATAACCTACCTGAGGGCAAGGGTCAGACCTGTTGAACTCATCTCTTCATGCACAGTGAGTTGACGAGTGAATGAATAAAAGTAGTTCTTTACTGACATGGTAACAGGGAAAGCTCTCAGGAATCCTGATGGCAAAAGTCGGGGGATAGGCAATGTATTTGAGTTCAAAGGCTCACATTTCATCGTGTGATGACTCACATCCCAGTTCCAGTTCTCTGTTTCACCCATTTTGACCCCTGGTTTCTGCTTTTGTAAAATGAGATAAAAAACCTTTCAGAATTCTTGTGAAAGTTAGAGATAATTTATCTCAACTGCTTGGTACTTAAAAGTGCTTCACACATAGGTAGTTGTGGGTTGTTTTTATTATTATTGTTCTGTTGTTGCTATTGTTTTGCATTCCCAACAAATCGTATAGAGTTTGGCACAAACTTGCTGCTCAATAAAAGGTTAACGGTGGAAAGCTGAAGCTTCCTTCTGTCAGATAGCATGGGTCTACTGAACATTAAACTTTCACAATAAGACACTGTGGTAGATAGCATAACGGCCCCCCTAAAAAAAGATATCTGTGTCCCAACCCCCAGAATTTGGATATGTTACCTTATATGACAAAAAAGAACTTTGTGGGTAAGATTAAGTTAAAGACCTTGAGATGGGGTGGTATCCCGATAGACCCAATGTACACTTACAAGAATCGTTATAAGAAGAATCAAGAGGGTCAAGAATCAGAGAGATGAGGGAAGAAGAAGCAGAGGTTGGAGTGACCTTGGAAGACGGAAGTCCAGGCGGCAGAATACCTCTAGACTTCAAAAAACATAAAAAAATCTTCTGATATTCCAGGAAGTGATTTCATGATGAGAGAGAAAGACCAACCAGAATCGTGGCAGATCACTGAGTTAGGTTCCAGCTCCAGGCGAGGACCAGTTTCCCAGCCACACTGAGCCAGCTTGGGCAGCCTACACCATGGGAGGTCCTTCTGTATCTACACTCTGTGGGATATCTTCCTATAATCCTTTTGATTTTTTTTATTAAATTACAGTTTATATGGCTTGGTTTGACATCAAGAAGACTGCAAGAAAGATGAGACATGATGATCCAGAGTATAAGATAAGGTCCAGATAAGGAGGTCAGACAATCACCAGTGTTAGGCAGGCAGGTAGAGTAGCCGACAGGACAGGAAAGGGCGGTGTGCAGGCTGCTCATTAGAGAGGGTCTGCAGAGAAGAGGAGAAAGGGTCCAAATTCCATGGCGATTTGTATGGCAGAGTCTTCCTAAAGGGATAGCTACAGTATTTGTTTGTCACTAGCAATGTTGAATATAAAGGGAACCGGACACAGCTAACAGTGCAATGGGAAGAAAACCAAGAAGGTGCCGGATCCTGGAATCCAAGCAGAGAGTGTAAAGGGGTGATCATTCATGTCAAATGCTGGTAATAGGTGAGATAAGAAGCAGCCTGAGTGTAGCCCAAGATTTACAGCTGCTCTGTTTAAATAAAGCTAATTCATAGTTAACATAAGCATCTCTTTTATGCCCTGACAATGCTGGGCACTCAGGCACATAATGAAACCCAGAAATTTTACTTGATAGTTCCCCCTCTTCATTATGAGTGGGGGGCTGCAACGCACTAGACTTCTGCTTTCCCTGGGATTAACTCCTTCCTGCCCTATTACTCCTCACCCTGTGCTGGCTCTACTCCAGTTGCTATGTACACTTTGCTTTTTTCCAAACAGTTCCTTCCCATGTACTTTTCTACTTCATGTTCCTCTGTCTTCACCCTTGGCCACCTAGCCATCCTTCAACCAAACTCAAGTGTCTCTTCCCCTACAGGAATGGCCTTCTTCTTCCTTTATTCTTGACTAAAATTTATTAAAGACAACCCTGTGCAGCAGCCAAGCGACCATGTTCCATGCATGTTCTCAATGAATGCTCAAAACAACCCAAGGGATAAGGTCCTGTCATTATTCCCACGGTACAGAAAAAGCACAGAGAAAATAAATAATTGGCCCAAGGTTCACTTACTATTAAGTCATTGAGCTAGGTTTGCAGTCTAGGTCTTCTGACTGAGTTCAGAACTAGGGATCATAACTACCACCCTCTCCTCCCATTCCCCCTTCATTTCCTTCCCTCCCCACTCCCTGCCCAGAGAGCAGCCTGCTTGCTTTCTACCCACACATGCTCCCTCCATCCTGGCACTAGGGTACCCATCAGTGTACGTCCTATGGTGTTCGTTAGGCAGCTGTATGTATGTGCCCCCCGTTAGCCTCTGAACCTACAGCTTCTCTCTTTTCCTCTCCAGGGTACTGTCTGTGCAGGGTGTAGGTATGGATACATAGAATCTATACAGTTCTTAGTGTTTGTTGATATGTTTCTCTTTTCCAGAGAAGAAAAACCTATGTATTTTAGGCTTAAAATTCAGCCTAACAGTAGAGTTTTCCTATTGTCACATAAAACAAATACGTTAATAAGACGTTTCCTTCTAATTTCAGTTTGACCATATGAGCTCCCAGGGTGACATTATTTAACTGTTGTGTTTTTTCTTTTCTAACTGGAGAGTTATGATGGAAAAAAGCACAAGAAAACAGATTTTGACCAATACTTTGATGCAGTCGATGCTACTTGTAAAGAAGTGCTCATATTCCAAAACCTGAGGGTTCAGAGTAAGCACGTGAAATAAAGCAGAAGGTGAAAAGGATGTTTTTCAACATGTTTGCTTCCTATGTGGCAGGAGATACACTCCTAAAATCACCAGTTCTGTACTAAGATGGCTGTTTTTAAAGTCATGAAGTAAAAGGTGTTTATATATTTTTCCTTCTCAGGCAGAGACCTCTATTCCATTACTAAGACAGTATTTTAACGAAAATTTCATCAGGTGTTGGCAAGGTAGGTCTGAACCCTGAGCCCTTAACCAAAAAAGATAATTTATGCACATGTGTTTGCCAATATGAGAATTATATTCTTTTTTACATCTATCACGGTAAATAAGCCATTTTGAAGTTCCGTAGACAGAAGCACCACCTCCCCGCGGCCCCGCCTCCCGACCGGATCTTCTAAACGGCCCCTTCCTACCGCCAGCCCTACGCTGTGAGATGGCCCTGCGTGCCCCGCAGGCACCGACCTGCGCAAGGCCATGGTGCCTCGGACCTTCGCTGCAGGAGCTCTGCTGTCTTACAGAAATGAAAAGTGCAGTCATCCCTCACCACACAGACCCTGCAGGGAACGCCGCTGTGGACACACGAGAGTCAGTACGGTATTTACTCCCCGAAGTGTCATATGTCAGTTTCAAAAGTAACTAATTTGAGTAGAAATCTTGCCAAGCAGCATTTTATATTTTCTTCTTCTTGACCCAGTAATCAAGAGTCATTTGAGATTTTCTTCGTCACTTTGTATCACCCGTGGGTATATTTCTTAATCAGCTCTGCTGCAAGCGTATAATGATTCTGGGGTTTATTAAAATTGATAAGGATTTGGGCCCCTGCACTAAATTTATAAAACGTGGGAGTTTTTTTCCGTTTAGCTTTTTTCTCATCATTTCCTGTGGACACACTCTCTTCTGTCAATAGAGAAGTCAGTGACTGCAGATCTGAATTGCTTTGGGTTTGGAAACCACGTATGTCCATAGTAACAGTAGACAAGTTGTGTGATACCGTAATAACTGTGATGTATGTGCAATAACAGTACATACAGTTGAAGTGAGGGCCAGCTGTGCCCTCCCAAGAATCCGGGAACTTGCTTTAGTGCCTTGACTTGGTGTGCACTTTTTAGCAGCTCACCGCTGCTATATATTTTTTTTATTCCTAGTTCGCAATATATTCCAAATATATAAGGTTGCCAAATAGATGAGTTCCTTAATATACCAGGTGCTGAAGCAATGAGCTCGTTTATCTCATACCCATACAATTATGTTCATCTGTAGAGTTCAAAACAGAGCTTGTACGATGTGGTGAAGACTCTGGGCTCTGTAACCTGACCTGGCAGCTTTCATAGCCTTTCTCAACCACTTAGCAGCTGTGTGAATTTAGGCAAGCTGTTTAACCTTTCTGTGCCTTGATTGTCTTATCTATAAAATAGAGGTAGTAACAGTCCCTAACTCCTGGGGTTACTGTGAGGATTAAATGTGTGGAGTCCACAGCACCAAGCTTAGCACATACTAAGCATTCAGTGAATGTTAGCTTTTATTAACATTAATATTGCAAGCCTGGAATTGGGGCATCCTTGGTGTTTAACTGAGTCAGGACAGGTGCTCCACATCCATGATCCATCTTCAATTCCACTTTCTGCAAAGACATTTTCCAAATGTAATAGACCCTCTCAGTAAAATACCAGGGAGACTTTGAGCTGTTTTCCTTTTCGTGCTCATGCTGCTGTATCTGCAATTGCAGTTATGGATAAAAGCCCTGAAGAAGGCAAGAACCATTGTGTTGATCACCATGACCTAAAGCACGGAAGACCGACCAAACACTAGTTTTGAATTGAGAACAGACACATATTTATAGATGAGGCAGCTCTTTCACTCAGAAGTCATATATATCAGTTACCTCTTGAGGAATATCCCTAATTAATTGTAATCTCACAGAGGAACACTTACCCTGGGAGTGAGTGATGTTTACCAGAAAAATTAAGTTTTCTAAGGACTTTTTTGGGAGCTGCTAATTCTCAGCTCTGCAAATCAACAGAAAAAACAAGCACTTCAAAGAATGTGGCTCTCAGTAATAGGAGCAGGATTTTCCTTTCATGCCCAGACCTTTCTCTGGGAGGAGGAAAAGCAATACCCCGCAGGGGATTCTCTGGGTCGACTTCCTCCAGGGCTGCCCTGCTCTGGCAACGCGTGTTGACAGCCCAGATGGAAAATGTTGAAACACTTGGGTGCTTTTCCAACTACATCAAGCTGAAGCCTGTGGAATATCTCTCTGACATAACTACCCTTTCACATGCTCTTCCAGTCTCTCAAGTGAAGAAGAGGGGATGTGGATTACATGGCCAGTGATAACTAGTCTGTCTGGATCTTTGGTTACAGTGTATAGTACTTGGGCAGTTCACGGTCTATGAAAATATTCAAGGACTCAACTCAGAAGTGTGTGATGGCTAAAGAAGAAAAGTCGCACTTGGTAGGGTGTATATATTGTGTGGTTACTTCTAAAGACAAAATTCCTCTCTGAGGGAGGCTTCAAAAGTAAAAGAGTCTTGTGTTAGTTAAGGAGGTGTGAGGAGACACATTGCTGTCTTGGGAGAGGGAGGAACCCGGCCTCTGAAGAGAGTACTACAGGCAGGTGCCAAGTTTCCCGATTTGAAAAGAGGCCCTACCACCACTCCCCCCGCCCCCCACCCTCCCACCCCGCTTTACCTCCTCCGAGGGGCTCGTCTCACTCCCTCAGCCTCTCCTTGCTACAAGACAACCAAGCTAGACTGGACTCCTTGCGCCACCTGGTGGCAATATCTAAAAACGTTTTAAAAGGGTGTTTATGTTTTCTTTTACTCAGAAATATTCCCAAAGCCTTCACGCAGCTTTTCCTTTTCTAATTAAATAAAGTTCTAAAAAATTTAAGAAAAGTAAAATTTTTTCATGCTATTAACTAGTGTAACTATTTTGTATTCTAATAGCATGGGTTGTTAAGGATGATTTATCATTCTTATTGGTGTATTTTTAGTTTTGTGCTGCTGATTAGCAATGAACACTTATGATATAAACTTCTTTTTCACTTGGAAAAAATATCTGAGCTACCATGGAACCAATGAAGCAACAGTAATATGAAACATGTGAAATAATAATAATATAAAATTTTAATATCAGGAAGGGTGTGGAGACAGAATCATACTCTGGACTTGCTGAGTTCTGTTTAGGGTTTCAGGACTTCATTCTCACACGTCACTGGGAAGCACAAGGAAACAGGCTGCACGTCTGCTTCCCTAAGCAAAGCCCCCCTCTAACAGTCTACAACAATCATAGACTGCTATTATTCCCCTCCCTCCAAAAAAACTCTACAGATTATTGATCTCTCTCAGACCCTCCTTTGTTCCCAAAGTTCAGTAACTTGAAAAATATATGGTGTTTCCTAGTTAAAGACTAAGGCTTCCATACAAGAGAATGGTTGAATTTGAAGAAGACTCATTACAGTGTTTGGCTCGTTCAAAGTAGGAAGGATGTGAGCAAATAGCTAAAGTCATGGAGGTGTTCATGGATGAAAAGAAACGTCAACTTCAAAGAAAATCTAGAAAATCACAGAAAGACTTTATGATTTATAAGGAAAATTCCAAACTCTCATTCATTAGCTGGAGAAATGAAGAGACATAAGCAAGGTCACAGGTGGCTTATTGGAAACCATGTGGGACAAGAGCCAAGAATCTCTGATCTCCAGCTTACTGGTCCTTCCTACAATAGAGAAAGAGGTTCAGGGCATGTTGAAATCATGAAGCTAAACAGGACAGTGACAGTAGGGGTTCCCCTCAAATCTAGACTCATCTAGATGCATTGTTCTAGGCTGCGTATAAATACATAGAATTCTATGTAGAAGAAAGGAAAGATCTGATCATAATGGGAGGTACATCAAACCACCTTGTCCCCAGTTCTAGAAGGCTCCATGAATAAAGAAACAAGGGCTTTTTATATCTTTTTCTTAAGATGTGGTATATATACACAATGGAATACTACTCGGCCACAAAGAAGAATGAAATAATGCCACTTGCAGCAACATGGATGGACTAGAGATTATTATGCTAAGTGAAGTAAATCCGACAGAGAAAGACAAGTACTATATGATATCACTTATATGGGGAATCTAAAAAAATAATACAAATGAGTCTATTTACAAAACAGATACAGACTCACAGACATAGATAACAAACTTATGGCTACCAAAGGAGAAAGGATAGGTAAATTAGAAGTATGGGATTAACAGATACACACTACTATAAATATAATAGATAAGCAAGGAGGATTTATTGTACAGCACAGGGAATCATATTCACTACCTTGTAATAACCTATAATGGGAAAAAATCTGAAAAAAATAAATACAACTGAATCATTCGCTGTACACCTGAAACTAACGTAATATTGTAAATCAGTTGTATTTCAATTGAAAAAAAAGAAACAAGGGCTAATTTTGAACTTTTTTGTCAATCACATGAGCAGATTTCAGCAGATTATTAGATTAAATGAATTCTGAAACTGTTTCAGTCTTGGACTTGTGGCAACTGCAGACATGGTCCAGCAGTTTGCAGAACCTCTGGTGCAGGGCTTAGAATGAAGCAATTGATGGTTAACATCCTCTTGGCTTATCTCAGTTCCAGCAAAGCCAAACTTCGGTGTAACTGTTACCTGTTCTAATCTCTCTGTCAAGAATTTCAATGAAAATTCTACTTATGCAAATGAAAAACATCACATCTGATTTTGATCATATTGTGCTAAGGAGAATTTCCTTCTTGTAAGCGTTCTCTTCTTAGAGTTCAGACCCTCTTACTATTTTTTAAATGGCTGTCGTGTCTGCACTTGAGGAGTACGTGATGAGGAAGATCCATTACTGTCTGGAATCCAGCATGCTTCCCCAGCATGGGGGGCCGTGATCAATATCACCCTTGGCGAGCACAGCGGAGGCAGACAAGCTGGGACATCCTCAGCGGTGTGATGTCAAAGAAGCCTTTGCTGCAGGCTTTGGCTCGATAAGCTTTGAAACATTCCTCAGCTTTTTGGAGGTATAATTATATTTTCCACATATAATAGATCCATTTTTATGTTGCCAAAATGTGGTATATGGGAAAGGCAATGTGGAAAGTTGCCTATGTTTACAGAATTCTGGCTCCCGTGTATTTCTGTGATCTACACACACAAGTTAGGACCTGGGCTTAAATGGGGGAGCAATTACCACTGACATGTCACATTCCTGAACCACTCATCTTTATACAAAATGGGGGTCTCTAGGCAATCAGAGAACAAAGCTGAGGCAGTACGAAATAGTGGCTAAGAATGTGGCCTCAGAGGCATTGTTGCCAATATGTGAAATGAGAATATCTATGTTTTAGATTTGCTGAAAGTATTAAATGATACCGTGCAAGTAGAGCATTATTTGTTACTGGCACAGATGGAGTGCTCCAGAAACGTTACCTATAGTCAGCATGACATGATACCAAAAGTAAAAACAAGACAATGATCCAGGCTTTGTTTAAGTGATTAGGAATATAAAAATATTCAAAATCACTTGATCAATTGATCTTTTAAAGATTTGGAGTAACACAGATTTATCCTCAAGTTGCTTTCTCTGAACAGGTCATTTCCTAGAATAGTGCTTTGCATGTACTACTGGCACAAGAAATGATTGTAAAATAAATGAATTTTAAAATGAATGAATAGATGTGTTGTTATCATATGCATATACATATACATAGTATATGATTTGGTCTTTCATGCAAAAATTGCATAAAAATCTGTCTTACTCTCCATTTGCCTGAGCACCTATGAGAACTAAAGGAAGATATGAATACGTCCATGAATATTCCTACTTTTCTGGTCCTCATTCATGTGAATATGTCCATTTCTAATCTATTAATCATAACAACAATATCTTACTATTGTAGGATAACTCAGCAGTTTTCAAAGTGCTTTCACACAGACCTCATGGGAGAAGTAGTTGGGGACCACTGTTGTTATTTCACAGAAAAGAAAATATATTTAGGCAGATTGTAAATTAAATGAGTAAATGAAAGAAAAGGAAGAGTGTCTGCACATGACTGGTTCCCAATACATGTTTTCTTGGATGGATAGATGGATGGATGAATAGATGGATGGACCAGTTATATATATCCTAAGTCTACTGCTTTTTCTACTACACCAAAACAAAAAATTGAAGAACTATATCTTAGTGCTTGTATTTACTTCCAATCTGTGCACCTTTGTTATGTTTATGGTAACACTACTTACCACATTTGAAAGGCAAGTTAATCTGTGCACAAATAATTATTGGCACCTCCTAGGTATTAGACATTGGTGATAACAGATGTGAGAAAGGAAGAACTTCTTCGAGGAGTTCATATTCTATTTGGGAATTGGAGAACACAGACAAGAAACACTACAGCGGAATCATAAATGTGACCTTGCCCGCTATTGGTAATTTGTGGAGAAAGTAAAATGAAATAATATGATGGAGTCCAGGATATATGCCATGAGGTTGGGGGCAGTTAATATTCTTGCAGAGTTAATTGAAGAGGCTTTCCTGAAGAGGTAAATGGGGAGAAGGCAGTTGTGAATATGTTGAGAGTCTTACTTTTTCTTTCAATAAATCTTTGTTTGTAAATGGCTTTATGATATCTCTATATATATTTTTATCTCTATACATTCTTTTCAATATTATTCATTATAAGAAGTCAATTTATAAAATTTTTATACCTTTTTATTATTACTTATAAACATTCTATATTAATTTTTAAAACATTGCTAATTCTCAGTACTTTTAAGGCTAATTATAATTATATTTTACAATGAGATTGTTTGTGCATATATTGAAAAATCTCTTTTCTCTTTCTATTCCTTTCTCCAATTGGATTAAGTCAAATTTTAGAAACTAAAATTTTTCTTTTATCCTCTTAAACAATTCCATTTGTGTCAAAATCATCTGATGAAAATATTGGTAACAAATGATTTAAGACAAGAAGATCATGAAGGCAGGAGCAAATGATGATACTTTTTTTCCAGAATTTTAATTGGACACTGGTTATTGGTTTTTCCACAAATGATGCTTAGAGAAAGTCATGAGTCAAGCAAAGCTCAAGAGATCTGGAATCTTTCAACATAACAAGACTAAATTTGTAGTAAATTTGAAATAGAATCCCAAGGAAATTCTTGCAAAGAACACTGCAACTTTAAAGTTGTTGAAGATTGTTGTGGTGAAGTTGTGCAAAACAAAGCAGACTTTAGCATGACACGAGGATCCTCTCTCGACCAGCGTGATGCATCCTTGTCGATGCAGCATGATGGCAAGTTGGAGGGCAGAACTCATGACCTGCTCTCTGCTGTGGATTTCAGGCACAGGAACAACCTGCAGACAAGAGAATCCAGTGTGTCCAGCTCATTGATTTGGTGGCAAATGGTCAGAATGCTATTGGCAATTTTCAAACATACACACAATATAATGCCTAAATTGAGAGTAAATAATTAAACTACAATATTTCTGTGTTCTGGAGTAAACAAGATAAATACATGGATGTAAAACATATACAACAAGGAGAATAAGGAAGTGATGAAAGCTGCTTGGTGGGAGTGGGGGCAGGAGCTGTGAAGATATAGGCGTTTATTCACTGTATAACTTAGGAATTTTAAAGCACCAGACCCAGGCTTCTCAAAGGCATTTAATACAGTTCAAGTCAATTCAATATATTATTAAGTGCTTACTACATGCCAGAAATTGGATATAGGTCGATTTTATTAGTATCTTCAAAACCAAGCCCCATGCCTACTATGCAGTATATGCTCCATAAATATTTCTGAATGAATAAAAAAAATGAGTAAAAAAAAAAAAAAACTGCATGGCCCACTCATGGATGTGATTCCAAGACTAAATTCAACCATATTTGTTTTCCATCTGATTCCACCTCCTACGTTCACTATCTTACTTAAAGAGACTTGTGTATTTCTAGTTGCCCAAGCTGACTTCCGTTGCTTCCTCACTTGGATTGGTTTTTCTGATTGTTGTAATACTTTAACACAAACTGGTGGCTTATAACAACACTCATCTGTTATCTCACTGATCTGTAGGTCAGAATTCCCAGTGAGCTCACCTGAGTTCTCTGCTCAGGGTCTCACAAGGCTGAAATCAAGGTATTTGCTGGAATGGCTCTTCCTGGAGATTCTGGGTGATGAATCAACGTCCAAGCTCATTCAGGTTGTTTGTTGAACTCAGTTTCTTACAACTGCAGGACAGAGGTCATCCTCCTCTTGCTGGTTGGTAGCTGGGAGTCACGTCCAGCTTCGGGAGGCAGTCCTCAGTCCTGCCCGCCCATCTTCAACCAGCATTGGCCAGTCCTCCTGGGTAAGTTGAATGCTTCTCACTCTTCATATCTTTCTGGCTTTCTCCTCTGCCCCCAAGCAGAGAAAACTCACTGTTTTTCAAGGGTTTGTGTGATTTGACTGGAACTATTTGGATAATCTCCCATTTGTCATAGAACGTAGCAGAATCACAGGAACAATACCAAGGGGTAAGGATCATGGAGGGCATCCTGAAATTCTGCTTACTCTACCCCATAACCTCTTACATCCATTGAATCAAGTGTTACAGATCCTCACAGTCACTCCTTTGCATTACTGCTACACACATATTAATGAAGTGGGCTGGTAGATTTGCCAGGAAGCGGTAGGGACTAAAGAGTGCATGTCTCACCTAGGCAGCAGCCTAGTGTTAGGTTTTCAATAAAAGCCTAAACATCCAGATTTGGAGAGAAAAGTATCTATTTCTACTATATCAGTATATTTTTTAAAAATTCTATGCAGATCAAAACAAGCATTCCTGCTGGCTACATCTAAGCCTGGGTCACCAGTTTATAATCTCTGCACTAGACTCTGCAAGATGTTTAGCTCTCCTCAAAACAGCAGTTGTATATGCGTATCTTCAACATCTGGAATCTCTCTGACGCCTGCTAGGTCCTCAATTAATGTGTATTCAGTGAATTAATGGTAACATAAATCTTTTCGTTAAGATAGGGCGTCAGTGTATATTATCTGTCTCTTGCACAGGAATGTAATGAGAATTAGATAATTTTTCTCTCTTTAAATAATAGTCACTGAACTTGATTTACGACCACAAGAGAGGGTGTCTTTCAATACTTGGGGAATATGGTGTGCTCTAGGAGCAAATGTACTCCCAATATATAGAGGAAATGTTTCCACCGTTGAAACTGAGATGGCTCAAGAAAATAAATTAGGCTTTTGACAATATATATATCCATATTGCTTAGAGATTGCCCAAAGGCATTTATTCCCTATATGAAGCCTTTCAGTACTCATAACCCCCAGAGCTACTTTGTCGGATGCTTTACAAGTGGACTTTTTACTCTCGGAAGCCCGGGTCTCTTAGTATGTTATCAACCCCTGATGTACCAAGAGTTTCTCACCTGGCTCTTCACCAGTGTAACAGTCTTATCTAGTATTATATTTAGCACCAATTTTGATGTCTTATCCAAAATTTAACTGTTTTATGTTGCATGTTGTAAAAATAAGGTGGCTCAAATTACTGGGCAGGCGTTGGGTGGGGAAGGATTAAGACTATGAATGGTGACTTTACTGAATGACCTCAGTCAATGACATGGATAAAAGGTCCATCAGTAAAAGAACATTTTGACCTCTTGGAACAACTTTCAAGCTTCATTTCCTTGGACCCTCAGAACATATTTGTTTCCATAGCAAAGAAATTTAGGGCAACTGCCAATGTTATTGCTCCTGTACAAAAATAAATGGCATTCACTGGATTAGCCTGAAGATAAATTTGGAGCTAGAGTTGTCACAGTGTCACGTACAAAATTAAAGAATATGGGTCAAAGATTTAAAAACAAAAGATCTCTCTGGGTTCATCAATAGAATAGCTTCACAGATGTTGATTCCCAGCAGATACATAAAAAGGTTCTTATTCTCTCTTTAATACCCACATAGTAAATTCCAAAGGGGTGTTGCACTGGAGTCATATAAATCATTAGCAATTTTCAGTTTGCAAGTCTCACTTCTTCATTTGAAGCTTTAAGTTATTTATGAAAAGAATGACATTTATAAACTGAAAAGAAACCTGGCATTCTCAAAAATTGTGGAGAAAGTTAGTCTATACTTTGAGGTGGAAAGTTCTGATTTTTATTTTATGATTACTTGTACAGAACTAAATTTAGTTACCCAACCAATAATGGCTAGAATCCTATGCCAATTGAATTGATATAGAGTTCTCAGAAAAATAAATGAAATGAAATGAGTTATTTTAAGGGAAGTAAATCTCACACCATAAAAGACAGCTGCTTTTCAAATAACATCAATTGGAATTTTAACATAACTTATTGAATTTTGTTTTCTTCCATTTTTTTGGGAGTGGGGGATGTTTTAAGTCAAATATAGTTACCCAAATCTACAGTTTGGCTTGCTTCCCTCCAGGCATTCTTATGTTCAATTCCCACTATTTTTAGATTTCTGCATTTGTTCCAAGAACATACCTTTTCTCAGAAAGCAGTATTTTCTCCACCTTCAAAGAGAAAATTTAGGAAAAGTTCAGAAAATGCAGACGCCCTAAAAATGTCCTTGGCCTGCTTCTTCTCAGAACTTAAAAACAACTGGGATTCTTCAGCTCAGCCTCCCTCCAAGACAAAAGCAAAGCAGAATTTGTTGTTGTAACTCACTTGATCAACAGTAAACTATCAAAGTTAGACCTCAGTACAATTAAACCACTTGTGTTCCCTCCTGTTAATTAACTTATCGTATTGTCACTGATTCTGACAACCAAGACTGGTCTTTTTTTTCTTTTCCTTTTTCTTTTTCTTTTTTTTTCATTTTTCAGTTTTATTAGTTAGAATTGTTACAATTTGACTGCACATGTACAATACATTGCATGTAAATACATATACACAATATATTGTACTTTTTTTTAGTTCACGTATATATACTGTTCATTGTTTCTAAGAACAGTTTAGAGCTTTAGCTTTTTAAACTTACATAGTTATCAAAGGAATAAAGCCAACTGCAAAATAAGAATCAACAGGATGCAGTAATCCAATCATAAAGGGCAGTAAAATGTGCTTGCAGATATTCAAGAAATTAGTCATCTAAGTTATAAACAATAAGTAGTTCATTTCTGTTCTTTTTTTTTTTAAGATTCCACATACAAGTGTTATCATATGGCATTTTTCTTTCTCTTTCTAGCACACTTCAGTTAGAATGATGATCTCCAGGTCCATCCATGTTGCTACAAATGGCATTATTCTATCCTTTTGTATGGCTGAGTAGTACTCCACTGTATGTATGTATGTATGTATGTATGTGTGTATATATATATGCCACATCTTTATCCAGTCATCTGTTGATGGACATTTGGGTTGTTTCCATGTCTCAGCCAAGACTAGTCTTGATAGTCTACAAAACATTAATCCAAAAGACTCCATTGCTCTTTCCAATTTTTCTGTTTAAGAAAACTGGGAGCTTGGTGTAGAATAGTATCTGATCAGCATGTGATGATCAGGCAGGGTATGCAGTCATTGTGTTGATGTCTTATGGTAGGGATGTGTTATAATGACATAATGATAAATTGTAGGGATGTGATGTAATGTGATATGTGATATAATGAGTTACAAATGACCAAGAACAAAGTATAAAATAACTAGAAAAGCATGAGATCAAATGATTAAAAACAAAACTGGGGTGATTTCTACTTTCTAGGGGGTTGAGTATGTGTTTGGATAATTAATAGTAAAAGAAAAAAATCTCTATTCTCTTCCCTTCCACTTATAGAAGCTGTTGGAGATGGGGAGGCTGACATTTTAAAGCTGCTGTGTGATGGTGTGGGTAGGTAGTTCTGAGCTGAGTGCTACATGTAAATGTGTCCTCAGGCTCAGAGGTGAGCGGATCATGGAGAGTTAACTTGAAAGACACTCTAAGGTGTTGGGCCAGAAAAATGGCAGAGTAGAGTGAGGTGGGAGAGGACTTAGAAAGTGGATGGTTCTGAGTAACATGAGCAGAGTATAAAGGCAACCAGAAGACTTAAGAACAAGGATGAGCAATAATTAATTTCAAGTTATTTGCATTCCACAGTTGTGAAAGAAAAATCACTGTGTCATACTTAAACTTTGGTACAATCTGCAATAAACACGGTGCTACCAGTCTGGTGAATGCAATCACTTTCAAGCATTAGCTCCAATGTCACCCCTCTTTGTACTTTGCCTGACCCACTCATCTCTCAGGAAGTCCATCAGAGAAAAGGAACCTTTTCTTGCTCTGTGTTCTCATAGTACTTCATCCATAACTTCTAGAACTTACGTATCTGAATTATATAGTATTGCTTTGAAAATCTGTCTCATCCATAAGACCATGAACTGTTTTAAGTCAGGAGCCTTTTCAGGTCATCTTTGCAACCCTGAAATCCTAACACTATTCCTGGCTGGTACATATTAACCATTTAATAAGTCTTGGCTGAAGTAAATCATTCAAGGCAGTCTTCTAAGAACAAGTGAAACTCTTTAAAAAGAAAGAAAAGTTGAAAATAAAAAGCTTCAACAACCACATTGATCAGATGGGTAGATAAATTAGACAAATACAGAGATAAACAGAGAGAGAGACTACAATTAATTGTACTATAGAACCAATTAGTGTGGGCTTCTAATGTCTTGCAGATCATTGTCTAGGACATGTGGCACCTTGTACACGAGTTCCTTATGGCATTTGTAAGGCTGTATTGCTACTAATTGTTTTCAAGTCTTTCACTAGACTGTAAACCCTATTGATGCCAAGATGGTTTTATCTCTCTGTGTACATCCCCAGCAACTACATGGTACCTACATACACGATTAAGTTTTAGAAAAAGTTTGAGAAAGGAAGAAGGAAAGGGAAAGAAGAAAAGAGAAAAGTTTAAAAGAGTGGAAAAAAGATGAAGGATGAAATTTTTAAACTGTGATATAAAAATATTACAAAGTAGTTTTTTGCCCAGTTGTGGGTGTCTAAGCCAAATAAGGCTCTCAGACATATAAGAGTTTCCAAGTTAACAGCAACTGAGCCAAAAGAAAATCTGATTCTTCCCCGTCTCCACCTTATTCCTCAGGTGCCACATGCGTATCTGACTAATGTCAAAACAGAAAGCTGGACTCCTGGTACAAAAATGTGCTGGCAAGCCATCTGGTGACCTTTAAGAGTCCATCTTGCAAATGGGCATCGGAGCAAGAGGAAATGATCCTCAGCTGGGCTGTTTCTCCTCTGCAGATGCTGACTGGCTGGGAGGCAGGCATACACTTACAAGGAGCACAATTTTTGTTTTCAAACTGCCTGCCCAAATCTTTCAGTATTTTCCACAGCTTTACTGCAAAAAATAATACCAGCCTCAAGTTTAACAGGATGTGAAAACTCCTTCCACGTCTCGAGACAATTCCCCTTCACGCTGCTGTTGGCCTCTCCTTCCTCCCTCAGTGTTATCTGCGTAAATTGTTTTAACAGCCAGACACGAAGAGCAAATATTGGCCTTTCTTCTTCCTGTGTCCCTGAGCTTTCCCTTTATCCACGTGCACCTGGCAATTCCCCAAAGTCAGGAGGTATTGCGTAGGCCGTGTTTGCTAGCTTGGTGTGGATCAACACAGCTGACCAGTAGCTACCAGCCCTCCTTCCTTCCTCAGCCCTTTCCTCCTCTTTCCCAGTGTAGGGTCCAGCTGCCTACCTGAAGCTGCTTACCTGGGGCTCTTTTTACAATACCATGTGGAGTGGTGTGTCTGGTGGCGTACCTGTCCAGCCTTTTAAAAACAGGTAGAAAACATCGTTTCTAGAATAATATGACTCCTTGGGCATTGCTCACAGTTCCTGCTCACAGGCTCATACATTGTTTGCTGCTCAAGAGTGAATGGGGATTGACAGTTCCTGCTAATCTTCCAATGAAGACACTAGTGCGTGCAGGAAATGTGTCATGTTGATTTCTTTGTTTCTTTGTTGTTTCCTTTTGAAACGGAAGGAGGAGGTGAGGAAAGGAAGTTGCTTTGTTTTGTAGAATATATTCTTTAAAGGTAAGAAAAGAAAATCTGGCACATTAGCTTTCAAAAATCATACTGTATCAGCCCGAACTTTGGATATAGGTCACTTCTTTTCCTAGAAGATAAATTTCTAGTGTAAGTAGAGAGGGCAATCAGAAACGAAGTCAAACTGTTTCTGCCTCTGCTAACATTCAAGAAGAAATGTTATATTAGAATAATTCAACTTTGGATGTAAGATTTTGCCAGCAGCTGATGATAAGTAATTCCCTTGTTGAAATTTACATAATGTTCAGAAATGAACCTAACATTATAGATGCAATACTGCTGATAGAAATACGGTTTCCATTTTGAACAAATCTATTAACCACAGTATATGCAGTGAACACTGTAAATCCACTGGGAATAAAATGCGAAGATGTAAATGCTTTTGAATAAAAGTCATACTGTATCACCTGCTAAGAAACTTTATTAGCATCGAATTTTCTTTTTCAGCTATTATTTGGGAATACACTTCAAAATGTATTCTCGCTTCATCTTTGTCTTCTCCAGTTCATGTTTCTTCTGAGAAATTTTCTGTGAATATGACTTCAGGGCCACACGGTCATTTGAGCTCTATAGTCCCTTCCTCAAGGCCTATGTAAGCAACGGGAAAGGCTTCTTTCCAACAAGCTGGTTTAAAAGTAGGTTTGCTATACAGTTGACATCACTCTGCTGGCCTCAAAGCGCATAGGAGGTGTCATTAACTAAGGAAGTGGCTTTCCTGCAGGCTACAGATTAGACTCAACCCTGCCAAATGCAGAGCTCAGACAGCAAAAGAGAGCTATCTCTTGGACTGGTTATAGAGCTGGAGGAAATCAGTTTGATTCTCTAAATTCCCTCTGCATGCCTTAAATGGGTAGACTTCATTTTATTGCACTTCACAAGTTTTTTTACAAACTGAAGGCTTGTGGCAAACCTGCACGTCTATTGGTACCATCTTCCCCAAAGCATTATTTTTTAATTAAGGTGTAGACATTGTTTTTTAAGATATAATGACTATCACACACTGAACAGACTACAGCATAGTGTCAACATAACTTTTATGTACTTTGGAAAGCCAAAAAGTTGGTGTGACTCGCTTTGTTGTGACATTTGCTTTTATTGCAGTGATCTGGAACCCAACCCAGGATATCGCCAAGGTCTGCCTGTCACGGTGGTTCCTTATCTGTCATGCTCACTTCTGGGGGTTCATCATGGCCAATTTGAGAAACGTGGTCATGACACGGTTAGCTACTGTTTTTTCTACAGTACTGTAATGGAGAGGAAACGCTTTCCAACCTCTCAAGTTTTATGAGTCAGAGAATTTTCCAGAATATAAATGGTACTGGACAAGGCCCTGCCCTGGGAACGGCGAGTGCCACGACAGGAGGGCCCTGCAGCTGCGGGGGAAGCACATTTCCGTTCCTGCCCTGGATCAGCAGCCGGCTTCAGTAAGAGCAGGGCTCCCCCCATCTCTGCAGCTGCACTCGGGCTCGGACTGGGCGGGCGCCCCCGACGCGCGGGCTTTCCCGCTAAGAAATGTGCTGAAGTCACCCGGAGTCCGTCCCGCGCGGGCGGGGGCGGCGGGAAGGGCGGACGGCGCATGGTCGGCGTCGCTGCCCCTCCCTTGTCAGCGCAGTTTCCCTGCTGTCTCTGCAGCAAGTTGCCTTGGGCATTTTGGAGGATTTATAATTGCTGTGTCTGAAACTTGTAACTCTCTAGTAATGACCAAATAGTGGAAATTTCAGTGAAGAGAGCTTTTCACTCTACAAATTGCAAGTGTGAGCTACAAACAGAGAGATTCTTTCTGTGAAGTTTTCCCTCGCAGACCCCCACCGGGACTTTGCAGCTGGAGTCAAAAGTAAACTCATGAACTAAAACCTCCCTACGCTGACCTGCATTATCTAGCGGGCTACCTATTTAATATTGCATTTCGGGGACAAAGGTGCCATTCTTTCTAATAAACCCTCTGGGAGAGCGGGGTGAGGGAGCCTGATCCTCTGAGACCAGGTCAGAGGCACCGCACACGAGGTGAGCTCACGCAGCCGAGGTGGGAGTCTGCTCCCTGTGAGGGCAGCCCTGGTCTCCCCAGCCCTCAGAGCGAATGTCACCGTGTCACCTCATCTCCTTGTTACAGAGTGCTGCTCGAACTGCTCGCCCTACGACAGGCCAGTCAAATGAGAACTGAAGTGTAGGGGCAAGGAGCAGCAACTTCACTGGGAAGGCAGCAGACTGAGAAGACTGTGGACTAATGTCCCTAAAGAACCGTTTTGTCCGGATTTCGATGCCAGTTTCCTTTACGGCCTGGAGAGGGGGAGGTGAGGAAGTGAAGTGAAAGAGGCCATAACTTGCTGCAGTTTTTCCTGGTTCCGGCTGGAGTCCAGGAGGGATCTGTTAAATTTCTTCTTTCCTGCAGCCACTCACAGGTGGGCCTCGCCAGGATGTTTTCCTGTGAGCTAAACAAGGTGTTTTAGCTTAACGCTCAGGCATGGAGGGCAGGGTTCTCAGACAGGGGCCACTGTGTGCGTGCCAAGCTACAGGCAACCTCCCTTTAGTGATTAACTTGCAACAGAGGCAACAGGATACAAAGGGTGGAGTAAAAGCGACAGGTCCAACATGGAGTCGGACCCGTTCTTTCCTGCAAAGACGGTTTCCTGCGGAGATTCACCCTCACAGAGATGGCCAAGGCCAAGGCCGATGGCTGAGGTGCTGCTCCGCCCACCCGAGGCCGACCCTGCGCCCCGACAGCGACACTCGCCCCCGCCCTCCTGCTCTCCCTGAGGCCCTAGGTGACGTCCCACCCTCCGCTCGGGCCGGCCCGGGCCCTCGCCTCACGGTGACTAGACTCTCTCCTGCGACCCTCACAGGCCTACGGTCCTGCCTTCCTGCGGACAGACTCGACCTGTGCTCTGGGCCCCTTCTCTCCAGGTCTCTAGTGTCTCTCTGGAAACTTAAAATCACAGTTCTGCCTCCCGGAAAGCAGGAAGCTGGGACAGAGCCAGGAGAGCAGCCTGGGCCTCTCGGCTCCCACCTGGCGTCAGTCTCACCTGCTCTGCAGCTTGGTCTTTTCATCCTAAAAAGGTGGTAAGACTCACAGGCAAGGACCTGTTAAACAGCCTCTTCAGAGCGTCGAGTCCTGGGCTGGTATCGTGGTGTTTCCACATTTTATTTTTTATTATCACAGTGGTACTAACCAGCCTCTCTCCTGAAGAAACGAAGCTCATAATGGGCCGACCCAAATGCTCTCCAAGTTCAAATATGCCAGGGGAATGCTGTGACCTGAAGCTTCCCCAAGGTCACGGGGAGATTTACAACGTCCTTCCGCACAGGAGCCTGGACAAGTTCCTTAACTGCTCTGCCTTGATCTTCTCCTCCGCAAAATGGAACCAGTAATGGTCTCTTCCTCCTATTGTTTTGTGAACGTGATATCAGGTGCCATACATTAAACATTTAGCAAAATATTTGGCCTATCCTACGTGCTCAATACATGTTAACAAGGAGCATTAAAATGATTACTATCACTATAGCTATTTAATAATACTGAGAATTCTTCAAGTTAAGAATCAAACAAAAACTTTTAAATGTTGTTGAACCAAGCGTTTCCCAAATTTACAGGAGCACGGAGCTCCTTTCTGCTGATCAGTAGAAAACACAAGCTAAAGAATTGCATTCATTGGAGACGTGTGATTTTCAACAAGAATCTCTGGAGATGTTGTGTCTGAACCCCAAGAAGCTTCCAAGCTATAGTAACAGTCGCTGGACCCCCTTGGGATGCGGGGTTCACACGATGGAAGAAGACACACTGAAGAGGGCACAGCAGTGGCACAATCATGGGCTTCAGGGTCCAGACAGAAGAGCATGCCAGCCGAGCGCCAAAGAGTGCAGGCCTGCGACCCAGGCGGAACTGGCCCTGAAGCCTCACTGAGCATCTTTTATTCCTATCGGGGGGACGGTGGGGAATTACTTAACCTCCTGAACTTCAGTTTTCTCAGCTGCAAAATATGAATGAGTGTACCCACTTCCCAGGCTTGTTCTCTAGTACAGTGAGTGCACCTCAAAAAATGGTCTCCTTGTTATTAAAATTGTATTATTCCCATCTTCATTATTTGTACCCCAGGTTCTCGGCAGAGCTAGGGTCTGACCTTTGGCATGAGATATACTCTTATGTCTGGAAATTCCCTCCAGACTTCTGAGGGTTAAAGGAGAAAAAGCACATGAAGAGGGCGGTGCTGGGACTGCGGTGCTCACTCTGACTCCGATCTGCCCTCTGCCACACGGTACCCTCCTAGGACATGGATTGTATTTTCACTTTCTCCATTTTCTGGTCTCCATTGTTTTTTTATACTGAGACTGTCAACTGAAAATTGGCTCTTGCACCTTCCTCTACAAGGATTAAATCAGCAGCCGCTGCAGCCACTGACCTTCAACACATCCTGAAAGGAGTTCAGGGCTGAGATCGGGAACAAGGCGCTCTGAGCTCTGGGAAAAAACTGGCAGAACAGGCCGTTAGGTAGTTAGATATTTTCAGGAGAAGATTTTACGGGCCCAAATTCTTGTCTCCTCATATCTAGAAAGGCACTAAAATCATGAATAGTGACATCTGCTCCTTGTGACGAGCAGCAAGCCTCTGCCTAAATGTGTGCTCAACTGCACGTCCTCCTTCACTGAAATCACGTACAACGCTGACCTTCCCCCGCCTCTTTGGAGCAGCTCCCTAGAGCCATCTGAGATGCTGTCTGCCAGGCTGTAGTCCTCATTTTGCCCCCAACTAAACTTAACTCACAACTCTCATGTTTGTGCATTTTTTCTCAGTCAAGACTTTTTTTTTTTTGGACCAGACTGTAAATTCTGAAAAGCAAATAGTAAATTCTTTTCTTTTTCCTCACTCTATTCTTTTCTAAGTGCCTAGAATGTGCTTAGCATATAGAAGTGTCTGTGATTCACTGTGTGAAAGGAATAAAGGAACGTCAGATGTTCAACCAGACAGGTATGGGAGAATTTTTCAACCTAGCATCTTTCTAGAACCCTGCAAATAAAAACCTAAGAGAAATATCCTTTCTAGTTTTGCTTTGCAAAGTGAACAGGCATCACCTCTCTCATGGAAAAAAGCAAACATAACTCTTGGCATGCTTTATTCTGCCTGAATTAAAGTATCATTATGTTAGATATGCCTTAAATTCAATCTCAGAATCTCCAAGTTGAAGAAGCAAAATACTATAAGCATTTTATCCTGCAGAATCCTATTTTTCAAGAATTAGTCTAATTTCCAAGCTCTCAGTAGCTTCCAGAAAGCTGCAGAATGGTTAACCAAAGCCCCAGGGCGTAGTCAACGTCCCCTACTTTGTTCTGAAGAGTTTGTGCTAAGATCATTGTACTAAAAGGAGAAACTCTTCTATCTGAATGTCTTGTGATCTCAAATTTCTGTGCTCTATAACTATTCAGAAGGCAGGAATGGGCCTTGTTCATTTTATGTGTCAACCTGACTGGGCTGGAGGATACCCAGATAGCTGGTAAAACATTGTGTATTTCTGGGAGTGTCTGTGAGGGGTCTAGGGAAGAGATTAGCATGTGAATTGGTGAACTGAGTCAAGCAGATCTTTCTCACCAATGCTGCAAGCGTCATCCAATCCACTGAGGGCCTGCATGGAACCAAAAGGAAAAGGACGTGCGAATTTGCTTTCTCTCTCTCTCTGAGCCAAGGCACCCTTGGGCCATCGATGTTCCTGGTTATTGGGCCTTGGATTTAGACAGGAACATACCCACCATCAGCCTGCAATTCTTAGGCCTTCAGACTCAGACTGAGTTACACAACCAGCTTTCCTGCTTCTCCAGGCTGCAGACAGCCCTCCTCTCCCCCGTAACCCTGTGAGCCAATTCCAAAAATAAATTTCTTTTTATCAGTATCTATCTATCTCCTATTCATCCTGTTGCTCTGGAGAACCCTGACTAATACAGGCCTCATAGGATGGCCATATTGTGCAAACAGTTCTATGGTAAGTTAAAATTTTATTTATACCCTCTTTATTTTGGAATTTTTTAAAAATAAGAAAATTAACCATAAAAGTATACCTCTTTAGGGGCAAAACTAAATTAATATATAGCTTATTTTGAAACAAATCTACAATCTAAACATTCATTTTTTAAAAAGTAAAACATAGTAAGTAATTATTTGCTTCATTGGCCAGTGCACTCCTTAAAAGTAAGGATTTCATCTTTTCTCTCTGTACAACTTGTATGCAGTGCAGTACCTGACATTTAGCGGGCACTGAATACATTTTATTAAGCACTATAAACTTTCAAGTGCATTTAAAATATAAAAATTAATTTACACAGATTTCATTGCCTAAACCCTCTATTCCATGAGAAGGATGATATCTGAATTCTAGTAGACAGATAATATAATGTGAAAGTGGCTACTTGTTAAACAAAATTCAATGAAATCAATGTTTTTATCATGCTAAACACCTGCTAAACATTCAGATTCTTGAGATAGAAATATTTAATTTAGCAGCATTTTTCACGAATGGACATTGACAATACATTTGGGGAAGTTTTATTGTTTGTGTCAGCTTGAAATAGTTAGAAACACTTAGGCATGTCACTGTTTTTAATGTGCAAAAGACAAGAGACTGTGAAGGAAACACTGGATTCAAAACCAGTACTTTATAACAATTGTCTTTTAAAAGGTTGTATTAAAATGAACGTTTGTGTCCTTCTTACGTAATGCTAATAGAAAGTGTGAGATCTGTTAGGTTTGCACTGAGGATATCTAGGCACTTCCTCAAAGTCCCACCCACCCTTTTGACTGTAGTTAAATCCTTAAATTCTTACATCGGATTCCTTCCAGAGAAATTGACCGCTCTCGCTGCAGAGTGACAGATCCACCACAAGAGGGCACTGTGCTTCTAATTCAACCTAAAAGAAGCTAAAATTTGAAACAGCACGCGTCCTGGCTTAACTGAGAAGGTTCCAGCTGTTGCAAAAGAAACGTTGCATGTGTCTTTTGTATTTGGAAGGAGATGAAAGAGAGAAGCCATTATTAGCTCAATAGTTTCAAAGGCAAGGAAACACACGGAATGAGAACTATTGGTTTGTCATCACGTCTAGTCATTTTTCGTTCAAGCCACGAGATGGCAGCACCTCTTCCTCCATCATAGCTGTGCTGCCTGCCCTGAGCCAGTTTCTTTTTTAACACTGGGGTGACAATCAGCACTGTCATTCTGAAGGAAAAAAAAAAAAAAAAAAGAATATTTCTTGTAAATGGAAGCTTTATTAAGAAACAAGAAAGTTTTTTTTATCTACTTATGAAAATTTGCTATTTTTCAAGAATGTGTTTCTGTTAAAGATGATCAAATGTTAGAATAATGAAGTGGAGAGTTGTTTTCACTTTCAGGGATGTTCACAGGTCCAGAGCAGAGGCTGGCATGATATAGGTCATGCTGGATTTCACATGGTCTCTGGTTTCCAGTCCTAGGTTAAAACTCTCTCAATGAAACTGACAGAAATACTTCTTTTAAACAACCAATAACAATTCATCCATGAAAAAGGTAAATTCTTTTTTGAGGAAAGTGATTTCATTGTTCAGTATTACAATTAGGTTTTCAATTCTTCTGCGTGTAGCTGGATACTTTCCTAGCTGGAATGCTTGCCTCCGCTTTGCCTTTTGACTCACCATAAGCCTGAGGCACTTCTGGGCTCTACTGCAGCTCCTGGGACTGTGACTTCTCTTTGTCCCATTGGGGTGATGTCCTCTGCTCTTTAGGAAGAGGAAGGAGGAGAGCAGCACAAGGGGGAGCGGTTCAAGTAAGAAGTACAGGCGATGATACAACAGTAAGAATATTGATGAACATTTTTGAGAAGCCACTGTATTGCTTCAGTTAACCAATTGTGAGTGTTCTCGACCCATCCCTGAGATTATACTTCTGTAGGGGTGACATGGGGACTGAGACAGGGGATCTTTATTTTTACAAAATTCCCCAGGTGATTTCTGACACACATCCAGGTTTTAGAATCACTGACAAGGAAACTATAACAAAAAAAAAAAAACCAAAAGAGAGCTAATAAGAACTTGAGGTAAACTCGTAACAGTGAGGATGGCAGAAAGCATTCAAGGGTCTGCAAGACAAAGGGGCAGACAAGACTGTGAGGGTTGAAGAAATGGGTGAAATCTATGGTAAGTTCAAATTCCAGTTTAGGTGAATGAGAGGACTGTGTTGCCATTTCACAGAAAAGGAAATAGAAAAGAACATAGACTTCTTGGAGCAAGATGAGTTCTTTTTGGGAAATAAAAACCTTGAAATTTGAAATAAAAATATATAATTAAGTATGTCATAATATATTGTATGTAAATTATTATATCTGTATAATATATAGATAATATTTGTAATATAACTCTAGTTGTATAATATAAATATATGTATATAATTATATTCATGTTGCTATGACTAGTCCAATATGTTTGAAGCCAGGAATTATCATGATACAAACAATGGTGAACCCTAGGGAGAAGAGAACCCCAATAGGCACCAGCATTTAAGCCTGAAAAGTGATAAATCACATAAATACATTTTGTAACTCCTGCTCAGCACTTCTTTAATTAAAATAAAATTTTTTAGTTGAGTCTCGTGTTCTCCAGTTTGGCCAGAGACCTCTTCATTCCAAATTTTTTTATGGAATGAGAAAGTATTCTTTCAAGTATAATGCTTATTTATATTACCTCCTTGGCCACCATAGTTGCGGAATTTGCCTCCTCAAATTCAAGGACAATGTAGGGTTTAAGAGTCCGGGAAAGAACAAAGGAAGAATTGTAACTCATAGCCAAGGGAAGACAGCATGAAGGAGACAGAAAGAGACCATCACGTTAAATGCAGCAGAGAAGTTAGATGACACTGCTCTCAGAAGCAACCTGGCTTTTCATCTGGTAATTTATGAAAGAAGGCATTTATTCAACGGATGATTTTTGAGCATTTTCCCTGTACCTGGTAGTATGTTAGGAACAAGTGAGATGACAATAATCAAGATAGTTATAATTCTTGTCTTCATGGAATCTATAGGCCAGAGAACGCAGAAAAATATACAGGGAATATAGGGTAATAAACCCTCTGAAAAGGGGGGCACATGATGCTACAGGGTAATAGATGGGGAGTGGCTAATCCGGATGTGGGGGATGAGGAGAGTCAGGAAAATTGCCTGGAGGAAAGAAGGGGCACCTACTGCTGGTCTGTTCTGTCTGGATATCTGGCTTCTCATGGCTTGAACCAATCTGACTTGGATTTTGGCTTTTTGCTCTTCTTTGGCTCTGCACTCTCTCCTGATCTTAGAGTTCCCTTTTAAACTTGGCCCCATGAAATGGGTGGAAATTTCCCATTCCCACCCCATTGACCAGGTAGAGAAGCCTTTCTTTTCCCCTATGGGAAAAGTAAGAATTCAGGCAGAAACCAAGTCATTTCAGATATCCACCCATAATAAGATTTGTTGACTTATAAGCTTGTCGATTTTATGAGCATTTATCTAGGCTGCTGTCTATTGGTATCCAAGAAAAATATCAGTCTCCCTGAGTTGAAGAGACAGAACTTGGATTACAGGAAGGTCAAGGATGCTAAAGTTCACAGGAAGAATATGAGAGAGGAGAGAGATGCACGGAGAGAAAAATCCAGGAATCTGCAGAGGTCCCTGTTAAGTATTCATTTGACTACTAATTAACTCCTGCTAAGGCCAGGGGAGAAAAACGCCTGAAAGGACAGAAGGAACAGTGCCTGGAAGTCACACAAGGCTGGGAATAATGCTAGTGCCTGTTTCCAATAGCTGGAGTGGAAAACTCATCACTCATGGGGCATGTGTTCCAATACTAAGCAAGCTCTTGCTTCAGCAGTGGGAAAAAAAATTAACCCTAGACTAAACGTTGCTCTGTTTCCACTAACAAAGCTTAAAAGCAAGATCTGGGGATTAAATTGTTTCCAAGTAATTTAAGAGTGTTCCATAACAAGTTCAAGAATATTTATAGTCATACAAAAATATCCACAACGAGGTAAATTTCAAAGTAGCTGGCATTCAATTAAAATAGTCACTTGCAAAAAAGTCTTGCAAAAAAGCAGGAAAATACAGTCCATAATGAGGGAAAAACGGTCAATCAGTTAAAACATATCTAGAGATATGAAGGTGATGAAATTAGTAGACATGAAAATCATTATTATAACTGTAGTCCATACATTCAAGAAACTAGAGAAAAGACTGGGCATGAGTAGAGACATGGAAGATAGAAAAAAGATTCAGTTCAAATTTCCAGAGATGAAAACAATATCTTTGATGAAAAATACACTGAGTGGTGGCAACAGTGTACAAAGACATTGCTGAAAAGACACAGCAATAGAAATTATCCTAAATTAAACACAGCATTAAAAAAAAAAGACTTTACTGAAAAAATCAGTAAATAAATCACCAATTACTATGGGACATCTTCAAGAGGCCAAGTATACAAATAACTGGAATTCCTAAAGGAGGAGGTTCTGAGAGAGAAAAAGTATTTGAAGAAATAATAGTCAAATTTTTTTTTTCCAAATATAACTATAACCCTCAGATCCAAGAACTTCAACAAACCCCAAGCAGAAGAACCAAGAAGAAAATTACATTAAGGCATATAATCATATTGCTCAAAACTAGTGAAACATAGAAAGCGGTCAGAGAAAAAAGACCCAGAACATACAGAATAATAAAGACAATGACAGCAGCATATTTTCATAAGAACCAATTGATATAAAAAAGTAACATCTTTATAAGGCACTCAAAGAAAAGCTGTCAGCCTCGAATTCTTCACCCAGGAAGAGTATCTTTCAGATAGCACGCAAAATAAAGATTTTTTCAGAATCCACTGTTCAAAACAAAAGTAATATGTATCATGGAGTTTATATGACAACAGTAGCAAAAAGATCCAAAGCGGAGACATGAGAATATACTGGTAGAAGGTTTGTGTACTGTATGTGAAGTAGGGAGATAGCACTTGAAGGCAGAATGTGGTAAGTCAAAAACGTGTACTCCAAACCCTTCAGCAACACCAAAGTACCACAACTGAGAGTTGTAGCTAGCCAACAAAATGGAGCTGTACGTTACACTCAATCCAAAATAAGGCAGAAAAAGAGGGAAGAGGGAACAGAGAACAGATGGAAAAAATAAAAAACAACAGACTGTAGATTTGCACCTAACCATATCAATAATCATATTAAATGTAAGCGGGCTAGATATCCCAGTTAAAACACAGAAATGACCAGATTGGATAAAATACCGAGATCCAACTCTATGCTGCCCTGAAGAAACTCACTTTAAAATACAAAGCTACCCGTCAATTAGAAGAATGGAAAAAATATATATCAAGCCAACACTAACCAACATTAACTAAATATGTGAAAATTACTTAGCTATGAACAGGTGTCAGCCTCTTGACTAAATTTATTTATGTGAAAAACAGTATCTAGGGGTAGGGGGCATATGAGAAATCTCTGTATCTTCCTCCCAATTTTGTTATAAACATAAAACCGCTTTTTAAAAAATAAGGTTTAAAACAACCAATATCTACAAAATTGTTTAGGTGTCTTCTGTCAGGCACCCTGTTAAGTGTTTGCCCCACATTATCTAACTGATGTTTCATTTGTTTCATAACTGTAGGAGAAATGAAAAGATTTATCCTGTAGCATTTACTAATGGAAATCAAGTGTTTAATGGGAGAGCAGACCTCAGCAGCAGTATATGTGTTGTTGCTATCCAGACATCGTCAAGAGGAAATATAATTTTGCCCCAGGACACCCTGACAGAGTCTTTAAAACAATGATTAAGTTGGCAATGGCCTTTGAATAAAAAGACTATTTCTCCAGAAGTTGAGGACGTCTGACCTTTGGAAGTCCCGTCAACTGAGCGATGGGAGCAGCCCCGAAGGCGCTGAGCGGCCCTAGCAGCTGCAGATGAGCTGAGTGACCAAGGCAGCACAAGTGACCTCGCCTGAATAAAGGGCAACAAGCAGCCCTGTCCTCAGCGCAACTGCAGCTGCCCCACGCTGCGGCAGAGCACACGCTCCTGAAGACGTTTCCTAATCGCATCCTGAAACTAAACCTCCTCACACCCTGCACTTTTCCAAGGACAGATCACAATTCTAATACAGGATTTATTTGTGTTATTGTTTCCAACAAACACATAGTGAATTATTTTCATTATTTAAACTTTTTTTTCATTTATACTCTCTGTTTTTGAGTAGTTTAAGATGCACAAGAAGTTGAAATATTAGTACAGATAATCTGTGTACCACTCATCTGGCCTCCGCCAGTGATCTTATGTAATCATAGTACATTGTCAAAAGCGATAAATCAACATCGGTAAAACACAGCTAACTAAACAACACACAGTGTTTAGCTTTCCCCCAAATTTATATGTACTCTTTTTTATTTGAAAGAAAGAGGTACCTGGTTCTATGAAATCCCATCATCTGCACACATTTTTGTAACTATCACTATCAGGAGACAGAACTATTCCATCATCACAAAGAAATTTCCTCATTTTTACCCCTATGTTGTCAAATCCTACACCCAGCTCTAGTTTCCAACAGCCACTGGTCTGTCCTCCATCACTATAATTGTGTCATTTTGATAATACCATGTAAATGGAATCATACACTAAGTAATCTTTTGAAATTGTCTTTTTCACTCGGCATAATGACTCTGAGACCTGTTCAAGTCCTTGTATCAACAATTCATTCCCTGTTACTGCTGAATGGTATTTCATAAGTTGCATGTACTCAGTTTGTTTTTCCATTCACCCACTTAAGAATATTTGGGTTGTCTCCAGTTTTTAGCTGTGATAAATAAAGCTGCTATAAACATTCATGTCAGGCTTTGTGTGAACATGAGGTTTCCTCTCTGTAGTAAATACTGAGGAATGTGATGGCTGAGTTGTAGGCTAAATGAATGCTTCACTTTATAAGAAACTGCAAAATTTGATCAAAGTGGCTGTACTGTTTCTGTTCCTATTGGCAATGTGTAAGAAATTGATACATTTTTGTTTCAGATCCTCATTGGCATTCTTTCAGTATTTTAAATTTTAGCCATTCTAATATATGCGTAGCGGTATCTGTGTGATTATTGTTCATGGTGTTGCTTTCCCTTTAGGCTGTCAATTTTACAAAAGCAGGAAATCTGTTTTGTTTCTGGTCTGGCAAAGTTTGGTGCTCAAGAAATATGTGCTGTCTAGCTGAGGGTCTGCAAGAGAGAACAAAGACAGGAAGAGAGAAACGGGAAGTGGAAGGGAGGATGGGGAGAGAACAAGGAAGGCAGGCAGAGGAAAGATGAGGAATCTGTAAGGCATCAGTGTCTGCTTAAACTCCAGGCTGTTCTGTTTGCAAGAGCAGGTTGCTGGAGCCTCCAGGAAGGAAGGGGGTGGGGAGGGAGAAGAGGAGGAGGAGGAGAAGAAGATGCTAATGAACTTATCTACAAAACAGAAACAAATTCACAGACATGAAAACAAACTTGTGGTTACCAGAGGGAAAGGGGGTGGAAAGAGATAAATTGGGAGTACAAGACTTGCAGATACCAACTACTATATATAAAATAGATAAACATGTTTCTTCTGTATAGCACAGGGAATGATATTCAATATCTCATAGTAACCTATAATGAAAAAGAATATGAAAACTAATATATGTTTATATATATATGACTCAAACACTATGCTTTACACAAGAAATTGACACATTGTAAACTGACTACACTTCAAAAAAAAAGAAACAGATGAGGATTTTGATGATGTATTACTCCTTCTACTCTTTGGGAAGATCACACCTACCACTAAAAGGGAGAAGGAATACCTCTTACCTTTGACCCTTCACCCCGTAACCTTGTTCTTGATTAATAAGGTCATTTCTACTCACAGAAGACTGAAAGAACACGTAGCTGTTGTATGTGGGGCCCATGTGAAACTTAACATTATACTTTTCCTCTTATTAAACCCCGGGCTCCTATTTCACACAGAAATAAGTATCATGCTACTTTTGGCGATGACAGGAGAGAATGCATTAAAGAAAATTATCTTCACAAATCTTGGTTGTGTGGCTTATGCACACATACAGTGCTAACTACAGAAACTGGAGACAAGTTTGCCTTAGACTCCTTCCCATTAACTTTCGCAGGTACTCGTGTTCATTCTTTCACTTGAACACTCCGCCCGGTTGATCTCCGCCAACCCTGTTACCCCACCACATTCCACTAAATTCCTTCTCTCTTAGGAAGGAATAATGTTTAATATATTAACTTTCCAATTACCAAGAAATAATCATATTTTTAAAATTTTAGGCAGCAGCCAGTAAGGCAGAGTTATCCATTCTATAAACTTCTGAATTAATGAGATGCCGATCACCAGAACCCTTTTTGTCTGTTTATAAAGCAAGCCCCTCCCACAAGACGTGGCCTTAAGCTAGTCTTATAGTCCTGGTTACTGTGTTTTTCTACCAACCATAAGATATCCCATAAAAGAACTTTATATGAAAAAGTTTGATTTACTTAGTCTGACATTACATGCTTTAGATCACTTTGGGTACAAAACAAATTCAGAATTTTTGGAGTTTTCAATACGAAACATACTTAGCCTACTGGGAATTAACAACCTACTCAAAAAAATTTTAAATCATAATTAGACTCTAATTATTTCAGAATTATTTAACTAATACCTATAATGAAATTACTACAGGCAAAGCACTGTGCTAAACTCTATAGGGGTTACAGAAGAACATGATGAAAACTGTTCAGTTAAACCACATTGGACAGTCTAATGGACATGAATTTTTTAACACTTTTATTGTGGTATGATTCCTGCACAGTAAACCACATATTTCAGATGTATGATCTGATGAATTTTGACAGAGGTACACACCAGTGAAACCACCACCACGATCAAGACAGCTAACATTTCCATCACTCTGCAAGGGGTGCAAATGTTGAACTCCCAGTTTATCCTTTCCCACCACTTTTAACGCCTGGTAACCATAAGTTTGTTCTTTATGTCTGTGAGTCCATTTCTGTTTTGTAGATAAGTTCATTCGTGTCCTTTTTTTAGATTCTACATATAAGTGATATCATACGGTATTTTTCTTTCTCTTTCTGACTTACTTCACTTAGTATGACAATCTCTGGGTCCACCCATGTTGCTGCAAATGGCAGTATTTTATTCTTCTTATGGCTGAGTAGCATTCCACTGAATATATATACCACATCTTCTTTATCCAGTCATCTGTCGATGGACATTTGGGTTATTTCCATGTCTTGTTGTTGTAAATAGTGCTGCTGTGAATATTGAGGTGCATGTGTCTTTTCAAATTATATTTTATTCCAGATAAATGCCTAGGAGTGGGATTGCTGGATCATATGGTAAGTCAATTTTTAGTTTTTTGAGAAACCTAATGGACATGAATTTTAAAATGACTATTTAAAGAGGATTTTAAAAATTTTAATATTTTATTCTACCTTCTTTGTACTTGGGTTAACTTTAAATCAATCTGTATTCATTGTAATGAAGGCAAAGATTTCATGTCAGTTCTTTACATCAGAATAAGAACTAAATGCTACTATGACTTGGAGACTAAGCATTGTGTAACAATTCCAAGTAAAAGTGTTTTTCTGTAGATACACAATATTAGCCACAGCACACAAACCGAGCTCTCCTTGAAGGGCTCTCTGCCCACTCATCTCACCCCTTATGCTCTTATAAGCAGAGTACGCACAAATATAATTCATAAATTAGATGAAGTTGAATGGATCCAATATTATGAAAAATAATGTTCTTGTTGGAGATGCAGGCATACCTTACTTAAAAGAAGCTCTTTTAAACTATTAAATTTAAATAAATTCATCTGTAGATAATACAGAAAATAAGTTAATCATTCTAAAAATATCACTAACACTAACAATTGTACACAATATACATGTCAAATATGATAAGTAAGGATGTCTACTATAGGTGAAAAAAAACTAAGCCCTCTGGCTATCAGAGTTGATGCTGTATTAGCTATGCACAGAGGGATCAAAAGTAAGAGATTTGTTTAAAGTCATAACCACAATCTGTTTTTCTTATGAATTTTAACTTGAGTTTTCTTGCTCATCAATGTATTTCAAGTCTGTAGCAGGGTGTCTGGCACAAGGGTGAATGATGGATGAAAAGTTAAAATTGTTTAAAGGCTGTACGTGGACTTTCTGCAGAACGCATATGTACAACCATATTCAATTAAGCAAAGGACAGACTGCAGGAAATCTCTGTGAATCATAAAAATAGAAGATTTTAAAAGAATATAAAAGGAAATTTCTTTAGCTCTTTAGCAATCACAAAAGTGACAGAAGTGAACAGGCAACCCCAGGAGTAGACTTAGTTAGCATATTTGCTCATTTCTCCTAGTGCACTGCCCATACATGGCTCCTGGCTGGGGGGAGTGAAATTGTAGTTTACTCCAAATCCTGTGATTTTATAATTTGAAGACTATGGAGTTTTAAAGAACAGAGTGATTCATATGAGTACTAAATGGCCTGTGAAAAGCAACATCATTCTTGGATTCACATAAATAAATACTTTCACAGACATTTACTAGAAGCATACACACCAAAAGGTTAACAGTGTAATAGGATCAACAGATTTGGGGAGGTTTTTTTTTGAAGTTACCATATTTTAAAAGTTTTCTTTGATGAATAGGCATTACTACACATTCGATTTATAATCAGGGTGAAAAACACAAAATAAATGATACATATTTTTTAATGCTTTCCAACTCTAAAGCCTCTCATTTTTGTTTTGGGATCTTTCCTAAATCCCTGGATTTTTCAAGTCCTTTGTTCTGGACCTCAAAACTGTCAAATTGCCAGTCATCCCCACCCTCTCCCATGGGCCTCTAAGGAGTAATCACAATCCAACTTTCTCTTTGCCCCCCCCCCCCAAAATGGTGGGACCATTGTCTATGGAAGATAACCTGCTGGCTCACTTTACTGTAGGTGAATCCTTCATTATTTTATTTGATTTCATTTGCATTTGTAACTTTTTATTCTGAAGTATTTCAAAATTTTAAAAAGCTGCAAGAATACTATTAAAAAAAAACCTCCTATATCCTTCACCCAGAGTCCTCAATTGTCATCATTTTACTATATTTGAATTATTCTCTCTCTGCAGACAGTAGTGTTTATCATACTGAAAAACTGGAAATGGCCTCTAAGTCCAATAGTAAGAGTTCAGTTAAGCATATTGTACAGTGCAGTTATATCCTGCTTCCATTTATCCACATTTGTCACTCATCATTGGACTCTGAAGCCATTAGGATAAAGTTCAAAGCTCTTAATAAGTCTGCCCCTGTTGACTGCATCCCTCAGCACTGCTAGGATTCCCTTGATTCTTCCTGAGATGACTTCAGAGAAAAAGATCACCCAAGGTACCCTCAACCTCAAATGGCCCTGATGAGTTTTGGTTTCATCATGTATGTCTCTCCCACCCTCCCTACACAGAGGCTCAAACTAGGGACCATCATACATGAAGACTCTGTTCTCCCCTGGGTCCTTCCTGATAGCTTAGGAAACAGGTGATGGGCTCGATACAGGGCAGCAATAAAAAGCTTAGGCTGTTCAGGAAGCTCTGCTCAATATAAAAGCAAACTAACTTAGAATATAATCAGAATCCTACCGAATAGTCAACAGATAAACCTCCTTAACTTCAAAACCAGGGTCAGTTCCTCAAAATTATATTTATTCATGAGAATTCCTATGAAGAAGGATGTCAGCTTAATTCTTAGCAACATCAACTGGAAAAATAGGTTCCCTGGGCTCCAAAAATGCAAGCCTCCAAAAGCCATGTATGCTTTCTAAGCCGGTATGTTCACCTTCTTTACCAAGAACAATGAAAACAAATATAATATTACACAATTTCCAAAGGAAATCATTTTACTTTGATGGCTCAGATTCAGAAATTCTGAAGCAAAAATAAACATGAAATTTCAAATAGAGAGTGTTTGAGATGATCATATTTCTTGTACAAATATTTGGATGGGAAATCATAGAATCTGATGTAACACCTATGAAATAAAAAGAAGTCAAGTCAGTGATAAAATATTCCTCATAAATATTACAAACATTTCATTAGATGGACGAATTCTAAGAACCAAGAAGGCAAAACTCCAAAACACAATATTTATTTAAGACAATACAGTTTGTGTTGAAGACATGTTTTGCTGGGCAGAAAGGGCTTAAAAATGGAAGAGAAAAATTGCAACGTTCTGAATTGATTTGACTGGCAACATCAGTATTGAACCGCTTGCTTCTCTCAAGGAGTATACAAGGTACCACACAGAAATTTAATTTTATTTAGTTTATTAATATGATCCAAACAGGATTTAGCTTAAGAAATGAGCAAAAGACACAAAACAAGATTTGGCTGATCTATACAAAGGGAAACAAAAAAGGTGACAAGATTTTCAAGTGGTGACAATTTTCTTATAGAAAGTTAGCTTATTAACTAATATAAAAATAAATCTACAATAGCAACTGTGACTCAAATTGAGCCAGTATGCAGCACGTGTTACAAGCCACGTGGTCAGGGAGGTACTAGGGGGACCTCAAACCCTCCTCAGCTGGTTCACACTATCTGCCCTTTGACCTGGACCCTCATAAAAGACCCCTCACAGCACAGCATCTGCAGCCAGCTACATTTTCTCCTCAGCCTACCATCAGTTAGGTACCATGCCTGTGTTTCCCATAGACTTTCTTTTTAGACAGTGTCAGAGCTCAAGGAAAAAACTCACCTGGCCAGTGCTGAGCAGGGAAGGAAAAAAGAAAAGTACTCTGAGATGGGGTCAGGATAGTTTGGGAGGACCAAGAGACTCAGGAAACAAAGAACGGGCATCATCAGAAAGCGCTGAGGTCAGGGTCCCACAGGTAATTCACAGAAAAGGACAGAACCGGAAAAACGCCGCAAGATGGGAGGGCCCGCCGTTATACTGGGGAAATCACACCCAGAGAGCAAAAAAGAGGAAGCAAACTGGATGGAGAGTACCTCCTTTTACATCTTTAAGATGAAAACATTTTTAAAGAGGAATATAGAAACCAACTCAAACATTTTAAAAAGTAAAACAGCAACCATGAGTATTTCAATAAAATAAAACACAGAAGGAAATAATTCTTGTACTTTCACTTGACTTGTCCAAATTTTTTTTTTTTTAAAGGTTAAGTCAGGCCAGTTTTGCTTTATTTGGCGATGGATACATTTTATCAGACATTTCTGAGCAAAAGACGAGAAGCCAACGGACATCTCTCAAAGAGCCTGAGAAGGACGGGGAGGGGAGGCAGGGGACGTGGAAAGGAAGGCCTCCACCCCCTTCACGCTCAGCCCTCACGCCCAAAGTGTCTCTAACCTGCACATTCAATGTCTGGTTCAGATCACAGAAAACGTGGTCCCCGAGCACAACAGGATTACGGCCAAGAGCGGGAGATGCTTAGCGCCCCGCCCAGGACCGAGGACCACAGAAGCAGCTTGAGAGAGACACTTCCGTGCAAAGAAGAGGAAGATGCTGCACACACCACAGGCTCCGCTTTATAGGGTCTTTCTATATCTGGAGGTAAGGCTGTCATCCCTTGAATCTGAAAAGCAAACAGCAGAGGACGCCACTGAGGGGCTGATTTAAAAGCAGGGCTGTGGCCAAACCTGCTCAGCCCCTGCGCTTCTGCAGGGATGAAGGGCTGGGGCGAGGGTGGGGGGATGGTCGCTGAAGTTGCCCAGTGCCGGGGAGTCGGCACCTCAGGGATTTCCAGACACGCCTCTGGGGAAAAAGAGATATAAAAGGGGCCTTGTCGGCCCCATCTTGTTCCTCCTTCACTCCAACTTTAGCTTTAGAATAAATTTCCTTCTTCAGAAGGAGTGGAATCGGGAGTTTGTGGTCAACCTGAGTAATCACGGAACAAATAAATGATCAGCCACATCAAAAGATAACTGGACCGTTGGATTTATGGATATTTGTCTGTTCCTTGGATTTTATCTATTGTGAATTCGGGTAAGATGTAACATCTGGTTTCCCCAGAGATTAAAACCAAGTATGGCTTACCGACCACTCTGCGTTGTCTGTCTTTGAACATCTCACGTTCACCGGTAGGCTGAGGACAAGCTTATTGAAGGCGAGACCTTCCTTCTTAGTCCATTTAAACTTATTCATTGCATCCATGAAAGAAAGGTTTTTATACTGCTTGGGGCTTTTGATAATGAAAGGCCAGGTCCTGAATTTTAAAATAAATAACCATAATTAGTCAAATTTAAAACAAAAGCACTATATGTTTCCATTACTTTTCAACAGTCTAAAATGGACTTCATATTTGTGCATTTCTACACAGGTAGGTAATCTAATGCAGAGCACTGATGAGCTCAGCAGCAGTTGCCTGAAGAAAAGCAGATAAAATAAGAAATTTAAAAAAAAATTCTTTGGTTTAGTATCAGATGGGTATTACTTTTAGCCAAATACTTTTGGCTTAGAAAGCTTTCCCAGAGCCTCACACTTCCTCATGAATTTGTTTTGGCTCTATTAACAATATAGCTGGTAAGCATTCAGTTCTGAAGGGTATAAGGCTGATGAAACGTGAAAGTTCTGAAAAGTTACTGAACAAAGATGGAAGTTTCAATGCCATTACCCTTGAAAAGCCTGACCCCTGCTGGCTGCCCTGTTTTCAGTCACCTAAGTGACAAAAAATAATAAAAGATTAGAAACTGAGTCGGTGTTTTTAAAATTTCACTAAGAAAAAAACATTGTGCAGACAATAAGCTCTGCTTCTACTTGCTGGTCTAAAAAAACCGTATGTGACATGTCCAAGGAAGAAGGACGAAGTCACAGAAGAATGACTTGACCTGCTTGAAGTGATACACTTCAGGTGACGTCTTGCATTAAATATAAATTTTCTATTATTAATTCCTTAAAAAACGAGAAGTGTTTAAGTGTCAGCATATCTCACATATTTACACGAACTCCATGGACCCTCCAGGAGATTGTCATGGGTCACCAGTAGGAATTTGAGTCCCTTAACACCCCAAGGGAAGTTCCAGCAATTTCCAGTAATGAGCAGCGGCTATTAACCTCCAGCTGAAGAATCTACGTTTTTAATATTTGATCTTCACAATTTCTTCATTTATTTATGTCATAACTCTCTCTCTCAACATATAATCTACTCAGGCATGTTGAATATTATCTTTGCAATTAAGTTAAACCTCCTTCATTAATCTTTTAGAGTAATGACAAATTTTTAATGTCTAAAACAAAATCATTTCCTCCATATTCTAATAAGTGAGAATGAATAATACAATAGATAATATATGAAAAGTCTTCATTCCTAACCTTATTTTTTCCTTTAATTAAGGTCAGTTTATCTTTGTTGAGTTTGAAGTGCACTATTTTGTACAGAGACCTTAAAGTTAAGTACCATAAAGAGCAATCACCATCACACTACATTATACATATCCAGCAATGACCTAAAATCTATAGCATTGTTAAATTGCAGTAGCATTTGAAGACTTGTAGAGAACAATCCAATCCAGAATTAGTCTAAAATAAAACCTACATACAGTAAAAATGTGTATAAAGTGAAAACTTGCCTTGAAAGGGGTCCATTATATTTATATTCAATGTCTTTTTAAATAAACTAAAAGCTATAGCTAGATTTCACTCAAATGACTTTAAATCAAATATTAAAAATAAAATTTACTTTTCAGAAAGATAAGGTGTTTGTCTTTAAAAAAAAAAAACAACAGAAAATCAACTTCATAACCAGGGAAATGCTAGGGGAAAATCATCAGCCAGTAATCACCTCAAACACCACAAGGGGGCACTGGAATCTCTGCTAAAGTATTGTGAAAGTATTAAAGTATTGTAAAGTATCCCCTGAATTTTCTGCAGCCTTGCTGGTAAGAGTGAATAGTGTATCATATATACATATGTGTATACATATACATATACATATATATGAAATAAAAAGCTTAACTGCTGGAGCAAATTAACAAGCTAGAATCATTTTGAAATTTCACAGCATAAAGTGACAGAAGAGGTATAAACACATTTGTTTACTTACTATAAATATGTGGGAAAGGATACAGAAAAGGACAAACCCCATGAACCATATATTGGAGTCAGCATGACAGTCTGGGTGAGCGGAGGTGTGGTCACCAATGTCCCTGACGTGGCGTCTATGGCTCATTTTTAATGCTTCCTTTCCCTTCCTACTAAATTAGTTCAGGGTCCTGCTCTCTATAGAGCACCACACAAACACATTTCCTAACCTTTCCAGCCCATCCTATACCACACTTCCAGATAACCACTGGAGAAAAGAGAAAAAAAGACAGAATGAGGAGAAATCCGGAAAAAGTAAATGTTTATCCTGAGTATTACCCATAAAAGACTAAGCACTAAACCTTGAAACAGGTAACCTTGAAGTAGCATGTTCTTCTGCTATCACAAGTACTGGGACTTAGAGATACTAGAATGTTCTAGATATTACAGGTTATATTTCTGCTCATCTGGGCAGTGTCCAGATGTGTCCCAGATACACATATAAATAAAAAGGTGTTATTTATAGATCACTGTAGTTGACAAGAATAAATCATTAATTTACTAGAATTTAACATTAATGAGTAATTTTCCTTTGTAAGTTTAATTGACAAGTTGATTTTAAAATATATGAGAAAATGGAATAAACTTAGATTATCTAAAATAATTTGGGGAAAAGAAAAAAATGATAAAGTTTGGGGACTTACTCTTATTTTAAGATGTACTATAAAACTAATAATAATTGAGTATGGTATTATATTAAGGCTAATCAGGTACCACAATGAAACAGAACTTAAGAGTCCAGAAATCATCAATATATGGTGAAATGATTTTCAACAAACATTCCAGGGTAATTAAATAGGAAAATGGTAGTTTTTTTCATCAAATGGTTCTCTTACAACTTGATATTCTTGTGAAATACAATGAACTTCAGCATATACAATGCAAAAAATAAATTATTTGAAATGGATGATCAGCCTAAAGCTTAAACTATGAAGTTTGTAGGGGAAAAAAAAACAGGGGAAAATCTTCACAACTTTGGGAGGCAAAATTTTCTTACACAGGAGATCAAAAGCATGAAACAAACCAAAAATGATAAAAAAGGGCTTCAAAAAATATAGTTAAAAAACTAAAATCAGGCCACAGACCGGGAAAAAAATTATTTGCAAACATGTATCTGACAGATGATTTATATCCAAAGTATAAAGAACTCTTAAAGATTATGAGGAACTCTTACAAGTCAATAGTAAAAAAAAGTAACCCAGTTAAATGGACAAAATTGGAACAATTAAAAAGGAACATATGTAAATAACTAATAAGCAGGTGAAAAGAGGCTCAGCACCATTTGTCACAAGGGAAATGGAAACCAAAACTGCAATAAGATGCCCCTTCATACACATTAACATAGATTAAAATTTAAAATACTGAAAATACAAAGCTTTGGGAAGAATGTTAAGCCATAGGAGCCCTTATACATTACTGATGAGAATGTAAAAAGACACCATTTTGGAGAACATTCTGAGAGTCTCATGCAGTAAACATAAACTTAGTATATAGTCCAGGGATTCCATCTCTAAGTATTAACCCAGAAATTGAAAACATATGTCCAAGCAAAGATGAACACAATCATGTTCATAGCAGCTTTCTTCATAAAAGCCACAGACTGGAAACAATCTGAATGTTTTCCAACTGGAGAATTGATAAATGAATTTGTATATATCTGCACAGGGGGAATACTACTCAGCAATGAAAAGGAATGAATTGCATACACACACACATATGTACACATAAATACATATATAGTTATGTGTATAGATCAATGTCCATAAATATTCATCAGTATAGATGAATCTCAGAAACATTTTGAATTAAAGAAGCCAGGCACAAAAGAGTATATACCATATGATCCTACTTTTATAAAATCTAGAAAAGATCAAACTAATAGTGGGCATAAGGCAGATTCATAGTTTCCTGGGCTTTGTGTGGGAGGTGGGATGGTCTCCAGAGGTGTGAGAGGACTTTTGATGGTGGTGAAAACACTCCATCTCATCTGTGATGTGGTTACACAGGGGTACACGTCTGAGAAAATTTTCTAACAGTATACCGAACATAGGGGTATTTTATTGTATGTAAGTTCTGTCTCAAGCATTTGACTTTAAAAAAATAAATAACAAATAGTTAAAAACATACCAGCAAACCGACCAAAAAGATACAACATAAATTTTACCAATCAAATGGTTAAAGGAGACCAGGATATCTGACTTAACAAGGAACGATTCCTACTCTTCCTGACACTCTCTGAGCACATGAATATCTGGAAGCACCTGGGGAAGCTGTACCTCCCTGTTAAAAGCAAAGACTTGAGAGCTGCAACAGACCTGACAGCATAATATAAGGCCTGGGACATTCTTCTAAGGAAAGGTATTCAGCCCCACAAGTTAGAAAACATCCTCTAATAGATTTTTAATACAATCTGAGGAGGGAATAACTAATGTGTTGTGAAATAGAGTTTACAGTTCCACCTCTGTGCATACAGCCCTTTACCTTCAAAATATAGAAAAGTAAGTACATAAAACATATCACCCAAACCTCAAACTGTGCTGTGGAGAGAAAGCAAGCTACGGCCAGGTTTGCTTAGAAGGTAGTCCAAAATTCATTTGTATTTTACCAGAGCAAGGATAAGTTTCAGAACTGGCTCAGCATAAGCAAGAAATGACATAACCACCATGCAAACTTAGGAAGAAAGGAAATTATACCATGTTTCATGTAAAGAGACAGAAAAAACTAACTCTAGAAGAAGATCTCAACCAATTATAACAGAGAGAATTCTCACCAGTGTTTCATGCGATACAGTTATTTAATAGGAACATGAATTCAATTAAACAAGGGCTCAAATGCAAGATGATAAAACAACCGAACGAGATGAAAGGGGAGATAGCAAACCACAGGAAATAAATTTAAGACAAAACAAAGTCAGCACTTAATTAAGGGAGAAAAAGCAAGAAGTAGAAAAGCACTTCTGAAAAATTATAAGAAAAAGTTTGCTTGAGAAAAATCTGAAATAGATTAGAAAAAAAACTGTAGATATAAGATAAAATTTCCTTGAAATGAAAAAAGAAGTGAGTATACGTACTGAAAGAGCACTCTTGTGTTTCAGGAAAATTTGATTCATATGCTCAATATTAAAATATGTAGAATTTAACATCTGAATTCTACAGGCAGAGGAAGAATTTTCCCATTCATCCAAAGACATTGCTGAACTGGGGGAATAGCTATAACCCCAAAATATTATACCCAGCCAAATGCTGTCTACATTTAAATGCAGAAATTTTCAAACATTAAAAAAACACAGGGCATAAGGCATGTGGAAGCCCTTCTTGATCAAGCAACTTTAGGACAAAATCCTGATAAATCAAATTCAAACAACTCAGAAATGCTAAAATCATATAAAGATTAAAGAATATCATTAAATCTATTTAGAAATAGAAGTTGCATTAGATATTGTGAGAATTATGTTTCAGAATTAAGTGTAAAAACCAAAAATCTCAAAAATTATAATATAAATGATAAATATTTGGAGGTACAATAAAGGAGGATGGGAGAAAATGTGAAAGTATGAATGTCCTCATGTTTTATCATCTAAAATTGAAACATGGCATTAAAAAAGTGAGTGCAATGTGTTCATACCTTTTTTGATCTATTTTGTCAACATTTGAGAGCCCCTTTATTATTTCTTCTGGTTAAAAATAACAGCAACATTTATTTAAATTTCAACAATTATTCAATTTTAATTTAGTTTCTTTTCTTCTGATAAATTAAAACAAAATTAAACTGCAATACTTTTGCTTAAAACAGTGCAAAAACAAAATTAAACTGCAATACTTTTGCTTAAAACAGTGCATAAAGCATAACCTTTATATCACTAATCTGTTCATCTTTACGTGAATACCTACATAGAGAGATGTCTGTAATGACATTCAATTAACATTAGTGTTGTTTGTTTCTAACAGAATTTGAGGTGATTGCCTTTGTCTTTTTTTAAGACCCTTTCCTGCATTATCTAAACTCTTTATAAAAAGCCTGTGTAATTTTTACCCCTTATCAACATAATGTGATTTTTCCTGCAAAGAAAAATAGAAACACTTCTTTTGATTCTTTTTAAGAAAGAACAAATAAGGCAGGAACTTCCCATCATGTAAACCTGACTGGAACTGTGGGGACAGTAGTGAACTGTGGTGCAGCGGAGAATACAAAATTATCTAAACTCATTATCTATTCTGTTATCTGATCTGTGGGAGCTTTTTTGTTTTTCCTTGAGCCTTGCCAGATCTGTAGGAGGCAGAGAAAACCTGCACCCCCACAACAGACAAATCCTGGGACAGGATGTACTGGCCTCTTTTTTCCCACCAATGCATCCTTTCATCCTAGAATTGCTACAGAATGTTTAAAATTAAACCGAGCACCTAACGAATCATTATATTAAAAGTAAAAATATGAGATTCTAGGTCCTATGTTATGTGATATTCCTGTTTAGTACTGGACCCTCAAACCAGATAAGCAATATTCTTATAAGCAAAACAGAAAAAAAAAAAAAAAGCACCCAAATCATTTCTCTCTTTCTGATCATTTAGCCAGTTCCTTGTTGGTTTGGCCTTTAACAATATTTATGTCAGTGTGATGGTGAACTAGACTTGAAAGGCTGATTTAAAGTCCAAACATGGATTTTATAACAGAGGCTCTTTTTCACCCATCTTTTTGAAGAGTAAATATATTTAACCATGTAGTTAAATGGTTTTATGTGGGCAATGACATCTCAAAACTGGCCTTGTTCTGGGAAGCAATTCTCCCTGTCTTTCTAAGTGATGAAAAACCCAACTTCAGTATTTCCTGGAGGAGACCAAATGGGTGGACACTGACAGAGCTCTTGGGACACAGGAGCTGAGCATTTCCAGAGGGTTCACACAAGCTGAACACAAATGAAAATAGCTGGACCATGGAACACATCTCATTCATCTTGTAAATACAAAACTTTGAATGTTCATTTGTTTTCAACATTCTCTCAAGCATTCTCTTGATTAGGAAAAGTTTCCAGTCAGTATCTTAAAAATATTCTAAAGGTAAAAAAAGGCTACTTATGTTTTAGAAATAATATCTTAAAAACAAGACTACATCCTAGTATTTTTGGAATGACATTTTATGGGCTGTTTTGATTTTCATTGATATTTTATTTCTTCATTTGCAATACAGTAATTGACTGTGAACAAAAAGACAGAAATATGAGAGACCACAGCACAAACCCCAGCTCTCCCATTTATTATATATTCTATGAGGCTGAACAGACTCTTAATCTCTGTTTCCATTTCCTCCTCTATAACTGGGATTGCAAATACTGCTCTATCTGTTGGAATTGTGTGGCAAAAAAACTAAATGATATCGTGTATGTGAAAATGCTTTGTAAACTACAACCTAATTTACGCCAGTGTTTTATTTGTATTTTAGTAGACACAGACTTCTGGTCTGGTGGTCACTGGGTAGGAACTCAGTAGAATATATCTATGAATAGTGTTTCATTTAAAAAGAAGAGTGTTTTTAGTTCCTAATTTATAATCCCTATAAAATTTTGGAACAAAAAAGTAGACCATAATTATATTCTCCTTCAGATCTGCATTTTACCACATCCTCACTAGATGTCTTTTTTAATCTCTCCTAAAATACACCTCCTCAAAAATTTATGTGTATATTTTTGCCTAGTTACATCAGTCACTTTCATTTTGAAAAATTCTAATCATTAGAAAATTCTTCCTTATGTTAAAATAAAATCTATGCTCCAAAATTTCCACCAGCCACCCTAATTCTTCTTCGTGGTATTACTAAAAATGGATAAAATCCTTCTTTCCTACATCAAACTTAATATATGCAAAAGAGAATTTTTAATTTCTTTTCAAACATGTTTCCCGCACCATTCACACATCATTTTCCCTTTACTTTTCTCTCCCTCACTGGCTCTTCTCTCTGCAGAGTATACTCGTATATCTTTCCATGGCTGACTCCCCATCACTTAGGTCTCTGCTCAAACATCACCTCCTGCTATGGACTGAATATTTGTGTCTCCCTCGCCCAGATTCATATGTTGAAATCCTAATGCCCAAGGTGGCATTATTAGGAGGTGGGGATTTTGGGGGGCTCTGCTCTTATAAATAGGATAAGTGCCCTTATAGAAGCAGCTTGAGAAAGCTCCCTGGACCCTCTGCCACATGAGGTCACTGTGAGAAGATGGCTATCTATGAGGAAGTAGGTCTTCACCAGACCCTCAATCTGCCAATACCTTGATCTTGGACTTCCCAGCCTCCAGAACTGTGAGGCAAATCTGTTGTTTATAAGCCGCCCTGTCTATGGAAGTTATAGCAGCCAGCATGGGCCAAGACACCTCCCTACAGAAGCTTTCACCACCCTACTGACAACAGCTACACACTTCCTTCACTGTCTCGATTATGCTCATAACATCTACTAATATCTGAAATTTTATATTTATATTGTTTGCTTTTTAACTGCCCCCCCCAACTCTAGCATACAGTCTTGAGGAACGCAAGACTAATTTTATCTTGTTGATTATTTTATCTTCAGTCATTTCTATGATACGCAATTGTACAGAAAGAGTTCACACAGCAGGCCTGAGACAGCCATCCTTAGGGACACCTGCTTAGAAGAGTAACTCTGGCTGGCAGAGGCAACTTAAATGGGCAACAATTTCCTCCACTGACATAAAACTTTCTTTAAACACTAGGAGTAATTTACTGCACCTAGATGTTCTGTATAAGCGATGTAGTTTATGTTGAACACTGCTTTCCTTCTGGGAGTCTTGAATTTTGGTACTTGCTAAGCAGAGGGCAGCCCCCAATAAAAACTCCGGGCACTGAGTCTCTAATGAGTCTCTCCAGTTGCCAACACTTCATACATGTTGTCACAATCTGATGCTGGAGGGATTAAGCACATTCTTTGTGACTCCACTGGGACATGTCTCTTGGAAGCTTGCTCCTGGTTTCCTGTGGATTTTGCCACATGTGCCTTTTCCTCTTGTTCAGTTTTCTTTCCATTATTTCACTGTAATAAATATTAGTCATGAGTCCAACTATATGCTGAATCCTCTAGGTCTTCCTAGAAAACCACTGAACCTGAGAGTAGTCTTGGGGGCCCTGGACATAGCAGAAAAAAGCTTACTTGGTCTCCCCAGTTGAAAATAATCAAATAGAACAGCACATAAAGGAATTTCACAACATGCTGATGAATCTAGTATGAAAATAAAGCTCAACCTACCCCTACCATGAAATCCATTTACCACTTACGTGACTGGCCTGTAGATCTCCTTAACACCAATGAACTGAAGCTGTTCCATAATGTCTGGAATACTTGCACATCGAGTAAGATTAATTCTTGGGTAATAAAGAAGGTATGAAAGACACATTTCATTCCTGGTGCTTAATCCTCCCTGAAAATGGAGATATTTTATTTAGAAAAGTGTATGTTCCACCGACTCTGACACACAGCACATGAGCCACAAATGGTACTTTCTTCAGATACTGAAAGGTAATAGATCTTAAGGCTGAAAAATAATCACCTAAATGACAATTTGGTTTTTAGAAATATAGTGGCACTTATAAAAGTTAATAAAATTATTTCCATTTCTTTAAAAGTTGCCTTTCTTAAATAACCTAATAATCTCCTCAAAGTTCTGTACGTATGATGTAAACTTCTCACCACAGTGAACATTTCAGAGGATTAGGGGGATGTTTAGTAACATGATACCAATCAGCCAGTTCAATGGAATCTTTGCCTGATTGCACTGAATTTTCTATAATCTTGTTGTCATGTATATAAACATTAGCAGCTGTATACCACGGGGCAGACAGATTTCACATTTGGAATCTAAGTAGTAAATTATCTACTAAAATTAAAAAAGATCAAAGATCCTCAGAAGAACTAAATCTGGAGTTACTATGACATATATCTACAATGTCCAATTTTCAACCAAAGGTTATTAAATAAGAGAAAAACCAGAAAACTATGATCTGTACTCAGGGAAAAAAAGTTGTCAGTAGAAATTGATTGTGAGCAGATATAGACACTGGATTTAGCAAAGACTTAAAAACAGATATACATATGTTTAAAGAGCTAAAGTAAGATGTTCAAATAATTAAAGGTAAATATGTTAAAAATGAGTGAACAAATTAGGAATGACATCAGAGAAAAGAAAACATTAAACAAGGACTGAATAGAAATTCCAGCATTGAAAGATACTGTAACTAAATTTAAAAATCACAGGATGGGCTCAACAGCAACTTGAAATGACAGAGGAAGAGTGAGTAAACTTGAAGACTGAGCAACAGAAATTTTCCAACCCAAAGAATGGAGAGAAAAAAAGACTAAAGAAAGGGAAGACATCTCAGAGGTCTGTAGAACAATATTAAATATTCGAACACACATGTAATTGGAGTTCCAGAATGAGAGGGAAGAGAGAAAAGAGTAGAAAAAAGTTCTTAAAAAAAAATGGTGGAAATCCTCCCAAATTGAGTGAAAAACATTAACTTACAGACCCAAGAAGAAGCTCAACAAATGCCAAAGATAATTATGAAGAGAGTCATCCCTAGACACATCACAGTCATATTGCTGGAAGCCAAAGACAAAGAGAAAATCTTGAAAGCAGCAAGAGAAAAATGACACATTGTGTACAGGGGAACAATAATACAGTGGACAACTGACATTTCATCATAAATGACAGACGTAACAAAAAGATATTGGAATTACATATTCAGGTGCTCCAAGAAAAAAAAGATTAACCAAGAATGCTGTACCCAGCAAATCATCTATCCTTGAAAAGTGAAGATGAAAAACTTAGTAGTATCGTTCATAGTTATATGTTAACGTAGTGGCTAGTATGCAATGATTTTACAAACTGTGAAACATAACACCTTGCATTTGCTGTGCAGGGCAGGACTGGGCAAAAGGAGAAGCTGGTCTACAAATGAAGCTGCAACTGACACCACAGTAAATAGATTAAATATGTATCTACCCTTGAGCCAGGATGGCTCTTTAGAGTTGTACCAAATTGTAGGAAGGGAGTTGGTCTTTTGTATCCTCACATCAATGAGTTATTGGCTGTTGGTTGCTCTACTGGGGAGGGTGTAACTTTAAGTGAGTCATTCCCTGATATGGATAGCAACGCCCAGCAAGAGACACAGATGTGAACATATTATCTGATATTTTCAGTGGCTGAGGTTTAGCTGTATTGGCCCTGAAGAGGGAAGGTATGCAGGCAGAGCACCAAAATATACACTAAAATAATCATTTATTGTGTCTGTAGTAAAGTATTTCACGCGAATAAAATTACATACAAGGCATGAGAAAAATAAAGCCAACATCAGTGTACTGACCACCCTCATCTGTAATCCCCCTTTCCCTCATGCTAACCAAAGACATGGTTATCTTAATATTTTGTTTACCATTCTATTGCTTTTCATCACACCTTACTTTCAGTTTATTGATGTATGTATCCCTGAACAGTACATTGTTGAATTTTTGTTTGTTCTTGAACTTTAGATACACATCATACTACATATAGTCTGCTGCAAACTTGCTCTTTTCGATCAACATTATGTTCTTCAGATACATTCATATTAATATAGGTGGCTTCAGTTCATCAATTTTCATAACTATATACTATTCATATATCATATGACATATTATAATGTATTTATTTGTTCTCCTTTTGATAAACAGTTGGAGCTATTCCCAATTTTTTGTTCCTGTGGTATTATATGCTACTATGAATATTTTATATGTTTCTCTCCTGGAACACTTCCTGCAAAAGTAACCTGAAGGTTAAATCTACATAGAAATGGAAATGAGTAGAGCATGTATGAATCTCCAACTTTAATACATAATGTCGTCTTTCCCCAAAGTGACTTTGTAAATTTACATTGAGCAAGTATGAGGGTTCCGGTTTTAATACACTGGAATTGCAACTTTAAATACTGCCAAACTAGTGGGTACAAAATAATTCTGGTTTACATTCGCATGACCTTGGTTCAAATGAAACTGAGCATCCTTTCATGTTTATTATCTTTTGGGGCTTTTCTTTCTGTGAAATATTTTTATCTTTTGCTCTTTTTTATTGTATGTTTGTCTTACATTCCTGATTTGTAGAATTTATTTTATATGCTGGATACTAATGCTTTGTTTATGTATGTCAAATACATTTTTTCAGTTTAAAACTCTTCTTTTCATTTGCTTAACAGTATTTTTTTTAGTAACCAAAAGTGTTAAGGGAGTCAAATTCATCAATCTTCTAATTTATAGTTTGTGCTTTTTATGTTTTAAGAAGTTCTTACCTACCCCAAAGTCATAAAGTTATAATTATATATTTTCTCCTAACATTTTTAAGATTTGGTTCTTCATACCTTAATATTTAATCTACCTGAAACTGATTTTTTATGTATTATGGGAGATAAAGATGTCATTTTATTTTTGTCATCTGGATACATAATTGTGCCAGTATTCTTTAGTGAAAAGCCCATCCTTTCCCAGTTAGCTGAATGCCATGTCTATTCTAAACCAAGTTTGCCTACAGGGGGTTTGTAAGGTCTGTTTCTGGGTTCCCTGTTCTGTTCCACTGTTCTAACTTTGGACCCCAACCACACTATTAATCACCACAGCTTTAAAATACACCTTCATATCTAGTAGCTTATTTCCCATCTGGTTCTTTTTAGTAGTGTCTTGCTTAGACCCTTTGATTTTTTTATGTAGATTTTATAATCAACTTGCTCTGTGTAAAAGCTAAAACTGTAAAATTTTTAGAAAATTTTTGAAAAAAAGAGAAAACCTTTGGCTAGGTGAAAATTTCTTAGTAAGGACACCAAAACCCCAAACCAAAAAATCTCTCTGATTTTTTTTTTTTACTGGAATTGTATCAAATTTATAAATCAATTTAGAAAGAAGAATTATCTTTCTTTTACTGAGCTTTTCTATCCATAAACACAATATCTCTTAATTTGTTTAGGTGTTCTTTAATGTCTTGCAATAAAGATTAATAATTTCCTCCATAGAGATACAACACATCTAATGCTAGGTTTTATTTCTATAGAATTTATAGTCTTAAATTGCATTTTCTTCAGGTAGTTTATTGTATACTAAAAATACAATTACTTTTAGATATTATCAATTTGGGGAAGGCTTTTGATGTGGAAAACTATGATATCTGTGAATAATATGTTTTACTTCTGAGCTTCTCACTTTCTGATCTTTATATCTTATTTTTTCTTTCCTATTACAGTATTGAACAGAAATAGTGATATAAAATATCCTTGTCTCCTTCCTAATTTTAAAGAAACACTTCTAGTACTTCACTTAGTTTGATATTGGTTATAGATTTTTCACAGCTAATCTTTATCTGGTTAAGACAATTCTCTCAAATTCCTGGTTTGCTAAATGTCCTTTACCCCCTCTCATGACTGGCAAATTTTATAAATGCTTTTCCTGCCCCTATTGAGGTAACCGTACATCTTTTTCTTTCAATTTCTTAATGTATAATAGTATTAAAACATTTTCTAATGTAAACCATTTTTACACTCCTTAGCTAAGCCCAAATTGGTCCAAACATTACATTTTTATGTAATGCTGGACTTGGTTTGTCAATACTTCGTTAAAGTTACTTCCATCTGCTGCAGGTTGTGGACCTTTCTCATCCTGTCCCTATCAAGTTTGAGTATTAAGATTATGATAACTTCATAAAATGAGTAGGTAGGAGGTGTTTCCCTTTTTCTGCGTTCCCTGGAAGAGACTGAGGAAGGCACGAGTGATTTATTTCTTGAATGTTTGGCAGAACTCCCCAGTAAATCTGTTGGGACCAGATTTCTCTTTGGATCAGAAGCCCTAAGGTCATGGAATTCATTCTTCCTTTTGAAGTCTTGATTCATCTAAGTCCAGACTCATGTGCATGGTCATTAGTGACCACCAGTCTTTTATTAGTATTTGGTGAGGAAAAACTAAAAGACTAAGGATAGCTTTTCATGAAAGAGTCAATAAATCACACTGCAAATATTACCACAGCATCATTAGTTAATCTGATAAAATGCTAAAACAGCTCTGATTTCGCTTTTATGATGTTTCATGTTCAAGACATTCAGGAATTATGCTTCCAAATGGGAATGTTTTTTACCTTTTTCTTCTAAAATCAAAGTTGACTCCTCCCTCTCCACAAATAAATTTTAATAATAATAAAATTCTTCTTACCCAAGTCATCCGGGCTCTATCTTTTGTGTTGTAGCGACACTCAGTAATTAGATTATCTCCCTGAAACATAAAAGTATAAGCTTTCAGATTGGAGTTTCATGCTGTTTTATTTATCTAATACATTTGTAGGCCAACAATTTAATTTGCTACATGAATGGACGCATTAAGTGATTTGATTTACAAGAAGACCTTTCATCTATTACATTCCAGGATTGCTAGTACAATAAGCAAGTAAACACAAAAATAAGGCTCTCTTTGATCCAGCCAGACTCTACCATGTTCTAGCTGCATGACCTTAGGTAAGGAAATGAATCATCTGGGCACAATGTATTCATCTAAAAAATAATGATAAAAATAGCACTTATCTTGCACAGCTGTTGTGAGGAGATGAAATGACATTACACACAATTAGTTCTTAGTGCAGATTAAACACTTCATAAATGTTAGCCACAGAGACTAGTTACTGTGATTATTTTCTCATTTACGTTATTTCTTCAAAGGTCTTTAGTCAGGTCTTTATTTCTTTAAAACAGAATTGTGAAGCAAATTACTAGTAATTTTTTCCTCTGTACTTTCCAACCTCTTAACACATCAGCACCTAAAGGAAATAATTTTTTATGGCTCTCCAGTCAGGTAAATAGACAGCAACTCATGGACCAGAATGAGCACTGGGTAATGGTCACCAGATCTGTCCTCCCTGCTTGGCTATTCAGAGAGCTCAGGGATCAATACTTCAATATATTTATACCCTGCTCACGGCACACCAGTTGAGGGGCTCTGGAGATAACCCAGTATAACTGGTTGGAGAGCCCAAAGACAACACCATAAAATACAGTGTCGTCCTTAAGAATCTTGAGATCACTGTTTCTCAAACTTCATCTTTCTATTCTCAGGATGTATGAGGGAATTTCTGCATGAAGAGAAGATATTGCTGTTATTCTCATTTCATAAATATTGAAGTATCTGATTTTTAAGAAGAGAATAAGAGTAGGAATTCATATAATTATTGAGCCTGATGATCATGGAATAAAAAATTGGACAAGATGAAGCATCAAAAAAATTTCAATCCATCATTATTATAAGGCATAAGATTCTCTTCTGTGTCCTTCTACCATAACCCTAAGTATTGCTGCAAGCTAGATCACACACGATAGTATAATTAACTGTGTCCAAATACCATCATCAAATGAAAGAATTACCTTATATTTATTTTTACTGAAATGAAACCTCCAAAAACTATCCTATGGTGCAAGCAAACTTCTGATCTTACCAGAACTGCAACCCAAAGCATTGCTAACTGGGGAATTAAGTGGAAAAAAAAATGATGTTGAGTGCTCAAAACCCAAGTTTTCATTTTCTTTTTAAGTCAACAACTTGCGTTGCCCCTGGGAATAGTAAAAAAAGAAAAAAAAAAGAGTTTCAATTTTGGAAAACAGATCAAACACATTCCATCTGGGTTGTGCAACAGCCATGGTGGGTGGCTCTGAGGATAAGGATACAAGAAGTGATTCATTTCACCAGGAGAAACCTGGCTCATTCTCAGCAGATAGATGTCTCACGACTTTGATAACCGTCAGTGAAAAAGAACAAAACATTCATACTGGTAAGATTGTTTGCTCTTCCTTTAGATACTGAAACTCCTGGAAATTGAAGTCAAAATTGTCATCATAGGCGAGTAGTCTCATTTCCTCCCCTTTGCGAAAATGACGCAGCCTGATGCCCCTGCCCGCCAGGTGAGCGTGGAGCAGGACAGCAAACACGTGGATGCCACTTGGCTTTTCGGCTTCCAGAGCCTACGGGGGACACACGGGAAGACCTGATCAGTCCACACAAGTGCATGTTCAGACAGTTCACCTTACAACAGACTTGGAGGAGCAACTGAGAAGAAAAGCCAATGCAATTTAAGTGAATGCATGAGCCGCCAGACATTTTGAATTTGGATTTTTCCTGACTTATTCCTAGCAGTGTTATCTTTGTGAAGCAATATTTGCCAGGAGAAACAGAGGGAATTCATGCTTGCTGAGGACCAACTGGACCACTCTTAAATATTATCTTTCTTTTCCCTTCTTTTAGGAGGAAAGGACGCAGTCAAAACTCCAGGCAAGAAGATTCCAGTATGTTCATAGCTTGCAAACTGAAACTATTACAAGGACAATTCATTCCTACTTTTCAAGATACGAAAACTGAAATGGGAAAGTCAAATTAATGAATTGCTCATGATTCCACGTCTAGTAAATGATATCATGGCAATTTAACTCATGGTCTAAATAACTCAGAAGAGTATAATCTTTCTACTCTACCAGTCTTCCATACTATATACAACCCAATATTCTATTAATTCATGAAGAATATGATCCATGTTGAAATACTTTCATTCAAGAAAAAGGAACTATAAATGGAAGCAGCCATTATTAAACACTTACATATGGTTTTCTCTTATTCAATATGTATTTTTATATTAGATATTCTTGCTTGTTGGTTAAAGAAGGGAAATAATCTATAAAAGCAGAGGAAAGGAGAAAAAATGAAAAGGAATCATGGAAAAAACAAATATGAATAAAAGATAAAGTTGAGAGAGGAAAAGGGACTATACAAACAAAGGTGGAAGCTGCAAAACATAAGATGAAGTGTCCAATATGAATCAAACAAAGGAGACAGAATGTGGGAAAGAAAACACCCTGAAAGTTTTTCTTGTTTTCAGATTCCACTCCTGTGACCTTCAAGATTTAAGAAAGCAATAAAGGTCTGGCTAAAATTGTAAATAATTGTTTTACACCATGACAACAAAAATTAATGGTAAACAAACATGGAATTTTTCAAACATCGTTTTCTGAGAACATAGATTAATCTGGAAACTTCAAAGCAGCATACCTCTTCCAGGCATTCCAGCGTGCAGTGACCCTCAGACCGGAACTCAGGCAGGCCTGGAGGGATGGTATGGAAGAGGCTCACCCAGAGGCCAGCCTCAATCACCCCGGCATCGTATTTCCTTATATCTGTCGTGTGAAATAACCTCAGTCCAGAATTATCTATTAAGCCTGGAACAAGACCATTTAAACAAGAACAATTAAAAATGAGTCTGAGTTCCTAAAAAAGAAAACGTTTTTTCCATATTTAGTTGAAATGGATTCATTAATTTTCCTCAAAAATCTCACAAGAGAAAGGAATACAAGCAAAGGTTAACGGAAGGCAATGCTCAGCTTCACAACGAGGAATTGAAAGGTGAGGCACGTACGGTCTGCAGCCCTTTCTGACTAGCACGGCACACCACGGGAGAAACGCTTGTGTGGCCTAGCCGACACATTCCATAATTACCTAACGGAAGGGAAATTCTAAAGTCATTCACTGGAATACAGAGGACTTCAACAAAAGTTCATTTTATATTGTTTTGTGACAAAGTCTAGTAACATTTATGTAAAGGTGAAAACCCCTTGGTCTAGAAGCCATCTGCTGATGGAGAAAAGTACTAATGATTAACTTTCTTTATAGTTTATCACCATTCTTTTAATAACTCAACAGTCATTTAATCAACAGACAATTACTAAGAATCTATTATGTGAACAGCATTACAGTAGGCACTGTGAGAATGAACGATGAATAAGACACATTTCTTGTTGTGACACAGTTATCATAAGGAAGGAGGATATGGGCCTGAAACACTTCATAAATCCAGACTATCCACTTTGAATTAATTGGCTTCTTTCTGCAGTGGTGACTTACCCATATGTGACCACTGAATTGGCCCTTTGGATCAATTAGCATATATGTTGTAATTCTGTATTGTTGTGATTATTTTATTGTTTCTCTTTCCCACTATACTACAGTGTCCACGAGGGTGGGGACAGTATCTGCTTTTCACTCACATTATATTGCTAAGCACAGATCCAGCACATCATTGGTGCTCAGTATTTGTTGAATAATTACACAAATTTGTGTAAAATAATAACTTGAGTTGCTTCTGTTGATAATTTCATATTGAATCTTTGAATTTTTTGGCTTTGGAATATTACCTAAGTAAATTCAGAAACCAAATGTAAATAGCCCTCTTCAATTCAATATCATATTACCAGTGTCATTGCATAAGTGTTTTTGAATATATTTATGGTTTACCTATCACATGACAAAGGCTTAATATTTTCTGTGTGATGAATGGTAGTTTTTCATATATGAATTTAGAAAGATGTTTCATAAGCACAGTGTATTAGGAATTAATTTACATCATAAAGGGAAAAGTCTATTATTCTACCTCCTAGTAAGCAGTATGCAAATGACTTTTGAAAATTAGTGGCCACATGTGCCCATCTGCCTGGCTTAGCATTTGTTAGTGACTGCTGTCCCAGTGTAATTATTAACAGTGCCCTCTTTACTCTAAAAAGAAGCCTAATTTGGATGACAAATGTATAGGTAAACTCTAACATTGTATGCTATTTTATTTTAAGTCTAACTCTTTTAAAATCAAGGAAAGAATTACAAAACTTTTAAGAAATCACAGGCAGAATATATGGAGAACACACTCACCTTCCTTATATGTCGGATTGTCATAATGGACTTCCAGAAGCACATAATGAGGATCTAACGGAGTGCCGAGGGATAATCCAACATGAGGTGGATAGGAAAAACCCTAAACAAGCAAAATTCCATGACACAGTGTCCCATGCAAGTCCCTGAGAGCTGTATTCCACTCAAAAACTAACCATTCTTAATGATATTTCAACATTCTGCAACTCCATTAATCTATAGATGATCAAATAAGATGGCTTAAGGAAAGAATTATTTCCTAGGGAAAGAAAAATAAGTCATCCTTATCTCAAAAATAATGTATAGTGCTTTACTTATAAGTATCAGAATCGTAGGGTGAAAATGCTCAATTGACTTTTTTACATCTCTGTAGTCACTGGCCCCACCTCTCCACCAATGGCCCAGGCAAAAATGACGGTCTCGCAGGTGAGGAAGGCGTCGGGCATGTTAGGGTGGTAGCACTCGTGGCCGAAGTCCATAACGCTGTCACTGAAGTTGCTGCTGCACTGATAGAGCAGGATGTGATGGACCAGACTCTCGTGGCCTCTCTGGATCACAGGCTCAACCTAGACCGGCACAGGGGGAATGCGGTGAACAGAATCACCCTACAGCATGGAACTAGCATATGTGGTTATCACTTTCTCAAAGGAATAATCTTCTCAATTATGTAAAGGTTATGCGTTTTAAGCATAATTTGTTCTGGAGATGATGACAATGATGCTGATGGTGCCGAGGACAATGGCAACAGCAAAGATGAGATTACCATTTACTCCTCCAAGAATCACAGGACTTTACTAATCTGCTGTTTACTTCTTAAACTCACTGTTGTTTCCCTTCCTGTTCTGCACAGCCACTGTTTCAAAACTTGCTTGCTCTCTTCCAGGCTTTACTTTGCCCTGGGGCTTACTCGCTTTTCTTTCTTTCACGTAGGAAAAAAAAAATCACACAGGCTAAATGCATTCAGTCTCTCTCTCTTCCACCTCAAAATGTTATCTTTACCCATCCCTACTGGAGGTGATAGATGATGCATCATTCATCAATATCTACTTATCTACCTATCATCTATCTGTATGGTGCTGAGCATAGTATTAGGCACAAAGAAGGGCTCAATAAAGTAAATTTTTATTTTGGTGATTAAAATTAAATTATCATAAAAATTTTACCATTAGAATTTGGGAGAGGAAAAATACTGTAGTGATGTGCTCCTGTGCCACTGTTCAAATGAGAAGGAAACCTAGAAACCAGTGAAAATAGAAGGAGTGGTGAAGTTGGTCCTAATATTGAAAGCGTGATCCAGGTGATTATGTGATTATGTTCCTTCCACTGTCCCTTCTCTAAGTTCCCTTCCGAACACTTGCTCACTTTGGTCCAGGAACTCAGAATGAGCTAAGCACATCCTAACATCCCAAAGCCTTATAATTTGCTCAGATAGGCTACAGGTGTTGCCATTGGTTACAAGGTTCGAACCTTCTGTTCCTCTGACAACGAAGCTCTGGTGTGTTCCTAAATTTCCAAGAGTTTAGCTGTCTTAGAGGGAGGTCATCCACTCTTTGGCCTTTAGCCCTCGGATGCAAACAATGCATTTTTAAAAACCTTGCTTTAAACAGGCATGGAAAAGATAAAGTGTTTTCAGCTATTTTCTCCTAAGTCTTTCCATTTTGATTTTCTATATAGTTTGCCTTTTTTTTTTTCAAAATAGGAAAATCTAAGCAGCCACCGAGGGAAGAGGTAGCTAGTGGGTAGAGGTCTGAATGGGCAGCCAGGGGTTGGAGTTTTTAAATCCATCTTTCTCTTGTGTTGCATAGTGAGTCATGCCACACCTAATCCACGTGTGCATTTTTAACATCATATTCACAGAAGACGACATCGCACATGGCTCTGTTTGCACTTGTCTCGCCTCTGAAGGATTGTATACCCTAAAGACACAAACTATTTTCTATTTTGCTTGAAAATGACAGTTATTGTTCAAGCTTGGCTGCATAATACATAACAAGTACACAGAAGGGCAGTCTAGGATTTCTGCGAAATTTTAGTTTCCACATCTAGTTTGAGCTTTATTGTGAGACTTTACTTATTTGGGCACCAAAGTACGCCAAGGCGGGCACACTATGCCCACAGTGAACCATTCAGGCACATGTGAGATTTTTGCTAATTGCCTTCTAAGTTCAGGGAGAACATACAGGCTGTACTGAGCTCTTCAAGGTAGGTCCTGGGCAGGAGGCGTCAGGCAGCTACAGAAACTAGAGCTCTTCATCCAGGCACAGCAAGAGGGCGTTAAGAGAGGGTGGGTGCGGAGTTGAGTGATGCTGGATAGTGTCTCTCTTAAAGGAGCTTCACATAAACGTCTTAAAAAAAAAAAAACTTTAAGAACAAGTGCTTTTATCCCCCTACTTTTTTAGCATTTTTGAAGTATAGTTGATTTACAATGCTGTGTTAGTTTCCAGTATACAGCACAGCGATTCAGTTATACACATATATATATATCCTTTGCATTTTAGGTTACTACAAGCCATTGAATATAGTTCCCTGTGCTATACAGTAGGACCTTGTTGTTCACCTGTTCTGTACATGGGAGTTTGTATCTGCCAATTCCAAACTCCCAATTTATCCCTCCCTCCCTTCCACTCCCCCCCGTAACCAGAAGTTTGTTTTCCAAGTCTGTGAGTCTCCTTCTGTTCTGCAGATGAGTTCGTGTCATTTTTTAAGATTCTACATCTGAGTGATATCACATGACATTTGTCCTTCTCTGTAGGACAAATTTTTTATGTCTAAAGGAAGTGCTAAAATCAATGCCAAGTCGCCAAGCTGACAAGGCACTCTAGGTACAATAATAGTAACATCTGTCTTTTACTTAGCACCTACTATCTGCCAGCCACTCTTGAGTCATTAGACATCTTTCATTTAATATTTACAACAGTGCTATAAGGTAAATGTTATTGTCTCCATTTTACAGATGAGACAACTGACACTCAGAGGATTAGACAGCGAGTCCTAAGTACCGTGGCCAGGAGGTGGTAGATGGGGATTTAAAACTAGGCTGGTCTGTCTCACAAGGTCAGGACTCTTCTGACTGCAACACATTCTTGGAGGAAGATATGTTGGAGACGCACCAATGACCTTGGAAGTTGCTGCCAGTGTGCGGGAGGATGAAAGTTTTCACACAAGGCAAGTTGCCGATGGCTGTCAGCAATGAGGGTGATGACAGCACGCAGCCAATGCCAGGAGGCACTTTTGGAGCCACTACCAAGAATCTCCGTGCAGCACTGCCATCCAGGGAGCAGTGCCAGACGGGGAGTGGTACGCCTGGGGAGTCTCCTGCCCTCCTGGCCACCCAGATCATGTGCCCTTGGCCACTGGGGAGAAGAGAGACCTGTGGCCTGTAACTATGCTCTCTCTTAAGGAAGGCAAATACCAAGGTCGCTCCTCGAAACTTAAACGAAGGCTTCAAGGAGAATTAAATTGTAACCCAATCTCCAGACTACAGACTGATAGTACAGCCTAGAAAATGAGGATTTCTGGACAAAAATCCACTCCTAAAATGACATGGAAACTTTCCACATTCAAACCTAGGTGCTGACCATAGGAAAATATAAGAAGCTTTGGAAGAAGTGAATCCCTTAGAAAAGTAATTGTTTTTGCTATTGTGAGATGAAAGAGACAAAGTAAGAAAGAGAAGCGCCTGAGAATGTTATAAAGAGATTACTACAGTAAGAGGACGTAGATGCGGGAGAAGAAATGGGTTATCAGACTCCTGAAAATAGGTGAATTTCTTGATACAGAATTTTATGATGATCAAGGAGGTTGACTGAGACACTAAGAATGTTCCTGTGGATGGGAATAACCAGTTTAGAGCAGGGCACAAGTTCCAGGGAATGGGAGCACCTTGATTAGAGCGGGCCAGGGCCACTGGCTCCCAGTACCCAACATAGAGAAGAATTTCCCACAAAGCTTCCTGGCATGCTCATGGAGCTGAGTGATGCCAACGCCCTGCTACCTATCCCTAAATGACAGCCACACGTTCTCTTCTGCTGCTACGACCAGTGCCACAAACACTGAAGCAGTCACAGGGTGCATGGTTTCCCCTCTGTTGTGACATTCTTCTTCACCCCGAGTAAGGCTGAGGAAGAGACTGGCAAGCACCATCTGAGGAAGGAGAGAGGCGCACAAGGGCTCCATGACCCACACTGCTTGCTGACTGAATGCAAGCATTAATCACTCGTCTTTCTTGTGCACTTGGTAACGGTCCACAGGAAAGACCTTCCCTTTTGCATCGCTGCCTTCTTTGAAACAATGGTGGAGTTAATACATTTTAGTATTCAAATATTTCTGAGACAAGTAAGGCTGTAATGAATCTGAGCTATAAGAGGCAGCATTTAAAAAGGATTTCCTATCTTGGTTACTACTTCATAGATGTCACATTATTATCACAATCAAAACAAGAATGCCAAAAGTTGCCTCTATTCAGAAAAATATTAAAATAATAGGAATTGTCAAAGAGGGTCATGGCATTTTAAAGTATACAGATATAGATAAATTGATATTCCTGAGACTGCAATGAACATTTTATTAAATTTTGCTTTAGGTAGACTATCCGGTGGCAAAAGAAATAAATACAAAGAAATATTTTTTTTAAATGCCTGTCGTGGGGAAGTGCAGTGGTAGATCGCATGCTTAGCATGCACAAGGTCATGGGTTCGATCCCCAGTTCCTCTAGTAAATAAATAAATAATAATAATAAATAAACCTAATTACCCCCCCCAGAAAAACAAAACAAAACAAAAATGCCTATGAAAGTGGGTGGCAATGATACACACACCTGATGCCATATCAAACTGTGTTATTGATCACAGTGTTCATGTGCACAGGTAGGATTTACAGATCTAGGCAGATGACAGGTCTGCACGCCCACTTTCATACATAACAGAGGCTGGGCAAGGATGGTCTGGCAGCTGTGGGTTATCTGTTAGCCTGGTGCATAGTAAGGGAACAGCCCAGGAACCAAAACACAGATAAAAAGAGAGAGAGACTTCAACTTGAAGGATTTTGGAGAGGAAAAAAGTCCCCCCCTTAGTTCAAGAAACTGGAACTTTAGGGGTACTCTTGAGAGGACTTAGCATTAAAAAAGAGAAGGAATAAATAAAAAGCTTCTAAATAAGCATAGCCAAGACCAAGGTGGAAATTAACAGCGACCATAAAACTGAAACTGGACATTGAAAAGCCCCAAATATTTATACTGTTCCTTGTGACTCCATCTTCTCTCACCCTCTTTAACCAGGTCAAAGCACAGTCCCTGCCACACAGACTGCTAGTAACTACTTGCTGAGTGGAAACGAAGTGAATACTATCTTTTCCGTGAAGACAACAACGAGGAGGCTGAGTCATCAAATGCACTGCCTCCGAATTTCCTGATTGTCTCAACTCCAGTGACCCACACTGCACCCCACTTCACCATCCCAATCCTGTTGTCCTGCCTTGTACTCAATCACCCAGGACTGCGCTCCATTTGAAACTCTCTCGCCCTCTTTCCTGCTCTTTAAGTGCCTTCACATCTTTCCAGTCACTCAACCCATCACTTTTCCCCCGGAGGCCACTTGAACCACTTACTCACGAGCCCCTCACAATTGACTCGGATACTTAAAACTGTGGGTCAGTCCCATATCCTGCTCCTTCTGATCCACCACATGCGATACCAGAGATAATTTCACAACGTTCATAAAAGATCTCAAAATTCATGATTTGCACTATTGCCTCCATGCATCAATCTTTCTTTATTTTGCTGTATGTTCTGTTCCTTGGCTATGGATGGGCATCACGTGTTCAGTGCTTGGCATAAGTTCCAGGGGATGGGAGCACTTTGTTCCCATTGAAAACCTTTAAAAATCTACGGATACCTCCTAAGCAGCACTCAGTCAGTGGCTTAATTGCTTTAGTAACAATTATTTGGGTAAGAATTTCTATCTACTCTGTAGTTGCAAGAGGGCAGAGCTAGGGATGAAATTTGACGCAAAGGACACAATATGATTAAAAAGTCTAAAATAACAGGAACCCATTCTATGTATTCAAAAATGTATAAAAATTATGTTAAGTAATAAAATGATCCAAAGAATCTCACTTGGTGTCATCTTAGTCTATAGGACAGAATAAGATGGGGGATAAGACACACACACACAATAAAACCTTCTAAGCATCTCAGAATTCCATAGAACTTTGAATCAAGCCCCTACATCTGAACCAGAAGTAACATCTTAGAGGACATGTATGCTATCTTTCTGCCACTGAAGGTGGTGGGTCCTTGAGACACCTGTCCCTGCCTGTGGGTCTCCTTTTAGCGACACCTGTTGTGGAGCAGATTCAGTTCCAGAAGGACTTCTCCACAAAGCCATTGAGTATTGGCAAACTTAAGAATGCACATGTTTTCACAACTTTTAAATACCAATCACCTCAACAATAGCACTGGCAGAAAGATAGATATATTGCTTAATTCCCTTATTCTGGGTTGAGCAGTGTTCTTCCAAAATGTCCTCCTGGAACCTCAGCATACAACTTTATTTGGAAATAGGGTTTTTGCAGATGTAATTAGTTAAGATGAGTTTACACTGGCTTAGAGTGGGTCCTAAATTCAATGACTCAATGACTAGTGTCTTTACAGAAGAGAGAGGAGGAGATTGTGGCTCAGACACACACACACACACACACACACACACACACACACACACACAAAGATGGTCATGCAAAGACAGAGGCAGAGATAGGAATCAAGTTGCCACACCAAGCAGTGCCAGAAACCATCAGAAGCAGAGAGAGCCAAGGAAGCATTCTCCCCTAGAGCCTTCTGAGAAAGCATGTCCCTGCCAATGCCTTGATTTTGGACTTCTGGTTGCCAGAGCTCTGAGAGAACAAATTTCTGCTGTTTCAAGGTACCCAACTTGTGGTCATTTACTATGGCAGCTCTGGGAATCTAATACATCCTCTAATCTCAATTTTGTAATCAAAAACGAACAATTTGCAGATTTGTTTATACCCAGGTCATGGTTGTTTCGGTATTTGTGACATAAACTTGTCACGAATGTACCTTGTTTCCTCTTATTTGAATAAAGTCTGTAGATTAGTTAATAACATTGTATTAAGGTTAATTTCCTGGTTTTGACAATCCAACTAAGGAAATGCAGGATGTTAGCATTTAGGGAACTCTGTACTATTTTTACAACTCTTCCTGTAAGTCTGAAATTATTTCAAAATACAAAGTGCAAAAAAAAACCTCATTATCTATACTAAATATATGTGTTATCTTGTTTCATTTTTATTTGTGGAGGGTGAAAAAATGGGAGAAGAAATGCCCCTCTTGACTTGTCTGAGTATACTGCGCTCAGTCAGAAAAACAGGAGGTTGTTACAGCTCTTAGGAGCAATTTTCCTATACTTACTCTTCCAAGTCTACCCATTTAAGATGTGGCTTGTTGAAACATGAGTGGAACACAGCTCTCCGAAACCAACTTGTAATTCAACAAATTGAAAATTAAAACAAAAGGAAAGAGGTGATGGGTGGAATCTGTAATGAGCTAGAAAGTCTGTAAATCCCCATCACTTTTCTTCCTGCCCGTTCTTGTTCCTGGCATCCTGCTTTACATACCTACCCGAGGCACAGGTTGCTGTCCATGTAACAGCCGGCAAACCATCTCTGACAAAGGTTATCCAAAGGGCAGCAGGCTCAAAAAGCAATGCTGCCTAAGAGGACATTTCACCAGAAGCAATGTAGGTAGATGATTATGTGGTCACGTGACTGTGGTAGCACAGGGGTATCCGCTCTCCCTTCCCCTTTCTCCCTCTATCTTCACCCTAATGAGGAGAGCTCTTTTAGAATGACAATGCATCCCACTTTAAAAAGGCAACCAAATTAAGCAAAAGAATGCTATCACTGTCCCACAGGTCAACTATGAGAAAGGTCAGGGTTCAAAGCAAAATCTGACTTGCTGATATGGTGTCAAGGAGCCACAGCTTGAATGGACTTGGCAGCTAAAGCTCAGGAAGTCATGGTCAAATTGGATGAAAATAAATAAAAGAAATGAAGAAAAGGGAAAAACTGAGGGAGAAGAGACTTCTGGGAAATAATTCACCCTCTACTGCAATCCTGAATTCTCATAGGAACAATCGTCTTCATGCATGCCCAGGGACAGATACCCAATCCATCCATCTTTTCTTGGGGCTTTCAAACCATGAAAAAGAACCCATTGCCCTCTAGAAGGTGGAGACTGTAGAAGAAGCCAGCATGTAGTGAGATACAATAAAGTCAGCACACAGAAAATTACCAAAGACAAGACCGTCCTGGCAGAGTTTCAATACTTAACTTAAGCTGTTCCTGAAACCAGCTGCATCTCTGCCATTCTGTGTCTTCTTTATTCAGATTTTCCTCTTATTTCATAAGTCAGTACATTCCTTTCTATTTCCTAAGCTAGTTCAGGTTAGGTTTCTGTTACTTGCAACCAACAGTCCTGCTTAATAATCACATAAGTAACTATATATCATCAATTCATCAATATGTGTGTGCATTTATGTATGTGCTATCTGAAAATATCTCTTTTTTTCTCTTAGGTAACTGGCCACATGAAATTACTTTGCTTTTGTTTTACTCTTTCATTTTATTTATTATTCTTAATTGGATCTGGATAAGCTAATAACAAAATTACTTCAATGAAATGCCCTTGAAAGGCAATATTGGGGAAAAAAGTCATCCCCTCTAAGATACATAAATGTCTCTCTCCCTTGCTTACTGATTCCTGAAATTCCACACAGACATTTACTATTAAGGCTGTTTTACTTGGTGAATATGGAAGTACCCTTGAGAGAGGTAAAATATGACCTCCAGTTACTTATTTATGAATGTGAATTAATTATGTACTTTTGCCAAACACTTCAAGAATATTAAAAAAAAACCCAGAAAATTACCTTTAAGAAAGTTTATAACACAGCATGCTTATTGTACATATTGTTCTTTGAATTTTTAATAGATTATTCATGAACCCTAAGGTAGCTTCTGGCCCTATATTTATATATTAATTTTTGGTTAACTGAGATATTTAATCAACTGGAGACCAACTAGCTACTCTAAGAAAATTTAAAATAACACATATATGGCCAGCAAGGAGAGGTGGAAAGACCTGGAGGTCTGGAGACCAAGTTAACCTCCTCGCTGTGGAGGTCACCAACCAGCTATGTGACACAACCTTGAGCAAGTCACATCACACTAGCTCTGACTTTCCATCAGGCTCTAAGGCTTTAGTTTATATAGAGACTAGACAAATAAATATAAATATTATATTCATTTAATCCTCAAAACAATCTAATGTGCTTAGGTAGTAGAATTATCACACATTTTATAGAAATGGAAAATAAAATGCATATAAATTGTCCAAGTGTCAGAGTCCTGATCTGACCTCCGGTGGCCTGGATTGGGATTCGATTCAGTGTTCCTAGCCACCACACTGATGTACTGGCTTCTTTATTGGCAGGGCAGGAGATGGGATAGTGTCTGTGCTCCACCAAGGGCATTTTAGGTCCCTGTAGCCTTCTCTGTGTACCCATCATCCAGGTTCTGGTGCCTAATTTCTAATTACTTGCACCTGAGACTTTCCTCAGAGGTGCCATCTCGAACTCATTTTGTGAAGAGCAGGAAGTGCCAGAAAATGCACATTCCTCTAGGACAGGTGACAAGCAAAAGTGTATCAATATCCAACTGTCTTGTGTCAAATGGGACAACTCAAAACATGCTTTATGTTATCCATGGGTGCCATGGACTGAATATTTGCATTCCCCGCCCCCCCAAATTCATATATTAAAATCCTAACCTGCAAGGTGATAGTTATATAGTTATTAGAGGTGAGGTTTTGGGGAGGTGATAGGTCATGAGGGTGGATCCTCATGAATGGGATTAGTGCCCTTATAAGAGACCCAGGGAACGGCCTTGCTCCTTCCTTCATGTGAGGTCACAGTGAGAAGATGGCCATCTCTGAGCAAGAGGCTCACACCAGACACCAAAGATGCTGGCGCCTTGATGTTGGACTTACCAGCCTCCAGAACTGTGAGAAATACATTTATAAGCCATCCGGTGTATGGTATTTTGTTAGAGGAGACTCAGCGGGCTAAAACAATGGGATTAGATTAAACCTGGAACTACAAGGCAGTCACATCCTTGCTTGGCTTCTTCCCCTTCCCCAGCCTTACTCTGCCCCCTACTGTTTTCTTCTGGTACTTCCTTAATCAATCCTTTCTACATAAATCCTAGTCTCAAAGGACTGCCCCTGGGAACCCAACCTAAGACAAGTAGCATAATGGAAGAGCATTTTTCAGACCACATTTTCTTGGGTTTGAATCTTACTCCATCACTTTCTTATCTGTTTGTTTTTATTTAAATGTATTTGACATATAACATTCTGTGCATTTAAGGTGTACAACATGTTGATGTGATACATTTATATATTGTAATATGATCACATCAAACTTGCTGAAAGACTAGATCTTAATTATTCCCACCACAACAAAGAATTGATAATTTTGTGACTTTCTATCTCTGTTTCCTAGTTGCTTAAAGTCTCTATCAGAAAATCAGTGATAATGAGGTTTACTTACAAGATCACTTGAGAATCAAACAACTTGCACACATAAAGCAATAGACACCTTGTAAATGCTCAAAAAGTGAGGTATTATTATGAGTTGGAGTCCAGGCTTTTTCAAATATTTTTAACATTTAACATAGATAACTAGCAAACTATACAAGTAGTCCACTTACAAATTCCAGTATTTCAAAATCTAATTTTAAGGCTTATATATTATAAATATTCAAGTAGAAAATATTGCCATGGTCAAATGTTTTATTGCAAAATATATAATCATATGAAATACAAACTTAGGTACAACATGTCAATTTACTTAAGATTTGAGTTTCAAGTCTGTATGTATAAGACTGAGATGTATGTTCTCTACAGAGATTTTTTCCTGAAATACCACCTCCCTCCTTTCTCCAAAAGAAACTTTGCTACATTGACACACATGTGTGTTTGTGTACAGTTTTGGATATAACCTGTCCTTACCATATTGCTCTGAAAATCTTTTCTCTCAAAGAGATGGCCTCCATTCATTCATGTATGCATGCACTCAACTAATCAAATAAAATTAAAAAAAAAAAAAACACCTATATCTACGCTTCTGTGTGCTCTTTGTTAGGTGCCAAGGGAGGAAACAAAGATGCACCGTACATGAATTTGACAGTCATATGGTTCATATTCTAGAATAGTAGAGAAGCTAAGGCCAGAGAATGATACTTTTTGGTTACCTTCCAGCATCAATTCCCCCAGAAGACCTTCCTACCAGAATCCTGAATTGCTTAGCTACACCATTGGGCTAAAAATGATTCCTACTGCCCCCGAGTGGCCTAAACCCATTCACGTGACCCCATCCTTGACATGAAGTTAAATTAGTCAAATCACAGGGACCTGTACATCGTGGCTGACAGAAGAGTCGTCCTCTCCTTTCCCCAAGATGTGAAAACGAAAGTTTATATGAGGAGTTGAGGCTGCCATTTTCCTACCATGAGGGAAAACAGACAAAAGATCAGGACAACACAATGGTAATGGCCAAGCTCAGAATGAAGCCGCGGCTCTTGAATCGTCATACATTTCTGGACTAAGGGATTTGCTTGAAATAAACCCAAGCAACACTCAGCTGAAATAAAAATGGGTTTGATGCTGACAGTAATTGTCAATGACAATTATAGTCTTCAGTCACCCTTCATTTGTTTCTTTCCTCTCTTTAGACAATGAAAACTGAGATGATTACTCAAATCTGGATTAAGTTAGACACTTGGTTAAGACTTCGGTCTACTTCTGAAAAAAGCAAATAAAAAGAGCTCCCAAAATAACTAATAGCTGAGTCTCTGGTTTTACAACATATTTGAAAATCTTCTTTTTTTTTTTTCATGAGAACACTGAATATTTAGAATATGCCAAAGCAGTATGGCTCATCCAGTTTCATATTTCTCATCCTCAAAATATCCTTCAAGCTCCTTTCCAGTCATAGCATTCATCCTAGTCCACATCTCCTGTACATCCTATCTTAATTCTACCAGCAGCCACCTGCTTTTCTTCTTAAATGTTTAGGAGCTTGCTTTCTGGACCATACTCCATATCAGCCAAACAATCTTAACAAGTCAGCACTCTTCACCTCGTTAATCTGAATAATATTCGATGGCTCCACACAACCCAACCTGCATCTGATCAAGTCCACACTTCTTTCTCTGACATTCAGGGCCCACTTTCATTGGCTGCATGTTACCTACACAGTCCCATAAGCATGAATTCTCAGCCATAGGAATCACTTCCCTTTATGCACCATGTTTGTTCTTACCTTCTTATTTCATTAGTACTGTCTTCTCCACCTAGTACATTCTCCTTACTCAACTTTGCTTATTAAAATCCTACTTGTTCTTGAAAGCCCACGTTTTGTTTTCCCTGGATGCTTTCTCTGATTATTTTGGCTTGCATTTTCCTTGTTTCTCTGAACTTCTTCTGGGAGGCAGTACCATGTGGTAGCTTGAAGCCAAAGATGTGGTTTGGAATCCAACGTTTTGCACTTACCAGCTGTGTGACCTGAGGCAAATTACTTAACCTTACTGAAACTCAGTCTTCTTATTCATGAAATGGAAACACAAATCAACTTTTAATCCATGATAAAAGGTAAAGGACAATATGTATATAGCACATAATAATTTACAGTAAGCAACTAAAAACTATACTCAGTGCTGTACAACTTAGCAAATCTATCATTTTTTTTTAATTGGATGCACTTATTTCTTACCTGAGTTTTTTCTCCCTACTCGGGGTAGCAACTCATTGTTTTACCACTTGTTGACAATTCATTACATGGAGCAGACTTCTTCAAAGCCTTTATTATTTCTGTGCATTGCAATTAAGAAAACAGAACATCAAGACTAGATACTGCTAGTTATTCTTTGGCATGAGATTGCTTACTTACATCCTTATAAGCATGAGCTGTTTTTTAACAATAAATTGATCTTTTTCAGATTAAACCTGTATTTCAGATTCTGGCAATTCATGGAATCCAAACTACATACAGTTTATATAAAGTAGACATGATTTGCTACTTCATACTGCAGAAAAATGGTTTACAGAACTTATCCAATTGTGCTGTTGGTCAGTGCGTGCTATTCAGTGCAACAATATATTCATCAAAGGTGTGAGTGTATCTGGATTTCTGCCAGTCCTATGCAAGGTAAAAGACACAACATGGACCAACATGTTCTATGGAGGATATAAACTTCAAAATGGGGGGTATCTGATAGGAACATAGTTTCACATCACAGAGTGACAGGGAGACAGAACCGCATGGACACTCCAACTTTATCTACAGGGACCCATCCTCCTATGGTGGACAAGTGGACCAAAGGTTGACAGAGGAAAACATTATAGAGCTGAGTATTGGAAGCAATACTCATCTGAGCAAAGATAAGTAAACATTAAATTACCACAACAATGAGGAAAGTATTTGCAACATTTATATCAAGCAAAGAGCTAATCCCCTTGAATACAAAAAAGCTCTGATAAGACAAACAAGCAAAAACGGGCAGAATTACATGAAAAATTCACCACAAAGAGGTACAAGCAGTTACAAACATAGAAAAAGATGTTAAAAGTCACTCATAATTAAATCAATGAAGAGGAAAACATACTCTTTCACCTATCAGACTGGCAACACACGAGAAGTTTAATAGGCAATATCAGAGAGTGTTATGGACTGAATTAACGTATCCCCCCAAATTCATCCATTGATGTCCCAGTCCCCAAAGTGACTGTATTTGGAGACAGGGCCTTAATGGAGGTAATTAAGGTTAAATGAGGGTATTATACACTAGGGCCCTGATCCAATAGGAATAGTGTCTTTGTAAGAAGAGACAAGAGAGTGCTCTCTCTCTCGTTTTCCTCTTTCTCTCTCTGCCATGTGAGGACACAGTGAGAAGCAGTCACAAGCCAAGAGACGAGGCTTCAGAATGAAACCACCCTTGCTGGCACCCTGATCTTGGACCTTCCAGCCTCCAGAACTGTGAGAAATTTCTGTTGTTTAAGCCACCCAATCTATGGTATTTCGTTATGGCAGGCCTAGTAGATGAATACAGAAAGAATGTAACAGCATAACACTGGAAATATTTAATGTTATAAATTAAATGATATTAAATTTAGGCAGTGGGCTACCCACACAGTCATTAAAGGGTAAGATAGATCTATACATGCTGAAGTGAAACATCTTCCGAGAGACACTGTTAAATGCAAAAAGCAAGTGTCAAAATTTATAGTTTGATTCTTACTGAAGTCTAAAAATACAAACAAGGAAAAAATATATGTAAAGAGAGAGGAATGAAAATATAAACAGAAATAGACATAAAGGTATATGGCTGCATATGTATAGAAAATTTCAGAAAAATAAAAGAAAATATTAATGATGGCTGATGAAACGTGGAACTTGAACGGTAGAGGTTGGAGCTTTTTGCTTTTCACTTTAGGGACTTTTGCATTTCAATTGTTTACAGTGAACAAATATTCATTTTATGATATATTTTAAAAATTCTGTTGTCATCACTTATTTGCTGAATGGTCCCTGACAAGGTAATTAACTTATGAGTCCTCTTTTCCGACCTCACAAGGTGATCATGAGAATCATCTGAGATATTGGAAATCCATGGTATGCACAAACATTCATCAAATGTTAGTTCTCATATTTCCCATCCATAACCTATCTATGATATTTCCTTGAACAGTACACACATATTGCATTTATGCTATGCTATTATACATATATGTATATTTATATTTAAATTACATATATTTGTATATTTATATTTATATATATATTTAAATGGAGTCCCCCCAAATCTTCAAACATGTTTATTTCCCTAATCTTGAGTGAGGGCAACATAGTCTATTTCTTCTCATAATTTTTTAATTTAAAATTTATTTAGAGTAATAATTGATCAGGATGGATTTGGGACTAAGTCTCCAGAACAAACCACTGTTTCTCTGAAAACCGAATTATAGTCTCTGAATTTGTAGGCCCTTAGAATAAGAGTTGTCTTCCCCAAACCTGCCATCAGGACTTTCCAGCTCACTGGCAGATGTCACTGTGTTGGCTTCACCTCTAAACAGACGCAGTTCCTGCTGGGAGGGTCCCACAAAGATACCCAGACCTGGCTTTGGTTCTGCATCAGACATTTTCTGTCTCCCTGGATTGTTTTTGCTTTTTGGTCTCCTTTGAAGTTACAGTTGTTAGTTCGCTTTTGTTGTTGTTGTCGTTGTGTGTGTGTGTGTGTGTGTGTGTGTGTTAATGGTTTAAAGGCCTAATAATTCCATCCATGAAAGGACAGGACTCAAATACTAACAGATGATCCTCGTGATAAAAAGCCACAGCCCCAAATTAGGGGAAAGGAAAAAAAACTTAGCTTTTCATTTAGTCCAATACAACTTACATAGAAAAATAACAGATTTAATTCTGCATATTTTAAAACTAACTCTTCAAAACTTGTTTTCACATCCTGAAACTTCTAGTACCTGTGTTTATATATTATTTATCATAACAATTTTGGCAGATTCAAATAAACTGTATTATTTTAGCATTTATTCATCATAATTTAAGGATAGTGCTTCCTGGAGAAACTTAATAAATGGGCCATCTTTTTTTTCCTCTTCTAGGATTAAGGAAATAATCATTGCATGACATTTTTTATTCCTTTAGGCATAGTTTAAAGATTTGATGTAATTGTAAGCAATACAAATGAGTAACACTGCTTCATGCAGAGTTTTATGTTGGATTTGATTTAGAGGTCTAGAATTCATCACTCTTTAAATTTAAATTAAATCTAAAGTATAGTCTATCTTGTAATGAAAGCAGGAGAAACCGATGTTAAGTGTTTTTCTCTAAGATACAAAATAATGTTGCTTTAGAGCTGGTAATAAATGCAGGTTTCCACATCATAATTCATTTCACTGAATGTTGGCCCTTTCTATGAAGCGTTTATAAGTAGCACAGCAGAACTGTTCAGTTCAGTCCTTAAATTAGACACATAAACCACAGTGCCACACATTCAAAGTTCATTTGCTTCAAGGATAAGAGAGATTTTCTGAACACTGTTTGTAATTCACCATCATTGACATGCCTCTAGATTTGAGTCACTCATCCAACAAACTCATAAAGCACAAACTGCCCAGGACTGAAGTTTTAAGGAGGAGCATAGCACAACTGTCCGGGGCTTAAGTTCTAAGGTCAGATAAAAAGATGAGTTCTGTGGGAAACATAAGTGCTATGGCATCAGTAATAGCTGTTTTTTGTATATAAATGTACCAAGCACATTATATATACTATCACATTTAATTTCATTTCATCCTCACACAATCCAGAGACAGGTATTATGCCTTCACTTTACAGACAAGGAAACTGAGACACAGTTAAGTCAACTGAACAAACTCACACAGCTGCTGAGTAGCAGGACTGAATTTGCATGCAGGGCTGCCTGGCTTCAGCCCCCCTTCTCTGGGAGACCAGGCCTGCCTCGCTATCTTACCCGCACAGGCTGCAATGGGGGTCTGGAGGGGGAGCTATGGTTAGAAAAGGAATTGGAATAAAGCTCAACATAATTTTGTACTTTTAATATTATAGTACTGCTTCGAAGACTCATTTGATTTTATTTATGGAGTTTGGCCCTCTGGTTGGAAAAGGGATAACAATAATGAAAAAGACGATGGCCTCACAGAATTTGTGATTAGCCATTACCACAAGTAAGAAATACATATAGTCTTTTACATTTCAGGAAATTTCAATAAATAAACGAATACCAGTGGATGGCTTCTGTAATTCTGGCTCCTCTCTTTGTTTCTTTCTTATTCTCTACGTGTTTAAACATGAGGCCTCCATAAAAAGAAGTCCTCCTTTATAGGGCAATTCCATGAAAAGGCGAAAACAACAAACAGGAGTGTCTCACTCCTGCCGTGGCTGAGTTAACACTGGTCTTCTGTGGGTGAGTCCCCACTCTAGGTGGATAACCCCTACTCCACGAAGCCTTTGCTTAGCACATAAACAGCATCACATTGAATTCACCTTTTCAAAGCCCTCAAGTCTCCTGCTGCCTTCCAGCTATTTGAATAAGTATGTCTTCTTCTCTGGATGTAGGTTTCTGGAAAGCAAAGCAAGTGTCTTATCAATCTTTGAGGTTATTTGCTTGCTCTTGATTTTGAAAAGTTTATATATAGAGAAAATAATAGAACATCATTCATATAACAACTACTCAGGATTAATGAACATATTGTCATTTTTACTTTGTTGTTCATCTTTGCCCCTACTAAATCCAGCACATTTCTCTGTTCTCACTCTGTTCTCTCAGTGGTGACCTGAATGGCAAACTCCAGCATTCAGAGTCTCAATGAAAACCTCAGGGGTCAGATTAGTCTTAACAGGCCTGATCTTCCTTTTTTCCTAAACACGGCAGCCATCTCCTTTCAATTCAACCTCAAATAACTCTTGCAATCAATACTTTTTATCAGAGTTTAAATATTCTAAAGTCTGCCATCATAGTAATTACACTAAAAATGGATCTACTTCTGAGAGAAACTTATAAAAAGCATAGGTTATTTATTCCATGTTCTTCTCCATCAGATAAAAGCCACATTCAATCTAATCTTAATAATTTACAACCTGCATAGGTATTCATATTCAAAGAGAAGTGTGCAGTTTCAGAAATGTGGCCCATTCTGACCTCAAACTTCTTCAAGACAACATTTTCTTTTCACTTTTATAAAGGTATACTTGACATACACTAAACTGCCCATATAGCAGTATAAAAATTGATAAATTTTAACATATGCACACATTCATAAAGCACAACTGAGATAATGAATACACCCATAATCCCCAAGGGTTTCCTCATGCCCTTTGGCAATCTCATTGTCTTGTCTCCTTGCTTCATTGTAATCCCCAGGAAACCACTAAATAGCTTTGTGTCACTAGAGATTATTTGCATTTTCTAGATATTATATCAACTACATTTTGCCTTGCTTCTGTCATTCAGCATAATTTATCAGATTAATCCATGTTGTTTTTATCTATCAGTAGTTCATTTTTATTTTTCATTGCTGAGTAGTATTCCATTGTATGGATATATCATAATTTGTTTATCCACTCACCTATTAACAGACATTTGAGTTGTTTCCACTTTTCTAGCTATTACAAATAAAGCTGCTATGAACACTTATTTATAAGTCTTTGATGGACATATGTTTTTATTACTTGAATATATATCCAGTTGTGGAATAGCTGGACTATATGGCATGTTTTTTAATTATTTGAGAAACTGCCTAATAGTTTTTCAAAGTAGTGATACTATTTTATATCCTAATCAGCAGTGTATTAGAGTTCCAGTTACTTGACATCTTGCCAACCCTTTAATTTTAGCTACTTATATAGGTGTGTGGTAGTATCCCAGTGTGGTTTTAATGTGCACTTCCTTAATGAGTAATGATGTTGAGCAATCTCTCAAGACATTGGACATTACACAAAAGCAGAGAGTGATCTCTGAAAAATGAGAAACAAATGAGGTCAGTCGTAGCATTTCCTCAGCTTACTGCATAGAGAGTTTCCAGGCTGTTTCACAGAAAGGGGAAACCCAGGCAAACAAGGTACTCTCTGAGTTGAGGAGACAGAGTTGGGAGTCCAGGGAGGCTAAGTATGTTACAGTTCACAGAATAAAATATGGAAGAAGAGAGAGACAAACAAAGAGCGAACTGAGGACATCTGCAGAGACTACACCTCAGATACTTTACTGGGTACTGATTCTTTCATGCAGGTAAAGATTACTCTAAAAATCTAACCCAAGACCATGTAAGAATTACTCTGAAGGATAAGCAGAAACAGTGAAAGAAATATCACAATGCAGAAAATAGAGCCTTTTCCCAACAGTGTGAAATCTTATAAACCACAAGGCATTAGGTAAAATACTAAAGAGGGTTTTCTCTTGCAGTGAGTAAAATTAGCATTAAAAATAAGACCCAAAAGGTCTGATTCCAAGTAACTTAACTATATTCCAGAAGAAATCTCAAGACTATTTATAAGAATACGAACATATCCAGCATTCAGTAAGGTAAATTAAAAATGTCTAGCATCCAACTAAAAATGACTAGTCATACAAAAAAATTAGAAAAACAAAACCCACAAGGACAAAACTCAAATCAAACTAACCCAGAAATCATGCAAACAACAGACAAAGACATTATAATGGATATTATAATTGTATTTCAATGTTCTAAAAGATAAAGCAATGATTGAATATGTTACTTAGAGACATGGAAGATATTTTTAAATGCTCAAATCTAACTTTTAGAGATTAAAATTACAATACCTGAGATGAGAAACACAGTGCCTAGTTTTAAGAACAGAGTAGACAATGAAGAAGAAAAGACTGAGGAACTTGAAGATAGAGCAATAAAACTGTTCAAAACTTTTTAAAAAGAGAGAAAAAAATAAAGTTTCAGTCATCTATGGAACAACTAGAAGCAGCCTAACATACATATAACTGGAGTCAGCATAAGAGGAGAGTAAAGGAAAAATCCAGAACTAACTTAATGATACCTAATGATAAAAGACTGAATACTTTCCCCCTAAGGTAAAGACCAAACAAGAGTTCACTCTCACCATTTCTACTCATCGTTATACTGGAGGTTCTGCACATTGAAATAAAGAAAACATTTTTTGAAAAGAAATAAAAGGCATCAGATCAGTAAGGAGGCAATAAAACTATCTTTACTCTCAAATTATATGATGATCCAGGTAGAAAATCCAACTGAATCTGTAACAGTGCTGTTAGAACCAATAGGTGAATTTAGCACATTTGAGGGATACAAGATCCATATACAAGGATCATATTAGTAAGAAAATAACAGAAAATGAAATTTAGAGGTAAATAACATTTAATACCATCAAAAATATTAAATTCAAAAAATAAATCTGACAAAAGTCATGCAAAACTTCTACACTGAAAGCGGAAGACATTGCTTAGAGAAATTAAATAAGAAAATATTCATGACCCTGGATTAGCCAAAAATTTCTTAGTTACAACACCAAAAACAATGCATAGAAGGAAAAACATAGACTAGACTTTACAAAACTTGAGAAATTCTGTTCTTCAGAAACACTTAAGTGAATGAAGACAGACTGCAGACTAAGATAAAATATTAGCAAATCACAGATGTAATAAACAAAGTGTGTCCAAAATATTAAAGAATACTCAAGACTCAAAAAAAAAAACCATCTAATTTAAAAAATGGACCAAGATTTGGAGAAGCACTTCACCATAGAAGATAAACAAATGGCAGAAGCACCTGAAAAGATGTTCAACAAGCTCGGTCATTAGGAAATACAAATTAAAACCACAGGGAAATACAACTATTAGAATGGTTAACATTGTAAAAGAATGACTATTTAAAGTGTTGGTGAGGACATGGAACACCTGAAACACTCATACATTGTTCTGGGAATGTAAAATGGTACAACTACTTTGGGAAACAGTTTAGCAGCTTTTTAAAATGTTAAACATATTGCATACATATTGCACGACTCACCATTCCACTCTTAGGTACACATCCAAGAGAAAAGAAAGCATATGCTCACACAAAGACTTGTACACAAATACTCATAGCAGCTTTATTTATAATAACTCCAAAATGGAAACAACACAAATATTCATCAAGTGAATGAAAACAAATTTGTCTTGTAGAATGGAATGCTACTCAACATTAAAAAGAATGAACTATGAAAATATACAAACAAACAAAAACTCAATCATATTGAGTAAAAGAAAGCAGACCAAAAAAAAAGTACATATACTATGATTCCATTATACAAAATTCTAGAAAGCTAATCTAGTGACCAAAAGCAGATATATATTGCCCAGGAATAGGAGGGGAGGTGGTGGGAGGAAAAGATCACAAGGAGCCATGATGAAATCACACTATTTTCAGTGTGATTATGATTTCACAGCTGTACACACAGATCAGAATTCATCATATCATATGCTTTAAATGTGTGCAAATTATAATCATTTATACCTCAGCAAACTTGTTAAAAAATAACACCATGCAATACCACTGTAATCCCTCTAGAATGGCTAAGATGGAAAGCACTGATAATAGCAAGTATTTACAAGAATACAGAGCAACCAGAACTGGTATACACTGTGAAAAACTGTATCTAGATTGAAATTGTTTGCTTGGGGCAAAAGTAATGGTGTGCCAATCCCAAGATCAGGCACCAAATGGCCTTACAGTTTCTGCTCGCTGTTTTGGAACCTTGCCACACTTCTGGAGAACATGATACTATAAAGGAGAGCCCACTTTCCAGCTGAGGACGCCTCGATCAGCCTGTAAAGAGCTGACTCCCAACCATATGAGGGAGCTGAGGCACCATTAAAGAATCACTCACGTAGCCCAAGCTGGTAACAGACCTATGAGTAAGCAAAACAATAAACAGTAGAACCCCCAGACCCCAGCTGATCTGTAAACTATGATAAATGTGTATTTATTTAAAGCCTTTGAATTTTGGGGTGGTTTTGGACACAGCAATAGCTAACTGATACAAACAAATAAAAAAAATTCTGCTGTATATAGACAGTGAAACACTATATCACACAAAGATGAAAATGAACACATGATTTCCGATACCCCACAGCACAGCTGACTCACACATCATGTTGAGCAAAAGAGTGCTCCTGTCTGACTCTTTTGTTACACAAAGTTCATGTAAATAGTGATTAAAATCAGAACAGTGGTTATGTCTGGAGCGAAACAGTACCTGGAAGGGGTCTTGAGGGCCACTTCTGGAGGAGTGGTCATGTTCTAATTTCTTGATTATGATAATGCTTCCATGAGTCAGTTCACTTTATGAAAATCCAGTGAGTCATATACTAGTGTCCATGCACTTTTATGTATGTAATTCAGTAAGAGGATTTTTTAAGAAAGGAATTGGTAAAGAATTGAACAGCAAATTCACTGTAGAGGTAATATAAATAAAAGGAGCATCAGTCTCTCACTGCTAGTCTGAGAAAAGTAAATCAAAGCAATGATAAATACTAGGTTTCACCCACTGGTCGGCAATAAATTTAAAAGACTGAAATATTCATTACTTGAGAGGGAATGAGGAAATATTGCACATTACTAGTGCGTGAACTTTAGAAAGTAATCTAATGAATATATTAAAATTTGGAATGCATATAACTTTTACTCAGTGCCTTTATGAACCTATCCTACAGAAATGTAACCACTAATATACAAGGATATACTTACAAGAATATTTATGGAAGCATTATTCACAGCAGCAAAGTAATTAAATCACCCTGAGTGTGCACCAACTGTGGATCGTTTCAAAAACTGGTTTATACATAACAGGGGACTTATGTAAATATTAAAATGTATGTGTTATTATATTTTGACCTGCAGTAATAAGGGTGGTAATTTGAAAAAGCAAATTTCAAAGTAATATATATAGCAATGCTAGTTTTGTTTTTAAAAAGGATTAACTCAAAATCCAATACAATTTTGTAATTTTTTTCTTGAGCATAAAGTTGTAGAAGGACACAAAGAAATCTGTTAACATTGGTTACCTAAGAGAAGTGGAATTTGGAGGAAGGGGGACACCACCTTATTTTTCTATAGACTTCACTGTTTTTCTTGTTGCAACAAGTATATATTACATTGAAAATGAAACAAGTACATGTTAGAAAATACTTGTTTTAAAATTCCTGGCATTTAAATTAAAATAAAAATAAGAGCATCAAGTCACTTAATTAAATGAAGTTTTCAAATCTTATGTCCAATCAGCACAAGTAGACACAGACATCATATAAAACAGACCAAAAAAAAAAGGAGAAAAAAAATAAAGTTCTCTTGAGAAACAGAGCACAGAACAAACTCCTTAATCTTTCAAAGGATGAAGGATAAACTTTTACCAGTTGTGATCTCTTTTCAAGATTGGTAAAGGCCAGTCCAGGAGCACATCATATCACATATGAATTTCATATTATTGTTAATTCAAGCTAAAGAAGAATTAAATTCTGCTATAAAATATCTCTTAGCACTTGGACAAAATAGACTTTGAAATAATGTGACCAATCCAAAAATCTGTTGGAAAATTTATTTACTAAATGAGTGGAAAATATTACTCAGAGTACTGACATTTCCTATTTACCATTAAAAAAAAAAAGAACTTAGTTCTCTAACCTTGTAAATTTAATTCAGTTGAGAATCTTACAACTTCCTGCAATGAGAGCTTGCCTTACATAGCAAATAAGATACATTTGGCAGCCTAGTTCTTAAAAGAATTAAGCTTTATCTTAAAAGTGAATATAGAAATAAAAAGAAAGACAGAAGCAATAAACATGGCAAGTTATAAGGAACTAATACCATTTGAAATCCAGCTGGATATAAATAAATATATTTCAACATTTCCTTTTTAATGTCTCAGAAAAGTTAACGAAATCAAAGTGAGTTTCACAACTGCTCTAAATTACTGGATAATTACATCTAAGTAATTTAGACCTTTTTCAAAAAGCTCTAAAAATTCTTTCATTATAGATTATTAAAAGATGACAGAGTAGGAAGGGATATAAATCTTGGGTATATTTTTCACCTTGAGTTTGTTTTGTATTTCACAGGTTGAAAGGGAGATACAGACAAGTAACAGCAATTTGGGATTTATAATCTAAATCACAGTTTCAATTAATTAACTGGATGAGAAAGGCAGTTTTTTTTTCACTAGACTTCATTTTCTGCAACCACAAAATAAAATGTTGACAAAAGCAAACAGAAAGTTTAGCGTGTCAGAGTAAAAAATAAGTACAGAATGACAGTATTTCACATATATCATGCCGTTGTATCAGATGCTTTATAAACATTTTCAAATAATTTTCATCGTAATCTGTGAATAGGTCACACCTTCATTTTGCCAATGAGGAAAGTGACATTCAGAGAAGTTCTGTTTAAGTCACTGAAGGTCATAGAAGTAGTTAATGGGAGAGCCAGGATTTGAAACAAGTTCCAAGTGACCAGAAAGACAGCACCCTTTATCCTTAATTTCATGAAAGTTAAATAAATTGGGTAAGTTCCCACTGCTGCACCAAGTAAATGACGTTTTATAATGCTAAATCCTCTGTGACTTTAAGAAAGATAGCTAATTTTTCTGAGCCTCAGTTTCTTCAAACTCAACAAGGAATAAGAAGTAAGTAAAAAGCACAGCGCCTGGTACACAGGGAGTAATCGACAAAGACTTGTTTTCTGAAATTCAATATTTTTCAAGCGCTTTCAGAGTAGCCTTGAGAAGGCAGGAACTGTTATTGCCATTTTGCATATGGGTATATACTGACACCGAGAGCATAAAAGGCAAGAGAGACATATTTAATAACAGCTCATGGTCTTTATCATCGTGATGAAGAACTGTGTTCAGTTTCCATTCAGAAGGACTAATTTTGCCTTGAAGTCATGAAGTTTAAATCAGCTCTTATGGAGAAAATAACCAATTTCATTGATAAAGATAAATTTGGAAAGCCCACAGAAATTTTTAATAATTATGAGAAACATTCATCTCTGGAGGGTGGTTTTAAGGCAATAGTTTTTCAAATCTCAAGCAATAAATATATAAACTATCTCTTGAGATCTGTATTAGGACCACAGTTCAATAAAATGAACAGCTTATTGATACAAACCTCTTGTATAAAGAAGCCCACATACATTACATACTTTTAAACTACTGAGAAAAGGTGACTGACGTGGACAATGGGAATGGGCGTCCAACTAACTCAGCAGTCAAGTCACCCTAAGGGGCGAGAGCTCTAGGGAAGACCTCTCACTTCTGCAGGAACTGAAAGGCACTTGCTTTCTTCTGAGGAACTGCCTGCAGCTTTTCTTTCAAGAACTACATGGTTGTATGCATATGTGTGCGATGAAGAGGTAGCCTTGATTTCTATTTTGGAGCGCCTGACGCCACTTGACAGAGTTTTACCATGAAGTAAAACTGTAAGTTCACGGCTGGGGCTAAAGCTACACAATGGTGTCATTCAGGATAAAATCAGTGACCCCATTTAGATAGCGGAGGCCACAGTCTACAGCCCCTTTCAATATTTCACACTAGGGGCTTTGGTGTGGCTAAGGCATTCTCTAATCAAAAAATGCGGTTACCCTGACAACAAGGGATTCTGCATTCTAATCTGACATAACTAGACTATGGTTTTGAAGTTTAGCCAGCAGCTGCTGGTTGGCTTTAGCACAGGCAGATGCTGGTTGCAGCAGCAAGGATGCCTGGCACATGTGGGACCAGAAGGAGCTTCTGCATAGATCAATTTCAGAACTTCAATGTTGAAGCAAGAGTCCTTTTTTCCAGTCCATGAATGCTTTCCTCCACAGACCTAAATAGTCATATGTTGAGGCAAACTCTGCAAAAGTGCTCATCCCTGTTTATTTTTTAAATATCCTTTCATCCTCAGGGCAAAGTATACAAACAGGAAAATGATCAGCAATGAACAAGTCACTTAACCTCTCTGGGCTTCAGTTTCCTCATCTGTAAAATAACAATAATAATACTACCTACTTCTTAGGGCTTTTATGAGGGTCGATGACTCACAAAATTTACAGTATTCTCAATAAATACTGCCTTTCATCTAATTTTATTTTGCCCGTAAGCATATAAACAGAGGGGTAGCATCTCAGTCATCCTCACCACACTTCCCTCCCTCCCTAAGATCTATTCAGTTGTACTTTCCCCCAGTGAGTCTTCCCATAGGGCATGGAACCCGAATCTTCACTGCTCTCCTTTCGTGTTGTCTTTACTGCCTCTACTGTGAGTTTGATGCCAATGTCCACTTGCCGGCTTTGGGGTTTCTCTGTTATCCATGTGTGCAACTCTTCTCCTCATCTAGACTAGAATGTCACTGCAGTGAAAGGCCATGTCTCCCATTGTCTTAAATCTGACAAAAGACATAGTACTGAGCACTGTCCCAAGCAGGCACTCACTAGACATTCAATTCTTCTTTGCAATTTAGGCAACAGTAGGAAGGGATGTTTCCAGCTGATTAAGCATATAGTGTATTAAGTACACAGTTGATTTCTGAAACATGTCACAAACAAAGTGCCTCTCCTGTGTTCTCAGGACTTCCTCATGCCAAGCTAAAGGCTGAGAGGTTCTGGGTAGCATTTACATTCTTATTAACAGTTCTTTGCATGGTCTGGCCTTTAGTTAATATGAGATTCCACACAGAGCAATTCAGTGAAATTTCAGTGGTGAAAAGATCTCTCTTTGTTGGTAATGGAATGCATTCAAAAGTCAGCAAGGTGGCTTCCATACATAGTTTCTAAAATGGATCCATTACAATATAAACATTAATGTATAGTGTTCACGTCGATGTATATGTTTCACTAGAACATAAATCTTTTCCCTTCATGGAAGAAGCTATCCCTTTATCTGAATTAGTTCATGTTGAAATTTTATAATGAAAGTCAGCTGTGGTTCCAGGAAACAGCTGGTGTTTTTGCCTCGTCCACTTCCACAAAGAAATGTGCAATGCATCCAGAATAAACTATCTCAAAACCATAAATTGCTTAAATCTTCTTCATGTGAAGACAACTAACAGTGCATTTCAACAGTCAGTGTTTGATGTGTGCTCAATTTTTATATTTGTTGAGCAAAATAGTGTTACTATAAAGAATGCACCAATGCTATTTAATACGAAGAGCATTTTACAAGGTGCTATAAACTATAACTTAAATACAGTCTCCTGGGAAATTTTAGTAACTATAAAACAGTGATTCTCAACCACAGAGTTCATGTCATGAATACTTGGGAAAATTTTCCAAATGACAGTCACAACTATCACTAACAAAAGGGCCTGGACTCCATCCATAAAGATTGTATTCAGATGATTCTAGTGTGTAACTAGGTTATGAATCAAGAAAAATATAATTATTAAATGAAGCAAAACTCAACCATAACTTTTTTTGGATATGTGAGTATAATATTCTTCTTCATAAAATAGATATATTATTAAACTCTTAGGCATAATCTGAATTTTTGATGTGGAAATACATTCATTTTAAATGCACTGAGAGTCTTGATATTTTAAAGAATACAACTGTGCAGCCTTTTATAGCTTGATTAGAATTGAATAAAACTGTTCTTTGATTTATGAGTTTTATAAATTTGACTAGTAAAGAACTCATTTATTTAAACTGAGTTTCTACTACACATATAATTTTTTCTACTAATTACTGAAAGCTCCATTCATAAAAACTATTAAAAAATTACAGTGTTGCATCAAAAAGGAAATAATGGACATCATCCTGTTTTGATAAGTATACAATTTTTTACATTGAAAATAGACATCAAAATAAAATTGGTATGTTATATCCCATGGGAACACACGCACACACGCATGCACGTGCACGCACACACACACACACACACACACACACACACACACACTACCTTCACTCTTTTTATAATTTTTCAGGATATCTTTTTACTACAATCTATCTTATACATTGTATGAATGTATCAGATGTATCCATTTATTTTATACATTTCCAGTTTAGTCAATTTTAATATTTAACTACAATCATAGAATTTTAAGGGCTAAATATCACTTAGAACCACCGCTCAGTTGTATAGATTTATAGTCTTTGAATTGTGTTATTAACACGAATTCAAGCTCTTGAGAGCACTGTGGTGCAGCCACGCTAATTTTCCACTGACCAGTGGTTACTGCAGGATTAGAACCCACACTCTGAATCTGGTTCTTAGGCCGCTCTGAGATACCAACATTCCTAGATCTCTCCAACAACATGGCTCTTCTTGTTTCTGGGGTACTTTTCTCTAGGCGTTTTACCATAAATTTAACTTCCAAATGAAAATGTTAATATATTTTTCTCACAAGTCTAGGCCATTACAGTGAAGGGGAATAAAATCGATCATTATCATTATCTTCACTTAACTCAAAAGAGGATTGTGGTTCAGCTCATAAAGAGGGCTACAGGCTTGTTTCCAGTGATCCTTATGCTCCAAGGCATGCCCAATAATAACAGCAGGCTACCTTCTTTCCACTGAAATTATTTCCAGTCCCGTCTCTCCGACACCATCTCTGAGATTTAACATTCTGTGTCTTTTTGTAGCCACATGCATAATCTTTCGCCTAATCATCCTAACTCAAATCTTATTTAAATGACTTCCTAAATCACAAATGAAACTTCACATGTCATCTCTTGTTTGTGAGCATTTCTGATCCCCAAGAGTGAAAACAGTAGGCCTCTGTGGAATCAAATGCCACTTGGCCAGGTCTATGTCAGTTCCTAGGATCTTAAAGCTGATATTTCTGGAAGGTTCTGGTGGAATCTGTTTGTGTAGCCCTTGGTCTACACACTGATCCTATAGGACACAGAAGTAGCCTGGGTCCTGAGAAGCTTATTCAAATTATGTTTTGTTGTACCACATATCACCTAGAAAAATCATAAGGCCTGGGCTAGTAGAATTGTAGAGAGAAAGATCCATTAGTTTTGCTATAAAGATCCGTGTACAACCTTGCCTCTGCTTCACAGAATTTGTGTTATGTTAAGCAAATCATTTATGCATGCCATGCCTCATTATGTTTGTCTGGAAAGTGGTGGTAATTTAACCTACCTGGAAGGAGGCTATGAAAATCTAACAAGATAATGTATTTAAAGTCGAAAAAAAATAAGTATTTTACTCACATACTTCCCCGTACATGAGTAAAAGTCATTCATATCTTAATATTACCGACCTTTTTAACCTATTGTGCCATCAACATCTAGAATCCAGCATAAATATCTTAGTATTCTTTCAACAGAAGTGCTGTTAATTAAACTATTTACCAATTTTCATGGCCGATAATTATCAATAAATGTGCTAATGCTTTCCAATTTTGTCATCCAACCTTTTGGACTATTTTAAAAAAAAGATGTACTAGATTGGGGATAGAGTTGGGTGGTAGAAGAACAACAAAGAAAATAATTATCTTTTTATGTCTGTTGAAAATTATGTAAGGCCATAGAATGGAAGGCTAATGGGTGATCTAAGAATGTGAAAGAATATTTCCCAGAGGATAGACACCAGCTGGTTTTTATCCTTACTTAGACAAGAACAGGAGGAAATTAGCTTGAATTTCATTTGGTTTAGAATAATGGAAGCAAGCTATGAAATCTAATTCCCAAGGAATCTTTTCGTCAAAATAACATCGAGACTTACTGCCTACTGTGGTTTCAGTGCGGTCCTGACTCTGAAGTATGAGAAAATACTAGATGAATTTATAGTCATCCATCTCTGTAATCCCCACCAAGAGAAAAAAACAAGCAATTACAAGCTGATTATGCAACAGGTGTTTTCACTTGTATTCATTTCATCTTCACTAGAAGTTATTTTTCCTACTTCACAAGTAAAGATGCAAACTGAGAGTTGGGTTTGCCCAGGGTCACTGAGCTAATGAAAAGCAGAGTTAGAACACAACCCTCATCTCTCTCCAGGGTCCATCCTGTGCGTTGTACCAAACTATAAGCCCTCCTCACCCTGGCACCCTTAATTTCTATCCTTTTTATTAAAGGACATATTCCCAATATTTAGATTTATTTAGTTGTTTGTTTACTTAGGTTTATTTTATTTAGATTATTTCCAAGATTTAGAGGTACCTGTAAACCAAAGTCAACTGGGAATTGAGCTAGTACTCACTGAGCTATCTAATATATCCCAACGTGTAAGAACTCCACAGATACTATTTCATTTTGTAATGACAGTTACCATTTGAGACAAGTACCATTATTATCCCCATTTACAGATGGAAACCTAAGCCTCAGAAGATCTGCAAAGAGAATCCAGGACCAAGGGACTAAACAGGAGGACTTTTAACTCCAAGGGAGGCAGTGGGGTCCTAAGCGTTTTCCCCCTGACACGCCCAGGGATAGTGAGAAGCAAGTATCTCAGGAAGTCACACCACAGAGCATCCAAACCCCAGCACAGATTTCACTTTTAGTTTTCAGCAACTCATAGATATTCAGAAGTGAAAAAAAAAAAAAAAGCCAATTGAAATCATCTGGTCCAATCCCTTTATCTTACAGACAAGGAATTTGAGGATCGGGGCGAGGTTAAGTACTTTCTCTAGGGTCAGAAAGCTAATTAGTGACAGAGTTAGCAATAAATCACTTCTATGAAAAGACATCCTTTCAAAGTGAATTCAATTACCTCGCACTCTCAAGTGGCTATTAAGAACACCCAAGTTGCTAGGCAGTCTGCAATGCTTCTGTGAAGTCGAGGTAATCCAAGAAGATCTAGAAAGAACTTGGCAACACTGAGCAATCTTTAAAATGTGCTAATTTCAGTCAACTCATTATTGTTAGGGGCAGAGCTGTTGTCAACTTTCCCTCTTTTCAAAGTTATAGTTTCAGCCACAGTAAATGTATTTTCATCACTCCTCTGGTAGATAAAAGATACATAATATTTCAGATATACTTGGATATAAGCGTAAATTACTTTGGTATTTTGGTCTTTATGAATTTTGGGTGATGAATTCCCAGAGAAGAGGGTCCTTATAATTTTATAGCATGATATTTTCTTCCTAGAAGGTCAAAAATCATCCTGTCGTCAATTGGTGATAAAATCCACAGGCACCAGGGGTAATGCATTGGTAGTAAGAATTTAATAACCAAATAGGGTGCAGCAAAGTATTTTAAAGGAATGGAAAGTATTTTTTACATGAAACATACTTTAAAAGTTAATTTCTTTCAACATACTAAATACATCTATCTAAAGAGCCGAAGTCTGCCGTTAGGAAATATGGTTGAATTAAAGATAAAAAGGAAACATCAGGAAACCAAAGAAGTACTACAAAACGGGAATGAAAATGGATGGAAATACAAACAACCATTCAATCAATAACAAACACCTATTACTCGGCCACAGATAAAGTGAAACAGAAGGTAAATACAGGATAAAACAGTAAGAACTCAAGTGTGGAGTCTGTGAAAATGCATCCTGCTGACAAACCAAGATGCTATTTCCATCAGGGGAAAAAAATCACATCAATTAAAATATATCTTTAAATATCATTTCAGGGAAAAAAAAGGAAGAAGATATACTGACTGAGAAGAGAGAACTCTATTAGTTGTCAAATCATGTATTTTGGCACTGAGAATTCTCACAATTTACTAAATTTAACCCTGAAGTCTTATACATTTTCAGAAACAGAAACCTATAACACACTTGACATTTCAGAATGTGTTAATGCTGAATTTCTCCATTTGACAGTGTCCTTTTACTTAAAGAAGAAGAAAGAATGAACACAACAGGGAAACTGGACAGCAATGTTCCTTTTAACATAAATCTATAAAGTCAAAGGTCTGTGCTATGTGTCTAGCAGAGGAAAATCAATTTTTGAGTGACTATTTCATGGCTATCCAATCCTCTGGCTTCAAGGACATTTCATGGTTATTCAGTGTCAATTGTGCTTAGGTTTTCTTATCCCAGGAAACATTTCCCAAATTAAATCGCTCAGATTTATGAACACCACCAATGGAAAAGAACAGCAGCATCTAATTTCATGGCAAGAAAGATGTTCTGTTTAGTAGAAAGTATAAAGCATAGCATTTCCCTTCCTGTGCCCTTTGCTGAAGAGGAGAATAAAGACAGTGTTTTGTTCCCTCAATGTCACATTTCTCCAGAGCAGAAAGTTCTCAGGTGGCCTCCCTGAGTGAAATGAGTGGCAACCTAGGTTTTATTTGGAACTCTGACTGCCTAGAAAGGGTGTCTGGTTCGGAGTCCCTCAGCAACCCAGAAACCTAACAGGATGCTCCGCAGATTAGCACTTGTGTATTGCTAGCGATCAACATAATCTTATTTAGTTACTCAATTTAACAAACATTATGTGCCAGGCACTGTTCTAAATACTTTACAAATATTAAACTCCTTTGACTCACTTAATAGTCATAACAATCCTACTGGTGAGAACTACTATGTCCATTTTTCCAGGTGAGGAAATGGAGGAACAGGACAGTAAATAATGGGCCCATGATCACACGACTAGTAAAAACATCCTTTCTTAAAACTCAGCAATAGTCAACCTTTCAGCGTGATGCTCTTCCTTTTCTGGGCCTCCACACAAAATAGTAGTTTTCAATGAAAAGTCATTCAGAAAGCAAAACAGAAAATAAATGGCCAGAGTGGGGAGGGTAGAGCTCAGTGATAGTGTGGTTAGCATGCACGAGGTCCTGGGTTCAGTCCCCATATAAGTAAGTAAATAAATAAAAACCTAACTACCTCCCCTAGAAAGAAAAGAAAAAGAAAAAACTGAAATGAATGGCCTGACAATAATAGTTGAATTTATGAAGTTTTCTGTGTTAGATTCAGTGCTAAGGGCTAATAAATTTTTTTTCAAACATGCTATTTAATCTTCAGTCTAAAAACCCCATCAGGAAAGTATCATTCCCATTTAAATGGTAAAATTGAGATGTAGGTGATTAATAACTTTCCCACAGTTCAATGACTAATCGAAAGATGGGTTTCAAATCTGGTCCATCAAAGCACAGAGCCCACCTACTGCCTCCCTAACAGAAGTCATCTCCTTTAAGGGGAGAGGACTAAGGATGATGATTCAACCTGGATGTTTTTTTCTTCTCCTCTTTAACATAATAAGTCATCAACAACTATGTATTAAATTGATTAAGACACATCAGATTCAAACAGATGATTTAGGAGTTTATCAATAAGGAGAATCCCCTGACAATAAAAGCTCCTCCAAAAAAAAAGTGTGTTAAACCAATTGATAACCCCAGCTTCTAGCAGAGTATATCCAATCATTAGTATAAGTTGTGATAATGATATTACTATTGACTAAAGAGAGTGGAAAGAATCATTTTCTCTAAAAAAAAAAAAAACCTTTAAATTTGGGGTAAAGTCACATATTTGGCTTTATAAAGCTTGAATAGGGTCATATTAAGTATGAAGAGATAAGCTGGGTAGTGGCTCTTGAGAGGAAATCAAGAGATGATCTCATATGAGGAGTGTAGTTTTAAGATAATTTACCAAGAATTTTCTTTTTTAAAATCTCCATATGTCATCTGACTGTGCATACATTTTCAAGTCATAATTTTAAGCATTTTTTGCAAGCATCAAAATATAAATCAATAAACTGGAACCACAAGTGAATTGAAACCATCAATAATTTATATCATAATCCTGTCTTTCCTGCAGATGAAATTATTTATCTTTGTTATTTTACTATTTTAAAAATGACTTACCTTATTATTTCATACGTTTAATAGTAAGTCATTTTTATCATTATATGATTGAAATTTAAATTGAAGTATACTTAATATTTTGAATATTAATCATTTCAATTAAATGTATTCGTTGATCAAACTACCGATTTATTTATCTGCTTAGTTTTATAGTTATCAAAACTACTAAATATTATCAACATTAAAACTTGTAAAGCACAGGGAAATATACATAAGATCTTATGGCAGCTCACAGAGAAAAAAATGTGACAATGAATATATATATGTTCCTGTATAACTGAAAAATTGTGCACTACACTGGAATTTGACACAACATTGTAAAATGATTATAAATCAATAAAAAATGTTAAAAAATAAAAATAAAAATTTCAAAAAAACCCAAAAAACCTTCAATTACAAACTTCTGCTTTGAAATAAAGTCCAGAGAACAAAACTGATTTATCGTAATACTACTGTAATCAATATGTTCTTAAAACTCACTGCAAATGACACACAACATAATACAATAAAAAAGCAATGTTCTTTTTTCTGAGAAAGCACTTTTTGTTTGTGTCAGAGAAGGACTGAGGCTTTTTGATGCAGTAATTTGTGGGACATAAAATAAGGTAAAGGAGAAGAACCTAGCTCATGGATTTTCAAAACTAAGAGTCTTTAGTTCTATGAAAAGAAGATACACTTTTCTTAAATTATTAGAAATCATCTGTGCTAAGAAAAAGAGACTAGAAATCAGTTAATTTCTTAAGGTAAAATCGAAATCTATGAATTCTACTTTAGAAATTTATTAAAATTTTATTGTAAACTGGCAAAAGCTGCAAATTGAAATTGTTTTCAAAAGACTGTCTCAAAATCTATACAACCTAAATATTTAAAATTTATTTTCCCAATAGAACTTTCTTTTGGTTTTTTGTTTGTTGTTTTTTGTATATTATCCTATTTGAGTTCATTTGCAAGTTAAATGATTCATAATACTTACTGACTTTTAAAATAGTTTAGATTACCAATGAGCTCAGAAATCTATTCTCTAAGTGGTATTCATAAGTAATAACAGAATTTTAAAGCTAGCCACCAACCCTCTGTCCCACAACAACAAAGTTTGTATAAGCCTTGCCCTCCAACCTGCCACCCCTCCCTCAAATCGCCTCTCATTCAGGGAAAAGAATTTTTGGCTTTATAGACCTCCAAACATGGCAAAAAAAAAAAAAAAAAAAAAAAAAAGCTTCAAAGCCTTTCAAGTAACTGAGATCCCTCTTGAAACCTAGTGAAGACAGCAGTGTGAACCCCAAAGTATATAATTCTAGGCACATTCTTAGTTAATAGATGCCCACATATCTGAGTATTTCTGTGATATGCTTGTGATGGGAAAGCTAGCTAAGAATTCTTAGATGAGGTACTAAGCAAATACCCTACATAGAGGGTCAGAACCTATTCTGCCCTCCCTTAGGTGCAAACAGTTGTTTTTATTTCATTCAACTTCTTAGCATTAATAAAAATAAGAATAAAAATGCATTCATGTAAGTGGTTAAGGACTTCACATCTAACCAATTAACTTTTGCTGAAATATGAATCCAGAACCTATTTTGTGAAACGTTTGCTTTCATTTCTGAGCCTACAGTTTTACCTTTGACCCTTAAGCCAGGTTCCAGTTAAATTTACTGCAAATGACACACAATAATATATAACACGCAGTGTGTATAAATATAACATTCTCTTTCTGAGAAAGACTTTTCATTGGTTTTTAGGAAAGGATTCAGTACTGCATTAAGTATGTAAGACTAGAATTGGCATTCCCCTTTCACATGCAAGAAGCAGAACCGAACGTTGCACAGAGGTGAATGACTCATCCACAGTCACACTAATTATTCCACTACGTCTTCCGATGGTTAAAATATCCTGCAAGTATTTAAGACTACTTATTAATTCAATAAACATTCCCTCAACCTACTCCTCTTGCCTCTCTAAGTGGTTATGAATCATTTCATAATCAAAAGGCAGATCTGTGCCACTGGACACATATATTAGAAATGAACAAATTTAAATCACTTTGTAGAATGTGCTCAGTGTTTCCATCTCTGCCAACATGCTTTGAGGTTGGTGGGGAAAGTGTGATGACTGACCCCCTTTTACAGATGAGGAAACTGGGGCCTGCAGTGTTACCCTGGAGCATCTTGCCGGGGTGCACATAAAGAAGTCAACTTCCAATGTGAATCTGCCTATTTCCCTCCAGATTTAGAATCTAGAAGTTTGTTGCTTTTCCACATTCACACTGCTTCATTATGCAGTCTGGGGGTGACAAAAATTTGGCAATGTCTGGCCTTCTGAATGCCTGCCCTATTTTTTTTAACTTTATTATTGATTTTTGTTTGTTTTTGGAGGGGGAGGCAATTAGGCTTATTTATTTATTTTACTATTATTATTTTGATGGAGGCGCTGGGGATTGAACACAGAACCTTGTGCATGCAAAGCATGCACTCTACCACTAAGCTATACCCTACCCTGCTGTTTGCAATATTTTGCGTGCGCTATTGAATTATATCTTATTCTTTCTAGCATCTTGGTCACATCTCCTACAATCTCATTGTAGGTTCTTTGAGAGCACGGATCATAAATGGAGCCTCTGTGGAACTGTCCCAAAATTCCTAGCACAGAGACAAGGACCTGTAATTTTTTTAAAGACTTGTTCATTCACTAACTAGATGTAAAAGTTCCGGGAGACCTATCTATTCCTGGAGGAGGTGGGAGAGAATTAGATATTACAGGCAAATTAGGCTTATTTATTACCTAACTCTGTGTTTTTCAGTTCTGTAGAAATTCACTACAATTTTCTTGTTTTCCTATTTTCAGAAAACATGTTGTAACAATTAGTTTTGTGACAATACCCAGTATTTTCAATGAAGCAGATATTCGCAGACTATTGGTGGGGAAGGTAAACTTCCTGGATATAATTTATTGATATGTAAGTATATTATTTTAAATAGCAATCCCAATTGTTGAAGTGAATAAGAAATAACCAGAGGTGTGCAAATGCACCCCAAAACTTTAACATGTAAAATAAGGAGACAAAACACAAAATACTAGCTACAGTCCAATTTTCTCACTAAGTTTTGTGACTTTTAGGACAGTGTGTGTGGGTCAGGTCAGCTAGTTCCTCATTCCCTAGTAACTTTTAAATAACTGAACATCATTTCTATACATTTTTTTATTATTTTCATTTTAAGAGCAACAATTTTTCCTCCATTCATACAGATTAAGTTTAGCCTGTGAGCGAGTCACATACCTTGATAACATGATGCTTTTCTTGGAGCACAGGAATCTTAAACATTTGGCACCAGTAAGTTGTACCTTTGTTTGGGATGGGGACCTGTCTTAAAAAAAAGGGGGGAAGGGGACAAAAGTCACATTCTCTTGACAGTCTATTAAACACAACAATTTAAGTAAACACTCTAATACACTTTCAGTAAACCACCCCTAGAACCATGTAACTTAAAAAAAACTTACGTCCTGATTTACCAGGTCAAAGTATGGTACGGCTGTAGACAACACATTGGTTTTCTCCGGATTCAATAACCGCAGACTCTTGGTGCCACGATTGGAGTTGTGGTACTTGGGACCCGCTGCTCCCACGTCTTCGTGGTGGTAGGCCCAGATCACCCTCATCGTGCTCTCCTGGTGATCAGACACGACGAGCACAATTATGTCTCATGAGAGCACTGTCCTTACCACTGATTGCTTTAAAGAATTCCATTTAAAGCAGGAGATAGACATGAAGAAAAGAGAATAATGACATTTGGAGTTCTCAATACGGTCTCTAACATGAATTGTGTAAATCTGACTAAGTCATGAAGAAATACATGAGTTCCTTTTTGGAAGAAAAGTTCTCTCAGTACGCAAGGTTATGTGTTCCAAACAGAATGAAGGACAATGGACTTAGTAGTTATGCTTCCATGCTTAAGACAACAGGAAATCATTGTCATGCTAAAACTCCAAACTAGCAAACTAGTAGTTATCAAGCAACTATGCCTGTGAAGCAGCAGGGATTTGGGAAAATTAAAACCTGTTTTAATGCCATGGAATATTTTAGGGAAAATAAACAAATAGAATGAAAACTGAAATGACTTTCCAGGTCAGGATTTTTATTTTCACAATAAATTTTTCCCAGGCACTATTTCGGTCACAAGCATGGACTTAACAGAAAGTGCAAATACAGCAGGAACTTCTGATTCTGGGTTTGTTTATTATCCTGGACTCCATCTACAGTTATTTTATGACTCCTGGGAATTTCCAAGGGACTGGATATCCCAACTAGGGAAAGTACTGTCAGGTGAAATTGGTTTCCATTTGGCAAATGAGAGAATGCCCAAGGATGGTGGGGCAGTGGGAAGGGTTTGCTGGGGTATAAAGAAATAATTCAGTGCCCCCATACATAAAGGTGTCTTTGCCAGATCTTTGTAATAAGAACTTTGAAAATAAATAATAAAGCAAAAGCTATTCATTTTAAAAGCTATATTCCTTCTTAATAAGTCAAATGACTATAATTATTATTCCAATTAAAGTATAATTGCACTGTATATCACATAAAAAGTGATCCATGTCTTTGCATGTTTTTTTCTTCTTTTTACTCTTTATGCTGAATGTTAACCAAAACTGCTTCAGATTTTTACATTCCCATTTTCAACGCTCTGATTTACCAAATAAAAAAGACAATTTTATTGGTCTACACAAAATGAAATTGATTCAAGACATTCATGGAAACTTTCAAAGTACCAGATGAATTATATATCCTCTAAACACTTAATTTGCATAAGCACAAAGATGTTAATTTTTACATAATGTCTGACAGTAAGAAATCTTCTATAATATGTCGACAGACAATTTTCATCAGTCTACTATTCATCTTCACTTTAGAAATTTACAAAAATGAATCAGTTACAAATCAGACAAATTATATCCTAATATTCAGTATCATAATTCTCTCTTGTGTAATACAATTTCTTCCAACCTTTATCTATTGTCTGTTTTCAAACTTTACAGAGAAGAAGCTAAAACCTTCTACAGGCAAAATCACACACCCTTTAAACAGCTCTTCAAAATTTTAATTCACACAAAAATTGCTTTTCTTGAAATTTGTAGTCTTAGATTTTTTTTTTTTTGTGGCTACTAAAGAGAAATTCAAAAATGTTCCAAAAAAGACTAGGTGACTTTGTTGTCAAAGGTTAATTTTAAATATTTGTTCCTTTTCATTCCATAAAGGGTTTCACAACTGTAAATGTACAATTTGCTCACACATGCCTTCACTAAGACTCCTTACCGTTATACTCTTGTCATTTCCGTCACATGTATGCAGTTCTCTGGTAAATTCAATTATTGTGTGTGTACTATTTTCCATGGCATATTCTAGGTGGTAATCTTGCTGAGCATCTTTTTTCAATTCTCTGTTTGCATTTGTAAAATAATCCTATAGAAAATATGGAAAAGAAAAATGAGGATATCCTAAATTCAAAGTGAAAAGAATTTAGATTAAGAGAAGATATATATGTATATATATCTCCTTAAAAAATTAATTCTGGATTTGTTTATTACAACATTTTGTATTTATAGTCATTTTTTTAATACTTCCCAAGAATTTCCAAGAGGCTAGAGTATCCCAATGAGGGACAGTTCCCTAGAAAACTGGTCCATATTTGAACTTCTGGCCCCTTGGGAAAAAGCAGTATGGATTTATAATATCACAGAGCATCAAAAGAGATGGAATGAATGAACATTTGCGATCACTGGGTATTTTCCCCTCATTCCACAAATGAAAAGAAGAACTTCAACACTGTGAAATGGCTTGCTTCAAAATGAAATAATGAGTTAATGGCAAAACAAGGACCATCTGCAGGGTTGGCACTTTTTCTGCTGTTATGCCTTGTGGTGCTTCCCTTCTGCACACCTAAAAGCAAGGAGACTCATCCTGAGACTATAGGCTGTTTTAGTATGAGCTTTAATGGCATATGTTTATGGAAATGAAATGCAATGGGAAAATATGGAAAGAAATGAAACTAGTTGAATTATAAGGTACTGAAAAACTAGAGACGATTTGTTTTGGTGATTCAGCTATAATTTTTATACAAAGTTTGTTCAGCGGTGTCAGATAGCTTCTGGGAGGCAGACAGATGCAATGGAGAGGGCACGGGCTTTGAAATCAAATGACTAGGATCTGACCCTCAGCACCACTCCTAAATGCCTTGAAGAATTGTTGAAGTCAAACTCTGAGTTTTTGTTCTAACATTAATAAAACTGAGATAATACATATTTATTTTATGGATTTTGAAAGATAAATAAATGAAATAGTATATGAAAGAAAAAACTGCCAACCAGGATTAGAGCTCATTCAATGCCAAACTCCTTCCCTCTTTTGCAATTATAGTTTGGTTTTTCCACAGAATATTTCTCTGTGCCTTTTACTATTAGCTTTCCATGTTGAGAATTATAAAAAAATCACCTTGTTAATTTTCATCACTTATAGAAGACACAAAATTTGCCGTAATTATACTGGGTTTTCAGTACCCAATAATAATTTTCATAGTGATGTTTTATTTTTGATAAATCATAAAGAGTTGATTTAGAATGTACATGCTGAAACATAATTATAATTACTTTTACTAATGCTAAAATTACATTTGAAAAAATGATTGCACACTTGGCAGAAAAAATACAGTATACAAGGAAGAAAACCTTAAATTGTCTATAATTGTCATACTCAAGTAGATGGCATTTGGCATTTTCATTCCTAGCGCCTTTTTAAGGTAGTTATCAAGCATGTGTAAATTTGACATCCAGGGTACCTGGTCTAGACATTGTTCAAACCCAGCATCATCGGTGATGCAGAGAGCCTCACTAACCTCTTCCACTCTGGTAACAGCTACACCTGATTGACCACATTCTATGCACCAGTTTAAGCATGTTACATGTATTAACTCATTTAATCTTCATATCAAGTTTCTGAGATAAAACAATTTTCCTATTTCACTGAAGCCCAAAGAGGTTAAGCCTCTCACCCAGGATCACACAGTTGGTAAGTGGAAAAGCCAGTATTGAAACCCCAGACAGTCTGACCTGAGTCTGTGTCTTTCATTGTTCTACATCCCAGTGGTCACTGCTGGAAAAGTATGGGTTAGTTTACATCTTTCTGTCTACAAAAAAATACCTATATTAAGTTTTTTTCACATAAAATATTACTTTTTCTCCTGCTAAAGTTGAGGCTTACCCAAAAAGGTATTCTGAGAACCAGCTGTAATGGTGAAAGCAACCCAAATGAAATATTTGTAGGGTCCTGTGATCGTCCCACTTTTGATCACATGGATTTTCAATATGTAAATGAAATAACAATGCCTGTGGACAATGAGGGATTTAGATTAACTGTGCCTTTACACTAAGCTCACGTTTCATTACATGATTCAAGCAATCACAGTTTTTGCAAACAAAAGGAATACAAAACAAAATGTAATCAGTTCAATGAGTAGAATAATTATCCTAGTCTTGCAAATATGTTTCCAAAACCATTGGTCCTACAAAATATCCAGCTGGCTTGCCAATTTTCCATTCATTCTGTTTCCACTCAACCAAAACCAATTCTTTTCAGCTATTTCACATTTTTCTGGCCTTTCAGATAATTTAACTATGAAAAAAGGGGAGAAACTTCATTCAGGTATTACTGAAAATCCCTTAAGCTCATCTGCCCTGTGTAAACCACTGAGTGTTCAACAATTAGAAAAGACAGCTGCCAATTCTGTCCAAGTTCTGGACTCCTGGAAAAATGTGATTGTCCAAAAGAAGCTAATATCCTCAACTTTCTTGAGGGAAAACATAAATGGGTTTGAATAAAACTAAAATTGAAATGTGAAGTAGCCTGATACCACTGTAATTCCATTATATTTTTTTCATATTTTCCCATTTTTAGGGCTTATTTAGAGACATATCTTCAGATTTGATCATAGTACATCTTCGCCCTTCAAATAGGGTTACTAGTTACATATTTACTTAGCTGGGCCCTTACTAATGCTTGGAAATCCACATGTTAATCTCTTCCTTTCCCCAGGAAACTTCCCAAGACAAATATTCTAAACCTTCTCTTGTAGTGTCTTTGATTTTGGTGTCAGAGAATACCAACATTTTTCTACACTCAGCTTATGACCTTATTTCTCCTTTCATTGAGAGCATTTCAGTTATGATACATGAGAGCTCATGTCTTGCTTTCTTTCTATTCTAAATAACATTACTTAGTAAAATCAAAACAATCTTCAATCTAAAATAAAGAAGGAAAAGAGAAACATAAAACAAGGAGCAGATGGGACAAGCAGAAAACAGATAGATGTAACTGAAATGAAAGAGGAATATTACAATAGATCTTACAGACATTAAAAGGTTAATAAATTTATTGCACACCTTGATATAAATATTGAATAACTTAGATGAGAAAGAGGCAAAGTACTTGAAGGACACCAATCAACAAAATTTAATCAGGAAAACAGATACTCTGAATAGTCCTATAGTCTACCTATGGGTAAAAACCTTCCTACAAAGAAAAGTCAAAGCCAAGGTATTTTTCACTTGGAATTTCACTAAATAGTTAAGGAAGAGGTAATATCAATCCCTCATAAACTCTTCAAGAAGATAAAAGAGGAGAGAACACTTCCTAACTCATTTTTTGATGCCAGCTTCCCCTGACACCAAAATCAAAGACACTATAAAAAAAAATTATAGATCAATATCTCTCATGGGCCTAGATGCAAATTTTCTTTAAAAAATATATAAGCAAATAGAGCCCAGTGATGTTTAAAAAGAGTTATATATTATGACCATGCAGAGTTGGTTTGACATCAGAAAATCAACCAGTGCAATTCCCTATACCAAAGACTAAAAAAGAAAAACCGTGCAATCATCTCAATGAATGCAGACAAGCCATTTCAAACTTTCATTCATGGTAAAATATCTCAGGAAACTAGCAATAGAAGTACTTCTTTTATAAAGGGAGTCTATAAAAACTTAGGGCTAACATCACACTTAATGATGAAAGACTGAATTCTTCCCCACTAAGACTGGGAACAACTAAGCTCTGGGAGAAATGTAAGGATGCCCACACACCCCACTCCCAGAAGGATCCATTGTTGGGTGTCCACTCTGACAGTGTGTCGCTGTTATTCCCACCCTCCAACTATAGTCATCAAAGTTCTGTCCTTGACATCATACTACCCTGCCTTCATATTGTATCCTTTGGTAATCTCATCTATTCCAAGAATTTCCAATCATCACCTTTATTCAGTATTGTATATCCAAAAGTCCATTGGATACCTTCACTTGGAAGTCCTACTGTCATTTCAAATGCAACATATCCAAAATTGTATTCACCCTTTATCTACGGGGATTTACATTTCATTATACTGACATTTTCCCAGGCACCCAAATTCAAAACGACAGTCTCCTTTAATTACTCACACCCCCACAGATAGTCCCTGCCTCTATCCATTCCTCCTTTGAAAAGATAACCCACATTTTACTGCTGATCCATTGTAACTTCTCCTGTCTCAGTTAGTTCAGATTCTGTCACTTCATAATTCTGTCATGGTCTTCCTTGAAAATCACTCTCAATGTGTCACTACATCTTATTCAACAGTATAGAGTACAAAGTTCTATAATTTCGATTCAAGTTTCTCTAAAATGTAGCCTAACCTGGTTTACCCGGGTGTCTATCATTAATTTCACCACATGATCTCTACTGTTGCTGTTGATTTACCTTTCCCCTTAAATACTCTGCTTTTGTTGAGCCCTTTGCTTTTGTTCACATTCTTCCCATCTCCCCTGCTCCCTTCACCCCACTGAGAAATCCACTCCACTAATTCCATCCATTGAAACCACTCCATGGAAAAGCTTCCTTCTCTTCAAGACTTATGATTCTATCCCTTTGATCATTCCAACTGGAAATGATCATTCTTTCTCTGAATCCTTATTCCTTTATTTCCATTCCCAGGTAGCATGTAATATATTCTACACAGTGTTATCTTCTCAACTGTGTGGTGATTGCCTAGAAATAAACACCTAATTTAGTTACACCTTTAGAAAAGTTGTTTACATTATAAATGAAGCAAAAAGAGGGGAACAATAGGTTATTTTCCCACATGCTCTCAGTTATATGTACATATGGTAAAGATCTGGCACAGAATGTGTTTAACCAGATGCTAGAATGAGTTTGGGTCTGCATGATCTGCCATGCAGACATCTGGCACTGAAATCTGGGAATGTTGTCATGACCTTTTAGCCCCAAAATGGACATGAATCTTATGAAACTGACATGAGCATTTAGGAAAAAGAGTTTATGTATGAAACAGCTCTTTGAAATCCTTTTAGACTAGGAGGGCATCCCCTACCTATTTTAAAGAAATTTAAAAAAAAAATCTGAGATAGAGAAATGATGTTTTAGAATTTTTCTAATGTTAATTTATATCTTCAGTGCCTAACAGAGGGGTTTGCATATTGCAGAGGTTCATTAAATAAGTGCAATTTTAAAAGAAGCATCCTGTCATTCCTTTTCCTAAATCTAAAGAAGGGGATAATTTTGAAAATAAAAGGTAAGAATCCATGAACCAGCCTCCAATAGTCACATCTTCATGATATAGGAAGAGTTTAACTTGGTGGGAGCAAAATATTCCCAAGTAACATCTTGCTTCTTCCTTCAGCCCGTATTAAGAAAATACATGGACTATAATCAAACACAGGCTTGAAGGTATCAATATTTTATAGTAAAAAAAAAATGGCATATTGGCAAATCTTAAAAGCGCAATTAAGTGAGGTAAGAGAGGAAAAGGAAAAAAAAAAATCTGGGTCTCAAATTACTTGTCATTCAATTATTCCTGCTGGGAAGAAGAAGAGATGGGAAGGAGGGAAGAAAGGAAGAAGGAAGGAGAAAAAGAGAGTCACACAACTACTAACAGAGATAAAGGGGGAAATTGATGGGAATACAATCATTGTCAGAGATTTCAACACCACATAAACATCATTAGACAGATCTTCCAGACAGAAAATAAATAAGGCAACAGAGAAATTAAATGATACAATAGAAAAATTAGATTTGGTGGATATTTTCAGAGCATTACACTCCCCAAAAATAGGATATACATTCTTTTCAAGAGCTGATGATGGAACATTTTCTAGGATTGATCATGTACTTGGGCACAAAAGAAGCCTCAACAATTTTAAGAAGATAGAAATTATCTCAAGCATCTTTACTGACCACAATGCCATGAAACTAGAAATCAACTACAGAGAAACAAAGGAGAAAAAAAGGAAAGCATGGAGATTAAACAACATGCTATTAAAAAACCAATGGGTCAATGATGAAATCAAAGTTGAAATTAAAAAATACCTTGAGACAAATGAAAATGAAAACACAACCACACAAAATTTATGGGACACAGCAAAGGCAGTGCTAAGAGGGAAGTTTATAGCAATACAGGCCTTCCTCAAAAAAAGAAGAACAATCTCAAATAAACAATCTAATCCACCAGCGAAAAGAACTAGAAAAAGAAGAGCAGAAACACCCAAAAGTCAGCAGAAGGAAGGAAATAATAAAGATCAGGGAGGAAATAAATAAAATAGAGATTAAAAAAAAAAATAGAAAAAATCAATCAAACCAAAAGCTGGTGTGTTGAAAGAGTAAATAAAATCGACAAACCTCTGGCCAAACTCACAAAAAAGAAAAAAAGAGAGAGCACAAATAAGCAAAATAAGAAAGGAAAATAGAGAAATTACAACAAATAACATAGACATACATAATATCATACAAGAATATTATGAAAAACTATATGGAACCAAAATGGATAACCTAGAGGAGATGGACAAGTTTCTGGAAACATACAGTCCACAAAGACTGAATCAAGAAGAAACTGACCACTTGAACAAACCGATCACTAGAAATGAAATCAAATTAGCAATAAAAAACCTCCCTACAAATAAAAGTCCAGAATCGGAAGGCTTCATCAAGGAATTCTACCAAACATACAAAGAAGAACTCATACCAGTCCTTCTCAAACTCTTCCAGAAGATTGAAAAGGAGGGAATACTCCTAAACTCATTCTATGAAGCCACCATCACCCTGCTACCAAAACCAGGCAAAGACACCACCAAAAAACAGAATTACAGACTAATATCACTGATGAACATAGATGCAAAAATCCTTACCAAAATACTAGCAAATAGAATCCAACAGCACATAAAAAAGATTATACATCATGATCAAGTGGGGTTAATCCCAGGGACACAAGGATGGTTCAACATACTCAAATCAATCAATGTAATATATCACATCAATAAGAGAAAGGACAAAAACGACATGATCATCTCAATAGATGCAGAAAAAGCTTTTGATAAAATTCAACACCCATTTATGATAAAAACTCTCACCAAAGTGGGTATAGAGGGAACAAATCTCAACATAATAAAAGCTAAATATGACAAACTTACAGCCAGCATAGTACTCAAAGGTGAAAAACTCAAAAGCTTCCCACTAAAATCTGGGACAAAACAAGGCTGCCCACTATCACTACTCCTATTCAACATAGTCTTGGAAGTCCTAGCCACAACAGTCAGGCAAGAGAGAGAAATAAAAGGGATCCAAACTGGAAAAGAAGAGGCAAAAGTGTCACTATGTGCAGATGACATGATACTACATATAGAAAAGCCTAAAAGGTCCACACAAAAACTACTAGAAATAATCAAAGAATTCAGCAAGGTAGCAGGCTACAAGATTAACGTTCAAAAATCAGTTGCATTTCTTTACGCTAATGATGAATCAACAGAAAAAGAAAGTAAAGAAACAATCCTCTTTAAAATAGCACCCAAAGTAATAAAATACCTAGGAATAAATCTAACCAAGGAGGTGAAAGACTTATACATTGAAAACTATAAAACACTGATTAAGGAAATTAAAGAAGACTTAAAAAAATGGAAAGATATCCCATGCTCCTGGATTGGAAGAATCAATATTGTTAAAATGGTCATACTGCCCAACGCAATCTACAGATTTAATGCAATCCCTATCAAATTACCCAGGACATATTTCACAGAACTAGAAAAAATCATAATAAAATTTATATGGAACCACAAAAGACCTAGAATTGCCAAAGCATTACTGAAGAAAAAGAAAGAGGCTGGAGGAATAACTCTCCCAGACTTCAGACAATACTACAGAGCTACAGTAATCAAGGCAGTATGGTATTGGTACAAAAACAAACATATGAACCAATGGAACAGAATCGAGGGCCCAGAAATGAACCCACAAACTTTTGGTCAACTAATTTTCGACAAAGGAGGCAAGAATATACAATGTAATAAAGACAGTCTCTTCAGCAAATGGTGTTGTGAAAACTGGACAACAGCATGTAGAGCAATGAAGCTCAAAAACTCCCTCACACCATACACAAAAATAAACTCAAAATGTATCAAAGACTTAACATAAGACAGGATACAATAAACCTCCTAGAAGAAAATATAGGCAAAACATTATCTGACATACATCTCAAAAATGTTCTCCTAGAACAATCTACTCAAGCAATAGAAATAAAAGCAAGAATAAACAAATGGGACCTAATGAAACTTATAAGCTTCTGCACAGCAAAGGAAACCATAAGTAAGACAAAAAGACAACCTACGGAATGGGAGAAAATTTTTGCAAATGAAACCAACAAAGGCTTGATCTCCAGAATATATAAGCAGCTCATATGACTTAACAAGAGAAAAACAAACAACCCAATCCAAAAATGGGCAGAAGACCTAAACAAGCAATTCTCCAAAGAAGAAATACAAATGATCAATAGGCACAAGAAAAAATGCTCAATATCACTAATTATCAGAGAAATGCAAATCAAAACTACAATGAGGTATCACCTCACACCAGTCAGAATGGCCATCATTCAAAAGTCCACAAATGACAAATGCTGGACAGGCTGTGGAGAAAATGGAACCCTCCTACACTGCTGGTGGGAATGCAGTTTGGTGCAGCCACTGTGGAAAACAGTATGGATATTCCTCAAAAGACTAGGAATAGACTTACTGTATGACCCAGGAAACCTGCTCCTGGGCATATATCCAGAAGGAACCCTACTTCAAAAAGACACCTGCACCCCAATATTCATAGCAGCACTATCTACAATAGCCAAGACATGGAAACAGCCTTAATGTCCATCAACAGATGACTGGATAAAGAAGAGGTGGTATATTTATACAATGGAATACTATTCAGCCATAAAAACTGACAACATAACACCATTTGCAGCAACATGGATGTTCCTGGAGAATGTCATTCTAAGTGAAGTAAGCCAGAAAGAGAAACAAAAATACCTTATGAGATTGCTCATATGTGGAACCTAAATAAAAAAATTAAAAATACAAAACAGAAACAGACTCATAGACATAGAATACAAACTTGTGGTTGCCAGGGGGACGGGGGGGTGGGAAGGGACAGACTGGGATTTCAAAATGTAGAATAGATAAACAAGATTGTACTGTGTAGCACAGGGAAATATATACAGGATCTTGTGGTGGCTCACAACAAAACAGAATGTGACAATGAATATATGTATGTTCATGTATAACTGAAAAATTGTACTCTACACTGGAACTTGACACAACATTGTAAAATGACTGTAACTCAATAAAAAAAAATGTTAAAAAAAAAAAAAAGAGAGTCATTCAGAGAACAATCTTGAGAATCCATCATTCAGCCTGGTTAAGCCTAAAAAAATACACCTGATTAGTTTTAGGGTTTCCGACAGTTTGACAAAGGGATACATGTTATTCAAATGAATAATTAAACGGAATATTTATTTTGTCATCATCATCCACTAGGGGAAAAAATGGAGAATGATACTAACAGTAAAACATTTACCAGTTAAGAATTTGAATACTGATAACAACATTGAGAAATTTATTTCCCAAGACCACACTGTATCGTAATTACTAGATATTTAAGGAAATTTTCCAGATCATTTTTAGTATCTGATTTGCACCTTTAGAATTAGAACCAAATGGTGCCCCTCACTCCCACTCCCCATCCCATTTAGCCATGGAGCCAGACAGAGCTTCACTGGACATCCACGGTGAAGGCCCTTCCTCAGTCGCCTTGCTATAGCACTTGATATTCCAGGACTTTTAAAATAAAAATAGGAATATTGATCACAATGCATTCTCACTGTCATGGCCTGATTATAAAAATAACAGCCATTATAAAAATCCAATAATATGATGCATCTTATAAATATATTGCATAAATTATAACAGGAAATATTGATAAATAAAAGTAGGCTCCAATTAAGTATCATTAAAAACAGACCTTATGAAGGCAAGGGGGTTGAGGAGCACTCAGAGAATCATGATTCTGTAAAGATTCTGTAAGAGTTTAAGAATAAAAATACGTGCCCCCCCTAAATATATATACCTCCCCCCCAGATGAACCTCATTCAACATGACCTCAATGAACATGGCTGGGTAAAAATTTAAGAAAATAGGCCGCATCTTGGTCACTGATAGTCCACTGCCTCTCTTGGCATGCCCAAGATGAATTCTACTGGTCTAAAGTCAAAAGCAAAATGCCACCAATGGCATCAAAACATCAGATTAAATAAAAATTTTAAAAGAATAAAAATATGTAGATGTTTTAATTATGTAAATATAAAAGCCGATATGCTGAAATCACTCTTCTCTGTGCTTATTCATTTTTAATGTTCTGTAAAGTAAAATGTGCAATAATATTTCCCAAGATAAATGGCTTTATGTGGACATCGATCATATTCTAACTCAGATAACTGCATCAAGACTATCAGTGACCAAGATGCGGCCTTCAATGAGAATTATCACTGAGGTCTTATTTTTTGTTTCTGTTGTGATTTACTATATTAATCATGTATTAACCTTGTTTGTATCTTTTAAAGATAAAATATTAGCCGTTAGCCTTGACAATCTGAGTTGATGATTAGACTCTGGCAATAAAATTAATCTGCAGTTGTGTCATAAAAACATTACTTCTGAAACATATTTTTCCTTTGGAACATGTTATGCTTTGAAAAAAAAAATGATCAAGTATATTACTGAGGTTTCGAAATGCTGTGTAGTAAGTCAGCACCGGCAGAAGTTGGCATTAGTATTTAGCATGACAGCCAGAGTACTTAATTGCCACCTTCAAACTAAGATAACATACCAAAAACACTAGCTTTGATAATCTACAGGATTGCTACGACCTCTTGTTAAAAAACGTAAGTACACAGATGGTAAACTGGTTCTCACTCGTTGTCAGTCTTTTTCTCTCTTGAATAAAATCTCTGCAACAGAGAAGCGCTCTTCCTGGTGCTGTGTTAAACAGGATGAAGTGAAAACTCTTCTGGGTGTAATAAAAGATGTGAATAACCTCCGGTCCTGCCTGAGAACTGAGTGTAAGCACAGCTGCATGGGGGACCTTGAGAAAAATGTTACCATCTGTCATCATTTTCTTCAACAGGTGCTTGTAGTTTTTCTTCTTTTTCTAAATCTCAAAAGCCTTGTTTCAAACATTTCTGTTTGTCATATCAATTTCTATAAGCGTTATGATGGTCTAATAATATTGATAGTATAAAAATAGATTTTTTGTGTGTCTAAGAGAATCTTTGATCCCCAAAAACCATAAAACTGTATAAGCAAACTATATAATCTTCAGATTTCAGTATAAGCTGATTTTAACAAGTTATTTCTTCACTAATCTTAGAAATTTGAGAGGAATGTCAAAACAGAAGGGGCATGTCTCTAGAAACCACTTCAGATAAAACTGAAACTCCCTAGGTCTAATAAGGGATCTGTCAAATAGCTACCAGAATGCCAAAATATGAACCCTGTTAGCTTGCAGTGCGGGATCCCCCTGAACAATCTGTTTGCCCTTTAAGTGACACCTTCTGAAAATACACATCCCAAATCTTCTCCCACAGCCAATCATCTCATTTTGGTTTTCGTGTAATTTAATAATTTGCTATAATTATAGAATTATCAGATACAGTGCAAGATTAAAACTTTGACTGGATCTCTAACAATAAACTTCAATGGAAAAAAAAAAAACAATTTCAGATCTTACCATTGAAATAAGATGCTATTTTACTTCATCCTATTCCATCATCGTAATTTTTCCAAAATTTTAGGTGACTTCTCTTAACTCTCCATGACCAGCTTATGCAAGGAATAAATTCGGGGGAGAAAGCTCCTTCCTGTCTTCCTCCTTCCCGCCTTCCTCCTTCCCTTCTTCCTCTCCTTTCTTCCAAAACATATTTTATTGCCTGGCTACTATTTCTCTCAGCCCCTGTTGTAGGGCTGAGAACACGTGATTATAAGTATAGTAGACAAAATCCTTATTATAATGAAACTGATAGTTTAGTTGCAGGATAAGCAAAGAATTTTTAAAATTTAAATAATAATATAACCAAAACTATTTCAATAATAAGTGCTTATAGAAGAACAAAACAGAGATCTAGAGAGGGATTAGAAAGCCTTTAGATTGAGGGATCAGAAAAGTCACCACTTACTTTGAGAAATAAACTACAATTTGGAGCCAGCCATGAAAAGCATGCAGGAAGTAAATCCAGGGGCTGCAGCTATTAGAAAGGACCTAAAGGAGGTGGACTGGGTCGGGGAAGGTTTATCCAGTTTGGTGAGGCAAATAAAAGCCAGTATGACTGAACTGTAGTGCCCAGAACAGATACATAAGGTCAACAGGGGTCAGATGAGGCCCCAGATGTTTTGATACCTCATAGGTCAGTGTAGGGAGTTCAAATTCAACACTAAGCATGTAGAGAAGTCATTTGAGTTTTATGCAGAAAGTGCCATATTCTGGTCGACATGACGTGTGTGTGTGTGTGTGTGTGTGTGTGTGTGTGTTACTGTGGCCACCGTGTAGAGAATAAGGAGAAGAAAGAAGAAAAGCCATGATCAGAAGACAGGAGTCACGCTTGAGTGGTGGCAGTAAAAGTGAAGGGATGTAGGTGGGGTTTAGATTTAGTTTGAAGGAAGAATCAACAGAACCTGAAGATGGGTTTTATAGAGAGAGAAAAAGGAGAAGAAATAAGGATGACCTGTCACCTCACGTCAGTCAGAATGGCCATCATTCAAAAGTCCACAAATGACAAATGCTGGACAGGCTGTGGAGAAAATGGAACCCTCCTACACTGCTGGTGGGAATGCAGTTTGGTGCAGCCACTGTGGAAAACAGTATGGAGATTCCTCAAAAGACTAGGAATAGACTTACCATATGACCCAGGAATCCCACTCCTGGGCATATATCCAGAAGGAACCCTACTTCAAAAAGACACCTGCACCCCAATATTCATAGCAGCACTATCTACAATAGCCAAGACATGGAAACAGCCTTAATGTCCATCAACAGATGACTGGATAAAGAAGAGGTGGTATATTTATACAATGGAATACTACTCAGCCATAAAAACTGACAACACCATTTGCAGCAACATGGATGTTCCTAGAGAATGTCATTCTAAGTAAAGTAAGCCAGAAAGAGAAAGAAAAATACCATATGAGATTGCTCATATGTGGAATCTAAAAAAAAAAAAAAAAAAAACGTAAGTACAAAACGGAAACAGACTCATGGACATAGAATGCAAACTTGTGGTTGACAAGGGGGCAGGGAGGTGGGAAGGAACAGAATGGGATTTCAAAATGTAGAATAGATAACAAGATTATACTGTATAGCACAGGGAAATATATACAGGATCTTGTGGTAGCTCACAGTGAAAAAAATGTGACAATGAATATATATGTATGTTCATGTATAACTGAAAAATTGTACTCTACACTGGAATTTGACACAACATTGTAAAATGACTGTAACTCAATAAAAAATGTTAGGAAAAAAGACACATGAAAACATAAAAAAAAAAAAATAAGGATGACCTGCAATTTTTGACTGGAGCTCCCGGGAGGTGCCATTGCCTGAGACAGGGAAGGCTGGGGAAGAAGAGGTTGAGGGCAAATGAGGTTCAGTTTGAGATGCCCACCTGGACCTCCAGGTGGGAAGGTCAGGAAGCAGAGGATATGCAGACCATTCTTTGATCAAAATAATGCATCAGCCAAGTTTCAGGAACTCATCGACTTTACCTTCAGCCTTAATCCTGAGGCCCTCTAATTCTTTTGAGTATCTACAAGCACAAAATATTTTGTTCTTTTTTCCTTATATTTTTAGGTTTCAAAACTAACATGTTTTCACTATGTATCATTAATATATGTTCACTAATATAATTAAAATATACTGAAATATATCATAGGGAAAGAAATGAAATACCCTCATAACTATAGTAATGACTCAGTGGACATCCACAGAGACCGGAGAACTTCTTGAGGTAGGTTAAAAAAAAACAACACAGCTTCACAGTTGCTAATGTCCTCCCTCTTATTAATTTCTTGAGTAACCTTAAAGCCAGAATGTGGAGTAAATTTATTTTCAGCATCACACTCAAGGGTACCTAATCCTAGCTCCTACCAAAGGAGGATTTCTCTCAAAAATATTTTTAAGACAGTATTCAGTATCTCCAGTGACAAAGTTCATGAGCTGAAAACCTCACAAGGCAGCTCATTCAATTTTAATACTGTTGATGGTCAGAAATGTATTTCTTACACTAACCTAAAATCTTCTACCTTAAATGTATATTAATTGGGTCTTTTTTCTTCCTTCAGGAGTCTAGTAGGTAGCATCTAATCCGTATTTCTTGAGGAAGATGGTCCACTATTTCAAAGACAATGAGCATGTCTTTTCTAATTGTTTTTCCTCCAACCAAACATTGCCAGCAGTTTCCCATTACTTAAGTACTCCAATTTCCAGAGATTTCAACCTTCTTTAGAATGTTCCAGTTCACTCACACATTCTTTGAAAATGTTATTCTAGAAGGTATCTCCTGGTATGGTTAGCCTGGTGCAGAATATAATGTCAGGATTCCTTCACTTGATGTAGGCCTAGAGTTCATAGCTAATATTGCATCTGTGTGCTCAGCGAGCACTTCTTTTGAGCTTAAAATGAACTAAAATTTAGATCTTTTTCTTCTAATTAAGTCCAATTTCACACATTTTTGGACAGATGCAACTAATTATTTAACCAAGTGTCTAACTTTATTTGTATTCTCAGTGAATTTTTAACCTTTAGTTTCCTTTATTTCAATATATCACTATCTTTTGAGTCTTTATTCCATAGACGAATGTAGTCAGTGTGTCATCAGCATGTTTTGGGTATGGATGTTTAAATATTTATGATACCTCATTCAACTTTATTAGTCCATCTTCTACAAGGACATCATAAGAGACCTGCTAGTTACCTTAGGATCATTCAGGCACACCTTTATTTATTTATTACCCCAGCCACAGGTCCAGCAAAATCAAATGCAAAAGAAAATGCAGTCTTGACAAGATAATCTGTGTCTATTGAAACCATGTTGATCTCTAGTCACAAGCCAATTGGTCAAAGCGAAGCATTCACAAAACAATTGCTTAAAGTTTGTCCTTGAATGTTCTCAAAAACTGCTATCAATCTCCCCATCTATTCCTTTAGTAGATATTTTTTCTCCCAAGTTGAAAATCTGGGACATTTGTCTCAATGTAATCTTCTGACAGTTCTGCTATTTTACTAAGTGATTGACTCATAATAATAATATCTTGGATTTATTGAGTACTTTCAAAGTGCCACATTCTCTAAGAGCTTTACATGCCTGTTTCATTTAATCCTCACAAAACCCCGTGCATTAGATATCCCAATTCCCTTCTTCGTAAAGGGAACTATCACTTTAATGAGGTTAAGGAGATTGCCAAGGGCCACACAGTGAATAAGTAGCAACCAGTGCTGGATTCACACCAGCACTCCTTGCTTTAGCTGCCCAGCAGTTACTCAGCAGGTGTTTCTTGAGGACCCACCAGGCACATAGACTATTTCCTGGTCCCTCAGGAAGATGAGGCAGCTCTGACATAGTCATAAGCTTATAGATGTTCCATCCCTACCCTATTAAAACACGAATTATCCACCATGCTTTCTACTTTTCCTCCTCTTCCCTGCTGTAATGAGAGCTTTAGGGCATTTCACTGCTTATTAGTAACCTTGGAAAACGAAGGAGGGAAGGGAAAGAATATCTATTTACATAACTGGAAAGATGCTTTGGAATTTTTCCAAATACAAAGGGAGTCCATTTTGTTATTATTAATTCTAATAAAAGATTTTAGAGCAGAACATGCCTCTTGGCTTAAATACAGGCTGAGAATTATCTGGGACTTTCATTTTTTAGTATTCCTTTAGTGCCCTGTGGCCATATATAACCTATGAATTTCAGACTCCATGTGGGCAGACATTTCTGTTTCTTAGAAATACAGCAGGTAATGCCAACTGACAAAAGGTGTATAGGAATGGCAGAGGGCTGTGAGGAGGAGGGAGATCTCTGGCTCAGCATGTTTTAAAATCCACCACGACCCATGGTTCTTCCACTCCACTCCTGTGTCAGCATGTAACTTTGAGAAGATACTTAGAATTATCACCAAATGTGTTAAACCCATCTCAGAAGTGTTTCAATTCTAGAAAACCCACTTTTTCTATTTTACAAAATAACTTTAAATATCTAAGCATATGCTAGCCCTGGCTTCAGACATCACTCCAAATTGCTTTGTCAGGAATCCTGCTTTGCATCCCCATGCTCAGGACCTAGAATCTTCCAAACTTCTAGAGGTGGACAACAAAGGAGTCACCTGATTTCTATCAAAGGCCTGACCACAAAAGGTGAGTCGTCCCTGAACTTGTCTGCACATTAGAATCAATTAAGAAACTTTAACATACATTAATGTCTGTGTCCACCCCTCAGAGACTGTGATTTGATTGATACGGGGAAGGGAGGGTATTTGTCTGGACTGGAATTTTTAAAAGATGCCCAAGTGATTCTAAATGCACAGACAAATTTGGGAAATTCCAATGTAGGGAGTCTCTTTCTCAGTTCTCAGTCCTCTGCCAGCACCACCTGTTCACCCCTGGACTACAGTCTGCCTCAGCGTGGATCATCCTGGCCCTGTCCAAAGGGATGTGGATGGCCAAAGTACCAGGAGGCCTTGCTTCTGTGTGGTTTCATCTGCCATGAGTTTTCTTGTATGAGTGAGTTTCTGTGCATGAAGTTTTGCAGGGGGGAAAAATGGTAGCAATTTAGTTATATCTAAGAAACTGAGATTTCAAAGTTTTCATTTAAAAAGGGCCTGAAAGATGGAAATCTTCCCCAGATGCATGTGGTTTTGTTGATCTGGGTTCTCAAAGTCCTTTAGCTCTCTCATATTATTGAAGATGAGAAAGAACACAGCGTATGAGGAAAACAATCACACCTAGTATTAAGAAAGAAACTTCACCAAGTCTCTAGATCAAAGCTAGGACTCTGGTTAAAAAAAAAAAAATAGAAGGACTCTGGTTGAGCTCACTAAACATCTGTGTAACAATGCCACAGAAGTAGCAGAGAGAGCTCCTGTGGTTCAGACACATTTGAAAAAACATTAATTATATTTCCTCCAGGTAGGCAGTCTCCTATACTCAAGGTCTACTGAGTCCTTTGATGCCCATGCCAGATAATCTTCTTCATAGTATATAATATTTTGAATTAAACACTATGGTTAATCTTAAAAGACAATCTTTAAAACTTGGGACACTTGTTTTCCTTCATGCTTTGGTTATAAGCATCCTAACCTGAAATAGCCAACACAGTTGCTCCTTATCACATCACCATATTTTAATTCTCTGCACAGCACTTAACACACTTTCTGGTATTTTTCTCGCTTATTTATTTGTTTACCCTCTCTCAGCAAAATGTGAGCTCCACGGTACCACTGATTTCTTCTCACTCAGTGCCACGCCCTCAGCATCTAGAACTAGTCAATAAACAGTCCATAAATATTGGCTGAAGGAATAAATGAACATTCCAACATTCCCTGCCTATCAGTGAGCCCTGCAATAGTCATATGAAAGTCACAAAGAGGTCCCAGGCTTTGTGGCCTGGAGCCTCGAGTTTATACATCTACAAAATGGGAGAAAGAAGATACTGACTTCATAGGGTTCTTGTGAGAACAACATGAGATTACACACTTTTAGGACTTATCATAATGTGTGGTGTATAGTAAGAACTCGGGGAATGAAAAACCACACCACAAAAACATATACCTGCGACATTTACAGTGCAACAAAAGTAGTAAGGGAAATCATACGATTTTATTGTATCAATCTGTTTAAAAATGTATTTCATTAAAGCAGTCTCTCACTACGGAGGAAGAAAACTGAATGTTTTTATGTAAGCTACCAGTTGCTTGCAGGAGAAGAAAGAACACCAAACCAGGACTGAGAGGAAATGAATCCAGGCTATGATCTGTATGGCCTCCAACAAGCCATTCAATAGGTACCTCAGGCTCAGTTTCTTGACTGTAAAATTGGGGTGGGGGTGGTTTAGGAAACTGAGGGGAATCGGCTCAAGTCTGAGCTCTTAACAGCAGCAAGAAAATACACAAAACATCAATATTTAATTTGTAAAAGCAAAAAATGTTTAAAAAAGATTTTCTCCTAATTTTTTTTTTTGGCTACGTAGGATGAATATGAAAGACCTCAATAGTAAATCAGGTTTACTCCACACATTCTTTGCACAGCACTCAGATATATAATCCCATTTTTACAGTTAACAAAAAATGATACATTTGAAATTATTTTCATTTTTTCTGAATTCTCTGCTTATGTGCTGTGCTATATGCTGTCCTTACTGCCCTTATGAGAAAGCTTTTTCTTTTCTTTTTTTTTTTTTTGATCAATCCTTGAATTTAGTAAGTTAAAAAGACGTAGATTGAGAAGAAGTTTCCTGGAGAAATATTTCTATTCAAAAGTTCTGTACTAATTATTTTTCAAAAGTTAACAATAAACAGCACCATGAGGCATCCATATGCAGGGTTGTTTTTTTTTTTACATATGGATCAAACATTTCCAGAAACATGATGCTATATAATGAATTCATTCCTTTTGCCAGCAACTTTATTTCAATAGGGCTCTATTACAAATGATGAATCAATAAACCATCATTAACTTTGAAGTGGACTCTTGCCTCTCCATGCAAGAATCCAGAGATACAGCGTTGGTCGCCTGAAGCCTTGAACTTTGATGGTCAATTCAGGTGCGTTGTTCTCTTGGCTCTTAGGTCTGCCTGTTTCCTCAGGCTGGCTTTTTACAAAACCATCTGCTCTGCCAGGGAGAACACACAGCTGAAGAGTAGCGTGGTGCCTTCGTGTTCATGGTCAAGCTTAGCCTAGTACATGTGTATTTATTACTAATGCACAAAGCACGAAGCTTGGAGAGGTCCCCTCGTCATCTGGAAATTGCCAGGGGGGAGGGGAGCATAATTTGAAGATTTATAAATATCTCTTAACAAAGCCCCAGCTGAGCCATGTCAGGGTTGCACACTCTCTTTGCCTTTCCTTTACAGCTTTTCAATTTGCTTTCCAAACATTTCTTTGTTGCCGTTGGCTGGGGTGCACTTAAAAGAAGCACATCCTTAACCACAAAGAATGCTCACTGTTTTCTGTGATTTCACATCACAGCACAATTTCCAAGCACTTCCTCAGCAAGCAGCCCAGCAGCAATTACCCTGCTGCTGAGGACTTACTTCTCATCACAGAAAGGTTTCAGTTGTAGAGACAGCCAACAAGCAAGGCAGTAACAAATGATGACATATGTTTCAGCCTCCATTCACCAGCGATTTACACCCCCAAAGGAAGAGGGAATCATTTTTTGTGCAAATTCAACAGGCATATCTGACAATGCTGCCCTCTTCTCTAACTTGCACAAACTGGGTATTCATCAAGCCGGATTACTTCCTTCAAATGGGGACTCACAGTTGCTAAGTGGCTTGGTGGGGGTGGGATTGCTCTGTGTCAAAAAGGGGCAAAGTACAAGGAAAGGACACGAATCCATCAGGGAAGTGAGACGTGAGTTAACCCATTGAGACAATATAGTTAGGTTCTCAAAAGCCAAGGCAAAAGGCAAGACTGCTTCTCACCCCGACCCCTGGCAATTTGGTGTAAGGCAGAATCAAAGCTAACCTCAGCAGCATCCCAGGGGTAATGTGTCCCCAGCCGTGAGCCACTCCAGAGCAAAGTATCCAATAGATGACACTGAGACTGGCTTCACTTAGCAACCACAATATTTTTTTTTCCCATTTTGATCGCACCTGGTTATAGACCATCTGAAGACATATCTCTATACAGGGTCAGAGGGTTACTAAACGAGCAGGGCAAATTTCCACAATACCTCACCTCTGTGTCTAGTTTTAAGGGTGTCCAAGCAAGGAAACCACAATCCGATTTTACACTCCACAAGCCTACAAGCAAACGTCTCACTGCCCCCTGGAGGTAGTCTCATCAGGTCCAACCCTGAATTAGTGATTAGGGAACCACTGAAAAATATGAGGTTGTGGAGGTTTAAAACTCCTTTTCTGGGGAGGGGGTGGACGGAGTGTGCATTGGGGGACTAGCTGTTCACTAACTCCTTGTGAGTGATGTGTGTGTGTGTGTGTGTGTGTGTGTGTCTGTGTGTGTGTGTGAGAGAGAGAGAGAAAAAGGAAAGACGGTGAATAAGTAAACACTTGCCTCCCAATCTCAACAGTGTCGAGAGAGTGGATGCATGTAGACAGGTACTCAAAGTGGTGGCAGAAGGGAGACTGGCAAGTCAGTGAGGATGGGTGTTGTAGCATGGATTTTCCAAAGATGGTCATAAGACAGGAGGAAAGGGGGCAGGGCACAACCATTAAAGGAATGACACGGCAGATTCAACTCCTAACAGACCTTGAGGCCCAAGACGGTGGGAGAGTTGACCTTCGGTAGACCTTGAGTTCATTATACGCTCATTGTAATATATTAGCATGCTAAGTAGCACTCCCACAGGTGCCACAACAGTTCTGAGGATAACCATAAAAGGTCAAAAAGAGGGCGGTGGACCAATTCCTGGGAATCCCAGCCCCTTCCCCAAAGTAGATGGAATAATTCCCCTACTTGTCAGCATATGAAGTTACCAGGCCCATAAAAACTAAAAATCCCCCACCTCATGGTCACTCTCTGGCCTTCTAAGATGACCTACATTCTGCCTATGGAGTGGGCATCTCTGAATAAATCTGCTTTTACTCAACTATGGCTTGCTCTTGAATTGTTTCCTGCACAAAGCCAAGGACCCTCACTGGGCAGGGCATGTCCCAGGGACTCACCTAAGACCTGGGACATGACCATCTTCTCACATCCCATTTTCCTGTGTTGGCCACACTGATGTATTCTATTCCCATGTGACCTCCTCATACTGTGAAGTTGAAATGGAGTCTGTGTTCCCTCTCGAATCCAGTGGGGCTGGGACTGCAGCAGGAGACACAGCCCATGACACCGAGGCTAAATTCTAAAGGGTTGTACAGTTCCCACCTGGGCCCCTTGGGATGTTCCCTCTTGGGACCCAGCTACTGTGCTGTGAGGAAGCCGAGCCGCTACATGGAGAGGGCTCGTTCCAACCGCAGCACGGGCAGAGGTCCAGCCAACAGCCAATAGCCAACATCAACTGCTAGTCAGACAAACGAGTGAAGAGAGCCTCCAGATGACTCCAACCACTCACCTTGGAGCAGAGACCTAGCACCACTAAGCCTGCTCAGCTGCAGCTTTGTGAGCAACGTAAGTGTTGTCACTGTGTTAAGCCACTAAGTTTTGGGGTGGTTCATTACACAAGGATAGATAACCAGAAGAAGGGGTGAGGTTCCCTCTGACACTGGACATTTCCGGGCACAGAATAAGCCTGGCCTGAAGAGAAATGGGAACTGCCTCTCTGCTTTTCATGGGTTTTCATAATTCTTTATTAACTTTAACTTTTTCCCTCTTGGTCCCACATTAAGCTGCCCATGGGATATACCTCAGCTGAAATCGTCTGTGTCTATGTGCACTACATGGTGCTTTGTACCAATGCCAACTGGGGCTGCTATTTAGTAATCAGGAGATTTTATTTACATACACACACGCAATCTAAAAATTGGTCTACTTTCCAAAAAACAAACAAAAAAAAAGATCTGGCAATACTTGATTTGCATCCCCACGGAACAGTAATTCACATGCAGAAACTCTGGTTTCCTCAATCCCCTCAGCTCTGCGGCTTGATATCCTGCCCGACCCACTCAAGCCTTGCCACTATTCTACATCTGCTGCCTGACCCCTTCGGGCATTTGGGTTTGTGACATCTATTTAGCCAACAATTCTCTACCTGGCTGGTTGGGATTTACTCTTATATAGTTATCCAGGTGTTAACATCATATTGAAAACCAGAGTTTAAGATCATCAGAAAAATAAAAGAGAGAAAAATAATAGAATGTAAAAAAAATCTAAAGGTCAATTTTTCAAAATTAAATAAGGATGAAATAAAATATATGGAAAACAGCCACGAGGGGAGGTAACCAGGATGTCAACTTAGATTGTTGTCACACAGCCTGATGCTATCCAATATGGTGTCCCAGAAGCCAGTGCTTTTTGCTGGATTGTTTCATGCACAGTTTGTTCTCACTGGGAGTAAATTACACAAAATTCAATGTCTACTAATGGAATCACATACACTGTGTTTAAGAACGCTCTCTACTTTTTGATAGAGTTGCTAAGGATGAAGTTACTGTATAAAGAATCTCAGATTTATACTTTTCAGGGAGAAGATTCAATTTCAAGTGTTGGAAAATTGAATCACCCAGACTGGATGATCCAGCTGGAACTGATTTAATTCTTTTTATTTTCAGTGTTTGGGGTCTTTCATTTTATTAAAGAGTTCTTTAATAAAATTTCTTTCTACTTAACTGATAAGCATAATTTTTTATTGTCTACTATATGTCCTAAAATGAGTGGGATGTCTAAGGAAATGGAATAGTAAAAGATGTCAGTCAACTAGGAAAATGATTATCCTTTATCTATGAAAATAAGGATTTTATTTCTTTAGAAATAAAAATAGAATTGAAAGTCCTAATTCGCGCTGATTAAATATATTAGTAGTGTCCATTTCTAAGGCTTATCTCATAGTGATAAGTGTTTACTAATTAAGAAATGTTCTGTGGCTGGAAACCAATCTAAAGAGCACTTAATTGATTTTGTATGCGATCTTTATGAAGAACCACCAGCAGCAAGAAAACGCTGCAGTTTAACAACTCTGTGCTTGTGGTGTGCCCATTATAGCATGCTGAAACAGATTTCTACTCTTAGCCTTTCATTTGATATCAAATTGGATGGGCTTTCTAGAAATGCTATTCTTTCAGTGAAAACAATATCAAGTATACATGCTCTGTTTTATGGTATCACCAGAGTAAGCTTTTCCATGCTCCCTTCAATAAAATATGGAAGGATAGTTAAGGGGCATATGACCCTCCCCATCCTGAACAAACCAACAACAACAACAACAACAACAACAAAAGACTTGTCTCAAATAGGTATTTAAATAATTCAAATTCTTGGTTTATAAATTTAATGTCTGATATGCTGCAACAGAAAAAAATTTCTACATCAATGATTTCAAAAGAGTGTAATCCTCATAAAACTTTATTTTATCGGAGTTGCAGCATTCTTATCTTGGGAGGAAAGGATTCGTTTATGAAAAATTAGACAGCGGAACGGCTTTAAAGTTTTTATTGCTGTCATTTTGTTTATCTAGCCAGAGTTAATAGCTCAATGCCAGAATTAGGGTCCAAAATTAATGGCATCTCAGTCAGAATGCTGTGGAAATCAAACTTAGAAGAGGAAAATAAAATGACTAAGAAATGCTCTTCGAAATCCACCGAGTACCTCGATTTTAATATCGTCAAAGCCTTAACACAATGCCAACACAACTAATTTGCATCTGGATCAAGAGACTTTTGGCAAAGGGCAGTATTTTGGGATGAACTTTGATAAGTAACAGTGTATTCACCACGATGTTATGAAATGGTGGAGAAGTGTCCAAATGTTGATCAAGATCAAATAAGCAAAGATGTCCAGAAAACCTAACTACCTAATCCTTCTAGTCATCTCACAATCCTTTTTTATTTTTTCTTATTCACAAAACGTCTATAAACAGACAATGTCTGTACTCGGGCTCTTTCAAAGTAAATCGGCAGCTGTCAAATTAATTTTGTTAGCTATTAAAGTAAGTGAAAAGTTTTGCCACTTAATAGGGGGTTTTGCCTGCGGACTGAGGAAACCAGAGTTTTTGCGGCTTTCTAATGGCTCTGGGAGTAGCAAAGTTCCTAAGGATTCTTGGGGACGTTTCCATTCATTTCTCGGACGAGGTAACTGACCCAGCCGGAGGCTCCAGAATAGCCGCCATGTGGGGACTTCCGAGATCCCGGACCCCAGACAGCAAGACAGCAGATGCTAAAGCTCTCTGGTCCCTTGAACCTTGAGCGCTGACTCGTTAGGTCCCCAAAGCCGGGTCCCTCTCCTTTCCCATCAGGGAAAAAGTAGGGGTACGTGGCAGGTGTGTACTTGGGGGATGTATTAAGTGGGGCGCTGGGGACGGGACAGGGTTCGGAGACGGAGAGCTGTCTGGGGTCACCGTGCTCAGCTTCCCCGGGCGAAACCTCGGAGCCGGGAGGCGAGCTGGGGAGCCCAGCCGCGGGCGCCTTAGGCTCTGGGGGTGCAGGAGCTGACGGCGAAGGGGGTGCCTGGCTGGGGCTGCCGGGTGTGGCGCTGCGGGGGGCGGCAGCGTATAGCCTCACCCGGAGAGGAAACGGGTTGGCCTGGGGGCGCCACGCAGCCCTGCCTGACCGGGGTCGGGACGGGCGGGGCCCTGAGGGGAGGCTCCGGGAGGGGACGCGCTTACCTGGAGGTAGGGCCGCCCGTGGGCCACCCCGCCCACGACGATGTCGGCCGCAGCCATGGCCCCGGTGGGCGAGAAGCCGAAGCCCACGTAGCCGGCCGTGTGCACCTCGAGGCGGAAGGCGAGCCGGCCGCCCCGCGGGCCCCAGCTCAGCCAGTACTTGCCCTCCGAGTCCAGGAGGGTGCGGTGGGGGAAAGGTTGCCCCGAGCCCCCCTCCGCCGCTCTGGGGAGCAGCCCCCAGAGCAGGAGCAGCTGCCAGCCGCACATCCTCGGGTGCGTCCTGCCCGCCGGCACCTGGGCTCCCGCCGACTGGAGCGCTGAGGGCGCACGCGGAGCCGCGGCCGCAAGCGGGAGGCCTGGGACCGCCCCCCGGCCCGCCCGCCAGGAGGGGCTGGACCCGCTCTCCCTCCCGCCCCGAGAGACCCGCCAGCGGTGCGGCCCGTGTCCCGCTAACTCCAGCCGCGCGTCCCGCCCTTCCCGCCCATCCACCTGCCGCCACGAGTCCCCGACTAGATCCCCGAGGTTGGTTTCAGTGGGAAGCGAAGTGAGGGGCGTCTGGAAAGGAGAGGGGGGAGGAGGCAGAAGCCCAGGAAAGGGGGGTGGGGCAGAGGAAAAAGGAGGATGGAGAGTGTTAATGCTGGGAGAGTGTGGCCACGTCTTGGGGAACAGGGAGTGGTGATCCCAGGGAAAAGAGTGAGAAATTGATGAGAGGGCAAGTTTAGCCTAGACGAGGAGGGGAGGACCTGAGTAATCAAAAGGGATAATCTTGGGTTTCCTGGAGGGCAAGTGGAAGTCTCGTCCAGCGTAACTGTTGAACATCTCAGTATCCATTGCCGTTGATTTTCTGGAAACCATTGTACCCAGCGATGCCCCTACCCCGCGAGGGACTCGGTTCTCCTCCTTCAGTGAACCTCTCTCACCCTTTCACCTTGCGGGACCTCAGGTCTGGGGAGGTCAGTTTCCTGACCCTGACCGCAGGAGTCAGCGCCCCATGCTTGCCTCCTTCCGCCTAGTTTTTGTTTGGTCTGGTTTTGAAGGGATAAATTCTGCCAAGCTACTCTGCCATCAACAGAGTAGGTCAGGGTCGAAGCATCTTTGGGGAGTTAGATTTTAATTTGAAATTCTCTTTTCCTGTTATTTCAAGTTCTGGCCATAGTCATGTTTATCAAAAAGTGCTTTTGCCTCTACCTTTGACCACATCACTTCTGCCTTCAGAATGTGGCAACTGCAAATTACCTGCTTTATTTACTTATTTATTTATATTCCACCATGTTTCAACAAAAACAAAGTTCTAAGGTGGCTTACAAGATACAAATAATACAAAATAGAAAAATAAGAGAGCATAGCAGATGAAAAAATACTGGTAAGAAGAATACTACTAATCTGTACTATTTACTTGATTTGGAAGCTCCACACAAGCTGCTTATTATTTATTCTCTCTTCAAGTCATGTTCCAGCCTGTTTTTCCTTGCCCCTGTTTTCTCTTCCCTTTCCTTTTCCCATAACTTTTCCAAAGTTACCAGTATGCATCAAAACTGTGCTCTCCCAAAAGCCAGGCATATTTGACTGTTTGGAAGGCAATCTTACAGTGGACCTCATTACCAGGGAGTTGCCTGAGAAGGGACTCATCCCAAGGAGAGAGGGGACCGAGGTCTACAGGTTTAGCCAACGACAGTAGACCAGCATCAGAAAAGAGTGACGTTGAAACCCTGGGACAAGGCAAGAAATAAAAGAGCCTGTGAAGCTTTAAAAGAACTGAGGCATTGAGAGTATGAACTCCCGCAGCCACGGGCCCCCGGGGGCAGAAGTCAAGGGCAGCGGCATCAACCGGAACCAGCTGAGAGCTGCAACCTCAGAACTGAGTTTCTACAAGTGCAGGAGCATGGCTCCTGCTGTTGCTTGAGCCATGAAGACAAGAGGACTATAAAGAGGAACAAAATGGTGGACACAGAGGCCAAAAGCTGTGGGTCTCAGCACCATGTGAAGCACACTCCCCACATTGCACAGGGATTTCAGGGAAGTTAAAGCACTCCAGACTGATCAAAGACAAACTTCCTGTTTTGTGACCCTACTTTTATTCCTAGCATAAATGAGCCTGATTCCAGCTGCTTCCTGGAGTTCATTAAATAAACCCCAAATTCACATCTAGAATCTGACCCCTGTTTACTGTTCTAGCTTTACCTTCCATCGCTCTCATGTCACTCACCCATTTCCCACTGGACACATGAAAACTGCCTCTGGAATCCTCAAAAGAGAGCCCTGCGGTTTCCCATCACTGTGCCTTTTCAGGTTGCTCGCACTCTGCCACTTTTGCCCTTTCTCCCTGCCATCTCACTCCCATACTTCAGTCAGATTGCACTGACCCCTCCACAGCGGTACTGATGCCCATAGAATGTTCTGTCATCAGATCTCACGATGACATCCCTAACATTTCAGTGTCTGCTATATGCTCGTTTCCTCCAGTAGCCTCTTTAGGTCAAGAACAGCTTCTGATTCCTTGTTCTTACCTCATTGCCTAGAATATGGACCAGCATGTAACAGATTCTTAATAAATATTTGTAGCAAGAATGAATAGATGAATTTCCGGATCCTCCTGGTAGAATCCTGTTAACAAAGTTGAACTGTGGAGGGAAAACTTGGCCCTCAGGTGTAACTGAATGTTCTGCTCTGCCCTGGTATTGAAGCAAAAATAGAAAAGAAGACCACACATGAATACACAAAAGAGAAAGTCTTAAATGGTTTTCATTCTTTAATTAAGTAAGATTGTTGAGTGTGACATTATTGCCTTTTGCTTGTCTCTAACTGGCATTGCATCAAAAACCCCTGAGTGCTCAAACTATTAAAACTAATATGATTGCCTTGAGATTAGGTCAACAAACAGAACATCATTAGCATAATTCACCCTCAAGAGACTCATTCTGCCTTCGCTTGAATTACCCCAGCAAATGAAGACAAAAGAGACAATTTTATCTAAGTGTGCTTCACAAGCTGCCTGCGTTCCTTACATCGAAACCATCTCCCCACTCAACTGCGTAAAGGTCTCCGTTTCCCAATATGGAAATTAATTACTGTACAACCATTTGTCTTAAATCTGTAAATAAAGCAGGAAGAAAGCATATGCCCATTTAAAAACTCAGGATATATGGCCAAGAGGAGAATGAAATCAGTGGCAAGGGGTTTCAAATTTATCTTTTTAACTATTGTTTTGTAAAAAAAAAAGTGATACTTGCTCCTTATTTAAAGAAAAAGGTCAGGAAGTGCAGAAAAATATGAATCAGAAAGTAAACTAAAAAAAAAAAAAAATCACCTGAAATTCCACCATCCAAAAATAACCCTTGTATGCATTCCAAGGACATCATTCCAGAACCTAGTGCCATTAAAACCTTGAAGGATGTGTCTGTTGAACTAGGACTTGCAAAGAGACAGGTGAATTAATTTTGTAAAACTCCACCGGAAATAACAGAGTGACTCTCAACATGTCAGTTACCATCCCAATTTTTAGGTTTCTTCTCTACACATACATCTAAAAAAGAAACAGAATGGACAAAACTAGAGATTCAGTGAGGTCTTACTTCAGTTCAGAACATTCAACCAAATTAGTCATTCTTAACATGAATCATTTTCTCACACTTTTCAATCAGGAGTTTTAAATGTAATGTTTATTTTGAATCCTCACCCATTCTGATACACAGCTTGCCATCAGCCAGCGTGACTGTAGCCCATGCTGGGCTGCCTTACCTTGGAACCGTCGCTGCTATGGAAGGTTTATTTATATTTCCAAATTTGTCAACGGCAAGGGGGGAGGAGGATGGAAAAAAGAAAGCCCAAGAAATTGTAGCAAACCAATGCAAAGTCCTTGGTATGAACTAGGATTGTCCGAAATGGGTTATTTCTTACTTAAATATAGGAGTATCATAATTTTCTGTCTACTTGTACCTAAGGTGCAACAATAAAACTAAATGTTTACAAAGTTCCTGTCTTCTAGGGAGCTCAAAGAAAAATATTTATATAAGTGAGCTCAGCAGTTTTCCAGCATTAAAATAGGGAAACTGAAGCATTTTCTCATTTTTGTCTATTAACTAAGCCTCTTGTGTGGATAGGCTTAGTTAACAGACGAAAGTTGGTCACTGGTTCAAGTTAATACTGTGAGTCAGTGGCAGAAAAGCCAAAAATAGAACTTTGGTTTCTTTCTTTCTTTTTTTTTTTTTTAACCTACATACTTTCCCTAGCTCTCACCTCATATCCAATAAAAAAAAAAAAAGAATAATAATTTTTAAAGCCACTAGGTCATCATCATGAAACTTTCAGCTGAGCTGATATTTTTCATAGGAGCAAGATGCCATGATCCACCATTATTAGCCCAACATTAAATTTCTTATTTTAATAATGGATGATACTAATGCTGACAAGGGTGTGGATGAAGGAGGGGCCGCAGTGCTTTTACTTTAATTATCAATAAACAAAAATGAGTTTAACTGAGTTCTTGAGGTTACTTTGAATATAAGTGCCAGTTAGTATGGAAAATCACTTTTAGGCTCTTCCATATGAAGCTAACAATAAGGAAACCACTGCCTCTGTGTAAAACCTGCATGCTGGTATTATCTATAAACTGTGCACTGAAGTAAAACTGTTTCAACTAAAAAAAGTACTAAAAAATACTCCTAGAAGAAAAAAATAATAATACTCTTTTTTTTTTTTTTACCACTATTGACCATTGTTAGAATTTCCCTTTACAGGTAACCATGCTGTGTATCAATAACGTGGTAGGGAAGAAATGGATTTATACCAATACCCAGCCTATATAATTGTAAAGCCATGTGTAAAAGTGATCTGGGTATTGCTGAGAGGAATAGAGCCCAGAACTGTGCTCTTCATCAGAGTGATCTTTAGATTAAGAAAAATAACCATGTCCTCACATTTCAGTAAATTTCATTTCTATGGAAATGAAGCAACTGAAGTGGTCAGTGATTACAGGAAATGAAGGATGAGAAAACATTCTGAGTTAGTCCTAGGAAGGTCAGCCTTGGAGGGAAATTTAGGGACCCTCCAGTCCATACTCTCATCTTGCAGGTGAAGCAAGTTAAGTCCTAGAGAGAAGTGAACTGTTCAAGGTTATAATTTTTAAATAGATACAAGCAGGAAGGGTGGTCGCCTGACACAATGAACAACAATGTTTGGCTCTTTTTCACATCCTCCTCTTTACAGGTATCTTTTGGATGTCTCATGTTCACCATTGGCATTGGTGAACTTGGCATTTCAAGTTTTAACTTCTATAGGCATATTGAGAGAAAGAGTAGAGAGAAAGAAGGCATTGTGAATACAGTAATATTCTCTCTAAATATTACCCTTCTGTATATGCAGTAGATTTGGCATTTAAATACTTGTGCTTCCATGTCCTTATGCTTCTGTGGCCATCAATTTAAAGAAAAGTCTAAGTGCTTAGTCGAAATGAGCAACCAGCATCTATTCCAAACTGAATATGCATTTAGCTCCACACTGAGGATGATGAGATGATTCAATACTACTTGGTTCCAAAATTCCATATGTGGTTTTGGAAAAATTTAAAGAAATCTGTACTATAACAAAAAAACATAAAGACTAGAAATCTAAATATAAAAATGTAATTATTCAAAAACAATGGAAGTCACTATAGTTGTTACTAAGTAAATAGATGATGAAAAGAGGTCCTGTTAAACAAAAAACTGGAATACTTAGCAATTACCTTTCCATATGGAAACTGGTAAAAAAAAAACTATAAGACATAGTCTGGGAATGAGTGTTAAACAAGGTTTTGAAGCTTCTAAACAATACTTGGATAAAAAAGAGAAATATGTGTGTTTATTTCCTATGCTGCAGGATTTTATTTCCTTTCATTCCTGAGTCTCAAATTTTTGGAACTTTCCCCATTTAGAGATCTAAATTAGACAATAAAGAAATTTAAGATTAATTAACTTAGAAATGAAAGATTAATTGATTTAGCCTTATTAAATGCAATTTGGTCTTCAAAAGGCATCTCTTTTTTATTTTTTTAAGATAATTTACAGAAGTGTGTACATTTTAAACCAAATAATCAGGTTGATGATCACTGCTATAATTGGCCAGATAATTGCTGTCACCTCACTAACAGCAGAGTTTGCCCAAACAAAGTCTATAAAAACCTCGGGCCATTACAAAATTAGCCTTAGGAGTAAACTATTGATGATAATGAGAACATAGGAGCATGACCAGAGGGTAACTTCTAGGGAGTCCTATGCTTGAGGAGAATTTCACTGTATTCATAATGCCTTCTTCCCTCTCTACTCTTCTTCTTCCAATGTGATTATGGAAGTTATTATTTGGTAAAAGTAATTCCAACAGTGAGCTTGAGACATCAAAAGAATAAAGAATAACTGTTAAGATGAGAATATGGACAGAGCCAGGTATTGTCAGCCTTAGGAGTAAAATCATTAATAATGATAATGATCATCACAATAATACTAATACATTTATTAAGTGCTGTAGGCAATGTTATATGAAGTGTCCAATTTAATCCTTACAGTAACTTTATGAAGTCAGTGGTGTTTTCTCCTTATTTGTGGGAAACTGAGTGGAAAAAATGCTTTTTGATTTATATAAAAGCAAACACAACAAGATCTTCTCTATACTGTAGAGGGAGACATTTCTTGTAATATTAAATATGTATTAATAACCATAAACTGTTACACATCTTAGAAACTTTTCCACATCTCTTATCAAACAACTCTATTGGTAGTATTTCCATTGAATATAAATAAAATAAACAAAAACCCAGGGAAAACCAATTTGCTACAAACGTTTGGAGCTTTTCTTATTTTGTTGTTTTTGTTTACTTTGCTTTTTTTTAAACTGAAGTATAGTCAGTTTATAATGTGTCAATTTCTGGTATATAGCATAATAGTTCAGTCAGTCATACATATACATATATGTATTTGTTTTCATATTCTTTTTCATTATAGGTTACCACAAGATATTGAATATAGTTCCCTGTGCTATACAGTAGAAACTTGTTTATCTTGGAGCTTTTCTTGACACAAGTTTCTAAAACTGTATGTAGTTACTGAGTTCCTAGAAGAGTGGCTATACACTGATTATATGCCAATGGAATATATAAAATATGCATAAAAAATTAATGCTAGAAAGTTATGGAGAGGGTGAAAAGGGAAAGTGAGTTTGAGTGAAATTGAAGAAAGTGAATCATCTTTTTTTCATTGTATTTCTCTTTTATTCTCTCTCCTCTCTCTCCATACATATACACACAACTTAAAGAAACAATTATTCATTTCAGACAGAATAGCAATTATTCAATCTATTTTTCTCCTCTTTTCAGATGTTAGGAAAAGGAGAACTAAACATGCTGAAAATTTAAGCTTCAAAGCAATATAAAATGAGAGTTGGTGTCTTGTAAGGAAGAACTTCGAAAAAAAAAAGAGTAACCTAGCTCTCTTTCTCGAGTCTATAATCAGTGCTTAGAATTCACAGCAGCAAAAAGTTATAGAGAAAATTGCCATGATCACATTTTTTTCAAATTGTAGGTTTATTTTTTGACTTCTAGGGACATTAGAGAGTGAAGGCATTTAGGTAATTCAGACCATGACTACAAGCATTAACCAGTTAGTGGGTACAAAATAGTTTGCAAATCTAATTTTAAAAAGAAAACTTACTTTCTTTAAAAAAAAAAACTGGCAAATAATGTTATATTATTGCTATATATACTGCAGGATCGTTAAGTCAGAAAAAAATCTAAGGGAATTTTAAAAATCATGATTTGGGATATAAGCTGGAGAAATTAAAGTATCATTTCTGTATCTCCAATATTGTTAAAACGCTTTTTTGACTAGCATAACCAATGTTTTGATTTGAAAATATTTTTACAAATCTACCTTTGTGAGGTAGGTTTATCCAGGTAAATAGTTAGTAAACCTAAATATTCCAGGAAAGGGAATGACCTGACCTGTGGGATCAGTTTGACCTGCTCCGCATGAAGAGGAAGCCAGGTATGAGACAGAAAAGACCATCTCTTGCTCTGTCCTTCCTTTCTCTTTAAAAGTGATGTTTTCATTCAATTTTTCAGAAATTCCTGTATCAATATATTTAATATGTTTCCCAAGGAAATATAAGTACTACCAAGTGAAGAGCATTAATTTTAATTCTTTGATTCACTGTGATCAAGAGCAAACACCACATGATAAAACGTACGTTGGGGGTGGCAAAGTTAGGCAAACTGGTGAACTATAGGGTAGTCATTTCTTAAAACATGTTTATTTTCAATTCTGAATTACCTAATGAAGCAATTAAGCCCTTTTATATGAGGAAATTACCTGAAAATTGTGTCTAAGGTAATGTGAATGCTGTATAATTCTTTGGTGGCCAAGAATGAAAAAAAAAGAACTAGAAAAGGCAACAAACTGAATCCCATTAAATGAGTCAGAAGAGTGAGAGGTGTGTAAAGATAAAAAGGACAAGAGTCACGGACATACCAGAGTCCTGCCAATGTCAATCACAAGGCCTCAGTCCACATTGTCTCTATCTCCATTGGATCCTCTATCTCAAGGTAACTCCATCGATTACGGCCAGCGGCTAGTTTGTGGTATTTCACAACAGAGCTTCTAAACCCGGAGATCAGAAGCTTGAGATGTTTCAAAAGAAAACAGAAACTTAATTAGATTATCCAAGACAGTTCTGCCCAATTAACAGGGAAATTGATGAGAGGAAAGACAGGTGGTGCAGAGAGATGACAGTAGGGTTAGAGGTATCTAAGATTCCGTTTGAAACAGGAAGTTACAGATTAAAATAAAAATGTAAGGGATATATGAGATATGAAGACAGATTCATGAGGAATCTTCTATGCAGTTTTGTTTAGAAGAAAGGGCCTCCAACTTTAGGAGAAACTTTAGGTGTCGAGCACCAGAACTTGAAAATCAGAAAGTTTAAGAAAATTGTGGTTTTTATAGAAAGAACATTTTAAAATTAAGAAATGCTACTCAAATATTTAATAGAAAGAAGTGTTCATAGAATACATTCTCTAACGGAGAACTTTGTTTGCCTTATTCAGCCTTTTGTGAATAGCTACCAGAATTTACAAGCATCTGTATTTTTACCAATGATTAAAAATTATCAGAGCAGCTGATGTTCTTGAGAACTTCTAAACAAACAAACATAAAAAAAAAAAAAATTTCACATGTCCTGTGAAGCAAAACCTTTCTAAGAAATCATCATGGCTACACAATCCTATAAAAGAATACTTCATTAATTTGTTGGGATTCATTATTTTAAATATTTTTTATTTGAAATATGTGAGTTTTTCATTTAGATTGCATTCTAAGAGATTATTTTATTCATTTATTCACAAATACTTTTGAGAAGTGATTGTGTGCCTATACTTTTAGATGCTGGAGATATATTGCTGAACAAGACTGATTGAAAAAAAAAAATCTGTCCCCTCATGGAGCTTGTATTTTAATGATTTAAGTAACTCAGGAAGCATTAGAAGAAGAATCAAATTACTGATAGTCAAAAACCTGACAACTTTTTTTCCTCTTTTGGAGTGGATACAAAATACATTTTTCTTTAATATAAAACCATTTTTGAAATATTGTCACTTTCTAATTTTGAGCTCCATCAAAAGAAAGAACAAAATAAGGGCCTCCATTCTCCTGAGTAAATAGTGTTGCAATGTTTTGCTCCATGTGGTAAGAATTATCTGAACATGGAGAGTAACTAAAACAAAGCAAAAATTTGGGGGAAGAGTATTTATATGAGACAACTGCATCAAGATACTCTTAGTGGAGCCAAGACACAAAGTTTCAACCACCATAAAGAAATAACGTGTCCAGGCTCTTAAAGAAACAAACAGAGAAGTGCCGAGCAGGGCTAGAATATCATGAGGATGAAATGCCAGTGCATTCCGGTGTGTGATACCCCAAAGCAGAGCTGTTTAAACTAATCAAATTAATTCATTAGGAAGCAAATTCAGCCAACCAAATGAATGTTTAGGTATGACATTTTGACTCATTAGCTGTGTAATGTAAATATTTTTGTCTCCTCCTGTCTTATATTTACTCAAATCGCTTAATACACAATCACTCTTTAAGTCCCACTGTTCCAGCATCACTTCCAAAGTCTTATGTCCTCTGCATCCTGCCACACAGTTAAAATACATCTCCAATTTCATCATATATTTTATAACCACATGTTTAGGAACGTCTACATGTTGTGGGATAGCTGTATTTGCCTAGAAGACATAACATCTCTCTAATATCTGTTTAATCCACTTTTGCAAGAGTTAAAACTCATTTACCGAGTCTACATTTGAAAACAGAATACAATTTTTAGGAACACAGTAGAAATGGAAAACTTTTATCTGATGTGCATATTTCCTTTAGCCAGGTTTAGAAGCTTCTGAATACCCTGAAAAATATGATGAAATAATCTCTTTATTCCCCTACAATCCTAGTCTACTCAGCAAATTGAAGTGGTTGCTTTAAAGCAAATGCAAATTTTAATTCACTATGTCAGTGCTTTCAAGTACAGGCACACTTGGCTTTCCAGGATTTAGAAGATTACATTGGAAGCATTTTCAAATGGCATGTACTTCAAATGTATGGTACTGAATTAAAGAAACCCAGCTTGTGATGATAGTGATGAAAATGACTAATTATTGTCATTTATGATTCTTTCTTACTCTGTCCATCTTCCTTCTCCTCATCTTTTATCTCTTTCTCTCCCTTCCTTTCTTCCTACCTTGTTTAATTTCTACAGGCAGATTACACCTGTAAGTAACAAAGTATGGGTTCAATTTTTTAGAAAAAGAAGAGCATGGACTTTGGAGCAGGGGACTACCTGGAGCTGAATCTCAGCCCTGCCACTTGCCAGCTGTGCAACCTTAAGGAAGTTAATTAACCTCTCTGTGCCTCATTTTTTACCCCTTATAAAATGTGGGTAAAATTAATAGTTATCTCATAGGATCATTAGGATTAAATGAGGTCATACTTATAAAGTCCTTAAAGTCTGGCACTAGGAAGTGATATTTAAGTCCATAATAAATAAAATAAATAAACAAGTCTAAAGGCAAAACTGTTCTTCACTTAGAAATAATTTTTCTCTAGAACAAAACTATGGAAAGTTAGGCCACCTAGTTTTTGTTTACCTCCCACACCGCGCCAACCTTGCACAACAAAAATATGTTCTAGTTCAAGAAATGGAAATTGATCCCTTCTTATCCATTTAATTCACATTGATAAGTAAAAATTCCGGAAGTTATTGTTTCCATTCCGTTGGTCATTAATGTAAGGCAGGATTCCTCATGAAATTAGATGACGTTGGAGAAGTCGAGTGGAAAGGGAGAAAAGTTCAGCAGAAGTGACTGAAAGTGAAATATAGGAAAGCAGAGGAAAACGTTTAAAAACCCTATAATTAAAAGCATGCAAAGAGTCCTGCTGACCTCGGCTGACTCCAATAACATGGTTACAAGAGAGGTGGTCTCCTTTTAACTGTAAATACAGAGGTGAAGCTCTCCAGGGCAAATAACATCAAAGGCAAAGGGAAAGAAATGGTGTGACGGGGCCCCACCCAACCTCCCCGGATGGGCTGGGTTTGACATCATTTTCCAGCAGACTAACCAAACCAGCAGCTTTCACCCTCAGTGCAAATTTCCACCAGCTCTGGCAGGTGAGCATGCACGTGGGGTTACAGGCGCTTACTCTTGGAAATCAAGGAGCACACTGAACTTAGAGACAGAGCTTTCATTCCCTTGTCTCTTGAGGTGACTGCTTGGGACCCCTGAGTCTGACTTGGATGAATAAAGCCCCACTGAGGCGGGCAGACGCCCCCTGAGGCTTTGACATTGCTCACAAAGCACTCGCTTTCTCTGAGCTGCATCATGTTGCCCTTTGACCTAATGGAAAGATCTAGTTCCTGAATGTTTCTGAGATGGCTATTCATTTGTAGGAAAATACAAATCTATGGGCCTATGAAATCATTCTGAACTAGTCATTCATTCTGGAAATTTACAATGTGAATTTTGGGGGTTATCTTTGTTTGCTCCTGAATTCCCAATTTACTAAAATATTATTCAATCTCTATGCGGAAAAAAAAAAAGAGTAAAATGTGTAGCAATAAAGAATTCCAAGAAGTACTTTTTAATTTACATTTAGCAAGAAAGGGATAGCAATTTTCTTTGAGATCAGGAGAAATGTAATTTACCTGTGTGATAGAGAAAGGGGTTCCATAGGGCTCTGCTGACAATACTGGGTCTGTCATTCTTGGAATAAATACCCTTACCTGTAATCAACCACCAGAGCACAAAATTTTTTAATTAATTTAAATTACGAAAATTTTCTGGCATAAAAAGATGAATGATATAACATACTTCTAAGTAAAAATGGTCAACTCAACACGTGATTTGCCTGGCCTCCCTGACCTGAAATGCATTACCATGATTTTTTGAAGCCCTAAACCCACAAAGAAAAAGAGAATGTAAAGGGAGAAAAGAGCAGCAGATTTAGGGAAACCATAAAGGATATGGATCAATGGTAACCAATTTAGCAAATCTGAGGAAACTAAATCCTTACCTGGCAATAGAGAAAGTCCAGGGGAAAGGGGATTTAAATCCCAGAATCTCCAAATGACCAAGCACTGTGGATTCCTTATACCCTTGCAAGTAAAGGTGGTGGGGGTGGGAAGGACGGTGAAAATAGGAAGATTTTTTGGAAACTTAGGAAGCAGGTAACCAAATCCCCTCTATTCCATTCATCTGGGCCAATGACCCTCATCTGTTCCAGCCCTAAACTTAGTTTATTCTCCAGCAAGGATAACAGAGCAACTTTAATTGGGGAAGGAATGGAGGGGATCCAGACAGCACTGAGGGCAAGAGTCCCGGAAGGGTAGAAGGGAACTAAGAGAAGTACAGAATGTCAGATTACAGTTCTTTCTCCACTAGCTTCTAGAACCCTGAGAGCTGACTTAAACTCAACAGACAGACAGAAGATCATTCACCAGAGAATTTAGTCAGCCTAAAGATGTTGACGTTGGATACTTCCCAATAAAATTGCCAAGTCAGATCACCCAACAGCTTACATGTCTCACTAGACCCTAGAACTTCCCATTCAATTTCCCAAGTTTCAGTATGAGTGACTGCGAAAGATCACAAGGTGTTAGAGGAAATCCTCTACTGTTCTGAATGAAAGTGGGGGGGGGGGAGAAAAAGAAAACAAATCATCAAAAAATGCAACTTGAGGAAATGGAAACTATTCTGAGGAAACAAATACAAAAAAAATCTATCACTAACATTCTCAGAGAGCTATGAAGTAATATAGCATCTGTGAAATACTGGCAGGATGCCATAAGAAAGATACAGATAATAAAAGGAATCTGAGAGATTAAAAATAAAATATCATAAATGAAAAAGATGGCTTAGAAGAAAAATGTTGGAAAAAACACACAAGACAGCAAAGAAAAAAAAAAGAAAAAGAGATGAAAATAAGATGCAAAATAGCTATTTTAATAACACCAAACAGTAAAGAAGCTTCTATTCAAATAGCAGAAGTTCCAGAAAAAGAAAGCAGAGTAATTTGACGAGGTAGGGGGTGACAATCAAATAATTCAAGAAAATCTCCCAGAACTGTAGAAATGTATTCACTGGGCCCAGGATGAGAATAAAATTATACCAAAGATCATCATCATGAAATCACTAAAACATGGGATGAGAAAATCTGAAAATTGCCAAAGAAGGGAAAAATTGTATAAAAAAAAGTGAGAATTGGGTTGGCTCAAACTTCCTAATTGCTCACTGGCAGCCTGAAGTCATTAGAGCAAAGCCATTGAATTTCTTAAGGAAAGTTATTTCCAACCTAAAAAATTTAGACCCAGCCAAATGACCAATTAAGGATGAGGCGACCAATAAGAATTTCCAGACTTGCAAAATCTCAGAAACTTATCACCTATGCATCCTTTCTCAAAAGTATTCTGGAAGGAATAAAGCAAGAAAGAGGATAATTGTGGAGCCATGAATCAGTGTCTCAGACATGGGAGAGACAAAGGGAGAGCCCCCCACACCAAGAGTTGGATGGAGACCCACAGGTGATGACTCTGGCTTGGAAATGAATCAGACCACACTGGCGCAGAGCAGAAGGCTCCAGCAGAATTTCCAGAACTCTGAAATTGACAGTGTACCTGATGTGTTTGAAGCATTGAGAGATTTATACTTCTGGGAGAGTTTAAGGATAGATATGTGCCAAATTCATAGAAAATAAACAAACAACACCCATAGGGCAAAAATTGAGAATTTTAGCTTTTACACTTAGGTCTATAATAGATTTAAATTAATGTTTGTGTATAGTGTGAGATAAAGATGTAAATTCCTCTCTTTGCATGTAGATATTCAATTGACCCAGCATTATTTTTTGAAAGACCTATCCTTTCTCCCCAAGGAATTGCTTTGGGACTATTGTTGAAAATCAATTCACCATAAATGGAAAGGTTTATTTTAGGACTCTTAATTATGTTTCATTGGTCTATAGGCCTTATTCTTATGCCAGACCTATGTTGTCTTGATTCCTATAATTTTATACTACCTTTTGAAATCAGGAATACTAAGTTGTCCAACTTTTTTCTTCTTTTTCAAAATTGTTCTAGCTATTCTGGTCTTTTGCTTTTCTATGTGTATTTTAGGATCTGTTTATCAGTTTTTGTAATTCTTCTCCTAGGGATCATTGGGAGGGAATCTTAATATTGAGTCTTTCAATCTATAAACATCAAATGTCTTTCCATCTATTTAGATATTATGTAGATTTTTTTCAGCCAAGTTTTACAGTTTTTCTTGTGCCTATCTTGTACTTCTTTTGTTGTATTTATTCTTTTTTAATGAAATTGTGAGTGAAATTGTTTTCTTAATTTTATTGTCAGATTGTTGGTAGTATATAGAAATAAAATTGATTTTTAATATTGATCTTGTGTTCAGCCTTTCTGAACTAGTTTATTCTAATGAAATCCTTGAGTTTTCTGAACACAGGATCATGTCATCTGAATAAGTACAATTTTACTTCTTTCTTTTCAAACCGGATGCCTTTTATTTCTTGCTAGAATCTCCAATGAAATGTTGAATAGAAGTAATAATAGTGGGTATCCTTGCTTTGTTCCTGATCTTAGGGAAAAAAATTCAGTCTTTAATCATTAAATATAATGTTAGCTACAGGTTTTTCACAGATGTCTTTGACCAACTTGAGGAAGTTTCCTTCTATTTCTAATCTGTTGAGATTTTTTTTAATCATAAATGGTATTGATTTTACCAAATATTTTTTCTGTATCTATTGAAATAATCATATGTTGTTTTGTCTAGCTTTATGGTTGCTTTTTAGAGAGAGGATTTTTTAACTCCTCATCCTGACATGCTACAAGTAGGAAGTCCCAACAAGACTGTAATTTTGATCATGATATTATTTATTCCTAGTTTGTGGTTGTTATTCTGATTTTCAGATCTGACTGATTGTTTCTGTGTGTTTACAATTTATTTTACTATTTAATTAGACTTTTATTTTCATAATCCTTTAATCTGAAATCCTGGGTGTTTAATTCTGTAGTTTAGTGATTCTTTCAACTCTCTTTCCTAATTCTTTTTTCCCTTGTGTGCTGTATAATTTTGTAATATATACTCATATTCATTAAGCATATACTACATGATAAGCATGAAAGCCATGGTTTGAAGATTTCTTTCTCCAGAGAGGATTTATAATTGATTATATCAGACACTTCAAGGCTATCAACTCAGGACCACCTTCTGTGAATTTTTTTCATTTAGGACTTTTGGTTCCAAGAAGTGTAAACCCAAGCCTGAAGCCAGGGAGGGTCCAACGGTTACAAATTCTTAAGAGTTTTTTTTCCACCAGAACTCAGGCCAATTGAGATGACACATTATTTTCCTTTCTTGGCAGGCAGATTTTCTAGTCCCCCTTTTGCTAAGGGTGTACCACTTTCAGGGCTCCAGTTACACGATTAGTTTTTCTTTACAAATTCCCATTTTTCTGGGTCTAAGACTTAGTTATTAATAACTGCTGTGCTTAGAAGATTATGCCTCAGACCCAGGAAGATGGAGACTGACAAACCCCTTAGGGGTAACTGTTAATTCAGTGCTTCTTAGCACTAGGGTTTTTAGCTTCTTCTGCCTGCTTTTCCTTATTTCTTGAGTGTACCCTTGTGTATATGCAGTGGTGCTGTATCCAGTTTCCAAGATGACCTTCAATGATCTTTGCTTCTTCGTATAGTTCCCTCCTACTTTGAATCATGATTGACCCATGCTCCCTTTAGGATAATGTGGAAATGACAATGTGTGTCTTCCAAAGATAAGTCATAAAAACATTGCAGCTTCCATCCTGGCCTCTCTCATGGATTGGTTGCTCTAGGGGAAACCAGTGTAATTTTGCAGAGACTTTCAGTCAGACTGTAGAGAGACCTCATGGGGATGAACTGAGGCTTCCCACCAACAAACAGCATCCACTGTCCGACCATGTGAGGGAGCCACCTTGGAAGCTGATCCCACCTAGGCTGCTTCCAAATTCTTGATCTAAAAAGTGTGACAGATAATGAGTATTTACTGTTGTTTCAAGCCATTAAGTAATTTGTTACACAGCTATAGAAATCCAGTATTATATTACATCAAGCATTTAAAGATATTTCTAAAGGGAGTGTTCACATTTTTCAGTCCATTATATGCCCAGAAACAGAGTATTGGCCATAAAATAAACATAAAAATACCCTCTTGTCTCAAGGTTTTTTCACTTGCTCATCCCTTCCCTGGTCATCTGACCTAAAATTTCATCCCTGCATACCTTCTATCCTCCTTCCCTGCTTTTCCCCCCTCTTTAGCATGTATCACTATTGAACATACTACTAATTTTATTTATTTATTTCAATTGTCTATATTCCAAGTGGCCAAGATGATGATGATTACTATAAACAATTATATGCCAATAAAATGGAAAATCTAGAAGAAATGGATAAATTCCAAGAAACATACAATTATCCTAAGACTGAATCAGAAAGAAATAGAAAATGTGAACAGACTAATTACTAGTAAGGAAATTTAATCAGTAATTTTTTAAAAACTCCCCTAAAACAAAAATGTAGGACCAGACAGCTTCACAGGTGACTTCTACCAAATATTTAAAAAAAGAGTTAACAACTCTTCCCAAACTATTCCAAAAAAAAAAAAAAAAAAAAATTGAAGAGGAAAGAATGCTTTTGAACTCATTCTATGAGGCCAGCATTACCCTAATACCAAACTAGACAAAGATATCACAAAAAAAGAAAAGTATAGGTCAATATCACTGATAAACATAGGTGCAAAAATCCTCAATAAAATATTAGCAAACCAAATTTAACAATACATTAAAAGGATAATACACTATGGTCAAGTGGAATTTATCCCAGGGATGCAAGGATGGTTCAATATCTATAAATCGATTAATGTGATAAACCACATTAACAAACTGAAGAATAAAAACTATATAATCATCTCAATAAATGCAGAAAAAGCTTTTGATAAAATTCAACATCCTTTTATGATTAAAAAAAACTACACAAAGTGGATATAGAGGGAACATACCTTAATATAATAAAGGCCATATATGTCAAGCCCACAGCTAACATTATTCTTTAATATCAAGAATAAGACAACAATGCCCACTCTTGCCACAGCAATCAGATAAGAAAATGAAATCCAAATTGGAAAGGACAAAGTACAACTGTCACTGTTTGCAGATGACAAGATATTATATACAGAAAATACTAAAGACACCACCAAAAAACTATTAGAACTTATCAAGGAATTCAGTGAAGTGGCAGGATACAAAATTAATAGGTATGCTATCAATGAACTATCAGAAAGAGAAATTAAGAAAACAATCCATTTATGATTGCTTCAAGAAGAATAAAATGCCTAGGAATAAACTTAACCAAGGAGGTAAAAAATCTGTACCTATAAAACTATATGCCATTTATGAAAGAAATTGAAGATGACACAAACAAATGAGAAGACATACTGTGCCCATCGATAGGAAGAATTAATATTGTTAAAACAACCATACTACTCAAGGAAATCTATAGATTCAATGCAATTTCCATCAAAATATCAATGAGATTTTTTGAAGAATTAGAAAAATATTCTAAAATTTCTATGGAAACACAAAAGACCTTGAATAGCCAAAACAATCTTGAGAAAGAATAAAGCTGCAGGTTTCACATTCCCTGATTCCAAACTCTACTACAAAGCTATAGTGATTAAAGCACTGGCAAAAAACAGACACATAGATCAAAATACAGAGCCTAGAAATAAACTCATGCTTATATGATCTATTAATCTATGGCAAACGAAGCAAGAATATACAGTGGGGAAAAGACAGCCTCTTCAATAAATGTTGTTGAGAAAACTGGATAGCTACATACAAAAGAATCAAACTGGACTACTTTCTCACACCACATACAAAAATAAACTCAAAATGGATTAAAGACTTAAATGTAAAACCTGAAATCATAAAACTCCTAGAAGAAAACATAGTCAGTGTGGTCTTTGACATTGGTCTTAGCATTATTTTTTTGGATATGTCTCCTCAGGGAAGGGAAACAATATTAAAAAATAAACAAATGGAACTACATCAAAAATAAAAAGCTTTACAGAGTAAAGGAAACTGTCAACAAAACAAAAAGGCCATATACTGAATGGGAGAAGATATTTGCAAACAACATATCTGATAAGGAGTTAATATCCAAAATATACCAAAAAACCCATACAACCCAACATAAAAACAAAAATAAAAAACAAACCACCTGATTATAAAATGGACAAAGAGTCTGAATAGATATATTTCCAAAGAATGACCAACATACACATGGAAAGATGCTTAATATCACTAATCATCAGGGAAATGCAAATCCACAATAAGATATCACCTCATACCTGTCAGAATGGCTATTATCCAAAAAAAAAAAAAAAAAATGTTGGCAAGGATGTGGAGAAAAGGGAATGCACTGTTGGCAGGAATGTAAATTGGTATAACCATGATGGAAAACATGGAGGTTCCTCAAAAATATCAAAAATAGAACTATCGTACAATCCAGTAATCCCACTTTTGGATATTTTTCCAAAGAAAACAAAAATACTCATTTGTAAAGATGTATGTCCACTGCATCATTGTTCAGAATACCCAAGATATGGAAGCAACCTGTGTCCACTGATAAGTGAATGGATAAAGAAGTAGTGATAGATATAGATATAGATACAGATATATAGTGGAATATTACTTGACCATAAAAAAGAATGAAACATTGCTATCTGCAACAACATGCATGGACCTAGAGGGTATTATGTTAAGTGAAATAAGTCAGACATAGAAAGACAAATACTGTATAAGTTCATTTACACATAGACTCTAAAAAAACAAAACACATGAACAAACATAACAAAATGGAGACAGACTCATAGATACAGAGAACAAACAGGTGGTTGCCAGAGGGCAGAGGATTGGAGGAATGAGTGAAGTAGGTGAGAGAGATTAAGAGGTACAAACTTCCAGTTACAAAATAAATGAATCACAGGAATGAAATGTACAGCATGGAGAATACAGTCAACAATATTGTAGTAACTTTGTATGGTGGCAGACGGTAACTAGACTTATTGTGGTGATTACTTTGTAATGTATATAAATATTGAATGACTATGTTATGCTCCTGAAACTAACATAGTGTTGTAGGTCAGTTATACTTCAATAAAAAAAAATTGTTTATATTCCAACTAGAACATACTCTATTAAAAGCAAGGATTTTTGTTCTGACTAGTCCACAGTTGTGTCCTGTGACCCAATAACAGCTCCTGGCAAACAGTAAGTGTCCAAAAAATATTTGTAGAATTAGTAAAGGAGTAGATAAAATTTTAGCCTGAGCTTCAGCCACATTATCTTGATAAAACCTTCCTCTGTTTTACTCTGCTCTCTCTCCAAAGCTTTCATAATCCCCAACAGTAGTATGAAGTTCCAGTTCTCCAGATTTGGAGATGCAGTGGGCCATGCTCTCCCTCCCATTCATTTCTATTCTTTTTAACATCTACAGCATTCCTCTAGCTCTTCACCATTAAAATTTTTGGCTAGTTAAAATCCTTGAGTTTCCTGTTTTTCTAGAAATGGTTTGTTTTGGCTCAAGTTTGATATCACTTATCTAATTCTTAAATCTTACTTTGATAAAACAAGCCCTCCATATTGGAAGTAACACTTTCAGATCTCTGAGATGGGAAAAGCTGTGTAAATTCAAACCTACACCCATTTATCTGATCTCAGCATTCCCTCCATTACTGCACCTAATTTTTAAACTTAGGCATTGTGAACCCCGTTCTTCATAACATTCAATTTTCAAAACCAGACTCCTACAAATAGTAACATCAGAAAACCCCAAAATGAAAACAGAATACAAAGGCTTTTAAAACTTATTCCTCTTTGCATAATTAGTCAAAATGGTCTTTTAATGTTACTTTAAGTTCCACAAAAATATTATGTTTATTTGGTTATTCTTCACTAAAAGAAAACAAAACAACAACAACAAAAAACATTGTGTTTGTTATTATAAGTATTAGGGAAGAATGCTCATTTCCAAAAATTAAGAATGTGACCTAATTAGACTTATTCCTTGCTTTCCTCTTACAGATTTTTGTTGTGCCAGAGAACACCAGTCAAAGCATGTGCATTTATTGTATTAAAAAGAACATAAGGAACAGTTGGTTTTTAACTTAAGCAATATTGTCCTTAGAAATGCCACCAGGAAATATTTACCTCACTAGACTATAGAGAAGAAGCTTATTTCTGTCCCTAGAACATATGGATGTTTTAAATATGTCATGAGACTGTTATTTGGCTGACTAAAGTCATATCTCCACATGGCAAATGAACCAAGCCAATTACACTAGAAAATGCTTGTTGGTTTTAGATTAATTCAGCTGTCGGTGTGGTGGAGTGATACAACAGAACCAAATATCCCATGGAATCAACACTATTCCTACCGAAATAGAGTAAGTTTTAGATCTCAAGGGATTTTTTTTCATAATAATAGAGAAAATTTAAAAAGAAAATATGGTCCAGTTGCCCACAGAGGATGCTATTAATGAGGATACTACTGTTATTGTCAATTTCAGTGGAACATTTAATACGATTCATAATTACATATAAAACATCTAAAATTCTCCTTTCCTTGAGATAGTCATATGTTGTTTCATTGAAACCAACTTATCCCATCGGAAACGAGTTTAGACTGTTTTGAGTTCATTAGAGAGAAGTTTTTCAGTGTAGACAGGGGCAAATGGAATCACGTGTGTGTTCATCCACAGATGGAGGAGAGAGGGAGTGAGTGCAGATCAGCACACCTTTCGTCCCTCAGTCTACCTGCGGCCCTGAGATTAAGGTGTCATGCTTGTATCTTTTCAGCACACAGAGCAACTTTCACTGAGTTGGTACAAAAACTAAGTGTGTGTGTATTTTCCCTGGAGGAAAGTCTTCCTGTGCACCCGTGCCTGTGGAGGCCATTCCAGTAGGTACTCAAGCTATTGCCTTCTAGGAAAACTGAGCTAAATTAATTTTAGATGAGCTAATGCAAGACTTACACAGAAACTAGACTGATCAGCAATGTTTTGGGAGCAGTAGGGTCAGCAGCCACAGAGAAGACAGAGACTCAGCTCTCAGAGGAAGCTGAGGAGGGAAAGGCTGTGTTTATCTTTAGAGAATCCCTAAACTTGAATGAGAAAGATGACCTTGGGTTGGTTCTCTTTACTTACTCATTTCATATATACACTTATGTATATTATATAATTAGAAATAGCAAGTTTATTAAAGGAGTGGAATATTGCAGTTGAAAAGGGAAAATGCTATAAGGCAAGGGCAGAGACACAATAGGACTTGTAAGCCCTTCCATTGAGATATTTGAGCATTTACATCTCTGGGCTACTGCCTCCACTAAGCATAAGCCAGAGAGGAGATCAAGATGTTTCTTCTTAGGGCATCTCCTGAAATACAAGAGAAAGGAGTTCATTTCCCGATCCAAGGGGTATAGTTCCTTACTCCTACTGATATTTGCATCCAACAAATCTTACTCCCAGCCCTGTCTCCTCTTCTAAACTGGGAGTCCTGAAACATGAGTGCCTAATACACTTCATTAATTATTCTCCCTCAGCTGCTACCTCCAAACTGAAAATGATAAATATGTATCAATTGACTACTTACTCATCACTCAATAAATGTTTTAGGGGTGAACAGTAAAGGGTGAAGGATAAAAATACATACATGAAGCTCAGTCCCTAACTGAGCAACCTCACTGTGTTTTTAATTTTTTTTTTAATAGCCAAGGTCAACTAGTGAAATACTTGTATCCATAATGTATTCTGTTGTGCACAGAATTTAATACTATATTCTGTATTAGAAAGCCGATAGATTAACTGGGTGAAGTTTTTTATGTGTTTCTTTTCTTTGTATGTTCTGGAGACAAATTCACAATCATTAGTTTCTCTGCTGATAACTTGTTTCTGTTATGAACCTACCAACACTTTCATCTCTTGTTAGCTTTTTAAATCATCGGTAAGTGGGGAAATGTTTTGAACTGAAGTATAATGTAAAAGAATTATGATCGCTGCCTGTTCTGGACATATGACTTCATTTAGAAGTTTAATAGTTATTAAACTTTAGAAAAAATATAATTGAAGGGAAGTAATACAAACACAGAATAAAGTTTACGTAAGTGATTGTAAATCTCTTTAAATTTATTAAAAACAACCTACAGTGAATTTTCTCAAATGTAAACAGTGTTGATTTTCAAATGTCAAAAGCTGTTCATTCAGACATGTTCTTTCTTCACGTGGAACCAAATGGTATAGTAACCATCACTCTGCAATAACATTTTAAACAAAATCTGAGTCTGCAAACAGAAAATGTCTTATTTCTATTCTTTTTTAAAAGTTAAATGTTAAGAGGTTTAGAAAGCAAATTTGAAATTTTCTGTTTTATCCTTTGTGCTTTTTATTTTAGATATTTTGATATCTCTAACTTTGTTATTTATTGGTTTAAAATATGCTTTTCAATATTTAGATATATTATTTCCTGGACTAGTTAACTGAATTGATTTTTTTTCTGTGAAATCTCTTCTTTACATATCATCAACTGAATCAAGTTAGATATCAGATAATGTGACTACAAAATTTAAAAAGACATTTAAGTCTGAAGTTTTTTTAAAAAAACTAGGAAAAAACAAATAAGCACGTCATTCAATGTTCCCAGTTCTGCTTTCGAGAAAAAACATATTATTACATTTGAAACTAAAATATGTATTAATTTTGTCAGGCTTACTCCATCCATCCTGTAGAAGCTTGATTCTTTAGACATAAATATATTTAAGAACAGTAATACCAACAAATATCCTCAAAGCTATAAACCACTTAAAACAAACTTCTCACTTTTCTCAACCACCAACTCTAAAATTATAAATGAGTCTCTATAAGCATGGCCAAATGTACCCACAGTCACACACCTACAGGAGCCAAAAAGCATACCTCAGAGGGATTAAAATGAAGGGGGCCATCATGACACGTAGGCTGTTGAACTGACATCATCAGGCAGGTCTTTGGATTGAAAGATGAGTCACTGTACTCACTGAAGTAAGTAACCCGTTAATTCCTGAGAGAGCTTCTACTGAAGCTGAAAAAAGTAACCCTTTTCATTGCTGAACACATTGGGGAAAGCATGGTCCACAGAAGAAACTCCTGTTTTGAAGTTTTGAAGCGAAGTTCTCCATTCAAGTCAGTGTTTGACTGAATCTGTAAAGCAGTCACTTGTTGTTGTTGTTGTTGTTGTTGTTATTGTTCTTATTCATCATTATCATTATTTGGGAGGTGATGGACTTTTGCACTCCATGAAGATTCAAACACAATCAAGCATCAATAAACAAAGAAGATGTCATAAGACAACATCTGCATTTGAATGTTCACAGAGTGTGCAAGGGGCAAAGAGCTCAGGGCATGGCCTCCAGGGTGAATCACCTCCCTCCCTAGGGCAGAGGAGGAAGAAGAGCAGCATCTCTTGAGGCATGGAGACTGCGAGGGACCCCGAGGAATATATTCAGGGGAAAAAAAAATTTCAATTCGTCCAATCTTGTTTGCAAGGTAAGTGCTTTTCTGAATGTATTAATAGAAGAAGATAAGGAAATCTAATCTCTAATTAGTCACTTAGTTCCTTGGGTCATAGATGCCTTTTAGAGAAGTGGGCACATACCATGCCCATGATGTGAACCAAAGCCTGCATTTGGATTGGGAAGCAGCGTGTGTTAGAACATCCTGACAAACGAATACATACTTCCATGCTCAGACACATGGAGTTATCTTGCTTTCTCGTGCTTTTATTTTTATCTTCCCCAAATTCAGAAGATAAATATAGAAAAATCAATATGCAGAGTTTCTCTTTCTTTTTTAATAGAAAATATGACTGATGATAGTTTTTCTAGGACTTTATAAGTAAGACCAATTTGCAATTTGTGAAACATAATTAGAATTCTCTTTTAAATAAATACAGTGTTGGATGGATGATTCCAAGAGACAGGAAAGACTTTCTTTTCAGGAAGTTAGACAAATCTTCCTAATTTTTTTATAAAACTAAAATAAAACAAAAGATACAATTTATTTCTTATTTCTATAAAAAGAAATATTTATATAATTTATTTCTAGTTCTATAATTCATTCTTAATTCTATAACATAACATATAATTTACTTGTTTGCTTGTTTTTGCTTTTCTATGCCTGAAAGGGGCTGGGGAGAGGTGGCATAGAACCAGTCATGTCAGGAGAGGAAGGTGACTTAGACAATGGTGATATTTGGGCAAGGAGAGCATTGGTAAATGCTACTGATCCTCCCCCCAATTCCTTATGCCTCTTCCAGTGGAGAGTGAGCTGAGGACGAGAGTAGGAGTGTTAGAGGTGGGGGGCCTGGTTGTTGGACGTCAGAGCTGCAGAGCTATAGCACAGTGCTTAGCAAATTTCTTCCTCCCAGTGATAACAAAGACAAGCAAAGACAAGCAGTGATAATAAAACATGTGAACAAGCAGAAGTATAAAACCCAGAAGTATTAGAGTTCCTAATGATCATGGGCCTCAGATGGCAAAGCTGGGGGATATGACCACAGAATCACGGCCAGGGAGCAAGAGGCAGCCAGACTGCCAGTCATACGGGAGTAATAGATGAGGTGAACTGACAGCAACAAGAGAAGACGATGGTCTAGCACAGTGCAGTCCTGGGGCATTTCCGGGGGAGCTTGCTGAAATACAGATTCCCAGACCACTCACACAGAGATTTCTGATGCTATAGGCTTTGCACAGGCTCAGAAAGCTACATTTTACCAAGTACCAAAGGTTATTCCAATTCAAAGCTACCAACTGACTTCATGAAACACTGTCCTAGGGATCAGAGGCTAAGTACCTTGGTCTTCTAGCAGTAAGGCAAGGGCTTCAAATTTTTACAAAGAGTAGGAATAAGTTTCTGTCCTAGTCCTTCTGTGTAGTCAACTTCTATACCTTTTGAGAAGTGTGTGGGTCCACATACTCCAGAAGATGTGAAGCTGATGCCATGGACACTTAATCATAGCTTTAACCATTCTTCACTATCAGAGATAATAACCCCTGACTCAAGGCAGCGCAGCAATGTTGTCGTGAAGATTAAATAAGGTCATGCTTGAAAAGGTCTTAGCACAATGCTTGGCCTCTAGTAAGTATACTGTTAGCCATTAATAGTCATGTGTATTGCAGTGATAATTATTAAGCCAATAATTACAATAGCTAAGACATGGAAGCAACCTAAATGTCCATTAATAGATGACTGGATAAAGAAGCCCATATATATATATGTATACATACACACACATGTATGTACATATATACATGTATACATATATATACACACACACACAATGGAATACTACTCAGCCATAAAAAGAATAAAGTAATGCCATTTGCAACAACATGGATGGACCTGAAGGTCATCATACTAAGTGAAGTGAGCCAGGAAGAGAAAGAAAAATAGCACATAATATCACTTATATGTGGAATCTAAAAAAAAAAAACAAAAAATTGAACTTATTTACAAAACAGAAACAGACTCACAGACATAGAAAACAAACTTATGGCTACCAGGGGGGAAGAGGGTGGGGAGGGATAAACTGAAAGTGCAGGATTTGTAGATATACACTACTATATATAAGACTGATAAACAACAAGGTCCTACTATATAGCACAGGGAACTATATTCAATACCTTGTAATTGCCTATAATGAAAAAAAATATGAAAAGGAATATTTGTATTTAACTGAATCATTATGCTGTACACCAGAAATTAACACAAAATTGTAATCTGACTAGACTTTAATTTAAAAAAAAGAAAAAGAAAAAGACTTGCCATAAATAGTGCAGGACCATGAATTATAACCAAGCAGAAGTTAAATGTAAAGCATAATATGAGCAGAGGTTAACGTCTGTATCTTCTCCAATACCCCAAATCTTCAGTAAAATTTGACGTCACACAACAGTACCAAGTAGGGCCTTGGAAAACAAGGAGATGAGACTGTGTTCGGATTTTGAAGAAAAGAAAACTGGAGAAAAGCTGGAGCTGTCAGCAGGAGAAGAGAGGAGGCAACAGAAACCAATAAGCAATTGAATTCGAAATAGGATCCAGAGTTAAGAGGAATAAATAACCAGTATGTTTGCATCTTCCTCAAGATGAAACAAATGGAGAAAATGCTAGATGCCCCAAACTACCTAGGATGGGGACTTAAACTATTTTCTTTAGAAAAAAATCTAGAAGGATGTAAACTAAACTGTTAAACAATATTTATTGGGAAGGTGGATAACCGAAAATCTTAAGTTTTTTACCTTCTATATTTTTACATCACTTAAAAATAAGCATGAACTATCTTTATAAACAAGAAGGTCAGTAAAATATATTTTCATGATCACTATTTTTAGGTGTTAGTATAAAATCAAAATCTAGTGTTAATTTAGCTGATGGTGTTGTTTTGAAGGTATAAACTTTGTAATTCTCACTCCCTCTGCTGGTTGGCCAACAAGAACAATGGAGCAACCTTCATCCCTGCCACGTGTTCTAGGAGACTCTGATGGGGAACAGACAATGGCACCTCTTCATTAGAGACTGCAGATTGCAGAGTCAGGACCATATTGCTGGTCCTTTCCTGGTCTGGAGGGAACTAAGAGTCTCAGTAAAGGTGGTTCTTCCTGGTACATTCTTAGCATGAAGGAAACTCAGAATATGTCACTTGATGTTCCCCTAAGGCCCACCAATGGTATCTCATGTATGGTTATTTTTAATCAAGTGACAAAGTCTCCAGCCTTTCCTTTCCTTCTTGCGTCTGTCTGGAATTTTCCAGGAAACATAAAGAATGTGTTGCATTGCAGGCAGAGCCAGCTCATTGGTCACTTGGCAGCAGCAAATGCTCTGCCTTCAGGAAAGCCATCTGCTCCTTAAACACACGCCCACAGCCATGCTGGGAGACACACGGGGTGATCATGACTCCATTGTGATCTCCTGGGGCCCACTTTGCTTTCTCTGCCAACTGGAAAGCATCATCCTCTCTCCCTGTGTCCAGCTCTTTCAAAGAGAAGTTCTCACAGTAGAGAAATAGCTCCAGTGGCAATTCATTCAGTTCTTCTCTTTCCTCCCTACTGCACGCAGCCTCACGTTGCAGCATAAACCACTCATCACTTTGCTGAGTCCCACTGTCAGGCAGTTTACTACTGGGTATTTTCCCCCAAAGACTCCCCTTGGCCTTTCCTGCTATCTGTCTTCACCTCTACATTCAACACCCCTCTCGCCCTACTCCGTCTGTCCATTGGCATATCTCCACTCGACTACACCCAAACTCTGAACTGATTTCAAGGGCTTTTGTAGGGATTTTATACTAATGAAAGCATGAGGGTAATTGCCTTCCAACATTCTGTGACAGAGAAGCTTTGAGGATCTGCTTGACAACGTACATACACATCTTCCAGAAAGATGCCATCTGTGGTCAGAAGTAGATTTACAGATTTACCATGTTGTTAATGAATCTTAATCTTTAGGACCTCTCACTTGGACCCGTTCTACAGCTTGCTGCATTCTCTGGATAACTAGAGAAGGAGTGGCTCTAGCCAGGCACAGGAAGCAGGAAGTACTGCCCAGCCTGGTGGTCACCCTCTACAACCTGACGGTGGTGTTGGGACTGCAGTGGGACTACAGGCTGCCAGGAATAATTCCAAATCACCCTGGCCCCCAGATATAACCTCAGGCCTCCAGACCCTATCTTTGATCCCAAGAAGGGCCAAGGAGATATCTCCCTGCTTATGGGCCACTGTGACCCAGGATTCAGGAATATTTCTGACCATCATCTTAGGTACTATCCACTTGGAAGAGGGATCAGCAAAGACCCAACCAAAGCGGACCCTCTGCTGTAGCAAAGGTTATCAGGGTCCATACTCAGTAATATCAACAGGCTGGAGATTTCTTAAAATTTCCCTGACCATCGCTTAAGAAAAAAACTCAGATGTGGCATTACCAGTAATGAATGAAGAAATTGGAAAAAAAAAAGTTTTCTGTTCACTCAATTTCCATTATTCATTGATAGAGGAAAGAATGAATTATATTTCTAGTCTTTCTAGAAAAAATATTATTTAAAATTTCATATGAAGAAATAATATGCCCAGCCCAAAAATGTAGGAAAAAATTGCTGTAGAAGTATTTGGCAGATTATTATCATCATCATCACCTTTTCTTTTTTTCAGACTTTGTGATATTTGTGCTATTTGTCTGCTTTTTTAAAAATAGTATTTTTTTGTAATTTTCTCAAAGAACTCACTTTCATAGCTAATTTTGTATTCATAACTTTGTGTTCTTTTTCTGAAAGAAGGCCCACCTACCTGGCTCTAATCTGTCCAACATAAGCTGTTGTCTGGTTCCTACTCAAGCTGTGACTTAGCAAAGGCTGGTCCTGTGGGGACAGATGCAGAAGACAGAAACGTTTTTAATTTTGATGAAGTTTAAAGTAATTAAATCAGTTGACTACAAATGTAAGGATTTATATCAGGACTCTCAAGTCTCCTCCACTGATCTATATGCCCATTCTTGTGCCAATATCACACTGTCTTGATTATTGTGCTTTATAGTCAGCTTTGAAATCAGGTAGAAGTCCACCAATGGTATTTCTCTCTTTCAAAATATTTTGGCTACTTCATGTCTTTTGTATTTTCATGTAAATTTTAGAATCCATTTGTCAATTTCTAAAAAAAATTCCTGTTGGTATTTTGACAGAGATTGCACTGTATTTATAGATACATTTGGAGATAACTGCCATCTTGCAATTTTGAGCTTCCAGTCAATAAACACAAAATATATTTTCATTTACTTAGATATCTTTCTCTCAGCAATATTTTATAGTTTTGAGCGTACAAGTCTTATACTACTTTTGTTAAATCTATTCCCAAGTATTTTACTCTTTTTGATGCTAATGTGAATGAAATTATTTTCTTACTTATATTTGTAGAATTTTCATTGCTAGTATATAGAAATTGGCTTTGTATATTGACCTTGTATCCTTCAGCTTTGCAAGACTCACTTACTAGCTGTAGTAGCTTTTTTGTAGTGTCCAACTAACTTTCTACATAGTCATGTCATCTGCAAGTAATGACAGCTTCACTGCTTCCTTTCCCATCTAGATGCTTTTTTTTTCCTTGCCTGATTACAAAGGCTATAAACACCAGTACAATGTGAAATAGAAGCGATAAGCAAGGGCATCTTTGTCTTACTCTCAACTTCAGCAGCAAAGCATTTAGTCTTTCACCATTGTGGATGGTGCTGGCTTTGAGTATTTTGAAGATGACTTTATCAGGTTGAAGAAGTTTCTTTCTCTTCCTAGTTTACTGAGAATTTCATCATGAATGAGTATTGGGTTGTGTCAAATGAAGTTCTGAATCTATTAAAGTAATCGTGGGTTTTTTGCTTTATTCAATTAATATGGTATGCTATATCAATTGCTTTTTAGATGTTAAACCAACCTTGCCTTTAATGTTGTGTTTTTAATGTCTATCTTGTTGCATCTAGCCTTTCCTAATATTTTTCATTAGGATTACTATTTTGAGCAATATAGACCTAGAACAATTGAGGTTCCTCCAAAATTGAGACCAAGAGGCATATACTATGGCATTTGTAGGCATATCTGAGGGTCCAAATAGGTAAATAGTGTGTTGCCATAGTGATACAGGACAGTCATTCTTCCCAGGATATGTTGATACTAGCAAATATTTTATAAACATCTTCTCTAGAAGTATTTAGCAATGATCCTATCACCATCTCACTGAAGATTTAATAGAAATACAGTAGAAATACTGTCTTCTAAGTAGTATTGTCATTATGTAAAATAGAATCATATCATTAAATTTAGTTAATTTGGAAATAGTCATAAGCAGAGAAACAAAAGTCAAATAAAAAGTGTTGAAGAATAAGGTAAAGAACTGAGGTTTTTTTGTTTCCCTTAGTGAAGGCAATATTTATTCTTGCTTTAAGATCTTAATATGACAAATGTTTTCCAGTTAGTGATTCACACAACAAAAAGGAGTCAATTTCTCTTTGCTCTGTTCCATAGAGCTTGAGGAGGTTTTTTAGGCGGTGAAAAAAAGAATGCAAATATCATATTGAAATCATTAAGTGAGAGATTTTAGTCTTTTAATTTTCTCTTAATACAATGGTTTTTTTTTTAAAGGTTAAGTCATACCACTTTACAAATCATAAAGAGCTTTGGGGATTAGGAAAAAGGAGACTTCTCAGCATTCTTCTTTATTTAGTCAAAAATGACTGGCTAAGCTCAGCTGAGTTCTCTGAGGCACATTTCTACCAAGTCTTGGAAAAGCAATTCAGCAAAAGTCCTGACTCATGAATTTCAGTGATCCTTACACACCTAAGTGTCCCCTCCAATTATGCTTAATCTAAACCAAACATAGGATAGTACCAAAATAAGACCTGCTTTGTTTTTCTAAAACCCATTATCACTTTGTCATTGTGTTAGTATATTTGCTCCTTATTAGAACTACTCACGAAAAAAACTAAGTCTTCTAGACTTATCAAATAAAGCATACTGTTTGCTGTGAGTGATCAAATCCCTCTCTGAAATAACACTCTTCCCCTCCATCTATATTTTGGAAATAACAGAAAAATTAATAGCATTTGTAATGCATCTGATGCTAAAGTATTATCCAATAGGCTAAGATACCAGCAAAGCAGATGAACCAGAAATTACCAAAAAAGTTCAACTGTGATTAACGTATGCGGCATTTCAAAACAAGAAATTTAGAAAAAGTAATTTTAATTTAAAAGTAATTTTAATTTTAATTTAGGTGAGTTTTAAGACCTTTTGAAAAAGTAAGTTTTCTTCTGAATTATATATGGGGTTGTCATCACAATCTTTTTAGTATTTGGAGCTTCTAAAATTTTCAATCCAGCCCTGGATACAAAAACTCTAAACACAGAGGGTTAAGGCACCAAAGATGAAAGCTAGTACACTTACAACTATTTATATTGCAAAAGCTTTGCCCTTCTGCAAGAACATGCAGTTTCCCAAACACTAACCTCTCTTTACAAGGTTATGCTTATTAGCTGGGATTTGAAGCTCAATAGCAACACTGTTCATCCTTGGTTCAATTCAGATTGTAATTTCCTTTTAAACTACCTGACCCTTATAATCATATGGTGTGTAGGTCTGATCATTCATCTTCGTGAAGGCAACCAAGTACTTGGTCTGAACACAGAGTCACTTGTGTTTCTGAAGCCTCTCAGCATCATGACGATGGGGGTAAAAACTGTTGATTGAGAAACGTTTGAAAGAAATCTTTCATACAACGTTTTCATTGTCTTGCTCTTTTTCTGAAAGTAAAGTTCCTGATTGGAAAAACAAGTCTTCCTGGATACAAGCATGAAGTTTTAAGAGATGATCTTTGTTTCTAATTAATTGTAGCAGCCATCAACTATTTCATTGTTCCCAGTTTCAGAATTTGCTGAATAAGATTTCACTTTTCCTCAAGGCCCAGTATTTATTAAGCACTCAGCAAATTCTTACTGAATAAATAAATGAATAACTCCACCCAACTTTATGTCTTTATCTGGAAGCTGTATCATTCCTCACAGAATTAAAAAGCTGCATCAGTGTCCGGCTTCACATCTCGTGTACCACATTCCACATGTTGCCCAAGTTGGATTACAGTTTGGAGGAGAGCAATCCTTGAGCTGATTGTTTAGACTGGGTTTCTGCCCATCCTTGAACCAATCACTAAAGCAAAAGGAATGAGATAGGCTGACTGATTTATCTAAAGTAGTGCCCACTATCTCTGGAATTAGGCTGGAGTCGATTCTACCCAAAGTACATGGCTGCTATACAATATTCCAAAGAAAAGTCTGAGGCCATCAAGAATTGGCAAGAGCGGCATGGATTCTAGGTGGGCAACTATGCCGTAGTGACAATGTAATTTCTATTTTCAGTATGACTCAGTGAAAAGCTGATGAATATAACTTACACGTTAGGAATAATTCCTTACCTCTTAATATTTAAAGAAAAGCTTCTTTAAATTGTTTTTTTTTTTTAATTGAGTTACATTTGACACCATGCTCTTGTTTTAAGGGACCCTAAGATAGGATTACAACAATTATGTAGTGGAAAGTTTTGGATTTTAACTAGACATTGATTAGTTGACTGGTGTTGAGTGTTTCTTATACTTATTTCCAGAGAGGTTTTAAATAAAAAGTGGTTGACTATATGTAGATTATGGTTAGTACCTTTTATATATTTTCTAAGAACATTTTCACTAATTAGAAGTCATAAAAACATTCTTTTAACATTTTCCTTCTGAGCTCATCATTTCTTTGGGTATCTCAGACCTCCCTTCTAGCCATGTTTCTTTACTATAAATTCATCCTTATTCTTTAAATGAAAGTTTATTGGTCATAACTTCTCCTTTTGAAAATAAAAGCTGAATATATCTTTATTTTGCCCTTGTTCTTGAAAAATCATTTCATTGATCACTCATCCTAGATCGACAGTTATTTTCACTTAGCACGTTGAAGATGTTAGCCTACTGTTTTCGCTTCAATTTTTGGCATTGAAAGGTCACCTGTGAATTTGTCATTCCTTTGTAGGTGGATGTTTAGTTGTTCTGGCTACTTTTAAGATCTCTTTGTCATTCTTAAGTTTCCTTATAAGGAGACTACATTGGTTTCCTTTTACTTATCCTGCTCGATATACATTTTGCTTCTTACATATGTAGATTTGTTTTTGATTCATTTTGGAAATTTCTCAGCAATCATCTCTTCCATTTTTTTCCTATTCTCTATCTTTGAGACTCTGATTAGACACATATTAGATATTCTCTTCCAGTCCTTCAGGTCTCTTCATCTGTCATTCATATGTTCTATCTCCTTGTCGTCCTTGCTGCAATGTTATTTTCTCAGTTAACTAATTACTCCTTTAGTTGTGACTAATTTGCTCTTATTCATTGAGTTATATATATATATCAATAATTATATTTCATAGTTAAGTTCTGTTTGGTTCTTTTTAATATATGCCTTTTCTTTTTTATGCCTTGTTGCATATTTATTTTAATTCAGTTATTTCTTTAAGCATTTCATAATAGTTCTTCCATTTCTGCTAATTCTAATATCTGAACTCCTTGAGTATACAGATTTTTTTTCTCAATTAAAATGTCTTGTTTACCTGTGTGTGTGATTAATTAATCTAGAAGTATTAATTAAGGAGGCATTTCTTAAGTGAGGATTTTTATTCATTTCTTAGAGTAACCACCAGAGTCCACTGGCCCAGGACTTCTTTCTTACATTAACAAATTCCTGCTTTTATGCAGGAGTCTTAGGTTTAGCCTCTTTACTTTGCTTGGAATTCATAACTTAGTTTCAGAATCATAGCCTTTTCCTATTTCCCAGCTACTTTGGGTTTAACTCACTTTCATTTGTAAATAGCCATTAGTAGTCATCTTGCTTTCTAAGAGGCCAGGAAATGAACTTACTATGTGTGTTGAACTTTATCAAATAACTAATTTTATTTTAGCAGGAGTATTGAGCATACCTAGTCAATCATATCACCAGAAGCAGAAATTATCTTCTTTCTTAGTTGATTTTGGTAATTTGCATTTTTCATATAAATTATTCATTTTAACTGTTTTTATGGTACCCACCTATATTTTTAAATTTCTGCGAGGTTTATTTCTTGATCCCCATTTTCATTTCTAATATTTTTATCTCTCCTATTTTTTCTTAATCAGTTTCACCAAAGTTACATTTTTTCTTTCTTTAAGAAATTAACTTTTAACTATATCACAGCTTTAAACTCCAGAACTTAGAAAACTACTTTTTCTGTAAAGAGCCAGAAATTTTAGAACTGCAAAATATAGTAACCAAAATGAAACATTTAGTTGATGGGCTCAGTAACAGAATGGAAGAGACAGAGGAAAGAATCAATGAACTTGAAGACAAAAGAGGGAGAAAGACATGAAGACACACATCCACGAAGAAGAAACATGGGTGCCAAACAAATACAGATTATGATTCCCAAGGGTGAAGGAGGGGTGGGGATGGGGAGCAAAGAGGGTATGGCTATATATAGAAGGACGAGAGGGGTCTTTCTGGAATGTTCTGTATGAAAACGTTCTGCATCTTGACTGTATCAATGTCAATATCCTAGTTATGATCTTATACTAGTATAGTTTTGCAAGGTGTAACCATTGGGGCACACTGGGTGAAAGGTACATGAGAGAGAACTCTGTATTATTCCTTGCAACTGCATGTGAATCTAGTTACCTCAAAATAAGTTTAATTTAAAATATTAGCATTAAACATATTTTACACTTTATAGATAACAGACTCTTCAAATGTCCATGCCATCCCAAAGGAGAGTACTAGTGAGTTGCCTCCATTCCAGGCTTGAGAAAAGTTTCTACAACTTAGAAAATTCTAAATTGCTAAGAAAATGTTTGCTCATAGATCAGGAAAAGACACAGAGACAACAGGGTAGCTCTAATTTAGACCAGTAATATCTATTGCACCCAAGAAAGAACTAGTTTTAATGATATATGATGGTTATCTTACTGAATTTTGGTATATACCCCACAACAAAATGATAATTAAGTGTTAAAATCATTGTAACCTTTAGGGAGAGTAACATTAAATTTGGCACTGGAAAGAGGTTGGACATGGTCGGGTATACCTTTAAATGAACTTAAAATGACCATAGCATCTGGGTTTGGAAAAACAATGAATTAAAATATATAATATTTTACACTAAATTATAATTTGGCTTTTTGTTCTTAGAATCATTACTGACAAAAGGATCAGTTTTGACCTGAAAGATTTTCAAAGTCAGGTCTTCAGTTACACAGTTACTAAAAACTTGTATCCTACTCTTGGGTCAAATCTCTAGTTTCCAGACATGTAAATTTGGTTCCTTTTATCTTGTTCTGACTTCAGTATTTCAGATGTACTATTATGAAGCTTTCCAGAAGGCACTAGAAACTGAAACTAGTATCAGTAAATCTTTGTTGAAGCTAAATAACTGCATTTCTAAGTTTCCACCAATGCTAATAGATTTTGGAGTTAGTAACTACTGTCTAACAGTACTTACAGTAAACACTTAAAAATTTGTACTTTGGGTTTGCCAAAGTGGGAATTAATGCCCTTTTAAGTTTATTTAAAGACTCAGTTCATTTCTAGCAGACTCCCTCTAAAACAAGGAAGGGTGTTATGCATGTAACGACTGCACAGGAAATCTGGTTTTGCCTTCCACCACTTACATTTTAAGCAGAAATGCCATCACTACACAAAACCTACAAGAATCCCACTCTGAGTAATTAAGTGACCAACCTCTTAAAAACCTGCCAGAAGCAACAGTGTCTATAAAAATCTATTTAGTGTGTCAGTTATTTAGTTCTATTTCTGCTTTTAAAATTAGAATTATTTGGAGAAAAATAAGACTTCATAATATTCATAATTTCATGTTAACCAAATGATTGCTAAAACAAAGGATTAAAGTGGACATATTGAAATAGTATTTATGAGAAAATGAGTTAACATGAGCCATTGAGGGTGTTCTTTATTCCCTGTTGATATCAAGAAAAACAGATTTGCTAAGGGTAAATTAAAAACTTTTTTAAACATTTTTTATTGAGTTATAGTTATTTTACAATGTTGTGTCAAATTCCAGTGTACAGCACAATTTTTCAGTTACACATGAACATACATATATTCATTGTCACTTTTTTTTTTTGCTGTGAGCTACCACAATATCTTGTATATATTTCCCTGTGCTATACAGTATAATCTTGTTATCTATTCGACATTTTGAACTCCCATTCTGTCCCTTCCCACCTCCCTGCCCCCTTGGCAACCACAAGTTTGTATTCTATGTCTATGAGTCTGTTTCCGTTTTGTATTTATGTTCTTCTTTTTTTTTTATTTTTTTATTTTTTTAGATTCTACGTATGAGCGATCTCATATGGCATTTTTCTTTCTCTTTCTGGCTTACTTCACTTAGAATGACATTCTCCAGGGACATCCATGTTGCTGCAAATGGTGTTATGTTGTCGGTTTTTATGGCTGAGTAGTATTTCATTGTGTAAATATACCACCTCTTCTTTATCCAGTCATCTGTTGATGGACATTAAGGCTGTTTCCATGTCTTGGCTATTGTAGATAGTGCTGCTGTGGGCATTGGGGTGCAGGTGTCTTTTTGAAGTAGGGTTCCTTCTGGATATATGCCCAGGAGTGGGATTCCTGGGTCATACGGTAAGTCTATTCCTAGTCTTTTGAGGAATCTCCATACTGTTTTCCACAGTGGCTGCACCAAACTGCATTCCCACCAGCAGTGTAGGAGGGTTCCCTTTTCTCCACAGCCTCTCCAGCATTCGTTTTTTAAGGAGCATTTTACTAAGAGCATGCATAATGCATAGGCTTTAAGTGCATTCTGAAGAAACATAGATTCCAAAATCCCCTTGGCGCTTTCCTTTCTTTCTGATGCTCTGCCCTCTATCAGGAGTAGTAATTTTGCCAAAGTCCTATAAATGTCAGTCCTGATGATCAGGATGCCCTAGCACTGAACACAGATGCTGCCATCAAAAAGATGGAAGATTCTTTTTTGGAGATAGTACATACAGATCAACTTTCAAATTAGTGTTACTCTTTAGAAAACTATCACTTTTCTAGTAGTCTGTTAACTGAGAAAAGAAAATGAAATTCAGCTACTTGGTGCTGGGGCCAGTGGGGAGGCTAAACAGAAAGTCCTTAAGAGTGAATGGTCCCCAATTCTAAGGTGCTAGGTGGTCCAAAAATGACGACTCCATCCTCATACCTTCTGTTTTTCCCTTTCCTCCTTCCTCTTCCATCCACTGCTTTCTTTCTCACATCAAGTGCCTTATACGTGCCTAATGCCAAAATGTAAGCTCCCTGAGGGGAGGGATCACATTCTTTTGGTTCACTCCTACACCCTCTGTGTCTAGGCATGTAGCAGCCTGGCACAAAATAAATGCCAAAATAAGTATATAAATATTTATTGAGCACCACGGGAGGGAGAGAGCAAACTGCTAGGTGCTAGGGCCCCAGACGATGTATAACATAGAGACTCCGTTCTGATTGGGAAAATGTACTTGTGTACCATTTAGAAGCAGTTCTAAACAAACAAACAAAAACAGGTTTCTTATATGTCTTAACTTAGTGACTAAGAGAAGCTGTTTCACCGAGTCTACTGACTTTGGAAAATCCACATGAAATGAAGAAAGATGAACCCCCACGTTTACATCCAAGCAATTTACTTCCCGTGTGACACTATTTTGAGGCCACACATTCCTAAAGAAAAAGGAGGGAAGGGAGGAATAGTTTTATCTTCTCTGACTGATGAGCTTCTCTGGATAATCGTTAAGCAGAGACGTCATGCCTTCTGCCAAGGAAGTGGTTCAGTGTAACATGCTTAGGTTCGCTGTGTCTTGTTACGTGTATTTCCTCGCTGAGAAATACAAGGTCAAGCTGCTCAGATCTTACGGTAAACTGAAGGGGTCTGGGAGCCACACGTCAATTTTTTGTTTTCTTAAGTGTATCACAAGCATATGCAAACAACTTCCGCACCCAGTAGCCCCAGGAAAGGATGCTGGATGATGTTCCTTACCACTGATGAGTAATTTTCATCATATTTAAATGAACTATAAATGACATTTAATTCATAACTTCCCCAAACAACTCTCTTCATCCCCTTCTGAAATTTAGTTTTTATTTCACTAACCTGATGACGTGTAAAAAAAAGTCAATTTTGCCTCTCCAAAAAAAAAAGTTGAGTAAGTTACCCTTGTGAACTGCTCTTCAATATTAAGGCAATGACTTTTTTTCCCCTTTATACAGGTTTTACCTTTTATTGTGACATTCCTCTTTCTACATGAAGATGCAGAAAAATCACACCAAATAGAAAAACTATCCTGCGTTTTCCTGGCTTAAACCACACAGTGATTTTGGGAGAACAAGAAGCCTTCAAAAATCATCTCTTTTTTCATTACAAATTTGTCTTGATTGGTATTCAGAACACGATTTTTGTGTGTACAAGATTTTACTATTCTTTAAAAAAAGCAGGGAGCAGGGAAGACCCTGAGAAAGACCCAGCTGCGGCCTCTTGGAGGCGCGGTGTTCTCAGCCAACAAGGCAGATGCTACTGCCGGGCACCCGGTGTGCTCAGGGGGCCTGACCCCAGGAGCTGCCTCCATGGTTTGCTGTCCCAGATCAAGCTCCATCTGTGTCCATATCTGTATTCTTTTTAGGTTGATCCCAAACCTACTGAAAACAAGCTGCACTCTGTCAAAATGGTTCCAATTCTTCTACCACTAACTCTTGTGTAAAACCAAAATATATTCATAATATTTAATGACCAGTACATTGGCCAAACACTTCATGCCACATTGTCAATCAATTTAAACAGGCTGGTTCCTCTCAATCTGTGTCGTTCAAGAATATTTTCAGAACACACTAAAAATGAACACTATGTGTCACTTGGTAAGAAAATTTCTTCAGTTTGAGACTCAGTTTGACTTGAACAGATTCAGGTATGTTGACAGTCAGGCAAGCAACTCTAATTTTATTTTCCATAATGTTCACTTTTCAAAGCAATTCTAAAACTAACCAAAAAGAATTTAAGAATCTTTAAAATTTGGTTGCTGTACTGTTTTTCATTTTTTTTCTAATCAAGACTGGTCTTTGTGTTCCAAATATTCTGTGTAAACTTTTTCCTCAAAATTAATGTTTTTTAAGAGTGCAAATCACTAAAGTTCCTGTTTGTAATCACTGATCTGTGTCTTGATCAAACATTTATAAAAGACGACACTTTAAGGCACTAAAATCATGCCCTCTGAATTAAGTGCTTTTGCTGTTATTGGGAACTCACCATGAAATAAATAGAAGTAGATGCATTTGCCTATTTGAGAATAAACATTTTTATCAAGTACAACTGTGGCAGAAAACTGAACTGATTTGTGGAAGCCACTGGGACATTTATATAGCTTTGAGATACTGGCTTCTCACATGAGACAGCACACACCTCTGTGCACTTATACAGAAAGACCATGTTCCAGCCGCCGCCCTGTCGGGCTTGCACTGACTTCAGTACGGGCAGTATTTGTATGAATTCTCTTCCCTGCACCCGTCCTGTTCACTAAAGCAAGCTGATTCTGGTGAACATAAAGTCTCAAAGTTTCTAATCATTCACTCGCAAAATAATTTTCCAGTCTCTTTCATGGAAAAATTTGAGTTTTGATGGCATGCAAAGTAGCTTCTACCTATTAGTGGCAAAACCTTTGAAGACTGCCAGAATGAGAACTCTGAGTAAACCGGTACTCCAGCAAGATGCAGAATGCGGCCATGTGGCTCCAGCTCCTCTGTTGAAATTTCAGGTGGCAGAGTGGCAAAGTATGAGGTAAGTGTCAAGTCCCCTGTTAGCAGAGTTCTCATGAAATAAAACTATCCAGACACTTTTGAAATCATCTTTATTTTGGTTGCAAAGATACAGTTTACTTGGTTACTTAATATTTTATTTGTTCCCGTTTGAAGTCTCATAGCTTGCTAGGTAAAACACTGCCTTCACTATCAAACTGCTATATAAGAACATTATAAAATACAAACTATAAACTAAGATAATCTTCTTTACAATATTCAGATTAGTGCATTAAAACAACATTGATTAAAAAAAGGCAAGTGAGTAAACTGGCAAACTTCCCATTCTGTTTTTAGTGAAGGATGGTACAAAATGGTACGTATGGGAAACACAGAATTTTAAGTGTTAGGTGCTCAAAAACAGTAACTGTGGGAAAGTTACTTCCCCAAAGTAATTTTGATCCAAGGATACAAATGTAGCCATTACTCTAGAGGACATAAGGGAAGATAATTAATTTTCCAACAGCTGTGGACATACACAGCTGAATAACAAGTTGGGATGTTTAGAATTCTAACACAATAGGTATTGATTTATCATACTCTTCTTCCAAATTACATTAAACATTTATAGTGACTACACAATCCCCAGTAAAAGAACATCAGACTTAAACAGAGCCCATGGAAAAACAACCTACCCTTACTATTTTACTAGGCAATCTACAGCCAATGCTTAATATGTACACATCAGGAGTGTGAGACACACTGGGAATTTATTCACTGATTTCATTCAGAGTTAAAAGTCTTAAGAGAAAAACAACAATAAAAGTTAAATAGATAATTTGTGCTGCTGTGAACCAGGGGGAAAAAAAAAACAACCAAACACAAACATAAATGTTAATTTTTTTAAGTTATTGAGAATTTCTCTGCTGGCCCAAATCAAAATTAGAGATTTGAAACTGAAGTAACACAAATGTGGGTGCATGTTACACTGCGACAGAGAGAGAGAGATGCACAGAGAACACACACACGTTTACATTTACTAATTACAAAAACTAAGTCAACGGGATAAATAAATTATAAATGAAAGGCATATACAATGTGGACAAAAACCTAACAGTTGCTAGGTCGAAAAGCATGAAAATTATGCCAGCAGTGACATTCAGAAAAAATTTTCAGTATTAGAAAATATCAGATTTAATCCAAAGAAAACTAACCCCCTCAAATAAAAATAACAAAGTATGGGAACCATCCTTTATGCAACAATTTTAAAATAATAATAATAAAAAAAATCCACCATGATTAAAGGAATCTTCCTACATAATTTACATAATGTAGTGCAAGAGTGTGCTCCTTTATAATCTTAGCCTTTCACTCCCCATATGATGAGACCGATAATTATAACTCCGATAACAAGGATAAAAATGATGATGCACAGGGTTTTTCTGGATTTGCGCTGCAGATGCAAAAACAAAAAAACATGTTTATCGATGTAGTGGAGCATCTCTATAACAAGTGAAAATCATCTGGTTCATTCCTAGAGTAAAATCAATAGTACTTTATTGTCCTCAAATTTTTGGCTATATTTTTTCCTTCTCAAAAATCTCTTCAATACATATATAGCACTATGTTTTCAAAAAAATATTCTTGAATTAATGGTATAATTCACAGGGTAACTATTCAGCTTTTGTTGGTAATTTTTCTGGGTGTGTGGTTGGGCTTAAAAAAGAAGACACAGAGAAATAAAATTTACTGACTCAAGCAACTGACAGAGTTTACTTATGTATGAAAACAAAACAAAAAAACCCAGCTTAAAAACCTATTGATTCTTCAGCTTTAATCATAAAATTGCTCTTCAAAATGGGTTCTCTGAAAATATCAGCAAGTGTAAATGTTTGTTAATTTTTCCAAAAGTAGATTTATTAGTTCCCCAAATCATCCCTGTCCCTTAATGTAACAGAAACTGCATTCGAAATCTCAACACACAAGTCAAAAACAAAGAGCTAAAAAAATTCTAATAGTCATTTAAAATATGAAAGTAGAGTTTTGCTCCATTCTTCATTGTTGCAGATTTCTATATTTTGCTAATGGCTTGTGTATCTCACAGCAACATGCAGGAATCCTTTTTCTTACAAAGTAGAAAAATTTGTAAATTTACTTAGTGACAACTAGAAGGAGCATAAAACTTACAAAAAAACCCCCATGCTTCTGACTCTGAAATTATCCTGGAAACTATTCATACTTTTCAATACTCCACAGTCATCTAAGGTTTCAAATGCACACTCCGCACATATTACACACAATTTCTCTCCTATTTCAATCTCTTCACGCCCACGTTATTTTCCCAACTAGTTACCGCACAAGTATGTGTCAAGTGCCTTCATTAACAATGACAGCTTATCTTTTTTGCCTGCGGCGCCCTCCCCAGTGGGGGAAAGTGAGGCCCTGGGATGCCATGGTGATAAAAGCATTTACTACCTTCCTTTGTGATCACGGTTCACCCAAACTATTCAGAGGCACGTAGTTTGCAGAGGTGTAAGTTTATCAAGGCCACCAAGTGGGACTTTTGGGAAGCTGCTCTCTTCCCAGCACTTGGGTTGCACGGCTCTTTCCTCATCCCTCCAGGGCCTGTGGGATTAAGGATGGGGGCAGCCCTGGCTCTGGAGGCTCCGCTTGGGAAGATGTGTTCCTTTTTCCCAGGATGGCTGTAGGCTTTCCCTTCCACAAGGAAGAGGAAAAGTAAAACTTGGGGATGTATCTATATCCCTCTAAAATCCAAAAGCAAAACGAAGTTACGTGGATGCCCAGTCACTGATGAATCCTGCTAACACTATGTCTGGGCAGCTGTAACTGCTGGCATTTAGAGACGTGTGTGTGTGTGTGTGTGTGTGTGTGTGTGTGTGTGTGTGCGTGTGCGTGTGCGTGTGCGTGTGCCTGTGTGCGTGTGTATTCAACTCTCATGAGTGCTACCTACAGTCTATGACATGGTGACATTAAATCTGCTGAGCTGCGTATCTGAATCTCACACACAAAGATGGCAGACACGAGATACTCTGTCAGTGAGTACGATGGCTGTAACTCAGCATCCTCTGTACGGCTTCACCGTTCTTGATATATCACTGAATATGCACTGATTTGTCCAGTGAAAAAGTGGAACCGAAACTAAAGGCCATTTCTACAGTTAGTGAGACAAGTGAAAAGTAATTGAAAATATCTAGGATAGTGACAGTATCTTAGGTATTTTATAAGAACGTAACAAGTATCTGAGAAAATAATTATTAACAACAGCAAAAAAATTAAGTTTTAAAAGGGAACTCTAATGCTAGGGTCATATTTAAGGGTTCCCTAAGAGGCTGGCCTTATCTTTGTTAAACAACAAAGGTTTACATATTAAATGATACATTAATAGTTTATGGTCCTAATATTTGTAGTCCTTTATACATATTTATATTTGACTCATACACATGGATTCCCTGTATTAACATGATTCACTTAAGAAATCAGTTCATTACCAGTGAAGGGTCCGCTGAATGCTGACAGAACACCAAGGACACTCCAAGCTAATAAAATTTCTATAGGACCTGAAGAGATCTTTCTAGGACAAGGATCATTGCCTCTTTAGTCCTGAGTATCACTGACAAAAAAGAAAGGTAGAAGGGAACGACAAGAAACAGAGGGAAACTGCTGTCAAGAGGCTTCCGGGAGGGATGTCAAAACGACATGGGAGACCAGCAGCTGTCAGAGAAGACTGGAGTTGCGTGACGCTTCCCCCAAGACTCCGAACACTGAAATTCCTCTCTCTGTGGCTCTCAAGACTGGTTCAACCCTGAGAACAGACAGGCTAAACCCAGTTTTAAGATGACTGGCATATTTCTAACCTATCTTCCATGGGATTTTAAATTTTCACACATCTCCAGCCTCTTTAAACCTGACCACACACACGCGCGCACACAGTTCACAGTCTAAGTGATAAGGCAGTTTAGCACAGTCAGTACTACCTGATGATCGGCCGCCCTTGACAGCTGCTGGTTTGCTTGCTGAACGTGCACCTCTGCACTTTCCACGTTGGCTTCTATGCTGTCTGTAAAGCAAAACACACACAAAACTGTCAAACAGGTGCTGATGCTCCAGTAACAGAGCTGCACAAATCACTAGATTTCAGTTCCAGGTAAGATTAAACATGTTCACTATTGAAAGGCTAATATTAATAGTATATGGGCAAGGCTGAATTTTTTTTTTAGCGCTACTGTTTCTCAGGTGATTCAAATAATATGTAGCAACTTAAAGAAAAGAAACTTGACCACCTTCATTACAGCGCACTCCAGTTCTTCCTGGCAGCCGTAAAAAGCACCGTCACAGCGTTTGCACTGTGCGACAGCCAACTCAGTACAAAGGGGGTCTGAACTGTTACTCAGGGTAAACACAGAGAACGGAAACCCGGCATCTGCTCGGTAGCCAGCATCAACCTGCTTCTGGGCTGAAACCTAGCCTCCCTGAGGGCCCCTGCAGCCTTCTCAAGCGGTGACAGTTTTCCTTCCCACCCTCCTCTGACCTGGGGGCTGGAACAGGTGTCCCCTGCAGCAGCCAGTCTCCTCTCCCCCGCCGACTCTGCATTTTAGAGCTCGTGCTGCCCCGGCTGCAGACATCTAGAGACCTCTCAGTCTTTTCTTCTCACTCCGTGACCATTTAGCCCCTGATGTTCTCTTCAATGCTTCTCCTATTATACATACTGGCAATTTCAACATCCAATTGCTGACCCTCTAATTCCCCGGCCTCTCAATTTCTTGAGCACACGTTTTTCAAAGACTTTGCCTGTGACCCTTTCTCAGCCACCCACCTCCATGGTCACATCCCAAATCTATCATCATCTGTAACTGCCGCTCTCCATAACCTCAATTCCAGGTCTCACCCTCTGATCACCACCTGCGATCTTCAGAGGGCACTCCCTCTAAGGCCCCCACTTGTGTGATCCTACCATTTTCTCACCACCTGTCACATACTTCATGTCCTCACTTCCCTCTTCCCAGCATAGACTCCACGGCCAATCATCTGTAGTTGCTTTCTTGCATTTGTCCTCAGCTCCCTCGCTCCCTACTGTAGTCATGCTTATGTGACAAAACCCCAACTTGATCCCTGCAGCTGAGCGTGGATGAAAAAAAGAATCATCTGTGCTGACTTATTTCCCTTTAAATTCAGGACTGAGCACGCTTGCCTTATTTCCCTAACTCGCGGAACACTAAGTCATACTTTCTCTTCTCACCTTAAAAGAAGTCTTAGGCACTAATATTTTTTAAAGAATTTTTTAAAAAAGGATCCTCAGTATTTAAGTAATACTACTAAATTAATCTACCCCCAAAAGTTATTAGAATGAAAGATTAGGCAAATGGCTACCTATTCCCCTATTCCCTCTAGTCTAAAAAGCAAGACAGCATGTACAATTACAAATAGAAATTTCCCCAAAGTCCTTGGTGTGATGATAATTAAATTGGGTAAGACGGAAACCAGAGGTCCTGGAAATAAGCTAGAATGATGTTACATGGTACCTTCCATGATCTCAGCAGCAGTAGACCCTGATTAAATTTGGGACTTCTTAAATAAATGAAGCTGGTCATTTCAACCAGTAGGAGCCAAAAAAGAGTTCTGTTTTAGATAATGCGAAGGGTGATGTTTTGTCTGTTGTAGAGACAGTGCTTCTGATTCCAGAAGGACCGAAAGAGAGAGGAAGGAGTTACTTTGGCTTGAGAAGTTACCACAGGTAAACTGCATATAGCTTGCTCCCACCTCATGAAATCTAATGAGTAGGGCTTACCTATTACATCTCCTTGCTCATGAATCATCATTCCCAAGTCTTTAAATATTTCATTAATATCCATAATATCAGCCTAAAAGAAAAAAGTCACATTATTATTATAATCAGAAATTCAGCTTCTAATCCACAAAACGGGAAAATTGAAAAAACCCAAACCACCACTCGTACATAGGTGAGCATGCATCTGGACTTAGTAACACACATTTTGGGAATCAGGAGACTATTTTACTATAGGCAATCCCATAGAAGTAGACTTTGAATAACAGTAACCAGTGCTCTAAAATAAGTTTGTGATGCTAAAAACGTCAAGGGAGTCAGGATGGAAATGAAGGATCTAGAGAAGGGCCGTGGGTTCACTGAATTTACGTCATGCGCTCTGAGCAGTTTTATAATCACAAGCAGTATTCCCCCACAAAAGTACAAAATATTATATTTCTAGTAAAAACTTACTTGCCAATTTGACAATTAAAGGAATAAAATATTAGGTGTAAAATCAAAGTCTCACATTAGTAAGTTTGAATATGCAATGGAATAGTGATGAATAAGTAAGTTATAAATTTACTTTTCTTCAATATATGGTAACTATTTTTTTGTGTGATTAAAGAGTAAAGTTTAAATACTTTATTCAGGAGGAGATGGGCGATTTACAGATTCATCCTATGTCTTAGCTTCCCCATGTGTAAAATGACAGTGATAACAACACGATTGCTTACTTCAGAGTTTTTATGAGAAATGAGACAACATACAAAGAATTTATCACACAGTGCTTGGTGCGTGGAGCCCCTGATAAATGGTAGCTATCGTTAGCTACTACTAGCCCACTTTCTAGGGAACAGATAGGTTCCCTAAGTACTAAGGCTACTAAACCTTTTAGATCTCTTTGATCTCCTACACATACTAACGGGCAATAAAATACTTTTTAAAGACCTTGTAAAAAGTCTTATTTACGCAGGTGTGACGTGTATCACATGCCAACAAAGCCATCCAGACTTTCTGAATAGACATTTATCTCTAGATGGGTATTTTCTCAATGCTCAGGTGCCTTGAGATGACTTTATAGAATTAAAAAAAAAAAAAAGTTGGAGTAGAGAGAAGTATATTTTCTCATCTTAGCACACATTCTAAAGAGATTATTGTCTTTTTTTAAAGGAATGATTCTAATTTATATGAGAAATGCCACCAAATTGATACACTTATTTAGTTTTCTTTCTCGACCCCTCTCCCAGCATCATCTAAGCATCGTGAAGACAAACTCACTAAGAACAGAGCAGCGGTTCAACTCTACAATGTAAAGCTTACTTCAAGTTGCCTAATGGAAGACTCTCTCTCCTGAATAAGGCGGAGGTCATCCTCTGTAATTTCCTCATCCTGCACCTGCACTTGAGGTTGAGTTTGGCTGTTAAAAACAAGAGAATATGGAAAAAAGAAAGATGAGTATGAAAATAATGGGACATCCTTCCTCTTTAAGAAACATTTATTAAACAGAATATTTGTTCTTCAAAGTCAGAGAATTACTTACTTAAATTCTAAGAATATAATAGAAATGTTAACCAAATTTTATTCATGTTTCAGTTCACTGATAGTGTTTTTTAAGAGTTATTACATAGTTATTGGAAGCTATTGTATTTGGCAAGTGAGTATTTTTCTTGGTTGACTTAAACCTCATACATGGGAATAAATCTATATCAGATAATAATTAAGTCAATAATATTTATTTGAATAAATAATTATTTATAAAGCATTACTGCTATATTGGAATATTTTATATATTTATCCTTTATTTTGAAAAGCTTTCAAATTTATTGTCTTCTATTTATAAATAACTTAGGATAGTCATAATGTAATATCCTGAAAGCTTTAACTCTGCCCAGGAACCATAATGTTAAAAATGTATTTGAAAAATTATCTTTTGATCTTTATACTGTTTTATACTTCTTACCTTTCCCAGGATACGAGATTTCTTTCTTTTGTGCTCTCCTCAGGAAAACCACCCTGAATAATTTAGTAACAGAATGGATTGAGAAGGCACAAAGAAAAAACACGCAACACTCACATTTCCCTTTATAATAAATCTAAACTGACTTATGTACACACTGGAGTGTAAGGAAAGAGAGAGAAAAGTCCTTGTTCTACTACTTAAGGTCAACTACTTCAAATAATAATAAAATCGTATCCTAAGCTGACAAGGAAATAATTAAATATTCTCAAGGGCCAAATAATAAATATTTGATTAAAACATAATGTAGTCTTGGAACCTCTCCATTAAGGAACAAGGAAATAACTTGTGATAGTTTCTAGGGGAATTTAAAATTAGATTAAGTCAAAATTCCACTCTACCTGAACATTTTATATTTCTCCAGGTGTATCTTCATTTTAAATATTCACACAATATATTCACTCTGTTCATTTCCATCAACTTCACATAACCCAGGAGTAAAGTGCTCTGTACACCAGCACAAACACAAAGTAACAGCCTCATGCTCAACTTAATGTGAGAATACTACTTAGGATCTGACCCCTAATCGTTTCTGACGGAACGTTTCTATATTTTTATATAATGTGTAATCTTTTGTTCCACAACACAGTAATACATAATTACCATTCTTCTTAAAAATTGAGCAGAAATACTTGAAAATAAATACTTAAATACTGATTTCCAAGACATTCACAGGCCTTTACGATTTTAAAAAACACGTCAATGTCCTCTTGTGCGGGATCCCGAGGGGCGCGCGCTCATTTCTGCAATGCCGTTTTAAATACTTACAGATACTCTGGAACTGGCTCTTACTCGAGCAACAAATTCTTTCTCTTTCTCAGCTGCCTGCCTCTGCACTTTCTGAAAGTTTGTCAGTGATGTTGTGAATTCAGCCACTAAGCGGTCCTTCTGTATTTTCCTTTGACGCTAGAGGAAAGAGGAGGGGAAAATCTGCTAGAATCAAGCTGTGAAATTCTATAGAGTTTGCGAAAGTTGTTTTGCCAGTAGCTGGCTCTTTACTTAATTTTGAAAATTTCACTCACTCTCCTATTACAGGGCCTTATTAACTCTCAGTAACATTTTGACAATATATTCAGATACTGTGCATAGTTACCTCAAGGTAAAAGGCCCATAATGATGGATTTCTCACCTCAAGTTTTCATCCTAAACACTGGGCCATGATTCTGAGTTTATTTTAAAGGAATCCTTCTATTATTATTATTTTTTAATAAAACCTCTGACTCTTACCTAAGTAATAACTTCCACTAAGTAAGCAAGGTAATAAATATGTGTGCCCTTAGGAAACCCAACTTGAATGAGCAAGCATGCTGCATGAAGTCAGTTCTGGAAGGCCAGGAAACAATTACTCAGGAAGCATTTTCTGAGCACTCACTTAATTATGGGTCAGAGCAACTGCATGGAAATAATTTTTGCTTTATTGAACCACAGGATATTACCTGGGCAATTAAGTACAGTTTTGTGTTCTGTGAACTAATCTCAAATAGATTTTCCCCCCTAATTTCTTTTCTAGTACAACGGTTCAAAGATCCTATGATGCATCTGATTTCTAGCACGTTTGATACGTCAACATGTCTGAAAGCGTGATACCTGTTCACTGGGGGTGGTGGGCAGAGATCCAAACTCTTTAATGTACTTATCTGTTTCTTTGGCAAGCTGGTTGGTGTACTGCTGCTTCTGCTGCCTAAAGTGAGAAAACACACATTATAGCCAAAGAACTAATCTATTGCTTTAAGCTACAACTTGATTCAACTCCGATGAATAGTTTTATGAAAATCACTTTTTTACAGACTGGCTCCAAATTTTCTCTATGAAAAGAAAATTTTCAGGTTCTATTCTTGATAAATATTGAGCAAATATTACATGGAAGCTTCTTTACTCACACCTGGGGGAAACCAAGCTTTGAGAAACAAATATCTGCAGCTATTTAGAAAGGAAGATGAGTCAAGCCAACACATGACTGTGAGAGGTCTGGTGTGTGAGCTTCTGGGGTGTGGGAGCCTTTTATGTGCATCCCAGAATTGGGAGATTAGCTGAATAAGTAAAGAGGATTTGTTGCCTTCAACTCTGCCCAGTTCCCAGGTCTCAGGGTACTAGGGCTAGTCCCTTGTATTTCTCTACCTGAACATTTAAATTCTATAAATACTTAAAAAAAAAATAAGAGTGGAAGAAGTAATTAGTAATAGTACTAATTTATTATTATTTAAGTCTCCTGTAGGAAGAAAAATAGCATTTCTCTGTAAAAACAGCAGAACACAGTAAAGTAAGTTATATTGGTATCTGTGTCCTGCTAGCTAGCTTATAAAGTAAAAAGTGAGATCTCTAACTAAAGAAACTGACACACAAAAAAAGCTTGTATTAATGCAATGCTTTATAAGTTACAATAGCAATACCTCTCATACATATTATCTCTCATTTTAAACACATATTGGTCTCATTTAGGATCCTTTAGAATAAGATGACACTATATAAGCATATGTTTTAGAATAGATACCTGTACTTGACAGGTAAGGAAGAATTATAATCTACTTATATATATTTACCAAGTCCCCTATCTTTAATATGCCTTTTAAAAATCTTTAGAAAAAGTTATATAATTAAAAGTCTAAAAAGACTTTAATAACGTCTATTATTCAGAACCTCCACTATTAACCTTAGCAAAATATTGTTAACTATTAAGAACTGTGGTTTCTATTCCATTTTACCTTGATTTATTATTTAGACTTGGGGCATTTTTACCACCCTGATATCTATCCACTGCAGAAAAATGCAATATAAATTAGAGATAACAGTAAATTCCTCAAATTGTACCTCATAAAAAATATGGGTTGCTATTACCTATCTGTTAATTTCTTCCTCTTTGAAATTTTCCCTTTTATAGCTAATATTTGGCATATCACTATTATATGCATATTACTTGAAATCTGTAGCTGTAACAGTGCTGAACTAAGATTTAAGATTCAGGTTCTGAATAACGTTGGGCAAATTATCAAACTCCCAACAGACATGTTTGCCTTATAAGCAAAATGGAAATAGTTCTTTTGATCCATCTAACTCACTCCAATTTTGTAAGGTTCAGATGAGAAAATGTGTAAAAACACTCTGTAAAATCTATACCACAAAGTATTACCACTGTTTTCCTAACACCATATTAATTTACTGAAATATGTAGTATATAACTTCATTATTAAAAAAATAAACAGAAGCTAATGCTTTCTGAAATTAAAGGATGTAAATACAAGCTTTTGCAGGGCACAGTTCATATTGGATATGTATTGGCTCTAAACCAAATAAAAATCCAGTCATTGTAAGGACTGTTAGCTATGGGAAGTAACCACACAAATAGACAAGCTCGGAATACTATTTTTCAAAAGCCATTGAAAACAACCTATTAAAAAGTATAAGAAAGGCAATTTAAAAAGTTTTGCTTTGACAGAGTAAGCCAGATCTTAAAAATAAAGAAAAACATCTGCCTACTGTGGACAGAAAAGAAATGTACTAAAAAGCTTAGTACAAGTAAGGCAGCAGAAAAACCCTATTAATTTTCTATTGTTTTCGACAATAAATGTAACACCACAAACTCTCATAGGAATGTAACAATAGGTGGTTTTTCCTCTTTATTTACTTCTTTTTGTTGTTTAATTAAACACTTACAGCTGTTGTCTTAATTCAGGTGAATCCTGAGGTGTTCCAAGTTGATTCAGAGTCCTCTGTATTTCCACAGCTATTACGATAGAAAATAAATGTAGAATTGTTACAAATGTTAAGACAAGAGAAATTAAGTTAGAAATACACACAATAGGACAGTTAGAAAAAGAAAAACAAAGAGATAAATACAGAAGACATTAGTTGAGAAAAAAAGAAATGGTTTATTCAAATCTAATCAGTGACAATGGATTAACTTTCAAGAGGACTGTCTGGGGACATTAACATCTGAAACTGCAATTATGATCCAAAAATATTATCTTCTTCCCTATTCCATCGGAGCATTTAGTACAATGGCACACGGACTCTCACATAATTCTACTGATATAAAAATTGGGAGGAAAGTAACTGTTATAATTACATGATTCATTCCTATATAAAGTCAATGAATTATAGTTAATAAAGGAGTACAACAAAATTAGAAAAATTATTTTTCGATTATCTATGTAATAAGTAATTCAAGCAAGGATCGAAGGACATTAAAACCACGGGGGTATTCACATGGCTTCAAATTATCACCATACAGATGTCATTAATTTGAGTTAACTTTATCAAAGATAAATTTGTTGCTTAAAACAAATCATCAAATTTAGTGCCACGACTGGTCAAACTGGCATGATAAGCCTCCTGTCATGATGCAATAAGAAAGTGACAATACGACCTATGTATTTTTCTCACCAAAGTATTTAACCTGAACCTCATCATGAGAAAGAAATCAGACCAATCTAGATTATTGGATAATCTACAAAACAACTAGCATAGACTTTTAAAAATGTCAATGAGACAAAAGAAAAAAAAATATGAAAGCAGAGGAGTTTTTCTAAATTAAAGAACTAAAAAACACAAAATACTAAAACACCCAAAAGCCAATGTATGATTTTTGACTGGATTCTGAATCGGGAAAAAAATACTATAAAAAATTGTGAACGCAGTTGACAAACTTGCATTTAAATTGGAAATTTGAATTTGGAAAGATTAAACAAAAGTTGAAAAATGTCAACAACAGGTGAAACCAGCTAAAGAATATATAAAAAATTCACTGCATTATACTTTTATTTTTTTGTAGGTTTAAAATATTTAAAAATCATGCTAACTCATACCCAGAAATCTATGACCACTCCAAAAAAAAAAAAAGCCCTTAACAAAAGGGGAGGTCCTAGTTTTATACAGTAATACACAAAAATAAAATGTTAAGTAGAGATAAGTTAAAATCCAGCTCAAAGTAAAGAACTTTCCCATTTCCAAGAACTAAAGAAAAATGATCCAACCCACTCATTCTTTTCATTTAAAATAAGTGGTTTATTTATATAGCTTAAATGCTTTTAAACAGTCATTATTTATTTATGGGATCAAGGGAATGACTGTATTCCAAAACACAGGATAACTTTTGTTCACTGAAGATGATGTAATGAACACTGCTTTCAAGTCAAAGATGAAAAATATAAATACTGGAAGAAGAATCATATAACATATAGCAAGAGCTATCCATTCAGCTAGTTACAAAGGGTTTATTTTTGCATTTTTCTTTTTTTTTTTTTTTTTTTGCTGTTAATAGATTTTCTTTTGGGAGGTGAAGAAACTTTGCTGTTTTTAACTTATGGCTGCTTGCAATTAGTTATATATTTCCTTCTCAACCTCAACAGATTTTCTTGGGCCACCTTATAGGGGTTTAAAGCTTTTACTTTCAAAAAAAGTATGCAGGTAAGACAAACTGTAGTGTGGGCCTCTATGAGACAGAGGTGGGCACTTATCACATTTCTAGAAGGTTCTTTTTTACAAAGGTCATATTAAGTGAGAAAAAAATAGATTGTACAATAAATAACATGAGGAATACTGAGTGTTAGACTACTCTATCTGACCTCATGTAGCAAAACAAATCTGTCATAAATTATTTACATATTAAAAATTGAAACCATTAAACTGCTACATAAAACTATAAAAATGTATGTATTACACCATCTTATTTATGATCTTGGCATGACATATAAAACACTATCCAAGCATGAAACTAAACTAAAAACCATGAAGGAAAATCTGACAAATTGACAAAACATACACAAAATTTTAAAGTGCTTTATGAAAAGTATGTATCTACATTACATATATATATATATATATATATGTATGTGTGTGTGTACACGGGAGAAAATATCTGTGGTATATGAGCCTTCCCTAATAGAGAAAAAACTCCTATAAACTGGAAATATAAAAGTAGCCTAGTGAAAAATGGGTAAAAGATATCCTCTTACAATTTGTAATAAGCAAATAAAAATATGAGAAACTCAAGTTCATTGATAATCACTTTTCATATATCAGACTGGTAAAAATCTGGTAAGAAAAATTCGCAGATAGGAATAGAATTACAATCAAAAGACTTCAAAAAAAGTAAAGACATAGATAAGAAGGAACAATATGCATCATGTATAAAGAATCAGAAATCACTGAGAAAAGGTCAGCCAAGCCAGGACAAAAATGGGCCATAAAGAAGAACTTGAATCATATTCACTGAAAAAATGAAAAGTCTATCAATCCTGGAAAGGATAAATAACTTCCACGTACAAACGCTATATAAAATTGGCCATTAAAAAAGAATTAAGTAGACATGCTTCTGATAGGCCTCTGGGAGCCTAAATCGACCAAGTGGTTATTTCGCTAGTTTGGGTAAACGGATATAGTCAGCAACCCCAGTCTTCACCCTTTCTCCTAGAGCAAGGGCTCATATGTGAAGGAACAGGTAATTGGAAGCCCCTGGGGGCTCTGTGCGGCAACAAAACAGAAAACCAGGAGCAACACCTATCTTGTGCACTGCTCGGAAATGCCACAAAGACCTGACAGCGTGAGTGGTGAAGCCTCTCCTACCCCATTTAATTGGTGGGTCTGAAGGATGCCGAAGGCAAACAGTTACCACTGCTAGTGGAAGCTCATTCAAATGGCGACTCCAACTTCAGTGTTCCTCTAAATGTAATCTATTTACTAGAACAGATGATCACACTCCCTGGCACCTTGTATAAACCTGCTGATACAGTAAATATTTTCTTCTCCATCCTGAAAACCAGAAAACATGAGAAGGAGTTTGCTCGCAACTGGATGGATGGCAGTGAGCCTTCAAAGTCTTATCTTAGGGTTATACACACTATCTCAGTACTACAAGTTAGTCATCAAGGTTATTGATCATCTCCTCCTATAGGACATGACACTAGTCCAACACTGCTTACATCTGCTTTCAGGATCTGAAAAGCAAGAAGCAATGCATACTCTTAGGTGCCTTGGAAAGAAAGAAGTATGCCGGCAGACAGAAGATAGTTTCTATAAAAATACAGGGCCCTGTTTCCTCAGTGAAGAACCTTGGTCCGTTAGTCTGTATGGATCACAGACATACTCCTACGAAGTAAACGACAGACTGCTTTTCTCTGCAGTTGCAAATAAAAATAGGGAATGGTGCTTCATGAGACTTTTTAAGTTGCTACAACTCATTTTACTAAAGGCCCCAAAAGGTTGTCAGCTCTGGCTTCAACTCCCCAACAGAAAAGGCTATTGGGCTAGTTCAAGTGGTGGTACGAGCAACTCTGCAACTTGGCTTTAAAGACCCAGGTGATCCAATGGTAACTCAAGTAACTGTGCAACATCTGGATGCTGCATTAAAGGAGTGGCAAGTCCTAATAGGAAAAAAGGAGCCCCTGAGAACCTTGGAGCAAAATCATGCTCTCTTTGCAAACCAATGTTATCCCTTGAGGAACAGTTCTGGTCTTGCTACTGAGCCCTGGATATAAAGTGAACAATGGTATACTAGGTGACCCACTGACCCGAGCTGCCCACTAGGTGTTATGTTATCTTGTTGGTATATCTCTTTCTTGATTTTGTTCTGTATGTTAACCTGCCTGCCTGTCACCTCAACTCCTACATCACTCGTTCAATGGAATAATAAAACAGCAATTATTTTAAGAATAAAAGCCACATATAGGTTCACCAGCATGGACTTCCCCTTTCTCAGACTAACGTGATTACTGGCAATGCCATGTACCAGTCTGCAGCAACCACCATCCAAAGTAAGTATGTGATGTGGCGCACACTTGGGGGTATCAGCCAATCGCCCAGTGGCAAGGTGACTGCACTCCATGTTGGTGGAAGCAGAATTTTATGTTCAGTGAAATAGGACTACAGATTTTGTTATGATTCCTCCTCTACTGCCCTCCTTCCATGGTTCTATCAGCCTCTGAATCCATGCATTAGTAACAATTACACACCAATGCTTCTGATCAAGATATTCAACTTACAGGCAGAAAGTTTAACTGCTGCTCTTCTCACATTAATTTAGAAACAGAATTATGATTACTTTTTCACTGTACTGAATGAACACTTTTGTAGAGAAACTGCTACATCGTTACCCCTCTATTAAAGAGGTTACTAGGCAGATGGCAAAAGGATGGTGATCTGGAAAAACTGATAATCATTCCTAGTTGCTCCAAGTCATGTCTGTTGGGTTCATTTCATTACTTACCCTGGAGTATTACGAATTTATCGAACAGTCATATTCATTTTTAATTGGCATATGTCCTACTTTAAAGGAAAAAAAAATCCTCATGAAACATGAAAATTAAGGAACAAATCTTTTATATAACCATACAGTTACCTGAAGAAAAACACACCTAATACATGGAGATAGGATTAAATTAAGATGCACCTCTGCGAGAATCAATGAACAAATTATGTTTGTATTACCCACAATCTGCAACTATTTGCACTGTCACTTCTAGAAAGGAGACTTAAAAGAACAGATTGCATTTTTTGTAACACAAAGGGAATACTATTTACTACACACCCAAAAAGGTACATCATTTCCTTAAAACCAAAACAGTCCCCTTTCAGGCTCTTCATTATGCGGTACCAAACACCCATTCTGTTCCATGTGGGTCTGCTGCCATCTAGTGGATGATGTAAGAAAAAATACTTCATAGCAAAGGGTATTTTTTTGTCATAACACTGTAGGCAGTAGTTGGTATGGGACTGTAAAAATGCCCACCTGTCGGAGTTCCCTGGTGAACAGGGAGGACGCTGTCTGACCAGTGAGTGGCTGGGCCCCGGGGGGCACCCTGGGCCAGCCCTAACAGGCACACAGAATGCCTTCAAAGAAGTGTCTCCAGATAACGGAGAACAGAATACATCATTCCCTTTTAAGACAAAATAGTGTTCAACCCAAAATAACTCAGAGTTGAAACTGACAATCATAGAAAAAAAAAAAGATTATTAAAACCCTGGGACAAGTGGTTTAAGATTCTGACTCAGTCTCATCCACATCACACTAAGGAAGGAGAAGTGGAGTTTAAAACGCTGACTAGCAAGCAGTCTGGGAGCCAGACAGCTTCGTTTGGAAACCCGACCTCACTTCTTCCTGACTGCTGACCTGCGGCGACTGACCTCATCTCTCCAAGTTACAACTGCCTCACCAGTTGAGCAGAGAGAAAAATCACCTCTTCCTCAGCTATCATGAACTTCATCTGAGGACAATGACTGTAAGTACCTCGTACCGGAAACAGGAGTTCAATAAATGAGAGTGAACAGTATGGGGTGTTGTTTTTTTTTTCACCTGAAAGAAATGAACAGTAAGAATATTCTTAATAACACAACTAATGTAAACCACGCTGTAGGAAGGTGTTGAAACTTGATAATCTCTGAGACAGTTATGAGAATTGTAAAGATCAACTGACACGAGACAGTTTATATCCTGTAATTAGGAGGAAAGAGTCAGATACTACCTGAGAGTGACATGCATCTGACAGTAATATACAAATGCTATAACTGAAACTGAATTGGAAAAAAACCAACTAAATATTAACAGAAACAATATTATTAATAGAAACACCCTGTTTTAAAGGGCGGTTTAGAGTATTATGGAAGACAATTATATAACAACGTTTTTTAAATGGCATAGATCTCTTAGAATCATTAGGTTGGGCTCATTACAGATACAAGGTGAATGGGACAATATATCCTAAGAAAATATATCAGCTGATTGAAAGTAAGTACCAACACAAAAAGGTTCTAAGAAAAAAATCAAGTGAACTTGGTCTATTTCCTCTATTAGGAAAAACCAAGAAAAAGTGTGTAATAATTCTAAAAGCACATGGCAAGTGGGAAAACTCTGCAGAGAATCTGAAAGAAAGCTACGAAAATAATTATGGGCCTTTTCCCCAACATGCTCTCTATCTCATGCTCTGTCTTGTGACCTGAGCACGGAACTTACCTTCGTTGTGGGTGAAAGAACTGATGTGAACAGCGGAGAGGAGAAGGGGTAGGGGGAAGATGCAGGACCTTTGGGGACGAGTCCTGAAGTGAGATGCTCACCACAGAGCCTGCGCCCCGGGGCCACGCCCCTGGGTTTCCTGCGCTCTCCTTCCCACACTCTAACACCTGCCCTGTTTCCACGAAGCAATCTCGATACTTAGAACACATGTAATTTTGAATTCCTCATTAGTTTCTCCTCCCAGATACTTAAAGGGAGAAAAGTACACAGGTTAACAAAGTGGAAATTCAGGGCATTTTAAAGCTACTGTAGATTTACAAAGGGTTAAGTCTGAAGTCACGGTTCTTAAAAACGAACAAAGCACAAAAGTAAGTCATTTGAAAATTGTATGTAAACAACACTGTGGATATCTAAGATGGTGGGAACACTGCAAGCTCGGTCTTAGCAAAGATGTTCGGTCCTAACATCTCATCAGTGGGACCTGCTCAGTTGACCTGCTCTGAGAGGGTCTAGAACTGGGAGTAACAAAGGCCAGAGGAGGACACGGGCCCTTGAGAAGGTGATCTGTGGAAGCAGCAAACACCAAGGGACTTGCCAGCGTGAGGCCTCACTCCCTCCAGTTCTTCAAGTTCCCTGACCCTGCCTTGGCCCGCCTCCTCCATGAGCTTCCTTCCACTGGATGGTCCAATAGCCCTCCTTCTGCTTCAAAAGCAGCCCACGTATTAGCTATGCCACAAAGTTCACCTCCAGTTTATATGGCAGTGATTCCTCAACTGTTTATCTCAGTCTGAATTTCTGACCCATTCTATTTGCAACACCTTGTTACTCAGACGTTTTTGCCAAAGCACTGCAAATGGATTTCTGCTTTCTATAGGAACACGGCAGAGGTCTGCTCCTGAATCTTCCCTCTTCTTCCCACCTCAAGCCATATAGAATAGAGAGGATTAAAAAGAAAATCCACACAAGTTACATTTTCAGAGAAATTAGGACAATAAAAAAAATTCTCAAAAACATGTACATGTGTTGAAAAGCAACAGAAAAAGAGCAGATCCTGGGTGGGAAGCCATGTGGGTGGGGTAGGGAATGAGGGGGGCTGCAGAGGAGAACAGGGGGGCAGAGCTCCAAGTGTCACCAGCAAGAATCCACCACCAGAAGATGATGGTCACACCCCGAGTGGACTGGAGGGGGAGCCCTCCTATACCAGGCTAGGCTCTGAGAGGCAGAAGGGGAAAGAAATAGTGCCTCAGCCATAAAGGAGCCCTAGCAGAGGCTGGGCACCCCCCTCTCCCTTCACAGCATCTCCTGCCAGAAAAAGCAAACTCATTCCACCGAATAACGGTGGCGGGGTTGGGGGGAGGGGGATAGATCATAGCAACCACGCAAAAGACTATAAAAAATTGTGGAAAAGAACAGCAAAACTCCTGGCAAAGAAAACACCACAGGAAAAATGTTGTCATGAAAGTGGGTAAGGTGAAAATTATAACCCAAAATAGTACCACATTTTTTTTTTAACTCAATGAGGCAATTACAGTTTTAAAGGAAGATCACAAAAAAACTCACAGACGAGATGGCCAGATAATAGGCACTGGTGAATGCAGAAACTAGAGGAACTCAGGGACGAAAGGGAAAGATAAATTCAGAAAGGAAGACTAAGTGACTGGAAGGATTAGACGCGCAGCAAGCACGAGCCCGCTGCCCCTCACCCACCCCCCAACTGCCCGGTCCAGTGACGTCATTTTGGGGATGCTCAGGAGACACACCTCTCTTCCTGATGGTTTTAGCTCCTGGCTCACTGGCACTCCCCATTCCTGTCTCAATTCTTGGTGACTCTGATACAGATGTCGACGATCTTTCCACCATCCTGGCCTCAGTTCTTTGCAGGCCTCTCCCCAAAGAATCTTGTCCTCCATTCTGCCGTAGTCACACGCTCTTTAGATCTCATCAAATGCTTTCTCATTAACAGTAACTGTAACTCTTCATAACCTTAGTTTCGTACATACCACTTACAAACACCACCTCCTGTAGGTCTAGCTCACTGGTACCCTGACCCCAACAAGCCTCTGACTCCCTCCCCTACCCGGGGCCTGGAATCCTCTGGTCCTGGCGCTGTCCCTCACACAATCTCCCCTCCCACCCCCCGATGTTTTCACTTGCCTTGGGACCCAACCTAAACTCCACAGTCAGCTTAAATTAAATGTCATCTTCACGCTCTTGCTTGTATCCTCAAGCCCCTCTCTCCATTCATAGTAACCACCTGACAAATTCAAAACTCGAGTTGAACCCAACACTGTGATGCCCCTATTATATGAACGTGCCACACATCACTTAACCAGACCTTTGTTAATGGACATTTTATCCTAAGACCACATGTTTAAATGTTGGGGAACTTACCACTTATGCTGCCTCCACAAATGAATCCTTCTGAGTTCTATACAGATAAAATAAGGTGTGATGCTGATTATATAAGAAGATTCCAATCTGTGTCTCCACATTCCACTCACTTACATGCTCAAAAGCCTGGTTCTACCCAGAGAAAAAGCCTGGAGTCCTTCCAATGGCCTAGAAGACCCCACCACCCCAACCCCAGCTCCTACTATCCCCTCTCTCTGTGCTCTGTGCACACAGGCCTCCTCACTACCCCTCTGACACGCAGGCACACTTCTAGCTCAGGGCCCTTGGACCTGCTATTCCCCTGTCTAAAACATTCTTTCCTCAGATACTGAAGGATGCATTTCCCTTACTTCCTTTAAATATTTGCACAACTATCATCTCCTCAGTGAGGTCTATCCTGGCTCCCCGTGTACCCCATCTATAAATGCAGTACCCTCTCTAGGATACCCGATTCCCACTGGTATGTTTTTGTCAGGTTGCTTTTCATAACACTTAACATCTCCTTCCAATATACAATTTACTTATTTATTTTCTGTCTGTCTTGTCTCACTAAAGGTCAACTACATAAAGGCAGGTATCTTGTCTGTTTTATTTACTGACATCTCTGGCATCCAGACAGTGTCCAGCACATCACAGATGCTTAATAAATACTCACGGAATGAATGAATGCACATAATTGCACAAGTAATGACCTGTTACAATATAAAACCTGATTCAGATTCAAATGCATACTGTTATGTGAATCGGATCATCCTAGGTTCAAGTACCACCTTTCCCATAATAGTTTTATGAATGAACTTGAGCAAGTGACCTAACACTTCAAATCTAAATATTCTCACCTGACAGAGTTGGCTAGAAGATCAAATAACAATGCACAAAAAACAGATTCAAAATATCAAACAGGAGGCACACAGTAAACATTTAATAAGAGAGCTAAAAGATACTAATTTACATATCTTCCAGAAAGAGATGCACAGGACTGCCTACACGCCAAAACCAGGGCCAACAGGCAAGTCTATACAACTAAAATCACTGGAGGCATCTGGGCCATCCTGCCCAGCCCTCCTCCCACACCCCAGCAGCAAAGCAGTGCTCTGGGCACTTCTAAATCAGCAAGACTGAGCTGGATCTTTAGCTAAAGGCTTCCATGTTCCCCAGCAGGAAAACAGTAATCCACAGGCTATAAGAGAATCTTGGTGATGTCTGCGGGCATTCTCTTGGACGTTAAATGTGATGGAGAAGTCAGTCACCAGACTCAGTAATATCAGTACTGCAACAATGGTGTCTTAAAATCATGACCATGATAATGACACTATAACAAGAAAGAAGACTGGAAAAAGGAAACATACCAAGACTTAACAGGACACTATTTTGTATGAGCTTTGGATCCTTCCAAATCAATTAACAGGCAAACCAATTAATAACTGCTTTAAGAAAAAACCCAGTCTGGAGTCAGCATAAAAGACAATTACTCTTTAAGGAAAACTACTGCTCAGTAACTGGTGAAAAACAAGAAAGAGTCAAAGAGATGAGGACAGGAATTGTCAAAACTATTACAGGAAACCCAAACTAAACAGCCCAGCCTGAGTTCTGCTGTCCGGCTCTCACACCAGCACCGAGCCAACTAAACTGTACAGACAGGCAGCATCACAGGGCAGCTGAGTGGCCATTACACAACTAATCGCAAACTTTATTTTAATAAAAGAGAAGCTACCCTGATATAATTACTGAGCATATTAAATGTATTAAATGTATTTATAGTGAAAAGATCTAATAATAGATTCATTACTAAATAAGAGTGTGGCAAAAAAGTTTTACCATATAGTCAGTACATAGAACTCAGAAGGACTCGTTTGGCAGGCAGAGCTTACTCTTTAACTTTTAAACATATAATTTTAGGATAAAATGTCCATTAACAGAGATTTGATCAAGTGATGTACAGCATATATGTATTATAACAAATTATACAACCAACACAGAAGAGACAAAAAGTAAGCAGCAAAAAAAAAAAAAAAAAGAAAAGAAAGAAAGAGAGAGAGTATGATCTCATTTTCATAAAAAAAGAATGCTAATTATATATAAATACTTCTGGAGTCCTTTGGATAAATAAAAGAGCATGCAAGTTCACTTTAAAGCTGTTTCCCTTAGGTTGCCATTGAAGAAAAACACTCTGACAGGCAAGTGACTTTGGCAGACAAGTGCTGAAAAATCAACTGATGTTGCATTATCGGTCTGGGCTCATCTTTGTGATCATTATCAGTAATGGCTTCAAGTAGAAGCAAATCTTACAATGAATGCATGTTTAATAAAGGTATTTCTATATTATTATCCATTAACTACACTTGCTATTTAAAAGTATCTTTCAGAATCTTGAGTTTTTCATAAAAGTCAAAAGAAGTTAATATAAATATCTTGTCTCTCATTCTACACCATGTGCTCAATATCTTCCTAAGCACAGTAACGCACATCATTTTTTGAAATACAGTAAGTTAAAGTGTAGAGTCTTGGGATTCAAAAGCGAACTTTAGTGTTATCTGGGTTTCCCACAACTTTAAACCCCAGTGCAACTTGCCAAGGAATGCCGGCCTGTGTTTAGTTTGCCAGACCTGCCATAACAAAGCAGCACAGACTGGTGGCTTAAACAACAGAATTTTATTTCTCACAGTTCTGGGTGGAGGCTGGAAATCTAAGGTCAAAGTGCCTGTGGGTTTGATTCTCCCGAGGCTTCTCTTCTTGGCTCGGAGATGGCCTCCTCTTGCTGTGTCCTCAGGTGGCCTTTTCTCTGTGCCTTGTCGCCCCCTAGTCTTATAAGGACACCAGTCATATTGGATTAGAGCACCATCTTTATGACCTCATTTAACCGTAATTACCTCTTTAAAGGCCCTATCTCCAAAATTTAGTCATATTGGGGGTTACTACTTCACATATGAATTTTGGGAGACACAACTTCCATTCATCTCTTAATTGTCCTCCTTAAAATTACACAGAAAGAAGAGTACCCCTCGGACACCTGACACCCCTTCAACTATCTGAAGCAGCAGTCCTAGCCCCCTCTAGATGAAGTGCTCGTGTATCAGTGTATCATAGTGTGACTTTTGTGTCCTTCTCATTCCTCTCTCCTTCTGTTATTCACATTCAACAACTGTTTCTTTTTCAGAACTGAGCTCACAGAAAGGCAATGTGCCTTTTCTTTAAGATTTCTTTATATAATTTGTTTCTTCCGCATTACGGTGACTGTGCATTGCAGTCAGGACTTCTGAGAGCTTTGCATCTTATCAAACTGTCTTCCCCTCTTCTAGTGTCACATCTTGGAATCACAACACCCTCTTTTTTGAAATTTTCTATTCTATCCTTCATGTTCTATCCTCTGTCATCCAGTAAATCCTTAAGAGACTCTTTATGAAAGCTCCTGGGGGATGTAATTCTGCTTAAAGACATGATCCCCTGTCACAGAGATTATAGACCCTAGTGGTTAAGGAAAAACATGTTGGCAGTTTAGAAAAAAATTTTAAATATGAAATACAAAAAAATTCACAACCCAGCTTCTCATTAACAAATGAGTAAGAGGACACTGTTGCCATGAGATCAAAGGAAATAAAAGCAATAAACATTTATAATGACTACTACATGCCAGGCACACTTACCTCAACTTCTTGAAAATAGATAAATGTAGTTTAAATATATGGTGTAACCTACTTGAGTTCTTTCATTCCTACTTTACTGAGGGCTGACACATTGCCAGGCACCGTTCTTATAGTACAGACACATTAAGCCCTTTCTCTCTGGGAGCTGACATTCTAGCAGGGAATGAAGAAAATAAGTAATTATAGTAGTTGAGTTTATTTATAAAAGGCATTATAAAAACAAAACTGGTTAATGAGAAGAATGATTGGAGGAAGTAAAATGATAGGCCAGGGAAGACAAGGAGCCAACTGTGTGAAGATTTGGGAAGATGTTTGAAGCAGAGGAAAAGCAAGTGCAAAGGCCCTGAGGTAAGAAGGAGCTTTACTGTTCAAGCAGCAGAAAGGCAGCCAATGTGGCTGAAATCTTACAGCTGCAAGGGGGAGAGTGCTAGGAGTCGGTAAATGGGGGGCAGGATCAGATCTGGAGAATGCCGGGGGCGTGGCAGGGGGATTCACATCAGATGGTGAGTGCCACGGGAATCACTGCTGAGTTCTCAGCTGTGAGATGACATGGTCTGACTTATAGTTCACCTTGGCTACAGTATGGAGAACAGACTGTAGACCGGCGGGGATGGAGGCGGAGAGAACAACTTAGAGACTGCAGTCATGCAGAGAAGAAAGAGCAGTGGCTGGGACCTGAGTGGTGACAGCAGGCACAGAGAGAAATGGACAAAGCCAGCAGGTAGGACCAACAGGATCTGCACTTAGACTGCAAATGGGAGCAAAGACACACAGTACTAGGGTTCAGCCTTGGAACAAGGGTAAGAAAGTTCATGTTCAGGACAGAGACATGTAGATGGCTCACATATAGGAGCAGTGAGTGATGGAGCTCCCTGGAGCCGTGTCTTAAAGATTCAGCTCATAAAACAGAAAGCGTTCACTCAAAGTCAGTCACAAACAGCACTTGTGTCTGGTCACGTAGAAAAAGTCCCTGGAGAGAAGAAAGGGTAGTTTGCTTTGTTCAAATTCCCTTGGATAAGACCTTAATTTCCACCCCTAGCTCTGTTCTATGTCAACACCTCAGGCATGAAGAAAATCACAACAATGAAATCAAAACTTCTGAAGCTTTTCTCCTCAAGGGGAAAAAAATTCGAACAAGTATTTTCAGACGTGTGACTTGTGACCTCAGAAGTAGATGTAACAAACAGCATTTTAGGGGAAGGAGGGAGGGAGAGAAAGAGAACACATTTCAACTCCCTTTTCTCTATAAACTGAATTCCCATCCACCAACACCCACCAACAGACCACCACAGGAAAAAAGAAACATCTCCAGTATCTGGGTTCACAGTTCCAGTCATTTATTAACTTCTCAGGACTGAAGTTCTTTTTTAAAGAAAAGTTTGCCTTGGCAACCAAAAAGGAGAAGTCGATGATATTAGCTTCCCTTTTCTGCAGTCATGTGTTAAGGTGCAAAACAAGTGTTCCTTTCCCCAGACTCTAATGAAAAGAACTGTATTCATTCTCAAAAGTAACAAAAGGGCTCACGCTTTTATAGAGACGTTATGTTTCATCTCAAAAGTCGTAAGAACCTTATGGGGACAAGAGCCAAACACTGATTCTTAATAATAAACGAAGTATGCACACAGAATGAGAAGCTAACTACAACACAGGAAAACCAAGAATATTTTTTTCAAATCTAAACAAGTCTGTGTTGGACTAACAGCTTCAATCTATAGGAGATAAATGATAAAAAATAAAACAATGAAGATTCAACAGAAACCTTTTTCAGTCAATTTCTGTTAACCTTCAAAACATGGGCTTAAGTTTACACATTTTACACCTCCCTAGAATGTTCTGACTTCTCAAATCTTCACACACACACACACAAGCACATAAAACACATTATGCATATTTTGCTAAAAAGCAGAAAACTTCTGCACTTATACATTAGCTGAGTATATTTTATGTTACCAATGGATTTATTTTGTTCATTTTCCAAAGGCACACTTTTAGTCACTCTCTATCTTCCTCTTTTAGATTATTAAAAATACAAAAACAACAACTTAAATGCCAGAATTCTCATTAGTGCTGTTAAGACTTACTATAATATGTACATATGGGAAAATTTTATCTCAACAACTGTGTTTCAAAGTCAACTGTCATTAATTCTATCTATCAGTTTCCTTCAATTCATAACCTAGTTATTTCTGACACAATTCACACCACAATCCCTTGTGACTGCAACTCTTCCATCTCCTAATACTTAGAAATAATACGTAAGACTTAGTAGAACCCTACTTGTGAATAACTTGTGAAGGACTGTTTCTATTAATGGGAGTTTAAAAGCATGCATGATGGGTCCAGATAAGGCAACTGGTTTATTAATAACAAAGAGAATAATCCTGCAGGTTAGAAGAGTTTTCAGGATTCTTCACAACTTTTAACTTGATTAAAATTATAGCCTCTTAAAGTTGGAAGATATCATAATCCAGCTCACAGAAAATATACCTAAGAAAATCATGTCTTGGAAGGTAAAAGAGCTTATTCAGGCCATGCTGGTATCTGGACCTGATTTCAGGACACGTGCATGCAGGCACACACAGCTTTTTGCCCAAGAAACTCTTCCTGTTGTCTCATTGATCTTCCTAACTCAGCTACATTCTGAAATCAGGGAATGGCAATATAAATCACATTGAGGTACAACTGTGGCTAAAATGGGTAAAATTTAAGACTGCCAGTGCCAAATGTTAGCAAGGATTTGGAGCAACACAAACTTTAATACACTGGCTAGTGGGTGTACAACCTGAAACAACCACTTTAAGTAACTGTTTAGCTGTATCTACTACAGCTGAACACACACATACTCTATGAACCAGCAACCCAATTTTTAGAAGCATACATGAAACAATGGAATGTAGAAGAATGTTCAGCATTGTTCATAAAAGCAACAAACAAAACCAAACAAACCAAAAATACAGAGACACTCCAAATGTCCACCAACAGTAGAAAGAATAAATAGATGTGGTATGCCTCAATTTGGAATACTGCACAGTAATGAAAACAAATGGCCAACAGCTACCTGATGAACCATGCAAACCTAATGGGAGAAAGAAATCTAACATAAAACATACTACTTGATTCTATTAGATTAAGTTAAAAACTAGGATCATTAATCAGTGATGTCAGAAGTCAGGACATCAGTTATCTTTGGAGAATATAGAGGGCGTTATAAGCAGGAGAAGGCCTTCAGGGAGCTGATAATGTTGTATTTTTTGACATTTGAGGTGTTGTGACATAATTCATTGTGCTATACACTAATAATTGGTCTACTATTCTCTATATATTATACTTCTATTACATAAAAGTTAAAAAAAATCTTTAATTATATGATGGATGCCAGTATATTTACCTGCTTCTTTCAAAAACATGAATTCTTTCTGCGTATTCTGCGTGTCCTGAGTCCATTTTCTCTATTGCGTGTGTCTGTGCCAGGAGGAAGGGTCCCTGTGAAATACCCTACTCTGGCTCACCTAGTATAACAGAGGCTCAGCCATTTCAGCCGACAGAGGCTTGCTTATCCTCATCCTATACAGCACAAGTAGTAGCCTGTCTCAAAGAAAATGCAGATAATAAAGGGTGAATGAGTGTGTATCTCATTTCTAGATACTTCTAATAAAAACGTAATTTTTTTTTAAAGCTTGAGAACTAAATCTAAAGCTTGAGCACTAAATCTACATATTTCTTTGATGCATTATGATTTTCTAGATCTGGGACAGCAAACAGTTTTATTTGCATACTGACTCCAGTCTACTGGGAATGGTTGCCTGGAGCACTGGGTTGAGAAAGACTTGGTGCCATGGTAGGGCCAGTGACAGAGAACACTGTCAATGCCATGGGCAAAGGATGGAGCACAAATACCTTGCTGACTCTACTAGAGTCAACAAAACACTTTCTCCCATAGGATAAAAATAGTTTCTTAATCATTTTAAATGCTCCACAGAGAAATCCCTCATAAAGTTCTAGTTTGCTACTACCTATTCATTACTTACACTTAGAAAGTGATGTTACTTTAATATAATTCTATTTCTGTCTAATACATTTTATGTTTAAGTATTTACAATACTTAAATATCTTATGTTTAATATAGATTATATTATTGTAATATGGTTTAAATACTTCACTAGTAAATCAAATCAATGGCTATAGATTACTTTTAACAAAAAGTAATTTAACAAGAAAAAAACATTTAAGTTTAAAAACATTTTGTTTCATCTATCCTATTCTTTGCAAAATAAAATTGCCAGGATATAATACCATTAAAAAAAACTCACAAAATTCCAACCTTACTAAATATTATTCTTGGGTTCCTCCAAAAATCAAGTTCTTTGATTGCTTTTTTCTTTTGGGAGGTATAAATGAAACCATACAACTCAATATTTTACAAATTTTCATTGATCTTAATCAAAACTAATATGAAAATAAACTATTCCCATAGCAGTACTCAGGGGGAGACTTAGCTTTAGTTGAACAGATGCACATATTCTAACTACAGGAGTATTACCTTACTTACAGCACCTTCTCTTCAGATTTATAAAATCAGGTAATTTGTACTGACACAAATTCAACAGATGCAAATGCGATGTGAAGAGAGGCAACTAATGTGATGCAAAGTTACCGTTTTATTCAATCACATCCAGTATTATTAGCATTACCAGATGGGGGAAAAGTGAACTGAAATTTCACACTTCTCCCTTTCACTTCCACGTGATTTCTGCACACCCTTATCAGTAATGCACACCGGATGGTAGGTTAGATTTTTAGCAATAACTTACTGTACAGAAATCTAAGCTTCCCCTCATTTAAACGATGAATCTCAGAATTAGAAAAACATACACCGTAATGACTGGTTTCACTAAATTCATGACCCCAGATCTCAAATGAGTACTCAACCTGCCACACAACCCTTCTCTGCTTCCCTGGTATGTCCATAATCTCACCTGTCAAAACTACAAGTAGTTTACTCCTTCCATAAACTACTAACAGCCTTCTCTCCCATTCTCTGACGCCTTTGCCTCCTATTTTGTTTAAAAACACTCAAACTCTCCATCTTCATTCACCACACTTCAAGTCCACACCACACTCTGCCTCAACTCTGTACACTGGATAAAAGATGAACCACTCATTAGAGGTCCATTCCCCAACTCCTCTCACCTTCAAAGACATTTCTTTTGCAATTATATTCTCTCTAGAATCTCTTTTGTAGTGGAAAAATGCACCTTTTCTTTGACCCTTTTTTCTACCTCCATGGTAGAATCTACTAGTTGCCTCCTAAACTTTGATTCCTCCCTTCTCTCTAGAATGGAGCTATCCCCAATTTTAGTGAGCACATTGCAATCCAGCTAAAAGATGTTTTTCAGCCTTCTAAGCAGTGGGGTAGCCATCTGACTATGTCTAAACTCTGGTCAGTAATATATGCAGAGGTGAGGAGGATTCTGGGAAGTCTCTTTAAATGGAAGAGGTCAGTTCTTCCTTCTTTTCTCCATCTACACTTGGAATATGAGTACAAGACCACTTTTTTCTTTAACTATCAAAATCTGGGAACCTTTTTTTTTTTTTTAACTTTGTGACCCCCCTTCATCCATTTTCCTCACCCCCTACCTCTGACTCTCTGACAACCACCAATCTGTTCTCCATATCCACAAGCTTGGTTTTGGGGGGTTTTTTTGGTTTTTAGATTCCACATATAAGAGAGATCATACTATATTTACCTCTCTGTCTGACTTAACATATATAATGCCCTTAAGGTCCATCCATGTTGTTGCAAATGGCAAGACTTCGTTCTTTTTACAGCTGAATAATAGTCCATTGTTTAAATATACTACATCTTCTCTGCTCATTCATCCATCCATGGACACTTAGGTTGCTTCCATATCTTGGCTGCTGTAAATAATGCTGCAATGAACATAGGAGTGCAAATACATTTTCAAGTTAGTGTTTTCATTTTCTTTGGATAAATACTCAGAAGTGGGATTGCTGGATCATACAGTAATTCTATTTTTAATTTTTTAAAACTTTTTGAGGAACCTCCATATGGTTTTCCACAGTGGCTGCACCAATTTACATTCCCACCAACAGTGCACGAGGGTTCCCATGTCACCACATCCTCACCAATGCTTGTTATTTCTTGTCTTCTTGATAACAGACATTCTAACAGCTGTAAGGTGGCATGTCATTAGAGTTTTGACTTGTGTTTCTCTGATGAATAATGTTGGACATATTTTCATGTACTTTTTGGCTATCTGCATGTCTTCTTTGAAAAAATGACATTTAAATCTTCTGCCCATTTTCAATCAGATTTTTTTTTTTTTGCTATTTAGTTGTATAGAGTTCTTTATTTTCTATTAGCCCCTTATCAAATACATGATTAGCAAGTATTTTCTCCCATTCATGGCAAGTATTTTCTCCCATTCAGTAGGTTACCTTTTTATTTTACTGATGGTTTCCTTTGCTGTGCAGAAGCTTTTCAGTTTGGTGTAGTTCTTGTTTATTTTTGCTTTTGTCACTTTTACTTTTGTTGTCAGATTCAAAAAATCATCAGCAAAATCTATGTCAAGGAGCTTACCACCTATGTTTTCTTCTAGAAGTTGTATGGTTTCAGCTTACATTCAGTCTAATCCATTCAGAGCTAATTTCTGTGTATAGTATTAGACAGTGATCCAGTTTCATTCTTTTGAATGTAGTTATCGAGTGTTCCCAGAACCATTTATTGAACAGACTGTCCTTTCTTCATTGCATATCTTTGGCTTTGCTGTAAATTAATTGATGATATATGCATGGGCTTATTTCTGGGCCCTCTATTCTGTTCCATTGAACAATGTGTCTGATTTCACACCACTCCATACTGTTTTAATCACTGCTGCTTTGTAATAGAGTTTGAAATCAAGGAACATGATGACTCCAGCTTTGCTCTTTTTTCTCAAGATTGCTTTGGCAATTCAGGTCCTTTGTAGTTCCATACAAATTTTAAGATTGTTCTATTTCTGTGAAAAAATATTGTAATTTTGATAAGGATTGCACTGAACCTGTGGATTGCTTTGGGTAGTATGGACACAGTATTAATTCTTCCAATCCATGAGCATGAAATATCTTTCCATTTATTTGTGTCTTCAATTTTTTCCCTTAATGTCTGGTAATTTTCAGTATATAGGTCTTTCATATCCCTGGTTAAATTTACTCCTTTCTGATGCAACTGTAAATGGATTATCTTAGACCTACGATTTTAAATACCATTCATATTCTAATGACATCCTGATCTCCAAATTCATATATCTAAACTAGATGTCTGACATCTCCACTTAGATGTGTAAAAAGCATCTCAAAATTTACTTGGTCAAAACAAAACTCTTCCCACTTCCCCTGAACTGTAGTTCTTCCCATCTTGGTACATACCACCATCTACTAGGTTGCTCAATGCAAAGACCACGGGGTCATCCTGAACTATCTCCCTCTCACTCCACCCCAACCATCAGCAAGTCCTCCTGGCTCTGCCTCCACACATCCATCACTCTCTCCACCTCCCCTGCTACCACACTGGTGCAAGCCAACGTCTCTCTCATCAGAGCCCTGCAATGGCCAGTGTGTCCTCCTATTTCCTCAGAGTCTGTTTTCTAAGCAGCAGCCAAAGTAATCTTTCAAACTGCAGAACTGATTGTGTCTCTTTTCCGCCTCTTAGACTGAAATCTAAGCTCCACATACCCTCCAAGGCTGCAGGTGACCCGATCGGCCTCTCTCTGATTTCATTTCCTGCCACTGTTGCCTCAAGTGCTATGCTTCACTGGACGTTTCTTTTCTTTTTTTCCCTATTTTCTGAACACTCCAAGCTTTGGACTGCTTTTTTAAAAACAGCAGCTGTGGCCTCTATCTAAATGTTCTTTCTCAGGATCTTCTCACTACCAGCTTTTCCCATCCTCATTTGGGGGGGCGTCTAAGCTAAGGCAGCTTCTCCCTAATCACCTGCTCTCAAGTGACTCATTTTATTTTTTTCATAGGGAATTATATTGTTTATTATTATTTTTTTAAACCATCAATTTCTCTTTACAAAGAAACTACAGGAGAATAGGGTCCTGTAGACCTTGTTTACTGCTAGGTTCCCAGGGTCTGGAACAGTGATGAGCAAGCAGTTGGTACTCAATAAATTATCTGTTGAATGAATAAAGACTCAACCTCAAAATTAAAAGTCACTCAGCCTGAACCATTATTCCAGAGTCTAATACTCTTTTAATAACAGATCTGAGAACTATGTGACCACCCCATGCTGCTCACTAACAGGGATTGCTCCTGAGGCACACGACTCTATCCCTGAACAACTAGGGTTACTCAAGACCCATTTCTTCTCAAGCTGAAGTCTGACTAGCGCTGCTTCTGTTCATCTGGGGAGGCCTTTATGATCAAGTAGAATCCGTCTGTCATGTTTTACACAAGACAGTGCTTCAAATAGCTGAAGGCAGTGACTGTACCTTCCCATGGCTGAACAGTCCTAGTCTTAACAGGTCTTCAGAAGGCTGTTAAGAACAAGAGTTTTGGGTCTTATCATCACCCTCCCACACTCTCCACAACTGCCTGGAACTGCAATGCAGTCACCTACTTGCTATCAACTATGCCAGAGCACGCAGCTGTGGTCCAATCTGCCACAACTCATTGGCCGGACTCATGACCTGGTCTCTTTCTGAGGGAGTGCAACCTGACTTAAGTTAATTCTTCTTCCTTCTAGTTCAGGCTCACACTCCATCTCCAACTCCATGGATCTTTCATACCACTAAGTGCTCATGGCTTCTGTAATCTCAGTGCTCTATGGTCACTCCTCGTCCTCTTCCCAGAATTCCTAGCACCCAACACAGGATACCTGCCCTATCCGATGGAAAAAGACCTCCTGGCCTCTCCTTTCCTGCATGAAGGCCCTGATTTTCCAAACATGTAAATTAAAATTATAAACGCTCTTAATTTTTACACAGATGGCCTGAGGTAGACCAGCACAATTTCCAACCAGCAGCAACGGAACCACTAAAAAGGAGAGGCCTTTGGGCTACCATCAAAATGGATCGGAAGCCGGAAGAGCAAGGGGGAGCCAAGGCTGGTGCCCCGGAACAAACTGAAATAATCCTTGATGTACCAGTCCTGCAGATCCTGCAGAGGACAACGTGAGACCTCCATGCTATTCACTTCCTTGCTCCTCCAAGAACAGCCAAAGAAAACAAGAATTACCCCAAATCAGAATTACAATTATCTTACACCGCTGCACACAGCAGCACTTTTTTATAACCATCTGCAATCTAATTGTACTCCCTTTGCCTCCAAAACACACTGATTTCTCATTTCAGTCATTCAGGTAGAGAAATAATGGGGGGAAGGTACTGATTAAGGAAACACAGTCTGGTCATCTGAAAATATTTCAGGTGTTCCACAGTGTGTGAGCTCTCTGAGTTAACAACAGTAGCCTTAATGAAGGAGGCAGAAGAATGAAACTGTATAGTAACACACTCTTGAAAGCATTTAGGCAATGCCCAGAGGGCCAAAATACCAACTGCAAAATGACTACAATAATCCAGATATGAGATTAGCTGCGATTCAGAAACAAAAACAAAAACAAAAACAAAATCTATAGGCTCAAATCTGCTAAAGTAATTTTTTTTAATTCTTATATATATTCCAAGAGGTAATAATTTCTAACAAAATGCCACATTAGACCAGTCTTCCAGTATTCTGTCTTTGATACGTGAAACAAAGAGTAATTTGTGGGGAATCCAGATAGTTATCTTCTTTATCTGCCTCAGAAGATAAAAATGTCCCCTCCTTAGTTTGTCCCTGCTCCTTAATAATGTGCCATATATTCAGCCTTTACACAACAAATCTAAACCGTATCTGGTCAGATTTTACTTTTAATAATCATATGTTCCTTAAACTCTTGACAGTGGCCCCCAGTTCCAAACAGTCCAATCTCATTAATCTCAACTAGAATCAGATAGTTTCAAAGCAAACCTAAGTATCCATTCTTTTAAATCTTTCTCTCATTACTGAATGTTGATTAGGTCCCTGACACTGTAGAAAAATGCAGTTAGACATTATCTCCTCTAATATGATTATTTCTTATACTCATTCTAAAGAGGTCTAGCCTTTTAAAATCTGCTCTTAGAGGAATGCTCCTCCCTCTCTCAACCACTAGCTGTCCTTTCATCAGTCTCCACCAAGTTCACTTAAGAATTGAAAACAAACAGTGAAGTCAATTTAAAACTCAACTTACAACATTGTGTGATCTTCTGGATGTTGGAAGAGATTCGCTGTGCCACCTGGGCGGGGTCACCACCAACTCCTGGAGTGTAAGACATGGCTGATTTGCTTAGTCACTAATTTCATCAGCTGTTGCTGGGCTGTCAATTTTCTAAGCAGTCACCTAAATGACAAAAAAGAAAAAAGTCACACAATTGCATTTTTAAAGTTACTGGCTTACAGTTTTCAATCTGGGAGGTTACAAGTACAAATTTGACAAACCTAACAGGGTTGAAATATAAGAAAGGAACACATCAAAGAGTAAAACTCTCAGGTCTATTAAAAAAAGGGGGGAGGTTATAGGACAGAACTGAGTTAAACATGTTAAACAAAATAAGGTTCAAATTGTCCATTCCTTTTGGAAACAGCTTTAGTCTCTCTAAGTAACAGTAAGTCCCTTTTCTGTGTATGATTTCAATTGTTCATATGTTTTCTCCTTAACTAACTGTGTGCAACTATAAGGCAGGGCCCCCACACCATTTATCTTTCTTACTCCAACATTTAAGGTAATTCCCTGCACTGAAGAGGAATTTAAATATTAATTATATGACACACTGATTTCAGACTATCCCCAGAAATTTCATTATATCTAATGTAACTTACACAGAACAGCTCAGGAACAAAGTGACTAACAGGCCTCTAATTTTAATAGGAAAGAAGGTCAAATTTGAAAGAGCAGAGTTGACCCATAAGAAAAAAAGAAATGTCTTGTAAAATGCTCACCAAACACACACCTTCCTGACAGAGCAAGAACAACCCTCCTCTGGCAGATGCCAGTGTCTTACAATACGAAGCTAAGCTGGGACCTTGCCATAAGGAGGTAAGATGAAATTCTGTTCTTCTTCAATCCATGCCATACCACTCAGGGCTTGGAAAATGAGTGTCCCTGTGGACAGGACTGTGCACAGCAAAGAATTTCAACTACTCCTACACCATCTTTTCATTGAGTGTGCACTGAATATTGCAAAGATGTGGGTAATTTGTAGGCTAACTCTGAGTCTGCTGCAAGTCTGCTACATGCCCAGCATTAAACTGAGCACTGGGGAGCTGCAAGCAACAAACAAAACAACCAAGATAAAGCATCTGCTCAAATCGAGATTGCCATTTAGAATAAAGGATAAAGTTAATAATGTAAAACAACAAAAGCAGTACAAATTAGCAATCAGATCATGTGATAGGCAAGAGTCGTAGGAAGAACAAAAAGGAAATAAAATATCACGATCACCTTTATCTAAAAAAATGTATGCAACTTGGATATAAGGTTTGGATATCTGGGTATGACTGGCATGGAAAACAACAAAGGCAAAGACACGAAGCAGGGGGCAGACAGACTCAGACCATGTGGACAGTACGAATGCAGTGTCATTTACCAAAGGAACGGGAGGTTCCTGGTCAACCCAGCACCAGATGACTCATGGCTGGGATAAGTAGGAGACAACACAGAAAGGGCAGGAGAGGAATGTCCTAACATTTATTGCACATCTGTGAAATGAAAAGCATTTCACATAGGCTAGTTTTATTTTCAAAATCTCCCCTTTAAAGTAGGTAGTAGCAAATAAACTTTGCTTTAACAATGAGCAAACTGTAGTTTATAAAGATTAAATAACTGGAAAGGTACCCCAACCCACCCAGCAGGCAGAGATGGGATTTAATCTCAGGGATCTGGTTCCAAGGCTACCCATCCTTGCTACCACACAAAACTCACATCACAGAAGAGGGCGGGCCTAAGATGCTAGGTTTCCTTTGAATATGTTGCAAGAACCCACTGGAGATTTCTGGTAGGGAAGAAAAGGCCACAAGGAAATACTGTGTTCTAAGGGTCAGTGCTGGCAAGAAGTACAACAGTGGAACTGCTGAGCTGGGTAGAACAGTACTGGTGTCATGCCTGAAACTCTGGCACATCAGGGAATGTGCCTGGCCACCCTGGAACCCCTGGGAGCTTTTAGATGCTCTCCCTGGCTCCCTTACTGATCCACAGGTCCAGTTTATCTATTCTGGGCCCTTTGGACCTCACTAAGTCATTAAGATAGATCCAAAACTAACTTCATAAAAGGGTAAATTCAAACCTCAACTCTGACAGCAGAACCATTAGAGCAGGGCAGCAGGAATAAAATTCCTTCCAGGTGGCCTTGGACTTGGGCCTGCAGCCATCTGAAAAGTTGGGGCCCAAAACAAGACTGGATCTGGGATCCAATGAGACCAGCACTATCCCAAGTGTCCTACAAACCACCAGCTGGATCTTTAAATTCTGTATCTTTTTTTTTTTTCCATTAAGAGCTTTACTGAGTTATAATTCACATACCATACAATTCACCTATTTAAAATACAGAATCCAATGGTGTTTTTAAATATTCACAAAGTTGTGCCACCATCACCTCACTTTTAGAATATATTCTTATCCTCAAATAAAGCCCATATCTATTAGCAGTGACATCCTATTTTTCTCCAGCCTCCCCAGCTATAGGTCACCACTGATCCACATTTTTTCTTTAAAAGCTTGCCTATTCTGTACATTCCATATGAAAGGAATCACACATTATGTGTTCTTTTGTGACCAACTTCTTTCTCTTAGCATGCTTTTCAAGATCCATCCATGTTGTAGGATGTATCAATAGCGTGTTCTTTTTCATTGCCAAATAATATTCCACTGTACAGACAAGGACAATTTTCTCCTGGCTTAATGATATCTTTCTCCTTTCCCTCTATCAACTAGATCTCTTAAAAAAAAAAAAGAAAAGAATAAAGAAAAACTCGCTCACAGCCAACACAAACAAACTGAACAAGGAAATGTTCCTCCTTCTTATTTATGTACTCTCTTAAGGGTGTTCCTTCATCCACTAAATACACCTATACACAAATGAGTCTCACATCCATGTTTCCAAGTCATACTCTTTAGTGTCTATGTATCTTTGAAGCCATGGGAACCCAGCTGCCAGTGTTACTGGCAACGAAAAATCTCTACTTTGGAGAAAATGCTCAGTATTTGGGCTTACTGCTAGGATCCAAATGAGATAATACATGTCCAGGGACCAAGAGCTTTTCCGCTCTACACAGAGGAAAGGTATGACCTGCTCTTGCATCTGCTGGACCAGCATCAACAACAGATCATGACAACCTCACCTGCATCAGAACTACACAACCACATTATTGGCTGAGGCCACTCTCCCCAAAAGAAGGCATAAAATTACTAAGTCCCCTCGATTCCAGCTTAGTATTGTAGTATTTCCCTTAACCCTCAAAACTCAGAAAGCCTGGTCTAAGCCTTCTCACTGTTCTCTTCTACAGCCTCCTTTTTCCTTCTTCAAAGAATCAATCCATCAGCCATAAACACTACTAGCTTTCCTCATCCCTTTACTTAAGCAACTAAATTTGAGAAAGTTCCTACTGGTGAGACAACTAAGCTTCATTCATTCAAAGAGCTGCTACTGTTGGACTGCCTGGCATTTCCTGAGAGAAAGGGCACAGCAATGATCCCCTCAGTTCAGTGCTGAGTGAAGAACGAAATCTGTGAATGATGGAAAAGATACGTAAAAAAATCAACAAGATTAACAACGGCTAAGGTGGGTACCATTTCCTAAGCATTGTGCTTAAGACTCTCCCATTTATTTTCTTAGGTGCTTCTTCCACCAAGCCTATGAGATGGGTACAATAACTATTATGATTTTTCACATGAAGAAACTGAGGCATAATGAGAAAAGCAACTTGCTTAATGGAAGAAAAAAGCTAGAATTTGAAACTAAATCTTCAGTGTCTATATTTTTAAAACACAAAACCATATTGTTGCTTCCCTGTATAACAAAATTAGGGACAGGTGAGCCCACTCAATAAGAAAAACCAAATTTACCCCATTTTTGCAGACTCTGTATGAAGTTCTGGCAAATTCACTCTCAGGATGAGGAAACAGGCTTGGGATGACCACACAAGCAGATCAAAGTAATGCGGCTGAATAGCTTACGCGTATTCTCTCTTATTCTGCTAACAATGATATCTAAAACACAATGGTTGGCTCTTCTGACGATGAGATGAGACATAAAGGATCCAAATGACTAACTTTACCATAAAAAACATATAAACGGATAGATAGCTGACTATAAACTGACTTACAAGTTTATGATCTGTGCATATGGGCTAAATCAACCAAGTGTTCTGATGTTTGTTTTCTGCATCAGTCTCTAGCACCTCGGCCAGTGCTAATATGCACTAAAGTACTCTTGCTGTATACTTCTGAAAGCCCATTCAGAATCCCTAGTTTTATGGCTCAGAAAAGCAGTAACTCATTTTCCATACATGTACTATCAAGTGTTCAAATGTCACATGTGTGATCAGTGGCTTGGACAGCTCATGTATGGAAGATTTCCATCAAAGCAGAAAGTTTACTGAACAGGCTCACCACACATCTCAATAATTAGCTTTCTATGAGGATTGTAAACACTACAAAGGGAAAGAAAGGAAGAGGGGATCAAAGTGCAATAATTATATGAGAATCTTCTCAAGGCTTTCTAAAGAGCACAAATAAAAGAACAAAGGGAATTTTAAAAAGTAATCTTGAGGGTCAAACACTACCCCTAGTTACTACTGGACACCAAGGAGAATTCTTAAGATTCCCATTAAGCATAAGTCTCATGTTCTATAAATTCAGTGTAGATAAAGCAACGGAAATAGTTTCACTTTCTTAATGGTGAGCACCAGGATACAGTACCGGACTTTCCTCTACCTCGTGCTCCAAAATGGTAAGTTCCCAGAGGGGCACGGTTTTTTTGTTTGTTTTGGTTTTCTTTTAATTTGTTTGTTTGTTTTTTGTCTATTTTGTGGAATGCTCTATTCTCAGTACATGGATATATAATAAGTGTTTAATAAGTATTTGAAGAGTAAATGAATAAATGCACCTATTTCCTAAGCACACCCAGTCTAAGGGTAAATGTTGCTATTTCTAAGACACTGAATTCTGGTGCCTGGATGTCCCAGGCTTATCACCGTCTTGGGCCATTGCTGTGTGCCATTTCCTTTTCCTGGAGGGATCTTCCCATGATCTCCATGTGACTGACTCCTTTTTCCCAGCAGTCTCATCACGTGCTAGAGAAGCACTCCATAACCACTTGGATCTGAAGTGAGATCCCCACCCCACCACTCTCCAATCTCTTACCACATCATAGTGCTAATCACCATTTAAAATGACCTAGTAAGTGTATCGTTTATTATCTATCCCTACCTCTGGAATATAAACATGAGAAAGACAAGGATGCACCTTGTGGAATCCACGGTGCTGGGTGAGTAGAAGATGTTCCATGAATGTGAGGGTGATCACTCAACTACAGACATGAACATTCTCTACATAAACTATATTAACTGCCTTCTTTAGCTCAGCTCCTCTACCCATTAAACTATTCTACGATTTGGGTTTAGTTCACAATACCAAGGATTATTTTTCACCCTTTCACACACTAAACTTTAAAATTAAATGGAATTACAGCAAACTTTACTCAGACTTACTGCAGACTTTTTATAATTTTTTTTCAACCAGCAGCACTTGGCTAAAGTTTGAGATCATAACCAAAATTAAGACTGACTTTGTTATTGGGAGCAGCAGAAGTAAAATAGCTGAAGAAAACCCGTAGAGGTTAACGAGTTAACATGGTACCATATTAACTTCTACAGAAACTTTGAAACTAGATCGTAATTCTCAACTAGTCACAAGTCTGAGGCAAACTTCTCAAAGTGGCCCGCAAAGCAGGGGCCTGCCCCACACCACAAGACACAGTTTAACACTGCTATCAGTTTCTGCCCTGGGGGAGTGATCAGGCCAACCCCAGGAGAAGCGTCCACCTCCGATATTACTAAACAGCACAGCATTTCATAATCATTTCCTTTTCTTCCAGAGTCCATGCAAGTTTTAAATTATACATAATTATGGTCAGAATATGTTGATCAGAATTAAACAAAAATTGATGTTATGTCTACAAGCGACAAGCAAATGCAAGAAACTTGAGAGAAAAAAAATACAGCGTTTGATTGGAAAGGCAATTTTCTTTTCTTTTTGTCTGTGTTTAAGTAAAGTAACAACCAAAAAAACAAGAGGGGTGAAGTGAGGAGGCATCTTGAAATAGTTTATGTATTTTTTAAAGAGCTTTTACAAACCAATTAAGGACATGTATTGAAAAGACGAAAGAAAGCATGTCAAAGTCTCCAAGCCAAACAGAAAACCATCTACAATGAAGCTCTGAATAAACGTATATGGTTCCTTTACTATAGCCGTATGTATTTTGAGTTCTTCTGTATTGGGAAGAGAACTTGAAAGCGCGTTTTCTAAATCCACGGGTTAAAAAGAGGAAGAGGTCAATTCGCGTCCAGCCCGAGGCAGAAGCTGGATTCCTGAGCTGGGCTGGAGCGGCTGGAGCGGCTGGAGCGGCTGGGGCGCCAGCCCCGCCCGGGAAAGCGCAGTCGGCCCGGTGCGCCTGAGCTAGCGCGGCCCGGGGCGGCCGGGGGAGGCGGCGAGGCTGCGGCGGGTGGGCGCCGGGAGGGCCGCGCTGGCGGGGCTGGTGGCGCTGGCGGGGCCGGCCGGGCTGGAGGGCCTGCCTGACCGCGCCGCGCACCCGCGCCGGCCGGGGAGCGTGGGGAGCCGCGCGCTCGCAGGGCTGAGGCGGCGCCGGCCCTCCGACTCCCGAGCGCCTGCCGCAAAGCGCAGGGCGGCGGCCACCTGACGACGCGCACAAACAAGGTGCCGCGGCAGCCACGGGGACACGGGCCTTCGGGACGCCCGTACAGGGACACCCCCTCCCGAGGCTCCTCTTACCCTGACCTCCTCGGCTTCCTTCTTCTTTGGCCGCGGGCACCCAGGGGCCCCAGACCCCGAGCTACAATTTTCAGCTGATGGGTGGCGGCGTTGGGGCACCCAGTGCGCATGCCTGCAATTCCTCCCAGGAAAGGAGGCGGGGCTCACTCCCCTCCCATTGGCCAGCGGGGTGGAGTGACAGCGGCCCTTCCCCGCCCCCTCTAGTTTTAAGTTTAAGAATGAGGGTTCCAGCAAAATTGCAAGGGAGTTGTTCCTTGAGGCCTGACCTGCAGGTGGTGAACGCCTTAGCCTCTGTGCAGGGAATAGAGAGCAGCTGTCTTCTTTTATCCGGTGATGCTGCCCCCCCTAGATTCCTGTCTTCAGCTCGTCCTATCAGCTCATGCCTATCTTGTTTCCTAACCCTTAACTCTGCAGTAGAGCGCATTCGCAGCTGCATTAAAAATTGCGAATGCAAATAAGCAATCCTAGCAGGAACAACGAAGGAATAAGTGAAGTCATTTCCGTGTGTTCACTTAGTAGACAAGTTTTCATAGCACACACAAATTATTCTAAGCATCCCTGAAGGGCAGGAAGTAATTTTCACAGAAGTTGAGAAGCGCAGAGAATGTTCTTATGATAAATATTCAAATATAATGTAATTGTTAGAGAAAAAGCATTGATTGCTTCAGGTGAAAGAAATACCAAGTTAATTAGAAGATAGATTGGCTTGGCCTTTGTCTATTAAGGCAACAATATTTTCTGAAAGGATATCAGGACATTGAAAGTCCAGATGGTCTAAGGTGGGAAAAGACTTAAACCACCTGAGCAAATTCTAGGTTGTTTTGAATTATACATACACATGTACATAAGTGAGTGAGGTCTACCAGGGAAAAGAAACAGAAGTTTATTTTTCATTCTCTTCTTTCAACAGAGAAACGGGAACAAGAACTATTTTCTATTTCTCGTCTCTCCTGAAGGAAACTATAATCCAAGTGTGTTAATAAGCAGCAACTTATACTCTGCTTCTGCGAAGAGGGGGCAAGAGACCATTATACTGGTCAAGCAGAAGGCACGCGTCCCATCTAAAGGGATAGCATTCTTCAGCTAGACCCCATTGTGGACTTTTAGGAATAATGGCCCAACATAGTCAGATGATCTGCTTTGTCAAGATATATTGGAAATTCTTATTTTTATGTGAAATATTTTTTTCAGTATTCTTAAGTTGTTGTAAAATGTTCTGTGATCAAATAAAATATGTGTTTCACCCTCTGTAATAGGCAGTAGTTTCAGCCATAGAGTGCTAAAGCTGGAGAAAGCCTAACAAAAAATGTAGCCCCACTTCCTCATTTCACAGATTAAAAAATCTGAAACCCACAGAGACATCATCAAAACCACACAAATAATTACAAGCAGCACAGGTCCAGATGACCTAGTTCAGAATCTTGAGTTCTTCCTACCACAAAATTCACTCAGCAAATATTCACTGAGAATCCACCCTGTGCCAGGTTCTATGCCAGGCACTGCAGATATCAAGATGAGTAGGACAGAGTATTTCCCCTCATGTTGCTTGAGGAGTGAGACCCTTTCCAGACCACTGCAAGAGATGCTGTAATAAAGATTTGTTCACAGCACAGAGGGAGCCCAGAGATAAGGTTGACTCACTGTGGGGTCAGGAACCACTCCAAAAGAGAAGTGTTACTAGAATCTTGAAAAATGTGTAAGAGTTCACTGGGAAGACAAGATGGGAAAGGATGTTCCAGCCAAAATGAAGAGCACATAGAACTTCGTAAAATCATAGGCAAGTGTAAATTCTCAGGGATCTCTCATAATTTTAATCAGATAAAGCAGAGTGGGTGGACTGAAGGGACATAAGACTGGAAAATCAAGTGGAGTTTATACAATGAAAAACCTCTGTCACGTTAAATGAGTATCAAATAGGTGTTAAACTATTAAAGCAAGAGATGATGTGTTCATAATTCCATACAGAGAAAACTCTGGAGAAGTGGGAGAAATTAAAGGAAAATAACAGAGACAAAGAGAGAGAGTTTGATTTTGACCACTTAGAAGGCTGTTGCAATAGTAGCATCCCCCAATTAAGAATTTCCTCAACATCAGAGGTATTGAAGGACTATAGTAAGGCAATATATTGAAGAAGAGGTGGTGAGGACTACTTTGAGAAATATTTGAGACTTGGAAATCAGTTAGAAATGGAGAATTAAAGACATAATTTCTATTTTTAAGACACACACAACTGAGATCTAAGATTGCTGATCAAGCAATTGCAGTTTGAGGATGGAGGTAGTGAAATGAGGGAACAAAGTGACAATATGTTTAGCTTGGGACATATTGTGTTTAAGATTCTGGAGAAGTGATATTCAGTTCGAGATGTCCAGCTCCTACAGGTACCTGAGAATGGGAGCTGGAGTTCAGGATAGAGTTCTGATTGGAGCTATGGGAAGAGATGATCTCTCTAATTCTAAGGATGGGATGTTATCAACTTTCTGTGTTTAAAGGAGAGCAGAGAAAGAAAAACCCTGAAAAGGAGTAATCAGAGCAATAGGAAGTAAGCCAGAAAAGGTGTAGAGAATGAAGGAAGACATTTCAAAAAAGAAGGAATGGTCCATAATATCACATATCACGGGAAGTTCAAGTAAATTAAGAACCAAACGTTGTGCATTAGACTTGGGAATTAAGAAGTGGTTGGTGATTTAGGAGGAAGTATTTCAATCAGTCAAGGAGCTGTCATGTGTGGGAGCCCATTACTGGGTTAATAAATTGTAAAAGACCCCAGCTGCTTGTGACCTTTAGGAAGAACAAATGTGCTTTGCTAGCAGGCATCTGTGCATCCGCTCTCCTGTCTCCTTCCCGTAAAAAGCAGAGACAATGCCTTGCTTGCATAGTTGAGGTTTTAGCCTGGGGCTGCTTCCAGTGGCAAAGTCATTGTGTGTCCCTCGCTATAAAAGCAGGACACGGCTTGTTTTAAGAATAGGTCCATAGTCCAGGGTTTACTCTTCTCGTTGCAAAGCGACAACCCCATGCCCTCAGCTTTAAACTCTGGGCATGCTTTCTGCTGTTTAGATAGTCTATAATCCCCAAGACAACGAACTGGCTGGTCTGATGGTCTGTTTTGTAGTCAACATCTTATGTCTGAAGAATGTACCTTGTTCCTCTCCCTCCATGACTGCCCTGAAGATAAATTAAACCTTTGTTCTCATTGTGGAATTTATGATCTCTACCCGATCCTGTTTTTCCTTAAGCTCCTGCTTTCTGTGACACAATTGTTTGTGATCTTTTCTTTGATTGTATACAATAAATATGAGAGTGTTTGAGAGGCTCGGAGAGTTGGTCCCCAACTCCCTCTCACTCTCTTGACTTTCCACAGAGTCTCAAGTAACTCATTCTGTCTCGATGGGACTTCTGCTGGAAAGAACCCACAGTCATGCAAAGAATTTACATCTATATAAGGTATGCTGCATTTTCCAAACATCCCTTCGTGTTACCTTTGCTAGAACCCTGGACTGTGGGAGGGGAAATCACGAAGTGCTGTAGGAGAACTGAAGGCTAGGTGGTGTCCTCAGGTCACCCTGCTAGTTCCCAACTGAACAAGGACCAAAGCTCAGGTGTCTGAATCCTCCTCTTGGGCTTCTTCCAATTTCCCATGTTTTAAAACATGTTATGAGTGGATTCCTTTCAGGTCTTTTGAAAACTAAGAATAAGATCTCACCCGTTTGTATTCAAGTGAAAAAATAAGTACAGTTTAGTTAAACCTGAAATATTTACAGGTACAGAAGATGAATGAATTCTAAAAGAAATCCTGGTATTTATAGCATCCTATCGGAGCGCCTTCCTGCTTCTTAGTGAAATTCAGCTAGGTGCCTCGAATCCAGAAGGGCTCAAACATTTTACTGATTGCAATTCTTTTCACTTCTGCCCTAACAAACCCTTACACTTGTAGGAATTACTTACGTCTGAAGGCTTGTGATTTGGATTTTTCAGTGCTAGTAACTCTAGGAATTTGGGTCTTCTTGGAAAGATTTTTGAAGGGCAACCAGAAGAAAGTCTTTGAGTGGGAATCTTTTGTTATCTGCACACTTGTGTCCTTATTACTATAAATACCACCTAAATAACCCCTGTCATGTAGGCTACGGTGTATACGCTTCACTGCTGTATCTCCAGTGTTTGGAATAGCAATTCTAGTGAATGGAAGGAGATAATTGTCCATTCATGAAACAGTCCCTGAACTAAAAATATTTGTTAGAAGACCACCATATGATATTGTGGGACAGAGAAGGAAAAGACACAAAAAGGAAAATACAGCAAGACAAGGAATTTATTGATTAATAAGAGGTACAAGTATGCTTGTGAAAGCTTGTTTTTTTTTTAAATTTTAATACAGTGGGAAATCCACAGCTCTTTTAAGAAATCTGTGCTAGATTAAAAGGCAGCTTAATTTAATATCTAATAAACAATAGTTTGTTCCAGTGTGCCTTTTAAAAATTATTATTATTGAAGTATAGCTGGTTTACAATGTGTTAATTTCTGGTGTACAGCATAGTGATTCAGTTATACATAAATACACATATATATTCCTTTTCATATTGTTTTTCATTATACGCTATTACAAGATATTGAATACATAGTTCCCTGTGCTATACAGTGGGATCTTGTGGTTTATCAATTTTATATATAGTCGTTAGTATGTGAAAATCTCGAACTCCTAATTTATCCCTCCATGCTCCCCTTTCCCCTCTGGTAACCATAAATTTGCTTTCTATGTCTGTGAGTCTATTTCTGTTTTGTAAATAAGTTCATTTGTGTCATTTTTTTTTTTTAGAGTCCACATATAAGTGATATCATATGGTATTTCTCTTTCTGGCTTACTTCATATAGTATGACAATCTCTAGGTCACCTCTCATCTGCTGCTGCAGTCTGCTTGTTAATCTAAGACCACTCAATGCTTAGTTATATGCCAAGCACAGAGCAGATTTTGCTCTTACTTTTAAACAAAGAGGTAATAGACATCCCATAGAAATTTTACATGGATGATTACAGCATGACGATTGGTATGTTCATTTCTCATTTTATTCCTAAATATTGTCGATATGTGCCCTCTTCTCTCTGCCTCTCACCGTCTGTGTCCCAATCCACTGCAACAGCTTCCTCATTGGCATCTGTACCTCCAGTCTACTCAGTGTTATTATCCTCAAAGCCACCACTGTGCATTTAAAACCGTCACTCCAGGCTTCATGCCACCCCCCTGATTGCAGTATGCCCCCAGAGGTACTTCTTACAAATAAAATTGCTTGGGCTGGGCAGGGGTGAGGGGTTGCACAGGTTAGGGGAAGAAATCATAGAAAGGTGTCAATGGAGAAACAGCTGGGAAATCTTTTGATAATACATCCATGAAAATTCACAGTGGACGTTTATAAATTGAAGGCTCTGAGAAGTAGTTCGGTAAAGAAACAAGTCTAACTTTCTTTAACTCAGTATTTTCTTTAACTCAGAATGTTTTTGACTGTAGATCTTTTTTTATATTCAATGGCTGTAAAGGCTTTCATAGTATCTATTATGGAAAACATTGGCATATAAATAGAGTGATCATATGTCCAGTTTGCCCAGGATAATCCCAGTTTAAGTTTGTTGTTTCAGCCTCCTGTCTGCTAAGCACCTCCTTTCCTTCTCAAAAATGTCCCAACTCAGGTGATACACTATATGGTTACCTTATGTATAAGGACCTACAGGGTTTGGAGACTGCCTTTCCCTGTACCAAAATTTATGCTTCGGATATTCTAGTTTAGAGAATTTTCCATCTCCTTCTGCTCCCACCTCCCTCCCACCCACCAGCTCTCCAACCACACACCAGGGGTTTTCTTATTTCTGTGCTTTGCTCAGTAAGTTCCCTTCAACTAGGATATGTTCTCTCCTCCTTTCCATTTTAAAAGTAAGCTCTATTTTAGTGTAATTGTAGACTTATAGAAGAGTTGTCAAGATAGAACAGAGTTCTCATATACACCTCACCCAGATTCTCCTAATGTTAACATCTTACATAGTCATCATGGATTCATCAAATCTAGGAAATTATCATTGTTATAGTGATTTTGACTCAGCTATTGACTTGATTTGGATTTCATCAGTTTTCCACTGATGTTTGTTTTCTGTTCCAGATCCAATCCCACATTGTATTTACATAGCATGCTTCCTTTGTCTTCTCCAATCTGTGACAGTTTTCTGGTTTTTCTTTTTTCTTTTTTTTGTCATAACCTTGACACTGAGAGTGCTAGGTAAGCATTTTGTAGAATGTCCTCAATGCAGGTTTGTCTGATGTTTTCACAGGATTAGACTGAGTTACAAATTTTTGGAAAGAATACCTTGGAGGTGAAGTGTTCCCATCGTATTATTTCAGATGGCGCATGATATCAGAATGATCTGTTTACCGATGTCGTTAATCTTTATAGCTTGGTTAAGGTGATGTCTGTGAGTTACTATTTTTCCATTTTCGTACTATATCCATCAGAAGAGAATCACTAAGTCCAGTCCACAATCAAGAGGAGAAGAATTGAGCTCTATCTACCTCCAGAAAGGAGGAGCATTAAAAATTTATGGATGTATGCTGAAACTATCTCAGTAACTAATAAATATTTGGAGAGAGAGACTTTGAGGCTATGTTCATATCCTACTTTTCCTTAAAGTTTTGCCCACGGATTTGAGTGTTCATCGATATGTTCTGCCTACTGCAGTTAGTACTCTTGTGTCGTAAAGGTCATTTTCTATTTCTTTCAATTCTTCTGTAAGGAGTAGTTGTCACTTCTCCCAAATTTATCTATTTCTTTCGTCATTTATTTATATCAGTATGGATTTATATTTATTTCTTTTTTTAGGTTATAATTGTTACCTCTCCACCATTGGGAATTTTTTCAGATTGGTTCCTGTGTCCCCATTTGACAGGACCCATTTCCCCCCCCTAATATTTCTTTACTTGTTAGTACAGCAAGATGTCCCAGGCTTATTTTGTATATTCCTTGCTTCGGCTCTAAAATCAGTCATTTTACTATGAAGGCATTGTTCCTTTTACCAAAAAATGGTGTTTAGAAACCAAGATCTGGATGCTAGCCTTCTCATTGCTCCTGGGGTGTCACTGCTTCTGTACCCTCTAAGTGGAAAGAACTAGGAAATAAATGTCTGTATATTGACTCATGCATACACACATATTTATAATTTTATCTGGCTTTTTCTGTATATACACACACACACGTGAGTTCACATAGGTATTTCCAGCTCTAATACAGCATCATTGGGTTCATTCTAGCCTTCTCTCTTTCTTCATTGTTAACTTATTTCTCTGACAGTGGGGAACCTAGCTCTCATTATCTGTCATTCAATTACTTATTCAGACCATGTAAAGTAGTTTCAGAGCTGCTAACTCATACTCTTGGGAGGGAAAAACTTAAGTACAGGGTTAAGGACAATTCTTTTTGTCTTTAGCCTTTCAGTACTGAGTCAAAACAATGTTTCCCAAAATTACCAAGATCAGCTCTTTTCCCTCACCCCTTAAGTGAAAGTATATTATATGTTTGTATTGCACTTTGATTCATTTGTCATGTGCCTACACTCCATCTGGTATTCACCAAACATACTGATTGATTTTTTTCATCTGAGTAAAATTCACTCTTTTTGTGTACAGTTTCATGGATTTTTGACAAATTAAAGGAGTCATGTATCCATCACCCCAATATCATCTAGAAAAGTTTCATCTTCCCCAAAATTTCCTTTTGCAGGAACTTTCATTCAACAACTCCCTCAACCCTTGGCAATCACTTATGTTTTCTGTCCCTCTAGCTTTTTGCCTTTTCCAGAATGTCATAAAAATTGAATCATGCAATGAGTAACATTTTGTGTTTGACTTTTTTCATTTAGCAGCATGCATTTAAGATACATTCACATCATTGTATGAATTCATAATTTGTTCTTTTCTATGGCTGAGTAGCTTTCCATTGTCAGGATGCAACACCATTTATTTGCCCATTCACCTATTGGTTGTTTCCAATTTAAGGAAATTTTGAATAAAGAGTCTATAAATATTTTCATGCAGGTTTTGATACAAGTATAAGTTTTCAATTCATTTAGGTAAATGTCTACAAATGGGATTGTTGGGTTGTATGTATTTAATTTTATAAGAAGTTGCCAAATTGTTTTCTAAAATGACTATATCATTTTGCATCCCCACCAGCATTGAAGGAGGATTTCTACTGCTCTAAATCCTTGTAAACATCTAATATTATTAGATTTTCCTTTTTAATTTTTATCCATATTAATAGGTGTGTAGTGGCATCTTACTGTAGTTTTAATTTTATTTTCCTAATAATGTTGAACATCTTTTTTATATGCTTTTTGAAATTCACATGTCTTCTTTACTGAAATGTTTGTTCAGATCTTTTGCCCATTTTTCTTTTTGTTAGATTGTTTGCCTATTATTGAGTTTTAAGGATTCTTTATATATTCTGTGTTTTATCAGATATTTCATCTGCAAATGTTTCTCCCATTGTGTAGCTTACTTTTAGATTTTCCTGACAGTGTCTTTCACATGGCAACATTTGTTAAATTTTTTTATGCTCTCTGGAGTTGTTGCCAATGCATAGTGAGGCCAAACAAGCAGAAACATCAGTGGAGTTTGGAGCAGAGAAAGGTTTATTGAAGGGCCAAGCAAGGAGAACCGGCAGTTCATGCTCAAAAAGCCCGCAAATTTCCCAGTGATTTTCAGTGAGGAGGTTTTATAGGCAAAATTTGGGGTGGGGGCTGAAGGGTGTGTGACTTTCTTCTGATTGGTTGGTGCTGAGGTAATAGGGCAGTGTTTCAGGAATCTTGTGCTCAGCCTGGGTGGGGTCCTTAGTTCCTGCAGAAAAACTCAAAGATACTGTGATGTATATCCCTTCAGGAGGAACCAGGACCCTGCTCCAAGGCTGCATGATTGTTTCTTAACTACTCCTTCCATCTTTCTGCATTCCCTCCTTTCCCTGAAAAGCAACTGTTTGAGTCTGCCCTTTGGAACTCAGGGAAGGTCAACGAGGTTGAATGATGTCTATTTTCTACAAATAAGAAGTAGAGGGCAGAGAAAGGATTTGTACTAGGGAGGACCCCACAGGATCCTGCTCCATTTCAATGCCCTCTTTTCCTTGATATGCCTCAATCTTGAAGAGAACAGGTTTTGGACAAAAAAGGGAATAACATTTCGGATAGAGGTTAATCATAAATTCAGCAGAGGAACTTGCTTTTGGGGCCTTCAGTTTCAGTCCCCACTTCTGTTTTAACCTCCCCTAAATCTTTCAGGGAGTGAGGCAAGGGCTCTGGCTACTTCCTGCTGAAATGAGGCATAGCCCTGCTTCAGTTTGGGGCATGGACACCAAACTGGAAACACTCTTGTGTTCCAAGTCTTGGATGATAGTCTTGTATGATTAAGGTCTTAGTCCCTTGATCCATCATTTTGATGGAACTGATCTAGTTAGAAGTAGCAGTGACAACTCAAACTTTAATAGACAAAATAGATCTCAGCTTATAAGGAATTCAGGATAATAACCCTGAAACCCAGTCTTGACCTGGCAGTTCAGGGGAGACTTCTTATAGCCAGGTAGCCAGTTGTCTAGTTTATCTAAGAAGATTGTAACTTCTGATGCGGTATTAATCTATACATAACAGAAGTTATTGGCCACTACACACATGTCCCTTTTATCTGCTAACATCTGATCATTGTCTAAAAATTTAATAGTTAGAAAAGGCCATCTTGTAACCATAAGGTTGTATCTACCAGCTGGCAGGAGACACCACTTTGAAAACTCAGATCTCAGCAATACAGGAACTTGTCTGAAATCATGTCCATGATGGCCACCTAGTTTTACCTTGGATGTCTAAACCACAGCTACTCCATTTTGACTTTATTTATTTAAAGTTATGCCACTTTTTTTTAATTGCAGTATAGTCAGTTTACAATGTGTCAATTTCTGGTGTACAGCATAATGTTTCAGTCATACATTTACATGCATATATTCATTTTCATATTCTTTTTCATTATAGGTTACTACAAAAATATTGAAAATAGTTCCTTGTGCTATACAGAAGAAACTTGTGTATCTAGTCTATGTATAGTAGTTAGTACCTGCAAACTCAATCTCCCAATTTATCCTTTCCCATCCTCTTTTCCGCTGGTACCATAAGTTTGTTTTCTATGTTTGTGAGTCTGTTTCTGTTTTGTAAATAAGTTCATATGTGTCTTTTTTTTTTTTTAAGATTCCACATAAGAGTGATACTATATGGTATTTTTCTTTCTCTTTCTGGCTTACTTCACTTAGGATGATGATATCCAGGTCCATCCATTGCTGGAAATGGCATTATTTTATTCTTTTTTATGGCCAAATAGTATTCCATTGTATAAATATACCAGTCATCTGTTAATGGACATCTAGGTTGCTTCCATGTCTTTGTTATTATAAATAGTGCTACTATGAACATTGGGGTGACTGTTTCTTTTTGAATGAGAGATCCCTCTGGATATATGCCTAGGAATGAGATTGCTGGATCATATGGTAAGTCTATTTTCAGTTTTTTGAGGAATCCATTTTGACTTTCAAATGCATTCTTCTCCTCAGTGGCTAAAGCATATGTAAAATGTATGTCTGAAAGGCCACAAAACAGGCATCTCTGGTCAATTAAGTTTAAGTTAAATTATTTATAAGCCAGAATGAATTCCCCATATCTCAATATATGCAATTTTTCCATCATTCCCTCTTTTGACTGCAAATCCTTTAACAGACCAAAACATGTCCCATGAAGTCAAGATGGTTGTCCACTGCCTGGCCTGGGTCAAGATCATGTCCCTTGGTGCTAGACCTCTTTCATGTTTGCCTAGTTATCCACGTTGGGGGAAAACTGATCAGATATTTTGAACAAGCTCAGAGGTATTTGTCAAGGGGGAAACATTTTATAAGCTATGCACTTTGTCACTTATACCAAATTATTACACAAGCATTGTGCATGTGCTTTTAGCAGTAGACTTAAAGCAAGCATGATACGTCATGAGTAGTTACTCTGTGATAACGTCACTAGATAATTTTCTTTTCCTCTTGACACCAGGGCAAAAGTGTGGCTAACACAATAACTTTCATAAATACAGACTTTAATTAACAGGACTAGAATTTAATATCCATTGAAACATGATCTTTTTCTCTCCAAAATTATCATTTCCAGAAACATGCCAAATCAAGACAAGTTTGTTCGCAAACTAAGTCTGGTCAATTGACCACAGAGATTCCTCCAGACTGGCTGTGGTGGATCGCTTCAGAAGGAGTCTCAGACTGAATTTTCAAAACACCTCTCAAGGTGAGGGAAATCTGTCTGAAGGCCTGCCATCAAGCTCTGCTTGGTGGATTACTTTCTTCTGGAGGTCCCCAAAATATCAAGATTCCTGCACGTGCCAGGAGGCAATCTTTCTCATTCACCTGATAAGGCTGCTCAGAACCCAAGAGTCTTCAATTTCTGGAGTGTTCAGGCAGAGAGGAAATAAAAATATTTCAATTCTATCCATAGAGGTATAATTTACCAAATTCCTGTAAGTCATAAGTAAATTGAGGGGAAGGGCTTCCTTAAATTTGGAAAACACAGATCAAAACTAGTAATATTCCAGACAAAACCCATAAACATTATAACCACATTCACAAGCTCACTCAATAACCAATCCTTTTGTTAACTTTTCCTGAAACTGAGACAGGAGGGAAGGGGTCAGGGCACAACCATTAAATGAATTACACAATAATTTAGGATAGGACATAAACTGATTAGAACCAAGATACTGGAAGATTCAACTTCCAGTAGACTTTAAGCCTCATTATAGGCTCATTGTAATACATTAGCATGCTAAATGACATACTCATAGGTGCCATGATAGTTCCCAGGCTGACCAGAGAAGGCCAAAACTGGGCAGAGGCTCAATTCCTGGAAATCCCCACTCCTTCCCCAAAATAGTTGGAATACTCCTCCCATTTGTTAGCACTATTTGCACCCTGTCTATGGAGTGTGTATCTCCCTGAATAAATCTACTTTCACTTTATTATGGCTTGCTCTTGAATTCTTTCCTGTGTGAGACAAGAATCTACTTTCCGCTAATAAAACCATCAGGTTTTCCATTAAGATTCTTTAGTTTCTCAACCAGTTCAGTGGTATAATCTAAAATTTACCAGAGACATGTACTTGTCAAAAAGTCCTTCCTATGAATCTTCTACAACTTTCTGTATCCATATTTTGTGCCCCTGCCTTTTTTCCATTCAGAAACAACCAGCTCTAGGGCAAAACTATCCCTTTTCCCTTTAACAAAATCCATTTCCATTCCTCACACCTTGTTTTGCTGAAAACACACGTCTTACTTTCCTAGCACACTGGAATGTTTCCCTTATTATTTTAGTAGCTTTAATTACACATGTTATAATTTTAACCCTTAAAAGCCAAGGAGCCAGTAATTGTGAACTGTCATATGAGTATTTCCTGCTTGGAAAACATATGTTTCCGTCTTCCTCTCTTAAGAAGGCTAAGGCAGGCAAACCCAGACCTGCCCAGCAACCAATGTTCCAATATTTTATCCTATTTGAAATGTCCCAGATAGTCAATTAATTCTCTTCATTTAACTTAGTTTAGCTTCAAGTTACCAAAATCTGGAGAGACTGTTCTTAAAGCAGACATTCCCCAAACACAATCACTCCTGACAAGCTCACCTAATTAAAACCCCTCTTACCTCACTTACGTTTACTTAGTTTCATCATATCAAGTTAGTTCCCTTGCTGACAAATTTGCAGCAGACACAGAATAGATCTTATTTGAACTCTAGTAAACCTAGGTACAACAGAAGTATTATACTTAACATTGATGACTCTAAAGACTTGTCTACATTAATCAAACCAATAAACTTAAGCTATCTTCATAACCAGATATTGATTTAGTGCTGAATATTTCCCAGATCAAGTGGATCTAAAATTCATTCTGGCCAATTTTCTAAATATTTGGAAGTATTTAATTTGTAAGCACTTACTATTAAGTCAACTAAATAGAGCTCACTTATAAGTTAATTTTTACATAAAAACAGAACCAAAGATCTCACAATTATTCCACTTGAGTTTAAAAAGGCCCTCCCCTCTTTTTTTTCCTTTGGTCTCAGGAATTAGAGATGGTGTAGATAAGCGCTGTGAGAGCCAGGTAGAACATTTATATCTTAAGGCACAGGGCAAGACAAATGCCAAGCCCTTTCATTCACGGGAGCATAGCTGAAGATCTGCCAGTTTTGCAAAAATACCCTTAAGGGAACTGTAAGATGGAACAGAGCTCTGGTCACCCATACTTAATTATTTGCTGCCAAACAGCAAACCAACACAACACAGAACAGTACCCAAGGGTTGTAGTTCCCCTGGAAAAGGAAATTTCCAACCAATGTTCCACCATAGGTGAAGAAAATGCAGTAGAGAAGAGTACCCTTGTGTCATCAGAGCTCAGAGACCAGACACCCTCTCAACCATCCAATGTGGGTACTGATACACATACACAAACAAACATGGTCCCACAAATAAAAGACCAGACAAGGTGTAGCCCCCAAATTTCACCTCCACTCCCTGATGGAGGCTTCCAGAGTGGCCTGGCTCCCAGAAGACAATGGACCCACAGTGGCTCACAATGAGCCCAGAATGGTTCACTCCCTGAAAGGGAAGTAGCCCAGACAGAATGGGTAGAATTTTCCCATCCTGAACAAGCCAGAGTGACTCACCCCAAAATGATACACACACAAAAACAACAAATAAGCTACAGTCGCATAGACAGAAAAATCAAAGGAGGTGTAGTCTAAAAATCCATTTCCACCCCCAGAAAGAGGCCGCTAAACAGATTGGCCCAGCTCCTGAAAGAGAATGGACCCAGAGCAGCTCTCTTCCCACAAGGGAATGAGCCCAGATGGAGTGGAGAGAATTCCCAGCCTGAGCAAGCAGGACCAACTCCCCAAGGAACAATAAATGTAGACTGTACCTCAGGACATTTCTTGGCTCCAAACAGCCTCATGGCAGCTGGCACCTGTCAGGCAGAATCCTTCCCAGTTCCCCAGAGGGAATTGAGCTCCAGCAGCTGCTGGGGACCGGCCATGGGCACAAATTCCTAGAATGGCTCATCAGAATTGTTACAGAACACAAGTTTGTGTGCCTAATGCACTGTGAGGGCAAACAAACCAAAATGTTTGGGAGAAAGGGTGGCTCACGCTCAAACAAACAAAAACAAACTCCCCAGTGGTTTTCAGAGAGAAGTTTTTATAAGCAAAATTTGGGGGGAGAGCTGTAGAATGTGTGACTTTCTTCTGATTGGCTGGTGGTGAGGTAACAGGGTGGTGTTCCAGGAATCCTGTGCTCATCCTAAAGTTACCATCTTCTACCTGGGTGGGGGCTTAGTTCCTGCAGAAGAACTCAAAGATACTGCTAGTCCTTGAAGAGAAACCAGAACCCTGCCTCGAGGATGCATGATTGTTTCTTGACTGCTCCTCCTTTTTTCCTGCATTCCCTCCTTTCACTGATAAGCAACTGTTTGAATCTGCCCTTTGGAACTCAAGGAAGGTCAAGGAGGTTAAATGAAGTCTATTTTCTACAAACAAGAAATACAGGGCAGAGAAAGCATTTGTACCAAGGAGGGCTCCACAGGGTTCAAACCCCAGCTCTCACACTTACAGATGTGTAATCATGGGCAACAGAGTTAACCTCTCAGTGGCTCAGTTTTCTCACCTGGAAAATAAAGATATTTCCACCTCAAAGGATTGTTGGGAGGATTAAATGAATTAATACATGATAGCATGTAGTGCCCATATTGTAATATAAATGTAATAGTATAGCTAGTATTACTAAATCTCTATTATTGACATCCAAAGGTGTCTGCCACTTATTAAATATAAAAATCCACTTATAAAGTGAAATAGGTGCTACAATACCATTTTAAAAGTATAGATATAGCAAGAAAGGAAGAGAAAGAAATAATAATATCTGGAAGAATATACACGCAGACTTTAACTTTTTAAATTTTTACTTTATATACTTCTGAGCTGTTCAATGTTTTCTTTTAACAAAGTCTATTTCTCTACAATACAGTCTTTAAAATTTTAAATGTCAGACTCTATTACAAAGTTATAATAATCAAAACAGTATGGTATTGTCATAAAACCAGACACATAGATCAATGGAAGAGATAGACAGCCCAGAAATAAACCCATCCATATAAGGTCAATTAATTTACAACAAAAGAGTCAAGAATATACAATGAGAAAAGGATAGTTTCTGTAATAAACAGTGTTGGGAAAACTGCATCACTACCCACACAAGATTAAGCCTAAGACCTAAAACCCAAAAACATTTAGAAGAAAACAAAGTAAGCTCCTTGACATCAGTCTTAGCAATGACTTTTGGACTTGACACACGAAGCAGTCACCAAAGGCAAAAAGAAACAAGTGGGACCAAATCAAACAAAAAAGCTTCTGTAAAGCAAAGAAAACCATCAGTAAAATGAAAAGGCAACCTATGGAAGGGGAGAAAAATATTTGTAAATCACGTATCAGATAAAGGGTTAACATCCGAAATAGATAAAGAACTCATACAACTCAATAGCAAAAAATAATCCAATTAGAATACAATCAGAAAATCTGAATACACATTTTTTCAAAGAAGACATAAAGGTAATGATGCAGGTACATGAAAAAGTGTTCAACATCATTAATCACCATGGAAATGAAAGTCAAAATCACAATGAGATATCACCTTATACATGTCAGAATAGCTATTATCAAAAAGACAAAAAATAACAAGTACTGGGGAGGAAGTGGACTAAAGGCAGCCCATGTGCATGTTGGTGGGAATGTGCATTGGTGCAGACACTATGGAAAACCATGTGGCAGTTCCTCAGACTATTAAAAATAGGACTTCCATATGATCCAGAATTCCACTTCCAGTTATTTATCCAAAGGGGAAAAATTACTGTCTCAAAAAGATATTTACACTCTTATGTTCATTTCAATATGCTTTGCAATAGCCAAGACACAGAAATGACCTAAGTGTCTATTGACAGATGAATGTATAAAGAACTGTGGTATACGTATACTATAGGATATTAATTCAGTCATAAAAAAGAAGGAAGTCTTAGGGGCAGGGTATAGCTCAAGTGGTAGAGAGCATGCTTAGCATGCATGAGGTCCTGGGTTCAATCCCCTGTACCTCCTCTGAAAATAAAGAAATAAATAAACCTAATTACCACCCTCCTCCTCAAAAAATAAAAATAAATTAAATTAAATAAGAAGAACAACCAAACTCATAGATACAGAAAACAGATTGGTGATTGCCAGAGGCAGGGGATGGGGATTGAGCAAAATGGGTGAAGGTGTCAAACGGTACAAACTACTAGTTATAAAATAAAGTCCTGGAAATGTAATGTACAGCATGGTGACTACAGTTAACAATACTACACTGTATATTTGAAAATTGCTGAGAGTTGGTCTTAAAAGTTCTCATTGCAGGAAAAATAATGTTACTGTGTGTAATGATGAATGTTAACTAAACTTCTGTTAATTATTTCACAGTATATACATATATCAAACCATTATGTTCTACATGTAAAACTAAAAATGTTACATGGTAATTATATCCATTTAAAAATCTGGTGTTAATTGGAGTTGAAGATTACCGAAGATTGCGAAAAAAGTGTAAGTATTAAAAATATTGAAGAGCTCCCTACAACAGTTAATCAGCTAATCTACAATTTAAGAGGTAATCAGCTGAGCCTTGGCTTTGAATATTCCTAGTAATGACTTTCAATCGGTGTTCTCCTTAAAACTTGCTAAACCACTCCCCCTCCAAGTTATTTTTTTTCATTCTTGAAGTCATCAGTATAATTTTGGTTCCTCACTTTTCACAAGCCACTGAATTAAGGAAGCTGGAGAAAAGAGAGGACTTAAAATCTGTCTTCAAATAGCTTACAGAAAGAGTAGAAGACAAAGACAGTTTTGTTCAAATCCTAGTTCTGCCACTTACTTCTGTGAATTTGAGAAAGTTACTCAAAGTCTGTGACACTCAGTTTTAACATGTCAAGTAGAAATTACAATATTCCCTCATACAGTTGCGATGATTAAATGAATTAATGATGTAAAACATTGGTAACAGTACCTAGCACAGGGTGAGTGCTCATTAAATGTTTTTCTTTTGTTTTGGGGGGTTGAGGGGGTAATTAGGCTTATTTATTTACTTATTTATTTTTTAATGGAGGTACTGGGGATTGAATCCAGGACCTTGTGAATGCTAAGCATGCGCTCTACCACTGAGCTGTATCCCCACCACTAAGCTACACCCCCACCTCCCCAACCAAGTGTTAGTTCTCACTATTATAGGAGTCATGGGCAGGATGAAATCACCATGCATAGATGGTGACTTACTTCGGGAAGGACCCCGGAAGGAGGAGGTTTTTGTGATGCTGGGCTGTGAAAAGGAGAATTACTGAAATGTGGAGGGGGTATGGGAATCACTTCTCTCTCTCTCAGTTTCCTTCCATCCTTTCCTTTGTCTGTCTGTCCTTTGCCTTTCTCTCTACCTCTATCTGTTGATCCCATCTCCTTTCCTCTCAGGTTATCTGATCCTATTTTTCCATTTGGACCTTTCTTGGGTTTAACTGAAGTTCCACGATCAATGACAAGACTAAATAAAAATGCATGATAAATTTCTGTTTGATAGATCATTGTGAATTATTAATGAAATTCAATGAGCAGTTAGGACCTCACCTGTTTTAGTTGGAAGAACAGCCAATTGTTCTTTATCTAAATAACATATATACATAGGACCATAAAACATCGGGTGGGAGCTGTTTGGAGTCACTGAATAACAACTCAAGCTCAATTATTTGCCTATTACAAACACTGTAACTAGTGTGATCTGTAAGCCCTCTGCCAAGTAAAAGTGAAAGGCACCAGGAATAGCCCAACATGGATATAACCAAATGTATAAACCCACATGTGTGTAATCTGTCTTTCTTATACCAATAACGAAACTCGGAGAGTTTAAAGGTGTGTTCAGAATTTGAATGCAATCTTGTCCCTCCTAACTCACTTCAGAGTCTCTTTGGAGAACTTTCTACAATAAATACCATCAACTTGGCTCTCCCAAGGCTGGTCCCTCACCCCCTCCTCATCCCCCAGAGTCCTCTCCACTTTCTTTCCAGAGTTCTTATCTCAGGGCACTGTAAGTGTTTACTCGGCCTCTCCCAAACTAGACTATGAACTTACTAATAGTCTAGTTTGGGAGATTTTGGTTTTATCTGTATTCTTAGCACCAGCATGGATGCCTGGCACTAGAATGTGCTTACCAAGTGTGAGTGGAATGAATGGACTCTATTTTTCCAAGTTCAAAGCACTTTCCACTGTAACAGTGCTACTTCCCCTAGGGCAGTGCTTCTCAAAAAGTGTTCTGTGGAATGCCAGAATCATTTGAGGTGCTTGATTTAGAAAAGCACATTTCATTTCAGTCCTAGCTAGAGATTAGAACTGCTGGGGCAGGGCTTGAAAATCTTAAGCACCTCATGTGATTCTAATGAAGTTCAAAAATCTTTCTTTGAGTTGTTTGTATGGAGGGGTAGCTTGGAAGGGAGAGAGTATATAGTTACTTAATTGGTGTGCTTTCAAATGATCGATGCTCATTTTGGGGGAGGTGGCTCATTTTTGAACAGACACTTCTTTTCTGAGCTTTTACCTAATTAGCTTGTGTGTGGTCAGCCCAGTGTTGTTTAGAGTGACCACGAGGGGGCAACAGAGTACGGGGGGAAAATGAGAGGGTCTGGGAAAACAGAATGGGGACATTTTACCTTTGAAATAGATCAGTAAGAAAGACATGCCCAGAAATAGTAGTTAAGATGCCCCAATCCCCTTCATACTTCTACCTACTATTTTAGACATTTTATTTTCAACATCATAATTTATATTTTTGTTAAGTAAATGATTTCTCAATTATGAAGTCCCCTCAAGACCAAGAAAATAGTGTTTAGAACACATTTTTCTTTTTCTTTTTTTTTAAGGAGGTACTGAGGATTGAACCTAGAACCTCGTTCATGCTAAGCATGCACTCTACCACTTAGCTATTACCCTTCCCTGACATTTTTCCTTAAAACCAAAGAAACTATCCCAATTGAAGCTGTGTTCTGACACTGACATGTCAAGAAGTAGAAATTTTTTAAATTGTTGGGGGAAAAAAATACATCATTTAAAGTACGTGATGGAGAATATTGTATCAATAAATTTTAGTTAAGAAAGAATTAATAATAGAAATTTCAGAGCCATTAATATACCTAATTTATTCTGTGCTTTGTAAAATAAATCTAGCATTTTGGAAAATTTTATTCAGGCCATAGTCTAGAATTGTAAAGTCGTTAACAACTTGCATGTGACCTGAGAAAAGCAATTTTATTGTGTTATAGTGGCTATTAGTAGGTACCTGACATACGTTCATGATAAATAATCATTCCCTTAACACTGTTAGTTCCCTGGATGATTGTGACATATGATGATGGCCCCCAAATAACTCTTTCTAGTCTTTTGAGCTCTACACAGATTTATCCATTTGTTCACTGGATGGTTCCCAGTTTGATTGTTCCTAAACATCTCCACTTCAACATGTCCCACCTGGAAATCCACTCCCCTCTCCACACCCTACCCAAACTTTTTCCTCCACCTGGTTATCAAGGCCAGAAAGCAAGGAAGCATCCTGGAATTTTTTCTTTCTCATTCACAACACTGAATCCATTTGTAGGTTGTTTTATGCAGAAATTTAACTTATTAGAAAGGTTTAGAATAGATCCCCAAATCTACAGAAAGGCAAGAGAACCAGGGTCAGAAAGAAACCAAAAGAAGATTTCACCACAGATTGGTTTACCTAGAAACCACCATGTGAACTTTTATTCTTCCCTAACCTCTGTCACCCTGAACATGGGACAGCATCACTGAAGCTCTTCAGACTCCACTGCAGCTGGAGAATCTTCAGCTCAAATAACGAATGGGCAGGTGCATTCATGCTTTGGACACTGGGGAGAAATGGCGCAGGGAGAGGATCATAATATGGGTCCAGATTTCCTCTTGCATGGTATTCTTCACAATAAGAACATTTGAATATTGGGCACTCCAAGTAATACATGTCCCCAGCAGTCAACAGTCTTTGCCCCATACTTCAACTTCAAAGTGCCTCTTTTTATCTTTATATAATATTTTTTATATAGCCCCAAACACATTCACACCAAGGGGCAGCTCAGTCCTCCCAATTGTTGCTGCCAGCTCCAAGTTCACGATTTCTGGGTGGTATCCAATCCTCTGTAAATATTCAGTAACTTACAGACTAAACTCTAAAGTTAAATGCCACTAATACACCCTGTATAAAGTAGTGAAATAGAGGGATACAAGAGCAATGGAAAAAGTAATTTTACTATTCAAATGTTAAATTTAGAAAATAAGGAAAATTAGGTTAAATGAAACAATCCTCTTTCTCTAGTTGGGCTGGGAGTTAACATTTGTCTTTTCTTTCCTACTGCCTATTCCATCTTCCTTTTGCCTTCAGCCGGCACCTCAGCCATTAGGCTACTGGGTAGGGTGTCCCATTTCTGAGAAAACTGAGCCTTTAGAAATCCTACCTTTAATGGATTGTTAAGTTCCTTTAGCACCGATCAAGGGGTTCTAGCCACATCCTCTAGTGCATTCACTGCGCAGCAGCAATCCAGGATTACTGTTGAAGCAGTAAATATCCTAACCTCCTTTTATGCCTATTTTTCCCAATAGCATTTGCAGCTCAAAATGCCCAGATAATATCAGCTTCAAATTCAATGAAATTGTTCGTCAATTTTTTTGAAATCAATATGGAAGCATTTTTCTACTGGATGATAAATCTCTAAACTATCAGAGGCCAAAGTTACTATTACAGAAAGGAAAAATTTTCAAGTGCATACTTACAGGAGGTCTCTCACCCATCAGATGCTTGATAATAAGATAGATTCTCAGGCTCAAGTCTGCCTAGTTTCTTAACTAGACACTGAGAAACTTGTGATTTCTTTTCTCAACTTCATGTACATAACTAATTTTGTTTTTGTAATTTCAGATTTTTTTCCTAAAGAAAGATCCTGACCGTGAATGTCCCATCTAGATTTTTACATCTTTGAACCTCATTCTGCCTTCTTCATGTGTTCTTTTCTGGTATTGTCTCAAATTTTATAGATATTAAAATGACATTTGTTTGAATTTTGGCAATTGCTTATGGCTTTCGCTATGGTCACTGAACAAGCCAATAACACTTGGGCTCCTTACGTGAGATTCTGGTTCTGTAGGTGTAGGATATACTCTGGGCACCCCCAAACCACTTCTGAGTTAATTAATTTGGGGCAAAGATACAATCACTATTTCCCTGTTTCTGGCTTCCTAAGTTCCCCCGTGATTCACAGCCAGCCTCTCAGGCACCATACGACGAGAATGCATGAATCTGACACAGGAAACAGTTCTCTGTGCAGAGCGCTGGCATCTGCATTGTTCCTCCACCGGCCCCCTCTTCATCTGCCCCGACCTGCTCACCCCCAGTGTGATCTACCAGCACTTCGCTTTCATTCTAATGCTTACTCTTAGCCTACAGTTTGGCCTTCATGCTTTGATCTTTCCTTGCTCTTCTGACTTACTGTTACCTGGGACTTGTTACTCATCCTACAGGCTCTTGCTTTTCACAGACCCTTCCATGCTCCAAGTCAGCCAGCCAGGGTCAAGCTGCAGACTTCACATTGCACAGGAGGTGGGGCAAATACATTTACTGTGAGGAGTTTCTCTTCAATGTGACCCAAATATTCTCCTCATCACTTCACTGTGTCACCTTTTCTCAGCTGAAGGAAACCAGGAAGCATAAGAAGGTTGCTTGGGTCCCACAAAATCCAAGACAATAAAAAGGAGCAAGATGGTAGGTAACAGTAGTTTGTGGTCATATTGCTCTTGAAATGTTTGCTCTTTCAGCTGTTAACTGTGTTCCTTTTTCCTATACTTTCTGCATGACTTTAATTTATGTCTTTGTGTTTGAAGTTTTATCTTCTTTTCTCCCCTCTCCGAAGATGACTAACAGCAGATATGTGGGGGATTCCACATCCAGTACAGAAGGCAGTCCAGACTAGACAGCATGTTATGCATGTGACAGAGCTGAGTATAAATTCTGGTTGTGTGTGATCCTAGATCACTGAGGAGTTAATAAAAGGAAAGAAAATGAGCAAGGTGAGCAAACAGGGCAGCTAAACCAAGGAAGAGCACAAATAGCGTAGAGAATATAAGAACATAAGAACATAAGATCTTCATGGAATTTTTATTTGTGGTCCTAGGGAGAGTCCAGCGTGAACTGCATAGATAGAACAAGAGTGAGCTGCAATAATAAAGGTAAATTGGGTAGTGTGGGCACGTGCTTTGAAATGAACACGTGACTGCCGTGATTCTAGTTACTGGGCAAGATCCAACAGGTCTGACTGCTTCACATGAAACAACTATAAATTTAGGACATAATCAAAAGGCAACTACCTGAAGGCAGTGGAGGGTGAACAGAAGCAGACAGATTGTGGTAGGAAGAACATGCATGAAGGATATGGGTTGGCTGGGGTACTCGTGGGAAAACTCAGTGCTTTTGGCCTGGAAATCCAGGGTAATTGTGGTCACTGGGGAGAGTGTGGGAACATCAGAAAGAAAAGAGCCAGACTGGGGGATCCCTAAATTCTGTCCACCTACAGCTCTGATTGACTCCTGAATGACACATATGCCAAGCAGACTAAAATAGTTTACATAAAGGCAATGCACCTAAGTTAAGAGGAGCTACCATCCAGGAAATAGAGTCTACTAAAATAAAAAGAGATAATCCTTATCAGAGAAAGTAACTCAGGTGTTAAAACCAAAACCAAATGGAGACCAGCCTTGAAAATTCCCCGAGCAGATAAAACTAGTTTAGTCATGCAAACAAAGCTTAATTTAGCTTATTTTGCAAGACTAACCTGACCTGGGTCTTTCTTCCCTATGCCTGTAGAAATAATAAGCAAAACTTGAACTATTTCCAAAATTCATGTAAAGTAACCACCAACCAATTCCCTTTTCATTTAAGGAAATTCTATTATAACAATCACTGTGAAGAACAAAGTCACTGCCTTCTCAATAAGGAGCTTTATAAAAATATACTCCTGAGCTTTATGCCAAGTTTTGATCTGAGTGTCTCTTGTTTACGAAATGTCTTTTGGGGTGTGCACAAGAAACTTTTCCTAATCACTGCTTTGATAATTTGTTGGCTTTACTTTTGCTATTTCTAAACTTTTAATGAGTCTCCAGAATGTAATATTCTAAATGTCTAGAATACAATCCAAAATTATCCAACAAACAAAAATCCAGGAACATGGGACACGTTCTCAAGAACGAAGAAAATCAACTGAGACCAACCCTGAGATGACAAACATGAACTAGGAGACAAGGATTTTAAGGCAGTTGTTTTTAATTACCCTCAGTGAAGTAAAACAAAATATGCCACCCATAAATGAGACGTGGGGAATCTCAGCAGAGAATTGAAAGCAGTAAAATGCCAAGTGAAAATTCTAGAACAGACAAAAGTATAGTATTTGAAATAAAAGATTGCTAGATGGACTTAGCCAAAGGGAAGTTACAGAGAAAACAAGTAGTTGAAGTTGGAGATAAATCATGAGAAATTATCCAATATTAAGAACATACAGGGAAAAGAAGATTGAAAAAGAGAACTTAGAGAATTGTTAGATAATATCCCATGGTTTAACATTGTATAATTGCAGCTCTAGGAAAAGAGGACTGAGATTATAGAACAGAAAAAAAAATGTGAAAAACCACGATTTTATACTCTACCCAGATTCACCTATTAAAATTTTTCCCTGTGTTTGCTTTGACTTTTTTTTCTCTCTCTATCTGTGTATGTATGATTTTTTTTGAACCACCTGTGGGTAAGTTGAATATATCATGGCCCTAAATATTTCAGTAACTCAACATCAATACAATATTTTAGCAACTACTATTTTATCAGTTGACCTGATAACTTATTCCATTGTAGAGTTGCATATTTCCTTTCATTTTCTTGCCCTTTATTCTCCTTTATTCTCGGAATCGTCAGTCTTTTATGACATAGACATTTTTGAAAGACTATAACCTTCCCACCTTTTAAAAACAGAATGTTTCTCAACTTAAGTTTGTCTAAAATTTCTTCACGACTAGATTCCAGTTATGCATTCCTGGCTAGAATACTGTCTGCCTCTCAGGGTATCTATCCAGAGGCGTGCTTGGTCAGCTTACCTTCATTGGTGATACTGATTTTGATTGTATGTCAAGGTCTTGTTTGATTTCTCCCCTGTGTAGCTATTATTTTTTCTTTCTTTGAATAAGTAATCTCTGGGAGAGAACACTTTAAACCACATAAATACCTGATACTCACCAAAGTTCCCTTCCCATCCCACCAGATTTTGTATCCATGGATGATTCTCGCCCAAATCAATACTAATGTCATGGTTGCAAAATCATGATGTTTCAGTTCTAGTGCTCTCTCCATATGCATCAGCTGGCACTTGGTTTTCTACTGTAATAAAGAGCCCTTTATCTATGTCTGTCTGTCTGTCTATCCATCATCATCATATCTTTTTCTCTAATCAGTATGGCTTCATGGATTCCCATTTTCTTCTAATGACTTATAATTTTTTTTTTTACTCTCTCTAATTATTTTAGCACTCAAATTGTCCCACATTTGGCCAGTGGGATCCTATTCATGTTGTAACAGTGTCCTTATGAAATGCTCTAACATGAAAGAAAAAATTCTCTCTCTCAGTTTCTGATATAAAAATATGTTCCAGCTTCTTCCTGTACTTTCCCTGTCAGTGGATGAATCGTTTCTTTGAGAAACTCTAGCTCCTTTTGCTGGTGTAAAGTAATAAGGACCAAGATGTGGGTCTTAGGAGTGTTCATTACTCCTCAAGTGTCTTTGCTTCTAGTGAAGGTCAAGTTTTAAGACACTATAAGACTGAAGGCTGCTATTTTAGGGCCCATGTATAAAGACCTGAGAAAGGGGTCACTCTCCTTTTGCACAACAGCAGCTTTACTTGGGCACCAGCAAAGTGGGGCCTCTAGAGCTTGGGGGAGATGGCACCCCTTACATAGACACTCAGACTCTGAGGCAGGGCACCATCGATGATGGCAGTGAAATTCCTTGAGCCAGCTCGGGAGTAAAACAAGAAATGTAGTGGACTTTATCAGGAGAGCGGGGGCAGAAATAGAAAACATGGGGGATGTCAAAAGGCTGACTTGTGAGCACATGGACACACCCATCTGGGGAATCCCTAGAGTAACTAAGGAGACTTAGATTTAGGCCATTAAACCAGTAAGGGCTTAAGTAACTATAAATTTGAGAAATAAAAGTAAAAATGAATTGATTTAAAACTCACAGACTACAGAATCCTGAAAATACCATGGGTGTTTTATACACACATACCACACATACATTAAAACATTTAAAATTCAGGCTAGTGAAGCCTATTAACTAGAGAGGACAGATATTTAGATAAAAGATACACACGTGTATGCACGTAGCTTTTCTTTCAGGATTCTGCACTTTCAACACAGGCCAGACCTATGTATGATGTGAGATAAATGGCAATAAAAGTAGTCTAGTCAATAGCTCAATTAAAATTTGGTTGCAAGGCTGCACCTTTCCATGGTTAAATGAAGTAAAAAAATAATTAGTAACTAACTATTGTTGGTGAACTCTGCAAACTGTCTGAAGACTGTATCCCCACTATAAAAAGAAACAAATAAACAAAAACAAAAACAAAAACCTGGAGAAACCAGCTTGGTGTCTACTTGAACTTTGGATGACTTAGTGTGAGTCCATTCCCACAGGAGACATGACTAATCTAGAAACACACCCCGCTCCCAACACCACCCCCAAGACCATCCTAAGCGTTGCTTGTTCCTCTCTGGTAGATTTAAAAATGTACTTCGTGGTTGTTTTTTTTTTTAAGGATGGGAAGGTGAGGGAGGTAAGTTGTTGCTTATTTTAATCCATCATCAATTTGAGACATTTAAGACATCTGGCCATTAGCCAGGAAAAAACTTACACACTGACTATATATTATTATCAATTTGGTAAGAATAGTTCTCTAAATCATCTCAAGTTATCCAACATGAAGAAATACAGGAGGAAAAAGAAACCCTAGAAACTCTGAAAATATAAGCAATAGGAGAAATATATTCCCCAAATAAGTTTGGCAGGTTATAATAAGTAAATGTTTCCTCAGTCTTTACACTCTATACTGTAGGGATTTTTGAGGCTATAATTTGGAGGAGATGTAATTTATTTCTCCCTTCTTGAAAAAATAAAGTGCCGTTTGTCATTACTGCGGAAGTGACTACTCGAGGGAGATCACTTAGTAAATAAAACTCAGCCTTTGGTAGCCTAGTTAGTTCTCAACTCAGGTGGTTACAGGTGAAGATTTCAAAAAGTACAGTAACACAAAAAAGGGATTTTTCTAGTAATTAGCTAATTACATTCTATAAAATATATCATTGGACTAAATATATTGTTAGCCATTTATCTAACACTAAATTTGACTATAATTTTAATGACTTTCTGCAACAAGTTCCCACTCTAAATATATTAAAAGCTTGGGAACACTTTTGGAAAGACACAGCGATTGTAGTTAATATGTCTCCCTAAAGTGGTAGAAAAGTTACCATCTTTCATTTTTAACTAGATTTTTTTTCTCTTCCAGAAGCTTTTGAAATTGCCATCTCCTTGTTTTAAATTGCTTGAAATAGGGAATCTGAGAACTTTAATTCAAATAAGAGGGCAATGGTGAACAGTTTCTCCCAAGCTGAAGCTGTGGCGCTCTGCTATGAGAACGTGAACGGATCCTGTGTTAAAACTCCTTACTCCCCAGGTCCTCAAGCAGTTCTGTATGCGGTCCTTGGTTTTGGAGCCGTGCTGGCTGTGTTTGGAAACTTACTGGTCATTATTGCTATTCTTCACTTCAGACAGCTGCACACACCGTAAACCTTCTGATCGCATCGCTAGCCTGTGCAGACTTCTTGGTGGGAGTGACTGTGATGCCCTTCAGCACGGTGAGGTCTGTGGAGAGCTGCTGGTATTTTGGGGAGAGTTACTGTAAATTTCACACATGTTTTGATTCTTCCTTCTGTTTTGCTTCTTTATTTCATTTATGCTGTATCTCTATCGATAGATATATTGCTGTTACCAACCCTCTGACCTATCCAACCAAGTTTACTGTCTCGGTGTCAGGAATATGCATTGTTCTCTCTTGGTTCTTCTCTGTCACGTACAGCTTTTCTATCTTTTACAAGGGGGCCAACGAGGAAGGGATTGAGGAACTAGTCGTTGCTCTCACCTGTGTAGGAGGCTGTCAGGCTCCACTGAATCAAAATTGGGTTCTACTTTGTTTTCTTCTCTTCTTTATACCCACTGTTGCCATGGTGTTTTTATACGGGAAGATATTTTTGGTGGCTAAACATCAGGCCAGGAAGATAGAAAGTACAGCCAGCCAAGCTCAGTCCTCCTTAGAGAGTTACACAGAGAGAGTAGCAAAGAGAGAGAGAAAAGCTGCTAAAACACTGGGCATCACTATGGCTGCTTTCCTGGTCTCTTGGCTCCCGTACATTATTGATGCTGTGGTTGATGCTTACATGAATTTTATAACTCCTCCTATGTTTATGAGATTTTAGTGTGGTGTGTGTACTACAATTCAGCTATGAACCCCTTGATATATGCTTTCTTTTATCCATGGTTTTGGAAGGCAATCAAACTTATCGTGAGTGGCAAAGTCTTAAGAAGGGATTCATCAACAATTAATTTGTTTTCTGAGGAAGCGGACATCGGTTGACGCAATTACCACAGGGATTTTAAAACTAACGTGGGATTAAGGTCAAGCGCAAAATTAAGCACTTGGATCTAGAGAGGCAAGTGTGATCATGACATTACATTCAACAGTTAGTTGTTCTAAAGCATTTGTCGTCTTCCTATATTTTGGCATTTTTTAAGAATTTAGCGATAGATGAATAAGATTTGCTGATTACTTCCCATTTAGTATTTTTTTATGCTTTTCTGATTCTCTGCTTTTCTTTGTCTCTGAAATTTCTCCTTGTTTCTTCAAATAATTTGAATTTTTTAGTTTCTTCTACACTTATTATCAATGTTTAGTAGTCCAAAATATTAGAGAGGGGGAAAAAAAAAACTCCTGCCCAACTTGCAATTAGATTCTTTGGGACAAAAATCTTTAAACTATATTTTGTTTGAAGAGTAAATACAGCATTATAAATTCTGGAAGTTTTTGTTAACCTAAAAGGACTTTTTAAAAAGCTGCAATGTGAACCTTTCTAGTGAATTAAAGACTGAAAAATACTAATGCTCTGTGTTTTCCAAAACCCTGGCTCTGCCTCCTCTCCAGTTTACAGACACTGTGTTCACAAAGAACATGTGTAGCGATACATGATTACACTACATTTTACTGTTGGAGAACATAATTTATCACAGTCAAATGAACACATCTACAAAAAGATGGTTTCTGTACTATTTTTTTAGTAATTTGAAGTAAAATAAGAATTTTGTATAAAAGCTAATTCAAATTAACAATTTTTTCACTTTTGAGTTTGTTCTTTGTACTAGACACTGTATTGGGCATTGCAAATATAAAGCTGAATAACCCAAATATAATCAAGGATTATTTCAAAATAACAAATACCCAAACTGGTATAATACACTCTAGGAATAGATTCAGTTTTCTCTCTGATAATATATCTTATTAGTCACCTGAATTTTAATTCATTTTAATTAAAATATACATTGAATGTTTTAAGATAGAGTAAACATTTGAAAAAAAACTAATAATAGGGTGATTTGCCTTCTCAAGTCTTTAATCACAGCCTCAAATCTTTGTTTAGGTAGCAGATTTTTCACAGACTATTCTGGAACAAATTTGTTTTATGAAATGAAAAGAAGAAATAACTAAGTAAATAGAGTTACATAAACATTACTTGTTATATGTTTTATAAATGGACCAGTTTAAAAATACTTTACATGAGAGTAAGCTGTTTAACATTTGTACATTAACATCTTTCAAGTAGAGCTGACAGTATTTAGGAGGGAAAAAAATCTAAATATAAAAGAGCATGAAGGGAATTTGGAAGTCTTCACAGCAGAATAGCTGTGTGGTTCAGACCATCATGTCACAGAGCAGATCTACGGACCACCTTTCAAATGATGAAAATTAAGGTCCCTCACTCTCACTTCCTAAGAAGAGCTTGAAGCTTGTGTTCCTTTAATGGTGAGTCAGTAGTGTTGTTGCATAGAAATATATGTTCCTTCCTTAATGGCAAGTGTAAACTGACACTGACACTCATAAATAATAATGAAAACCATGTGGGGGACTTAAAATATATATACACTATTCTGTTCACTTGTGCTATGTAGAGTGTAATATTTAGATGGACCGATGCAGAGATACTGTCCAGAGATGCTTTCAAGCTTTTATATTCACATCTGTAGGTGGAGAACACACTTCAAATGCACTCTTTCTTGTTTATTTTTCTACTTTCCTAGTAGTTCTTCATAAAAGAAATCTTTTTTTAAATTGAAGTATAGTCAGTTTACAATGTTGTGTCAATTTCTGGTGTACAGCATAATGTTTCAGTTATACATGTACATACATACATTCCTTTTCATACTGTTTTTCATTATAGATTACTATAAGACACTGAATATAGTTCCCTGTGCTATATAGTAGAAATTTGTTGTTTACCTATTTTATATGTAGTAGTTAGTATCTTCAAATCTTAAAATCCCAATTTATTCCTTACCACCCCCTTGCCCCCCAGTAACCATAAGTTTGTTTAAAAGAAGTCTTTTGATTAAAGAAAAAATCCATTTGTTATTTTCCCCTAAACTATCTAGATAATCACTACAGCGCCACTCCTTTCTTCTACATCTCATTCATTTATACGAATGTTAGTTTAACTTCTTGGCTAGCTGCATACCAAACTACTGCAAAGCCATGAATATATTTGGAACAAGACACAATGAAGATAGAAGTAGGCAATTATTGCAAAGATATAATTAATCCAGTTATGCCTGGGCTGTAGACTTCACAAATACTGTGTTTCTCACATAGATGTACTATTATTAAAAATTCATGTTTATTTTAATTAATAAAATACATATTTATTTAAAAGCATTGCTGAATTCATAATTCTTGTCCAACATGGATTTTTCTTAATAAGTTGATACTAAAAGTACAACTGCTACTTTAAAAAAATATTGTTTATTTTTTAAAAAAATACTGAAATGGAATGTTCAGACATAGAAAGTTACAGATAAAATTGCTGTCATTTACCTCAGTGTTGGTTGGGATTAGAGCAAATTTATCAGTTAGTGGCAAGGCTGTGAATAATCTATCACTAAAAAATTACAAAGATGAATAAACCATCATTAATACCTACATCCTCTTGGAGAGCTGCCAATGTCACTGGGCATTGCTCTAACAGCCTTTCTTCATATACTACTGATATACTTTTTATTTGCTGGTAACTATTTGTCCACATTATTTCAACACCTAGTCTAGTGCCTTGCACTTAGTAAGTCCCTACAGATATCTTTTAAGCAAATGAATGATTAATTCTTCTTTATTTTCACCCATCAAACAATTGTCTATTAATCTTTTACATCAAAAAAATCTGCCTCTTTCTTTTTTATTTGGTTTTCTAAAATAGAAAATCTTTAGTAATCAAGGTTTAGGAAAAATCCAGCCTTAGGCTATCAGTAAGCTTTGTCTAACCCAATCACTAAAGATAATTTTATATTTAATGAGAAAAAGTGGTAGAACACATAAACTTTCATAATGTTGAGTCTCTACCTGAAGTGGGAATACACGAGGTGATACCTTAGAGATTTACTGTGAGGATTGTAACTGTCAAGTCATTTTTGGAAACATGCACTTTCTTTTATCTGAAAAACCTGCATATGATATCAGAGTCCGGAGTAAAGTTCTAAAGCCAGGCTGCATGGGTTTGACTCTCATGCCTGCCATTTCCCAGCTTCAACCTTGGTTAATTCACTTACCCTTTTTATATCTTAGTTGCTTACCTATACAACGAAAATAATAATAGAGCTTTCTTACTAAAGTCTTGTGTAAAAATGACCATGATTTCAAACAAATCTGCAGATTTTGGAGACCAATCAGCCAATAAACAAACCGCTATCACATAAATATTATTTGTTTCATATTTTATGTGTTCTCAGTAGAAAGAATTTTATTAGGATATTTTATTTCAGACACTTTCAGAACATGCCTTTACAAGACTGATTCTCTGAAGTCATGCAATCAAGCCTCTTAACTGAAAGGGCCACTTGGCTATTGGACACAGTATTGGAAAAAAATATTATTTTATAATTAGTTCAGGAAGAGTTGCTGGATTCTATAAAAGTGCCACTTAGCTGGTTCAGAAAAAAAAAAGAGTTCAAAAGTAAATCTTTCATAGAGAAGTAATAATTCTGCCTCCATAAGAGTAAGAGACAGCAGAAAACCAAATATACAAATTAAGATTATGTGAATCTACATGAATAAAAGGATATTTGTATAAACTGCTTAATTACATTACTATTATGTGTATTTTTAGAAATAGTATTTTTTCCTTATTGTTAATATTAATAATTGAAATTATTAATGAAGAAACAAATTCCAGAGAGCTTACATTACACTAAATCCTGGAGCTGGGATATTTAGACCTATGTCTGTTTCAAAGCCAATACTTTACTGTCACTGCGAACTAGTCAGAAAAACCAGCAGCATTTCGTAGAAATGAAAAGGCAGAGACTATATTCCCAAGTATTACATAGCAGCTGACACTTATATTTTATTCTGTTCAAACATACACACACACATGCACACCTATGAGTTATAAAGTAAGTACCCAACTGTGCCAAAGGGCAATATTTCATCAACTTCTAGGAACAGTGCAAAGCTAAGCAGTAGAGACCATTTTAAAGCTAAGACTATGTAAGTTTCCTGTTACAACTCATCTTTGTTAAATGTATGAGGCAGGTAAAATTCACTTTAGCATCCCTCACCTGCCTTGTCTCTACATCTCCTGGGGACCCATCTCCTTCACATGAGCTGCTGAACAGTAACTGTTAGCTGAATGGAAGCATTAGCCATAAAACAGACCATTCTCAGAGGGTTTCCCTCTTGAGTTGTTAGTAGATAAAGGCACAAGAGAAATTTTAGGGTGCATTCAGAGAGAAGAACTTTACAAAAAGAATAAAATGCTAAGCGTGAACTTTCAAGAAGGGAAGATTTATCCAGCTGGCATAACTTCCTGGTGTCCCTCAGTTAGTACTAATTAGTAGAAATTAAAGGTCGTCTTATCGAGAAAATTTTCTTCTCCACTCTCATCCAAGGCCAGTGCTGGGCAAGTCTGTAATGAAACTGCTGTCCATTTTTTGTTTGCACCCACATACTGGCCTGAGTCCGCTGGCTAAATATTGTTGCCCAGCTAGGGCCTAGTCTAAGTACTAAATGGGAGACGGGGCACTGTCTTCTGTGATGATAACATTTCAAAGGAATGGCTCTCAGGTACTTGAGAAAAACAGTCCTGGGTTGTAAAATTGTCAAGAGGCTTTTTAAACAATTTATATCTGTGAGCTGGCCTTGAGACGAGTTAAGGCCATGGGACCCAAGGCCACGGCCAGAGCCTTGAGATAAATTAAGGCTGTGGGACCCAAGGCCACGACTACAGAGCATGTTTGTAGTATGCAGTAAATAATTGCTCCACACATGCGTCAATTATATGAGATTTAAAACAAAGAAAATAGAAATACGTGTGTGCTAGAGGTATTCTGTAAGCCTAATGAACAAAAAAAAACTCAGACTGCGCATGTGCTGACAGAAAAACAGGTAAAAACAGGACAGGTGCATCACAGGCGCGCACCTCCCTGTGGCAATAAAGTGTTGTTAACCCCATGGTGTCTCCGGCGGTATGGCAACTCCTCGTGCATTTTTTCATTTGGGCCGCTCACCTCCTAGAACCCCACGTAAGCCTCCCTCAGCTGACAATACCTCAAAGGGGCAGAGAAAGAACTTACAGTTACAAGCCTTCTGAGATAAATGCTCTAGGAAAAGGGAGGTCAGGGACCTAGAGTTAGGAAGATGGCTAGCTACAGTTTAGTCAAGCTGAGGGGGCCACTAATACCATCTTGGTCAGTTGTAATTATTCTGTATTATAGAGCAAAGGTATCATTTTCACTGAGTTTCTATACTGACATCCCAAATCACCTCCAGTTCACCCTATTGTGAAGTATATATGTGCCTTAGTCAGCTCGGACTGCTATAAAAAAAACTGCCATTGACTGGGTGGCTTATAAACAACAGAAATTAATTTCTCACCGTTCTGGAGGTTGGGAAGTTCAAGATTGAGATGCTGCCAGATTCAGGTCTGGTGAAAACCAACTTCCTGGTTTATAAATGGGATCTTTCTGGGGCCTTTTTTAGAAGAGCCCCCATCTCATTCACGGGGGCTCCACCCTCAGGACCTACTAATACCATCATATCGGAGGTTACATTTCAGCAGATGAATTCTGAAGGGACACAAATATTCAGTTTATAGCAATATGTTACCATGTATAATGAAGTGAAGATAAATGGGTAGCAGAGACTCAGACCTACCCGTGAATCAGTTATTTCCCAGAAGGAAACAACAGGCTCTAGTTTATGGAGGTGTCCAATGAGACCCATCAAATTTCCAACCTCCAAAACTGGAAGATAATAAATTTGCGTTGCTTTAAGCCACTACGTTTGTGGTAATTTGTTACAGCAGCCACGAGAAGCCAATACAATGTCAAAATCCAGAGTTAGGCACCCCTTGTTCATGGCCCTTTGGCTTTAAGAAACCTTCCCTATTTCTACTCCCTTGACCCTAATCTTCCAGAGTCTAGATCTGTGCTTGTTTGCTCCCCTGCTTGGCAATAAAACTTTTCCAATTGAAGCTCAGTCTTTGGTCTCGTATACTTCATTATTAGTTTTTCTTCAGCACCCCAGAATAAAATAACAAATAAATCAAATCAAAACAAAACAAAAACAACATGGATATTCTCTGAATCTGTCTTTTGATATCCACTAGGTGTCGCTTTTCCTCTTTACAGTTGGCTTATTAAAATATCGGTCAATGCTTATGGTTTCCTTGCCTTCTCTACCCATTCCCATTCGTTCTCAATCCACTGCAATTTGGATTCTGTTCTCAACATTACACCAGAAGAGGCTGAATCATGTTCATCAGTGGTCTAGTTGTAAATGCCAACAAGCAGTTCTTGATTTTTACTTAACCTGATCCATCATCAACATTGGACACTCTTGGTATGCCCTCCTTCATGAGCCTCTTTCATCCCAGGGGGGTCTGTAAGACCACTTTTTCCTATTTCCTTATCTGTATTTCTGTCCACTCTTCAGGCATAACTTTGAAATTGGTACACATCTAGTTCCTCTATTTTCACTGCATCCACTGTAAACCAATCAAAAATATTTACTGAGTGTCTGATACAGCCCAGGCATTATGTCAGGTGTGTACCAGACAATCACATTTACTCCTATGGCCTCAAAATCACCATTATGCTGAAGAATCCCAAATGATTATATCCAGCACAAATTTTTGTCCTGAGCTGAAAATGTAAGTCTAAATTACTTACTGAAGAACTCCAGTTTTATGTCCCTCCAACCAATCCCAACTTAACCCATCATCTTTCTCCCCAGATATACTCTTTCTGCTAGATACCGTATCTTTCTTGTTGGCAACCTAAAAACCTGAGAATAACCCTTGATTCCTGCTTCCATCACACAGCCCTAAACCTCCACGTCCTTTCACTCATTAAATAATGTATGTCATATTTTCAGAAAATAAGGAGGCAAGGTTACTGAATAAGAGTGGAGTGAAATCAAGTTAGGTTTGAGAACTGAAAGAGAAGAAAAGATAGTATTACCAAGAAGAATTTGGTAGATGATTAACCAAATAATTGTTTTCATGGAACATCTTTACTATCTGTTTTACTTTTATTCCAATGCATTTTTAAAATCTTAATCCTAAATGGCAGATCATACTTCTTATTCAAGTAATGAATATATTGTAAAGGAAAAAATTCTTCATCACTTCTTATTTGTTTTGTAGGGTCCTTCCTATATACCTTACAGGATCAATGCTAGCAATTTTCCTCAGACTTGAAATATTTCAATGGGGTTTTCAGTTTTTAATATACCTCTCTAATTCTCTGAATTCCTGCTAATATCGCAAGGGCAAAGACTCAGTGTCAGGAAAGGCTGGTACTGTCAGCACTGCCTGGCCCTCGGCTCCCACACTCTCCCATGTGGCAGTTTTGCAGTGGCCTGCAGTTGATTTTCTTTGCTTCATCTCTTAGTTGCTATTACAACTTAGATAATTTAATCTCTGAAGTGAACTAGGCAGGGCCTTTTCATAGGCTTGTCCATTGGCATAGAGCCCTGCTCTTGGGCTTTGAGGCCTGATTTTTGTAGTCATGGAATTCTTAATCATTTTGTCTTTGAATTCGTGTTTTGTATGTGAAATCCTAAAGGGCAGTGGAGCATGTCTGGGGGCTTGGACCCTGGAATCACATGACCTAGGACTGTCATCCATTACACCACCTCCCTTCCCCTGGGATGGGTTCTCAGCTGCCTACCCCTGATCCCCAGGACTTTGGGCACAATTCAGCCTCCTTCCTCACCCCAACCTACTAGCAGTGCCAGTAGGCACCTCACCCTGTCTGAGGACTAGATATGATGCAGGGAGGGTTGGGGGTCACATGTGCACTGGGCAGTCTCAGGACGAGGCATGGTACTGTCATCCCATCTCAGGCTGGTGGGGCTACAGCATATTCCATGGACTGAGCGGGTCCAAACCCCTCCCTCACCCCCAGTTCAGGTACCAAATGGGTTGCTATAGTTGCAGTCCTAGAAGGTCACCTGTCTCCTTTGGTTGAGGCGGCCAGCCCAGGAAGGGGGCAGGTACCTGGCTCAGCTTCCTTGGCCCGACCTGGGTGTGAAATATTCAGTCAGCTCTTTGTGGGAGGGGGAGCCTGGCAGCGGGTGGGCACGAGCATACTGAGTCTCAAGGCAGGGTCTCCAGCACCTGTGACGGGCTAAACTCGCCCTGCTAATATCTGAATGCCCAAGGGAGTGAGATGCTTCATAGCAAAAAAACATATGGCAGGTCAAAAGACATTGCAGAAAAATGGAAATATTTTTATATTTTAGTAACTATTTCAGAGTGCCTATTCAGAGTGCCTAGTTCTATATTTGAACAAAAGGCCCCACGTTTTTATTTTTCACTGGACCCTACATAGTGCATAGCAAGTCTTGTAAATAGGAAATAGGTAATATTACTGTTCAATTCTGGGTGAGGCTATTTCAGGACAGAACTTAAAGAAATCTCTTGGCTGTGAAAATCAGAAGTGTTTCTGTAGAGTAACAGAGTTCAGAGAGAGATGTTTTGTAGAAGAACTTTTTAATTATAATTCTCAAAAGTGAGTTTCCTTTCACGATTCACACCTTACACCGCAGGGATTGCTTGTGAGGAACTTATAATGGGTAAAGTTTACTGGCTGGCTTCCTAAAGCACCCTAGGTGTTAATGTCTCAGACAAAGTGAAGGTGAAAGTCTATTAAGATTCAAATATGCAACTATTATATGCAATTATCCTCTGTAAGGAAGAACCTCACAGGTGTAAAGGACCAAATATTTAAATTAAAGTGTTTCAGTTATTCAGATAATGTGATTTCTGGGGCTGATGAAAATTCATAGTAGATTTGCTTAGAGTTAAGTATCTATGAGATTTAGACATAGTTACAGTAATCATTATATGAACACAGAAAGAAAAAATTCTGAGTTTTTAAAAATTCTTTTAATTGCACTTCATAGTAAAAAGGGAAATGGATGTAATATGAGGCAGTTTCTAAAAGCAGCACTCAAATATGCAGTTATATTTTATTTTTTTTAATTTTCAGAATTGAAAACCTTCTTTCTGAAGGGCAGAAACACAGCAAGCATCACTCTGCAGAACCATGACCAGCAATCTTTCCCAACCTGCAGCTGTGCAGCTCTGCTATGAGAATGTGAATGGGTCTTGTATTAAAACTCCCTACTCACCCGGCTCTCGGGTGATTCTGTACACACTGTTTGGCTTTGGGTCTTTAGTGGCTGTGTTCGGAAACCTCTTGGTGATGACATCAGTTCTTCACTTCAAGCAGCTGCATTCTCCAACCAATTTTCTCATCGCCTCTCTGGCCTGTGCTGACTTTCTGGTGGGAGTGACTGTGATGCCGTTCAGCCTGGTCAGGTCCGTAGAGAGCTGCTGGTACTTTGGAGCCAGATTCTGTGCCCTTCACAGTTGCTGTGATGTGGCATTTTGTTACTCTTCTGTCTTCCACTTGTGCTTCATCTCCATCGACAGGTACATTGCTGTGACGGACCCTCTGGTCTATCCCACCAAGTTCACGGTGTCTGTGTCAGGCATATGCATCGGCCTCTCCTGGGTCCTGCCCATTGCTTACAGCGGTGCTGTGTTCTACACAGGTGTCAGTGATGATGGGATGGAGGAATTAGTAAGTGCTCTCAGCTGTATAGGTGGTTGTCAAATTGTTGTAAATCAGCAATGGGTTTTGATAGATTTTCTGTTATTCTTCATACCTACTCTTGTTATGATCATTCTTTACAGTAAGATTTTTCTCATAGCTAAACAACAAGCTGTAAAAATTGAAAATACTGGTAGCAAAGCAGAATCATCCTCAGAAAGTTACAAAGCCAGAGTGGCCAGGAGAGAGAGAAAAGCAGCCAAAATCCTGGGGGTCACGGTGGTAGCATTTATGATCGCATGGTTACCGTACACCATGGATACATTAATTGATGCTTATATGGGCTTCACAACCCCTGCCTATATTTATGAGATTTGCTGTTGGGGTGCTTATTATAACTCAGCCATGAACCCTTTGATTTATGCTTTATTTTATCCATGGTTTAGGAAAGCCATAAAAGTTATTTTAAGGGGGGGACTTTTTAAGGATACTTCATCAACCATTAGTTTATTTTCAGAATGAATATAAGCACTAAGTTGAGAAATGTAAGGATATTTTCAAAATTATGAATTTATGATGAAATTAGATAAAAGAAATGAATAATACCTTTCAAGATTGGGGAAATTTATTATGCTTTCAAATTAGCTAGGAACAAAGTCACAGGGAGGCACTTTCATTTATAAGATACTGTAAAAATATTTACATCGTAAAGATGTCCATTGCACTAAGTAATAAATGACAAAGTGCGTCACCTATGTCACCTGTCTCAAAGCTCTGTTCACGTCCTTACCACGTGCACTTGTTTCTTCCAATTTCATTGAGTTCTGACTCTCATTTTGGTTTTGTGATCTCTAGTGATTTTCTCATTTATACTCAACTCTCACATATCCTTAAATGCTCCTTCTTTCCTGGTCTTTTGCAGCATTGTGTTAGTTTACTCTGGCTACCATAACAAAGTACCACAGACTGGGTGGCTTAAACAACAGAAATTATTTTTTCCTGATTTTAGAGGCTAAACTTCCAAAATCAAGGTGTCAGTAGGGCCGGTTTCTTCTGAGGACCCTCTCCTTGGCTTGCGGATGGCTGCCTTCTCCCTGTGTCCTCACATGCTCTTTGCCAAGTGAGTCTGGGTCCTAATCTCCTCTCTTATAAAAAGCACCAGTCATATTTGATTAAGGCTCACCCTTAAAAACTCACTTTAACTTAGTACTTTTAAAAGACCTTGTCTCCATATACAGTTACGTTCTGCAGTGCTGGGTGGTAGGACTTCAACATACGCATTTGCAGGGGACACAATTCAGCCTGTAAGAGCTGCAGCCCAGGGGCTGTTTATTTGCTGCTCTGCTGTGACTCTGTCTCCTCTGTACCTTCCTGGGGCTTCGGGGGCAGCAGGTAAGCCTGTCCTGCTTAATGGCTGGGCAGAATCCTGGAATGTTCCCTTGTAACATGGAGGGAACAGTAATTCTGCCTTGGGATCAGATGTTAGCTACAGGCATTACACAGAATTAGAATACTGTGGAAAAATTTTACCACAAAAAGACTGCCATAACGATCATTAGCTAATGGAAAATCTGCAAGTGCAAGAACTATCAATTATTACTAGCAGCAGGCATTTCCACACCGAATGTTTTCTCTTGAAAACAATGTGTAATTCACTTCCACATTCTTTTCAGCAGTTTTCTCACCTAAATGTAGTGAGTACTTACTTCCCCTGGATGTTGTGGGGTCAAAAAATTTCATGCTTTTCCTGCCACAAAATGTGTATCAAAAAGAGTATAAACAATATACACTGTTAATTTTTTATTTTGCTCTCTGAAGTATTTTACACTGTTAATTCAATAAAAGTTGAGAAACAATATGGGGTGGAAGGGAGACCTCTGCTGGCTTGGGACTGAGGCCGACTCCCAAAGCCCAGAGTAGGCGTTTTGGTGCCTGTCTTTCATGTGAATGTCTTTGAATTGGACTACTTACTGGGATTTACTGAGCAATTAGGTCCTTTCCCAACGTAGGGGATGGGGCACTCAGCCACCAGCAAAAACTCCTGTGTAAAAGTAAATTTTTAGTAAGCACCTTCTTTTTGGCCTTCTATTGATCCCCATTATTACACAGGATGGGAGGACAAGGGTCCAGGGAAATCAGTCAGCACAGAGTAGGTGGCTCCTTTATCTAACAAGAAGACAACTTTTTTACCTGCCACGTCAAAGGTTACCCAAGGCTCCTCCAGAGAAATGACCAGGTGTCCTATGGGAGCCAGGGAGGGTCCCAGGCCCAGTCAGTCTTTGGTCATCTCAGCCATCATTGGTTTGGGAGCTCCAAGCACCCTTCAGGACTGGGGCCAGTCCCACTTCCAGTGACCTTTTTGTTTGCATAGGGGGCAGGGTCCTGGTGGACTTTCCCCATACATGGGACATTTGTTTTTCCAGTGGCCCTCATGGCTGTACTTAAAACAGGTCCCTTTTCAGTGAGACAGTGGCCCTGAACCAGGCATCATGGATCCTGTCCTCGCCATGGGTCTCTGTGGAGGGTAACCCTGAGGTGGAGCAGGGATTAAGGCTGCCACTAAGAATTGTGCCTGTCGCTGTTGTCCCTGAATCCTTTTTGCCTCTTTAGCCATGTCTCTGTTGTTCAATACTTTAAACGCCAGATCCGTGAGCTGATTCATGGGGATCTGGGGTCCCTAGCTGCCCAGAAGGGGCCTTAGGGTAGATGATTGGGAGTCGAGGGAGGTAAAAGTTCCTGGCTGTGGACTTCAGGGAGGTGGACCCATAAAGAGTCATCTAAAACATCGTGCTCCTGTTGGGGGAGATGCTTTGAAGGGTAAGCGAGCCAGGCATACCCGGCAGGAGTTCCCTAAACCTGGGTCTTGAGATAGGGTCAGAAACATGTGAAAGTATTGGACTCCCCCCACCCCCCGTTTACCTCCTCTTTTACAAAACAGGTCTAGCTGTAAGATAGGGTTGTCATTTAACAACCCATTCTTTGGCCAGACCTCTTGGTCCCCTAGTTTGTGTAGGGGCCATGCAGTATTACAAAGGAAAATTAACTCCATTTTCCTCAAATTATCCTGTTTAAACTTTTCCCAGTTTATGAATATGTATCCTAATGGGGAGTTCTTTGGGGTACTTGTTGTCCCCATCATGCTTAGGATATCATGCCTGTGAGCCTGAGGTTGCTCCTTTGGACTAGTCAGGAGCAAGGGCCAGTGGGAGAAAAGGTGACTGGAGTCCCAGGGTCTAAATCCCTTAGAGGGAAGGAGGATACCTAGGTCCTGAGTCAGTTAAGCTGATTGCCGGACACAAAATAGCTTCAGAAGGTAGAAATCTAGGACAAAACGGGAATGCTACAGCCACAACGGTTCCTAGAATATAGGTCCTTCGGCTCACTGAGGGAGTGCCCGCCTGCGACTCCCACCCAGTGGGGTAACAAAATCGTGAAACCGTGACCCCAGAAGGGGTGCACAAACCATGTCCCATGAAGGGAGTGCCCACCTGCGACGCCCACTCAAGGGTACTAAATCCTGCGACCCCACCGAGGGATGCTGGAAACTGCGATCCAAATGGGGAGTGCCAGCCCACGACTCCTGCCTACAGATGCAACAAGGCCATGCCCCCCCCACCGAGGGTACTCGGGGAGGGCCGGGCTGCAAATTTTTAAAGGGGAGCTCCCAGAGTCCCCTAACTTGGGCCCCCTTTCACAATTCCAGCATCCCAGAACCAGACCAAGACCGTGCAGAGAAGAGGAATCAGGCTCAGGAACCACGGAGGGGAAGCTCACCTAGTCAGCGACTTGCCATGTGGTCTCAGCTTGGATGTCTGAGTGGTCTCCTTGGTGGATCTTCTCGAGTCTGAAGAGGTAGAGCCATAGAGGGGAGAATGAGAAAAGATCGAGGGGAGAAAAGCCTTGGGCTCGGTGGGCTCCTTCACGGCTAGAGAGCTGGTCGCTGCCAGATCTTGCAGGCAGCATCAGCTGCCACCTACAGGGCTACTTGAATCTGCGTGGCGTGGGAGAAAACCCCTGCCACTGTCGGAAGAGAAGGGAGCCGTAGCCCAACAGGCGGGTTGAGATTATGCCCTTTGAGTCCCGTTTATGTAAAAGCATCGCTTTGGGCACCAGAGATATGATGCTGGAATACAGATGTGGGGAGTGAGGAGGGCCGTGTCCCAGGTCTTGGCTGAGTCCCTGGGACGTGCCCTGTCAGGTGTGGGTCCTTGGCTTCACGCAGGAAAGAATTCAAGAGTGAGCCAAAGTTGAGTAAATGTAGATTTATTTAGAGATACATCAAAAGGCAAGAGAAAGGCCACGAGGTGTGGGGGTTGGGTGCTCAGATTAGAGTAAAAGTAGGTACACACGCTCAGATTAGAGTAAAAGTAGGTACACACGCCGTAGACAGAGTGCAAGCCATCTCTGAAGCTGGGGGGGGGGTGGCCACAAATTATCTCAAAGGATAAATTTCTCACCCAATCTGCCCCCAATATTAGACAAAAACCCCAAAAGGCAATGCAGGAACCCAGAGTTACTCTTGGTAAATGCTAACCATTGCTGTCATGGTTTTGTTTGTTTGTTTGTTTTTAATTGAGATCAGGTACAAGAGGCCAAGGCTCAGGAGAAGGGATGAAGGAAAGAGGCTGGGCATGCCCAAATGATTACAGCCCTTTGAGGGCAGCCACCATCCCTAAATCCTCGGCCCCAGCAGCTTGAGACAAGCCTGATGATCAATACAACATCTGCCGCTGACCTGGTCAATGGGCCAAGAAATGTCCCCATAAGGACAAACTTTCAAGATCTGTTTGGGGTGTAACAAGCAAGGTCATTGGGTGGCCATCTGTCCCTTGAGTCAAATGGCCCATGGGGGATAACCAGTCTGTCACCTGCAAATGGTTGTCTGGGACTAAAGAAGTCCCCTCCAGTTAGCCCCAATGCAAGAAATCTTCATCACTGGGCTGGAGCCACAGGTACAAATGGATGTGGCAGGTAGGACAGTAATTTTTTTGGGGGGTAGCAGGACCACCTCCTCTGTCCTAACTTCCTACTCCGGACCCTTCTCCTCTAGATTCTGTACTGTCATGGGAGTCACAGGTAAACTGAACTTAAGATTCTTTACTCACCCCCTTTGTTGTTTATGGGATGAATGCTCATTCTTTGTTATGGATGCCAGAATGTCCTAGCCCCTTTTAAGGCCAAGATCTTCTTTATGAGTTGGGAACCCGAGTTATCCTGGGAGAAAATCCTCAGACTTTCACTTCTTTACAACTCTTATTGCTCTCTGGGGAAGGAGAAAAACCTCTGGACCTAGAGGCCTGGGAGAATAAATTTAATCCTGCTGTCAGGGATCAAAGCGTCCCAAGGCGACAAAGACGGCTGCTCCAGTTGTCATCTCTCTCAAAGATCCTACCTGGTTCCCTAATCAAAAACAGTATATAACTTACTTATCTGCTCCCTTACTTGAGAAAGGGCCATCCAACAGGCATTCCAAACTCTCAACTTCTTGGCCAAGCGGGGATATAAAGTTTCCAGGTCCAAGGCCAAAATGGTCAAACAAGAGATAACTTATCTAGGAGTTGTTCTGACTCCTGGCAACCGTAGCCTTTCCCCTGAATGAATTCAGGGAATCTTACAACTCCCTAATCCCACTACTTGGAAACAGCTCATGGCATTTCTCAGACTAACTCACTCCACAAAAGGTTACTGTAGGCTTTGGATCCCTAACTATGGGTCTATAGCCCAACCTCTATATGACAGCTTAAAGGGTAAGGATGACTCAGTATATCTCCAGTGGGGTCCTTCCCAACAGGAAGCAATGGAAGAAAGAAAAAATCTCCTAGTAAGGTCCCTGGCCTTGGGGCTTCCAGATCCCACAAGGCCCTTCCAGTTCTATATTCATGAGAGAGGAGGAATAGCCTTGGCGGTCCTCACCCAATGGCTGGGTCCTACCCAAAAGCCTATGGGATACCTCTTCAAGAGGCTAGATCCCACTGCTCATCGAGGCTGGCCTTTCTGCCTCAGAGTGTTGGGAGCCCTCTCCACTCGCCTGGAGGAAGCTTTTCAGCTAACTCTGGGGGCCTCTATACAAGCATATGCTAACCATCAAGTTTCTGACCTTTGAAAAGGCAAGGGACACTTCTGGCTCTCAGATGCTTGGCTTATTAAATATCAGGCATTATTATTGGAAAACCCAGATGTCACTGCCTCTGTCTGTGAGACACTGAATCCTGTTACACTATTACCATCACCAGGCAAGTCTCTTCTCTTTCACCTATGTCATGAGACCCTATCCATTTCTCTAGGAGCTGGAACAGATCTTACAGAACAACCCCTAGAAAACCCTGATGAGATCTGGTTCACCAATGGGAGCCACATATTCTTGTGAACCTCTTAGCGATCTGCTACTGCTTTTCAAGCAACACTCCAGTGAGACTGATCCATTGCCCTAGAGGACTCTGGATTCCTGTCAGATAAACCTCTTTCTTCAATGTCTCCTGGTTCAAATCTTTTCTCTTTTAGGGCCCCCACCAAACTGTTTTAATACTAATTTAAAATGTCTCTGACACTATGGTCCCTCTTTTGACTCCTCTTTTAGTTCACTGGACTAACACTCTAACATCTACTTTCTAAAACCTAAACCAACAGAAAGCACAGGAATCAATTTTTTTAAAGACCCTTGTTTACCCCTTCCATTCCTTGGCTAGGATTAGCTCTATATATTTGACCTCTATCTTTTCAACCTTCATATGAAACATGTTTCTTCTCATCTAGAGATCAACTCAAATGGCTATACAACAAGGTAATCAACCAATCAGCCAAGACATAAGCCCCTTGATGGACACTGACCCTTCCTTCAACACCTGCCCAGTGACAGTCAGCGAGTCTGGGACCCCAACGAGCTCCATGGTCACCCTAGATCAGCAGGAAGTAGCTAGAGCAGTTGCCGCCCTCTACATCCCAAATATTTGGGGTTCTATGACTGGAGGGTGGAATGTTAAGTAGTTAAGCTGGGAATAAGCAAAGGGCAGGGAGAGAGGAAGGGAAAATGAACAACCCAGGACACAAGGAACCTGAGCTGTCAATAAAACAGGGTGCAGGGAAATTCAGTTGTCAGTCAGTCAGTCAATCAATCAATCAATCATCAATAGCTTCCAGACCCAGCTGGCGGTGGAGGCACACCCCGTGTCATGTCTCTACTTCAAAATTGTTAAAAGAGACTATTTTTTGGTTAGAAAGGAATTTTGAGGCATGTTCAAGCATGTTTTGATATATGTAGGCAGATAGGAGTGTAGAAAACTTTTTTGATCTGTAGCATTAATTTCCATAAATGGCAGACTGGGCTTGGAAAAATTGAATGTCAATGAGTATATTAGTAGCATGATAACAATGAATAAATATAGTTTCATGCTATTACTTACTATACTCAATAAATTAGACTAGTTCTAGCAGATTTAGGAAAGGACATCATGTTTCCTATTTTTAGAGTATAGAAGACAAACAAAGAATGAAGTGAAAAATTGGATAATTCCATTCAACAAATGTCCCACATAATTGCACTGTTACTAAATTAAATGATAGATAATGAGTATGAGAGAAGTCCAAAAGAAAATGAAAGATTTAAAAAATTTATCTTATGGATAAGCAAAATATTATTTTGTTAAGAATGATACCAAAATCTCCAATACAATTCTAAATATGAAATTTATTTTGAAAATGTAGTGAGCATGTGGGACTCCACAAAAGAAAGAGAAAAAAAGAGATGAGATTCTTTCACATACTTCATGACAGTCTTTCCTAATTATGACTACCCCTGACATGCTGATAGTGGTTTTCAAACTATAGAAGCATGCAGTGCCTTTGTTGGTATGTGATAACCTCCTTGGCCTTAGATGACTGAATTAGAGCTAGAAATATGATTCTAGGAAAATTCATCAAATAGATAGGGCTGAATCTATCACATTATCATTCAAGAGAAAAAGAACAAAGACATCAGGTCATATTAATACTAAGCATTGGAATAAAGTTCCTGGATCTTTGCCAACTTCTATTCAAAGTTTTGATTGCTCACTGTTTCCTTAATTAATATGATAAAAAATATATCTAAATGCCAAAATTCAGCACACACCTAGAGGTGAAATTTTAGAAGTATTCTCTAGGATTCAGTTAAATACAAAATGGTGCAATAATTATTACATTGTATAAGCATTGTTTTATAGGTACTAGTTGATACAATTAGACAAAGTGTATATGAATAGTTATGCAAATTCAAGAATGGAAAGTTAGAATATCATTACTTGCAGATGATATGACCAGAAACAAATTTGTCTGCTTCAATTTCATTGAGAACAAGTCCCAGACATCAATACTCTTTCCCTGACATAGAAATAGAGATTACAGACATGTATTTCCTGCTGTACTCTCCCCAAAAGAGTCAGTCAGGGAAGCAAACATGACAAAGACATCCATTAGATAGCACTTAATTATTAAGCAGAATAAACCAGGATCAAAACAGGTCAAATTAAATACATTATGCTCTACCTTTGTGATGGAATGTTACAAAACCAACAAAAAGCACTATGAAGTTCTGTATCAGTGGACGTTGAAAGACAATCACAAAATATTTTTTGACTAAAATCGAGATTAAACAAAACCAAAAAACTGACTCAGATTGTAAAACAGTATATGTAATATGCCCCACATATAAATATATACACACATATATACCTCTATATGCTTTTATAAAGTGTAACTACATACAATGGACAGTGTCTGTGTATGAAGGGGATTTACTTTGTAATTTATCACTTTAATGTGTGTGATAAATATATTAAAATTGATGTTAACAAAATTGATTTAAGCACTGAAATTGTTTTTTTTCAAATTAAGATATAATTGACAGTTTTGTGCGAGTTTAAAGTAGACAGCAAAATAAATCAATAAAAAATGTTAAAAAAAAAAAAGTAGACAGCAAAATGACCTGACTTCCATATATAATAAATGATTACCACAAGAAGTTTAGTTAACATCCATCATCTCATCAATAGCAAAAAAAAGGGGGGGGGAATTGATTTTATCCTTGTGATGAGAACTCAGAATCTACTCTCAACAAATTTCAAGTATATGGCAGTGTTCGCTGTAGTCATCATGCTGTGTGTGACACCCCATCCTCATTCACAGCAGAAAGTGTGTAAGCCCTGAAATTGTTTTGTCTGTGTGTTTGCTTGTTTTATTTTGGGGGATATCATTTGAGTATTTGTCACTGGTATGTTTTTGTCTTAGCCAATGAAAGTAAATTGTAGATGCATTGGTATACTTCAGAAATTGCATCTTAAAATGATTACATTGTCCTAGGAATTGTACCTCAATATTTCAAAGTATTTTTAATATTTTCAGCAGATATTTAAGATCTTCCAACTCTTTTCCTCTTTATTAATTATGTGCTGTATTCAGGAGCTATGGAAGCTAGCAAGAAGCATGTTTCCACCTTCCATTTGTGTTTTCTGTCTACTCTTTAGGTAATTTCTTGAAATGTGATAAATAGTGACGGTAGATGTGTTGAGTTTATGCATGTACTTTTGAGAGGAGACTTCACCTCCCAGCAAGGCTGGAAGGAACACTTCCTTTCTTGGAGGGGGAACACTGCTAAGTCTGCTCCTGAGAAGAGAGGAAGTGCATTCCTCAGTGAACTGATCTCAAAGGACACCCACAGAGGCTAACGTGGAGTCTGAGGCCCCTGGGACATGGATTCCACCCTGGGGACAAAGGAGCAGCAGCCTTAAATTTACTGGGGTTTATTTCTAATACCTGGGAGAATATGAGTCTCTAAGCAGATTTAAGAGTATTGCAGAAAAAGAAATCCTATTTCTAGATCTAGTACCTGAGTGGGGGAGCTAAGATTTGTACCTGTCAGTATGGATATTTCATGTCCTCTCCCCTCCCACACACTGACCTTTGCAGAAATCCAAACTGCGTGGCAAAATGAGGAAGGTGTGGTCAGGCTTAACCTGGGTTAAACCCTGGATTAAGTGAGGGAATAGCCCCCACCCCCTGGGTCAGGGAATTCCCTGCCAGTTGTTGAGTGTGTATATCCCAGGCATGAATTCCAGAATTGGGGAAATAGCCCTCAGTGGTTTGGGGGACCCAATACCAGAGGCAAAAAATATCTAAGACTATTGATCACCCGACCTTCATAAGCTCCTACTCTAACTCATGGGCCCCTTTAACTGATGCACCACAGCAATGTTTTCAGTAATTCTGAATTAATACTAGTTTAGAGCGAGTGCCCAGTAATCTCCTAAAATCTGAATGTTCCTCTTTCCTCAACACATAGTTCCCATGAAAAGAGACTGCATGCCACTTCAGGAAAGGTCAGAAGAAACATTAACAATATATTCTTGGCTCTATAACAGGAGCCTTCCTCAAGGGGACCCAGGCTGGGATTCACTCAAGGGCCTCTCGGTCTGTGAACTGGCTCAATCTGGGAGTTGACTGAGCAGCAATGACTAGGTGCTGGTGGTTCAAGTCAGTTCTGTTCACAAGAAGTTGGGGTTTTCCACTTACACAGAAACAAGTAAGACTTAAGTAGGCTGGACACCCATTTCAGCACTAGGGAGACCATGATCACATAATCGACATCGTAGGTTTCTGGGAGTCGTGTTATTCTGACCACTGCTTTGTCTCCACTGTCCACGTTGATGAGGGTATTAACCTGATCTTTGGAGATGAAAAACCAAGTAAGTGCTTAGTAAGTGTTTTTCCACTCAAGTCCATGGATACCATTTGGCTCCTGCCAGTTTGGGATTAATTCATTTTATTTGCATTTAGGGTTCCCAAGTTGAATGGTAGCAGTTCCCATTGTAATTTCTGATCTACAACAAGGAATAACCCAGGAGTCTTTGAGGATGCTAGGCTCCCTTCATAAATTTATTTCTTATATTTGTGGTGATTGTCAGGTCCTCTGGGCCCTGCTGGTTTGGACAAGCATTTTATATATAATGAGGTCGCTCAAGCATTCTACGTTCCTAAGTCTTTGCATACTATTCTTGATAGGAGAGCAAGGAAGTTCTGACATTTCAGCTTCATCTATTACAAGCAGCATTTTGGTCTATATGTCAGTTAATAAACCAAACAATCCTTTAGAGCTATTCCTAGCTCTTTGAATTCATATTCACTGCTAACCGGGCTCATATCAATACATTTGGCCCAATTGGATTTTATATTATTTCAATACTGAGAACACTTTTGATATTCATTCCCACATACATTTCTCAGAGTTCTGTTAATACAGATGTCCAAGTTATTCTGTTTCATGTCATATCTCCTGATGCATTACATATTATAACTCATTCTTGGGGGCCTGCTAGGACCAGATCCTGATTATAGGTTTAGAGGCAAGGAAACGTGTTAAGGAAGGTACTGAGGGGGGTCAGTGGTGCATTGTTAAAGCAACTACCTCAGGCGAGGCCATTTAGCTTCTTCAGACAAGGGGAGACTGAGCTCCCCAGCGGTGGTGGGAGGGCTGCCTCTCCTGGTAGAAAAGGCTTGACAGAATTAGGGCTTGGAGGAAACCAGTTCCAACAGGACCTGCCTCTATGTCACCGCCCTAACTTTGAGAATCCCTTTCCTCCATACTCAAAGCCAGAATTTTAGTGAGAAATGCTCTGGAAGTTTGAGAATTCCATCTACACTTTAATTCAGGCTGCTACAGAATTATGCTTGGAGTTTGGTTTTCAGAAATTCAGTTCTGGGCTCTGGGAGATAAAGGGTTCTCTCAAGGATTTCATTGAAGCTCGCAGGTTAATTATACGGACCTTGAGCTTGGACTTAAAGCCTTTAATTTTCACTATTTTTCTTCCAAGTTTTCCAGAACTATTCAAAGAAACTAACAAATTCATTATACCCCCCTTTTTCACTAAAATGTTGTATGGCAGCAAGGACTTGGTCACCCAGACCTTTTCTTCTGGGGGCACTTGATTACAGGAATCTGTAGGTAGTAAACTGAAGAAGTATTTTTGCACTCTAGCCCAGGGCTCCTAGTTCTCTCTCTACCACTGGAAACAGGGTCATTGATAAGAATGTGTCCTAAATAGATGGTTCTAACAAAAGTGAAAAGGCAATCCCCAACAATTAATAACAATAAATAACATGGCTCTCACATTCTGGATAAAGTTTTGAAGAATATACACCATTTCTATCTCATGAAAAGGTCAGATGTCATCAGGAAATTAGTAGGGCATGAACTCATTTTAGCATAAACATCATTGTTATTTAAAGTTTTTTCCCCTTTCCGTACCTTGCACTGTGGGGATTCAGTCTGAAGGGCTTTGGGTATTGGAATCATTTAGCTCCTTTCCTGAGGGGACAGAGTGTTTGGGGCGTTATCCTTGCTCTGATAAATTAGGAAAGAATGTTCATAAAGTGTGGCATTTGAACATGCATCATGTAATAGCTCCTTGAACACCAACAGTTTTCTGATATGAAGAACTAGGTAATGCAAGCAGATTTTTTTTTAATTTAGATAAATAGAAGTTTATGTAATGATGAAAAGTAACTGCTTATTCATTTGGAAGTGAATTTTTTTTTTTTGAGGTGAGAATATGAGTCACCTTCTAAACATGAAAATAAGGATTTGTTCTTAGAAAAAGATAGAGACAGAATATACTAGCAGTTACTGACAAACTGTATTTATCTTGTTTTAAGAACATTTGAAAACTGGAACGACAACCTGGGCCACAGAGGGTGACAGTTATTCCGGGAGTCAAAACGGAGAACCATGAGCAGCGACTGGCCGCCTCCCGCGGCTGCGCAGCTCTGCTATGAGCACCTGAACGGATCCTGTGTCAAAACCCCCTACTCACCCGGCCCCCGCCTGATCCTGTACGCTGCGTTCGGCTCTGGAGCTGCCCTGGCTGTGTTTGGAAACCTCTTGGTGATGATTTCAATTCTCCACTTCAAGCAGCTGCATTCTCCAGCCAATTTTTTGATCGCCTCCCTGGCCTGTGCGGACTTCTTGGTGGGGGTGGCTGTGATGCCCTTCAGCACAGTGAGGTCCGTGGAGGGCTGCTGGTACTTTGGGCAGCGCTTCTGTCAGTTTCACTCCTGTTTTGACGGGTCGTTCTGTTATGCTTCCATCTACCACCTGTGCTTTATCTCTCTCGACAGATACCTGGCGGTCACTGACTCCCTGCTCTATCCCACCAGGTTCACTGCCAATGTTTCTGGCCTGTGTATTGCCTTCTCCTGGCTTTTTTCCATTTTTTATTCTTTTTCCCTTTTTGGCACAGGTGCGAATGAAGCTGGGCTGGAGGATCTAGTAAGTGCTCTCACCTGTGTGGGTGGCTGTCAAATTGCAGTGAATCAAAGTTGGGTATTGGTCAATTTCCTATTATTTTTCCTTCCCATGCTTGTGATGATAATTGTGTACTCCAAGATCTTCCTCATTGCCAAACAACAGGCAAGAAAAATTGAAAGTGTGAGCAATAAGACTGTGAGATCCTCAGACAGTTACAGAGACAGAGTGGCCAAGAGGGAGAGAAAAGCAGCAAAAACGCTGGGCATTGCAGTGGTAGCATTTCTGATTTCCTGGCTGCCATACTTTGTGGATTCAATAATTGATGCCTTCCTGGGCTTCATCACCCCCACATACATTTATGAAATATTGGTTTGGATTGCTTATTTTAACTCAGCTATGAACCCCTTGATTTATGCTTTCTTTTATCCTTGGTTTCGAAAAGCCATCAAATTAATTGCCACTGGCAAAGTCTTGAGAGAGAATTCTTCAACAATACATTTACTTTCTGGCTAAGTTCATATTTTAGATTGAAGAATTGAAAATAGATTCACAGTGAAGCTACTATTGGGGAGAAAAAAATTGATCATAAAAGTGCAATATCTTCTAACGTAAAATAATTAAATTGTGGTTCCACTTGGACCCAAACACTAAATTCAGGTTCATAGCTCTTTGGTATATGTGACATTAACACCCATTTGTGATGGGAACAGCATGCCCTTGGAGCCAGAAATGGCTGGAATGCAGTACCAACTCTGCCATTTAATGCTGTGATCTTGGGCAACTTAGCTGTTTCTGAACTTCACTGTATTTCTCTCGTTCAAAATCCCTCTCCTGTAGTATTCATGACAAAATTTAAGATAACACATGTAAAGGATGTAATATATATTTGTTATTTTAAATTCTCCCTTTAGTTACCTCATAATAGTTCAATCCCTGCCTATATCTTTTCTTCTTCCCTTTGAAATATTTTTCTATGAAAATGTAGATACAATCATGAGATACTTAGTGAGGTGGTGGCTTCTTAAGAGGGCAAAGAGGACATCTGCACTGTCCTGTGTTGAGATTTGCAAGCCCCAAATTGTGATTTTAGAATCAGGTAAAATCAGTCAAGATCGCACTGTTAACTACAATATCAATCAATTATTTACAATGGGATTGATAGCTGGCATTATTTACAATGGGACTGATAACATTCATTTATTCAGTGAGCTCCTTCCTCATGAGTAAGTCTGCTCATAAAATCACATTATCGTTCTGAAGTTTTACCAGTTAGCATATGTTTAAAACAAGGATTTTAATATTGTCATTCATTATGTTACTTTATTTTTGAATTAATTTATTTTGTATTCACTTAAGTGTACATTGTTCTGAAAATTATTTGCAGTGATTTTTGAGGATACACTTGAAAGCATAACTTAAAAATATGTTCAAAAGAGGAAACTGGAATGAGGGGCATAAAATGAAACCAAGACAGATGCTGCAAATTGCATTTTCTTATGACTCATAAACTTGGTTCCAAGGCCAAAAATGGGAAATGAATTAGTTATGCAATTCATAGTGGACACATTAAGCCAGTTATTTCAGAGAATTGTTCTTGGTATTAAGTGGGTGCTGTAGGTCCATGAACAATGTAAGTGATTCACTTAATTCTATTCTAGTTTTAGTGTCTTTTTGCAATTAGACATCAAGATTTTAAAATCAGATTACTCTATCTTTGGTGCAAGAGTAAATTTATATCAAAACATTCTTGCTATATTTAAAATTTTTTTAGCTTAATGTAAAACAACATTATCCATTAGCACATCATTTCTATTATTACAGATCCTTTAATTGTAAAGATATACTTTCCAGAAATAGTGTATTTTTTCTGATTATACGGATCTTGTGAGAAACTCTCATCTTTATCTGGTATTACCAATAATTAAAGGTAAAGATTAAGGATAAATTAGCAGTTTATCCACAATTCTTTAGTTCTAACACCGAATATAATAAATTTGTTTTGATTCCTGAGGTTCAGGATAGCAACTTTTTCTAATCCTGTTTTGAAAGGTATTGATGGAATAAAATTTATGTTTTGACAAGAAAATTTAAGCATCACATACTCCCTGCCCGTGTTGGGATCTCCCTGATGTGCAACGAGCCTCTGTATTATGTCTTAACCAGACTTCCTCCGAGCAGGAATGCTTGCTCAACTATAAAGATCAGTTTTCTCCTTTTCCTGATGCCAGCAGTGTAACTCCTTACAAGATAAACTTCCTTTCCCCCAGTTCCCGTAAGAGGTCATGGTGACCTGTTGCTTGCTTAGTATGTGCTTATCTGGACTATGTATCTTTGGTGAACTTTATGTAAAATGTCAGTCTGTCATTTTGATGTATGATCCTTTCTCTCGAAAATGTACATGACTGTGCTTTGTGATAGGCTGTCTCCCATATTATAATCCTCAGGATGCCTCAAATAAAAGTCTCTATTTCTTCCTTAGATTGATTATTGATTAATGTTTTTCATTTTAAAGATAAAAATGCTAAAATCAAAATGTTTAAGAAATCTGGTGAATATTATAAAATTTCTAGAATCAAATAAGCACTTCTTATAGCTACTTCAATACATTTACACTTGTCCTTTTTTTTAGTGGCCTTTCTAAAATGTTAGACAAATCATCTAACTTTGCCACTTCCTTTCCTAGAGCAACATACTATTCTATTTTTATAAATGTTTGAAGACTTGCATTATAAGGAAATAAGCTTCTTCCCTCATTACTCTCTTCTGTGAATTAATCTGGTCATGTAGGGGGCTAGTCTCTTGGATTTGCTTCAATGAACATTTATTGAGTGCTTCTGGTATGCAAAGCATGAGCTTTGGAACTGGAAGGATATAACAATAAAAACAATTTAAACCTAAGAATACTTTATCTAAGTTATGAAACTCTCACTCTGTGCACGGGACTGCCTCACCTGCACTAACACAATCTTCACAACAACGCTATGAGCCAGGGAATAGCATTACTACGTCATATTATTATTATTTCTATTTCATAAATGAGGAACTTGAGGCATGGAGAGGTAAGTTACATATCTAAGGCAGTGTTACTTGTTAAACAAGAGAACTGGAGTTCACACCCTGAGAGTCAGCGAGTAAGTCAAGTAACCACTAACTATTCCTCCCTTCTGTGGCCCAGACACTGCAGTCAAGTTGTTGACAGCAATACAAACACAAGGTTTTTACACAAATTTCTATAAAGGAAAAATTTGATCATCATAAAGAAAAGTATTAACAAAGTTCTTTGAGAAATGGGGACATTGGAGGAAGTAATTGATTTGCTATGATATAAAAATTTTTAAATAAAATTTTAATATATTGTTTTCTAATCAGCCTTACTTCTTCATTATTGAAGTTTTATTTTATTGTACAAGATTTTCCCCCCTGAGGCTGAGTGGAGGGTCATTCGAATAAACTATATCTTAACTACTAAGGGTAATTATTGGTCTGCCCATCAGGAAAAATCATGTTCTTATTGTTTTATATTATTTAGTCATTTGGTCCTTTTGTGCCCTTTCTCCACACAAATCACTTCTAAGCATTGAGATTAAAGGTTTTGTTTAACTTTTTTCTGAGGGTATTATCAGTTCATTATTATGAGTAACAATATGATTACATTTGCAATTTTTATTGAAATGTAGTTGACATACAATATTATCTTAGTATCAGGTGTACCACATAGTGATTTGATGTTTGCATACAATATTAAATGATCACCATGATAAGTCCAGTAACCTTCTGTCCCCATATGAAGGTATTACGTTCTTCACCATATTCCTTGTGCTCTATATTGCATCCCCGTACGTTATTTATTTTATAGCTGGAGGTTTGTACCTCTTAATTCCCTTCACCTATTTCATGCCCTCCTAACACCTTCCCTCTGGCAACCACCTGTTTGTTCTCTGTATCTATGAGTCTGTTTTCATTTTATGTTGTTTGTTTTGTTTGTTTTTTAGAATCCACATATAAGTGAGATCACACAGTATTTGCCTTTCTCTATCTCACATATTTCACTTAGTCTAATATCTTCTAGATCCATCCATGTTATCACAATGGCAAGAAAGAAACACATAAGCCTAACTTCAGTGCACAGATAAGAACAGAGATGTGTATTGGTACTACCAATTTTAATATATTTATTTCTTCACAGACATTTTAAATTATAGAGATAAGTTACAAATGAAATTCCCGCCCTGTACACACACACTGTCTATTATACATAAATTTAGACTTTGTAAAAGCATACATATATGGGGGCCACATTACTTATGCTGTTTTATAATCTGGGTCAGAGTTTTCTGGTTTTGTTTTAGTTTTAGTCAAAAAAATATACCGTGTTTGTCTTCCCTTGTCAATGAATACAGAACTTCTTAGCACTGTTTATTGGCTTCAGAACATTCTATTGCATAGGTGGATCATTTTTATTTAACTTACCCCACATTGATCTAGGTGTTTTCCAGTTTGTAATTAACAATAGTACAATGAATGTGCTTGTCATGTTTGCTTCCTTGATTGACTCTTTCCTTAGGATTACTTGTCAGAAATACAAGTACAGAAGCAAGTGACATGCATGATTTAAACTTTTACATAAATATCTTCATTCCGCTCAGAGAGAAGATACTAAATTATATTTTCCCTAGATGTATGTGAGCATGCTTTCCTCTCATGAGAATGCTTAATTTCCTGCTTTCTAATTACTATCAGTTATTATTGATTCTTCTAGAATTTGCCAATTTGAGATATCAAACTTATTACATTTTATAAGCATTTCTGGATTATTTGTACATTTGATATTTTAATGTATTTATTTGGCCTACCTCTGTAAAATTGCCTATTTATTTGTTTAGTGAGATATTTGTCTCCATCTTACCGTTTTATAAAAGGCTTTTGCATTTTTAAGTCTCCTAACCCCTTTCTGTCATGCATGCTGTGGATCGTTTCCAAGTTAGTCTTTTTAGTTTCTTTCCATAACATGGTTTTGTTTTCCTTTGAAGTTTAAAAATTGAAATTTAGCGCATGAATCTATATGGATTTTGTGCTATGATCTCACCAATAAAATCATAAAAGAGATATTATCTTCTAGTTTTAACATCTGGAAGAAATCAGTTTCGATTTTGTGAAATACATGAAGCAAGACACAAGAATTTTTCAAAAAGTTATATATCACTTCCACATTTCTAAATTATCCCCTTTTTTCTAATAACTTAAATAACAGTGTTGTTTTTATCATGGACAATGTATAAACTCAAAATAGTGTTATTGAGGGGAAAAAATGACAAAGTTGCCCTCTATCAAGACTGGAAGATAAAATAACACATCTCATGGAATGAGAAAACAATTACTTAAAAAGATAATCACTTTGCAGAAACTGTACCATTTGCTCCCAGTTATTCCCAAATTACGAAATATCCTCCCAAATATAAAATATGATTCTTATCCTCAGTCTGAAATGGTTGAGGGGTATGGCTAGAGACCTTTAGGAGCTCCAGAAATACCAGACCCCAAGACACAAGGTGCTCAAAATGAAAGTAAACCGAGCCCAAAGAAAGACAGGGAAAATATGACATTAACAGGGAACATGGAATAAAAAAAGCTTTGAAAGTGGAAAAAAGATAAGTTTGGTAGGAAAGGTAAGATGGATACAGGAGGCCTGAAAGAGAGAAATAAATAACAAAGTGTGCAGATTTAAGGAAACTAGAAAATATGATCACTGGGTCAAACATTAGTTAGTACATATGTTTCTATCAAATGCTCAACGATGTTTACTTCACCAAAAAGATAAAAATATAAACAAACGTGATGCTACTGAAATTGAGGTACCATTTCTCCTCCCTAATTTAATGGAACATTTTCAAGCATTGTATTTCATGTCATAATTCCAGATCAAGTTCCAATTTTTCAAATCATCAATATGAAATTTATGCTTGTTTAGAAATTAATTTTATGACTGATGAACTCTCCTTTAATATTGGCCAGTTTGATAAGTTTTATTGTTTAAAAAAAAAGCAATAGTCTGATGAAAACTAATCATAAGGAAATTTTTGACAAGTTGGGAGGCAGTAGGAAATTTTGTAAGAAAAAAAGAAAGAAAATCAAAGACAACAAAGATGTTTTCAGGCTACAAAGGGAAGAGTTAATGGAATAAAAGGAAAAAGGGAGGGAGGAAAGTGTCTTCAGGGAATGGGGTACAGTGAGTTCTGCAGCAGTTAGCAAACAGGGATTTAATATTTACTAGCCAAATAAATGTCCTTAGAGAAGTCACAGGGAAAAGCATAACTTAACAAGACTGAAAATCATGCATTTATCCAATTAAATTTGAAAAGCAATTTGCTTTCTCCTCATTAACAGTCTTACTTGATTTTTATAAACTCATTTCATTTGGAAAATGTAAAGATAGCTTCAGTTTCCTCAGTCCAAAGGCTTACATTTGTTCAGAGAACAAATTCATGCTTGCAGAACTGTTCTTGAACACTTGACCACTCACAATAACTTTTATGGCTTTCCTAAACCAAGGATAAAACAAAGCATAAATCAAGGGGTTCATGGCTGAGTTATAATAAGCACACCAACAGCAAATCTCATAAATATAGGCAGGGGTTATGAAGCCCATAAAGGCATCAATTAATGAGTCAATACTATATGGTAACCACGAAACCATAAATGCTATGACCGTGATACCCAGGGTTTTAGCTGCTCTTCTCTCTCTCTTGGCCACTCTGGATTTATAACTGTCTGATGATGATTCTGTTTTGCTACCAGTATTTTCAATCTTTTTAGCTTGTTGTCTAGCGACAAGAAAAATATTACCATAGAGAATTATCATAATAAGAGTGGGTATAAAGAAGGATAGAAAATCTATCAACACCCAGTTTTGATTTACAACTGCCTGACAACCTCCCACACAGTTGAGGGTGCTAGATAATTCCTCTAGCCCATCATCAGAGGCACCTGTGTAGAACACGGCGCCGCTGTAAGTCAGGGGCAGAACCCAGGAGAGGCTGATGCATATCCCTGACACAGACACTGTGAACTTGGTGGGATAGACCAGAGGGTCTGTAACAGCAATGTACCTGTCGATAGAGATGAAGCATAAGTGGAAGAGAGAAGAGTAACAAAATGCCGCATCACAGCATGTGTGGAAAGTGCAGAAACTTCGCCCAAAGTACCAGCAGCTCTCCACAGTCCTGACCATGCTGAAGGGCATCACAGTCACTCCCACCAGAAAGTCAGCACAAGCCAAAGAGGCGATGAGAAAATTGGTTGGCGAGTGCAGCTGCTTGAAGTGAAGGATGGAAATCATCACCAGGAGGTTTCCAAACGTGGCCAGCAGAGCCCCAAAGCCAAACACCGTGTACAGAATCACCCGGGGTCCTGACGAGTAGGCAGTTTTTACACAGGACCCGTTCACATTCTCATAGCAGAGCTGGGCAGCTGCTAGGGGGGACGAGGTGCTGCTCATGACGCTGTCCTTTACATCCGGAGAATTCTGTCCTTCTCAGTTTTCACAGGGTATAGGATTCTGATTTTCAGTACTCCTGGGGGAAAAACATACATACACTGGGATGCCTGAAGAAACAAGATATTAATATAATTGTTTTTCCAACTTTCCATTTTATTACAAATCTCAAGTGTATTCCATAACAAACTAAATACATCAAAATTATACTGTACAAGCTTACTGGAAGTTAATTTCAACTAACTCATGCTTGGTTCTCTTAATTTCAAAAAATTCCCTTTTAGTCATAAATTTTTTGTTTGTTTGTTTACCTCCAGAGTTCCTTTTTGCAACAAGCACTGATGTGGAAAGTAATATAGAGTTAAAGCACCATCTCTTGTTAGGTTTATTTGCATTACTGCCTAAAGCACGCAGTCCTTCCTGATAAATACATGCCATCAATGGGAAAATCCCTAGAGGAAATCCCTATAGTGCAAGGTGTGAACTTGGAAGGTTATTTTCAATAGTGATTATTAAGAAAGTTATTCTACAAAGCAACTCTTCACATTCAGTTAGATTAGCCATTATGCTTCTTCGGCCAAAGATTTTTTTTTCCTTAGACATGAATATATGAACACAAATAGTGAAAAGTATTACAAATATGAAAGACAATTGCTTGTGATAGTTCAGGAACCATCTAGACGGGCAGGTGTAGACAATGGAGTTCCCATGAACAGAGTAAGACAAAAATGCTGCTTCAATATTTGTAGAATTTAATATAAATATACTAGGAAAAAGGAAATAGGAAAGGAATGAGACAATAGCTGGGGTTTTCTAGCAGAGGGAAACTTAATGAAAAAGAAATATTATGCCAAAACTAGAGAAAGGGAGGGAGAGACAAAAGTCTAGCTGTGGCCTGGAAGCAGGAAGCTTCAGGGAGGCCTGAAGCTCGTTCCAGAAACAACCTGCACAGATTCATAGATCTCCATGAATCGGTTTCTAAAACAAAGAGCTAGATAGCTCCAAATTTTCTGCCAGCTCTAATTTTCAATTATTCTATTATAGCTAATTCTTAGGATATTTGGTCAATATTCTTTCCCTATTTCACCTGTTCATCACAACTTTCAGGGCCCAGTTTGGGACAGGTTTAGAAATGCAGCTGAAACCAACAGGATCCAAACAAGCTGAGAGCCTCCTGAATTGATTCCAGTAACTGGAATGTGTCCTCAGGAAAGAATCTGCCATCTGATCAATTGCATTGTAACCTGTCAGCCGGAAGCATCGACTTATAAATTGGAAAGAGTTAAATTCATTAGAGGTAGAGAAAGAAGCAGCAACCAGTAAGAATATGTTTGCACAGCTAGGAATGCTGCGGCTCAGACTCAACAGAAAAATAGACACAGAGTAGCAAAATATTTCATAGAAAACAGGGAAATAGGACGGGAATTGAAAATAGTACCTTGTTTCAAAGAGTAATCCCAATAAAAGAATGAGAAAGAGCAACCAATGTTACGGATTAAGGATCCTAAATCCTGGGCATGACAGTGGAGCTCTGTGATTTGGGGCAAATTGTTAATATTCTCTGGATTTGCCATCACTGAGTGAGATACAAAAGACCCTAGCACAGATTATCAGTAAGTATGCAACTGCTTGAAAAGGAAAATCAGCAGATAATTCTATTTTCTTGAAAGATAAAGTACCTCCTTTCGGAGATCTCTGGGACAAAATCCCCTCTGATTTTAGTTTGAAAAAACCATCAACTTATTTTTTTTTCTCCTTACTAAGATTCTAATCTGTGGACTTGAAGACTCTTCTCTTTTTGTGTTCACTGTTAAAAATGTTTGGCCGAATCTCTGACCCCCTTAGCAAGTGTGTGTGTGATTGTGATGGTGATATACATTTTAGCTCCAATTCTGCCTCCATTTAAACCCCCGACTTGGTGTTTGTTCTTCTATTGCCTCTAATTTTAAAATATGCTATTTGTTTGAATTTTATATTTCTCTGTAAGTTGCCTTAAATTTATTCTGGATCAAGGCAGAGCAAAAATTCATAAACCAGAAACAAATATATTTTAAAATAAAATCCATTATTTTTTAATAATACAAGTTTGGTGTTGAAGAAAGCTGCTTCCATTTATTCTGTATCAACTTAAATTGAAAGCATTTCTATGTTCTAGTCTCTTGTATGAAAGATATTTTTTAATCAAATTATAGACTTAATTTTTGCTACTGATATCTTTAATGCTGTAAATAAAGATGGAACAAATAAGCAAGGTTCTCATGACATTTCTTGGTGTTAATCAGTCCATTTAGGATATAGAATCAGATTTCTGTGTCTGAAAACGGATCATCCAGATCTCGAACCATGGTGTCCCAACGGCTTATCAGTGAGAGCCTCACAGTTCCCTCTGTAGTGGGTTCAGTGATGACCTCTCCCCCACCAAAAAAAGATATGTCCACTTTCTAACCCCCCAGAAGCAGATCTGGAGGGGAGCTAGATCCAAGAGCAGTGTCCTTATAAGAGACAAAAGAGGAGAAACGGAGAGAAGACGGCCACGTGAAGATGGAGGCAGATATTCCAGTGATGCTGTCACAAGCTGAGGAAGGCCTGGAGCTGTGGGAAGCTGGAAGAGACAGAGGGGGGCTCTACCCTAGAGCCATGGGAGGGAGCATCACCCTGTCGATACCTTGGTTACAGACCCCTGGCCTACAAGACTGTGGAGAATAAAGCCAACACGTTTGTGGGAACTAGTTATGGCAGCTCAGAAAACTGAAACTCTCTCCTAGACATTTTGCATTTCAATGATATAATGGTTAACAAAGAAGTTAGAGCAAAGGCTCAAGGGGTGAAAATCAACATAATTCATTCAAAAATCTGCTTTCAGAGCTCTGAGAGCAAACTGCAAATAATGAGAACTTCTACTGTCAGACATTCAACAGACACAACCTATACTAAAGGTATGATTAAGCCCATTAAAAAAGAGTATTTTTAGAGTAGTTTTAGGTTCAAAACAAAACAGTGTGCAAGGTACAGAGATTTCCCATCTACACCCTCTCTTGATGCATGCATGCTACCCCCCACTTCAACATCCAGTCTATTTTGAAATGAGACAAAAGATAGAGCATTTCTGTGACAGAGATGAGAGAGAGGCATTCAGGCCTGTTTCCAAAGCCCTTGCTTGTGCGGAGAGTCACAGCCGCTGCCACCAAAACATCAGCTGAGGCCAGAGGGGTGATGAGGACGTAGGCTGGAGAGAACGGCTGCTTGCAATGAGGCCAGTGAGGATAGCTCCTAGGATTTTGGAGAGCTTCATTATCAATTTCACTGCTATTTGGATAAGTTTTTTTTAATTATTCTTCTCCTTGGGTTTTATTTCTATAGTTTATGTCATCTTTTGGCAAGTACTAAACAAAGAGTAGATGTGTTGGACATAAGCTTTTGGGAGAGCCCATGTTCTCAGATGGGAAGGCAGTGTCCCTAGAGAATCATTGCACAGGGGTTTGAATCAGAAAGTACCCAAGATAAAACCTGGCCTTGTGATCTTAGACAACTTACCTAAACTCTCCCAGCTTCAGATTACTCAGCTCTAATTTGGAGGTAATATTACCCACCATATACAGCTGAGTGAGTGTAGATAATGTAGGGAAAGTACCTAGCTTCTGATTAGAACTGAGTTACTATATAATAACAATTAACATAGTACAGCAGAGTAGAATACGGTATGATAGAGAGAGAGATATAATAACCATTAACAAAAATAATAAGACAAGTGCAGGATCTTTTCTTCCTATTTCCAACTTCACGTCTCAGGAATGATTAGAATGATGGTGTTGGCATTTAAGGTGGGTGAGGAGGACAATGATGAATTCTAGCAAGTAAGAGGTAAACCGTGACTTGTGGATAACTTGCTAGAGCAAGTGAGCCTGAAAGGCGAGGCTCAGGGATCAGATACCCACATTGGAGGGATTTCAGGTTTTAGTACAAGTTCACATTCTGAGATTCCAAAAGCTAGAGCACTGGAAGTCTGTGTCTCATTAATTTGGTGACAAACACTCACATGAGTTTACTTCTAGTGTTTACTTCTTACCAGTCTGTCTGAATGTTCATATAGAGATATTAATATTATTTGAATACTAGTGCAGAGATTATCCATTGCTTACAAGTGTTTCACATACTTATTAGTATATTCAAAATATTTAATGGATATGTCTTTTTAAATTAAAAAAAAATGATTTCCAGGAGTTTGAAGGATTTCAGATTAAAGATTGTAGCCTGTAATTTAAGGTCCTAGGTTATGACTGAGGTAGGGTGGAGGTGATACCCTTGAAGGAGAGGATATCTAGGAATTGAGAGGCAGCTTAGCACATAGTCAAGAGCATGGATTCTGGACTCAGCTGGCTAGGGATGAATCCATTCTCTCCTCAACTTCATAATTTCCCTAGGCCTCAGTATTCTTAGCTGTGAAATGGGACAATAATATAATCTTCTTCAGAGGGTTATTGTGATGACTATTGGGGTTAATATTTATAAAGCACAAGATACAGTTCTTACTATAGTAAGTGTTTATGTTTTAAATGTTACATGTATATTGAGAGTAGAATGGGAGAGAATGACAGAGTGCTGGGTATTAACATTAAGGTGTAAGAAGGAAGAAGGACGCTGCGGTCAGTGTTGAGAGTGTGGAAGAGAGGCAGGACTGGAACAATCTGATGACCTTGGGGATTTTAGGGAGGATGGAGGGGGACTGCTCCATTACAAGGAAGAGCACAGAGGATGCCCACCTCCTTGCTCTGCCTGCTGAAAAGCAGAGGGGAAGGCCAGGTTCCTAAAAGGTGCAGGGAACCTCCACAGAAGGAAACATGTTTCTCAAGTTATTTCTGAAATTTTATGCATTTTAGTGCTGTCTTCAAATCCTAACAGTCTGACATTTGGTACTGAACAAGCAAACCTATCATTAGTTAGAAGATGAAACAAATAAGAACAATGACTCATGTATCTCATAATATTTATTTAATTTACAGAACTGCCATTTATTCTTAAATAATGTATTTCTTTTATTTTTGATGTTAAAACATGCTTTCCTTTTATGCAATTATGCCAAATTATATAAAGATTTCCCTGCTGCTGTTGCTGTTGTTTGTGATGTCCTTGGTTGGTAAAGTTAATTTTGGCAATTATCTGTTGGTTCCTTGAATTTTTTCAGCAATTTTGTTATTTCTGAAGCCCAAGTTTCTAGGAACCGCTATCCTGACCCATTAGTGTTTTTAATAGTAAAGGTGGGCAATTTAGCCGGTAAGCCTTTTATGTCCCTTCAGAATGAACCAGGGCAGCCTCTGGTCAATTCCAAACACTTGAGACAGTGAGATCTCTTCTAGTGGAAGCCAACATCCAAGAAATCAACTACCCAGAGAAAGCAACATCTAATGTCTACTATGAAAAGCAAAGTGTTATCCTGAATTTTTCCACTTTTTTATTATTATTATTATTATTTTTTTTTTTTTGCTACCATCAAAACTTATCGCAGGAATCTAGGTTATTTGATACTCTCATGTTTGAGGTTAGTTAATGAAGAAGAACTAGCCCTGTGCTGAGATGAGATGTAAATTGGAGGCAATTCCTAAGGTCTCTAAAATTCCTGCCCATACATGCCTCTTCCTATCTTGCTCATACATCTTGAGTAGGTGATTTGCATCAGATAAAGATCAAGATTAGGCAGTAATCACATTTCTCAGGGGGTTATGATTCTAACACCAAGGGCAGTATTTGGAGGCAAACTGTCTGTTTTGCATTATCCAAAGTTTTCAGTTCCATATCTACATTGGTCCTTTAGTTTGCAGGTCTTGACAATCTCAGGCTTTCTTAAAATTAAAGTCCATTAAATAAACAATTTCCCCAATGACTGACAGTGTGAGACATTCCTCATTATGATGAAAGTGAGGGAAAGATGCATTAATGATGCTCTGTGGTCTTTCCTGTGCCCAAAGAAAGAAGCCTGCTAATGAGAGGAAGGGGAAAGAAATGTTTTGTAGTCTTCTCTGTTTGGATTAGAGGCTAGAAGTAACCAAACACAAAGCAGGGTCAAAGCGTTAAACTGTAAATGAACCGCAGTTGGTATTGATAACACACAAGTATATTAATTGTATCTAGTAATGTTTTAAGCATTTTTTTCAAATGAGTGTAACTGAGTCAGTTATGAACTTGACTTTTTACATAATGCACTTATGTTTAATAGATATTTCTTAGAAATATATGTTAACCTCTTGTGGAGCAGTTTGAGTGGTATGGGAAATGATATGATATTATTTGTCTCCCATCACAGACTCCCAATGTGCTCTACAAATCTTCCTTCTTCATCCCTCATTAGATCTCAGGCTGACCCCAAAGCTGTCCAGTCACTCTGCATGTTAATTATTCAATTTTGACCACACCAATTCCAAACTACAATTTGAATGTAGAAGAGTATCCACATTGCTAGTCAGGTCTGAACTTAAAAAGCCTGGCCTTAGGGAAGAGGCATGTCTGATTTTTCATTCCTTATCCTGCCCCCTCTTTTTCTGCTCTATCCCACTGGGAGAAGGAGAGAGTAGAAAAAGGGAGCACAATCATTCTGTGCCAAATCTGACCTCCTTATATAACCTTCACTGGGTGGTCATGACCTCTGTGCAGTGAGCCTTCTAACACTGCCCCTCTCGTGCAGTGCATATCTGGGTTCCTCAGGCATCCCTGAGGGTGTCATTCCCCTCCCCAGTCCCTGATGCTTGTGATCAGTGCTGGTTTGATCTTTCCCACTGTCCTCCTCAAGTCCAGTCAGATATGTCACAGACTCATGATGCACCTCCAAACAGGAGACCAGCAGAGGGGCCAGATGTCACTGGCTCCCATGCAGCCTCCAGCTCTCATGAAATTCATGCATATTTGGCTCCTGACATTATGGGCTTCTGTCCCTGCCGACCCATTTCTCCTAACCATCTGTCTCCAATGCTGCTTTTCTCTACTCAACATGAACATGGGCAAGTCAGCAAGGCTACTGAATAAGCAGAGCTAAAGGGGCAATCAGGCTTGAATCATTTTTCCCTGGACAAAGAGACCCCAGAAGAAAAACCTGTGAGGTTCCCTCTCATGGACAGACTTGAAGAAGTTGAAAGAGGTCAGCTGGAGTGGTTCACCCACATCAGGAAACTGGACAGTGGGCAGGCTCCCCAAAAGGAATCACATGTTACTTCATCACAGAGCCTCCATTTGGGTGCCTGCCACAGTCAGGATATTGGCCATCAAGACTATGACACTCCCAGGCATGAGAACAACTTTTGTCTCATTATTAATATTCTCCTTATTCCATTCCTGCTCTACCCTGGAGGGTGGTAGGGGCTCCAAGCGGAAAATAAAAGTAGAGGGAAGAGTGAAAGAGCAGACCTGTACCCTTCCCTCCTCTGCGTCCCCGAGGCCCTGGCCTGGATAGCGCTGACTGGTGAAGGAGTGATAAGATTGCTGGACTGGAAATGATTTTAAGTTTTTTAATTCTTTTTTTCAATTGAAGTATAGTTGATATACAAGGTTGTGTTAGTTCCAGGTATATAACAAAAAGTTATTCAGATATATATATGTGTGTGTGTGTATTCTGTTTCAGAGTCTCTTCCATTATAGATTTTTACAAGATATTGAATGTATCTTCCTGTGCTATACAGTAGGTCTTTGATGTCTATTTTATGTATAGTAGTATTATGTTAATCCTGAACTCGTAATTTATCCTCCCCCACAACTTTAAAGTTTTAATATGAATTAAAAATATCTTACTTTGACTTTATAAATCCTGGAAATTGAGTAGAAAGCAGTAAGCTCTGTCCAGAGTGTCATTAAAGATGGAGAAGGAAGAGTCAATAAAGCAAGTCTACCTGCCCAAGTAGATAAAATGGTAGAGCTGTCTTATGTTTGTGGTGACCAAGTTTGGACTGTCCCCAATCTAATGACATATTCAGTGGGCCAGGCTTCATAACCAGACTAGAAGGATGGATGAATCTAATGACTAGAGTTCTATTTCTTCATGCTTTTCCTGAATAATTTGAAGGCTTCTTCCTGTCATCCCAACATACATTTTGGGAGATCTCGTTCATTTCTTAGAAAAGAAATAATAATTACTTAAGCAAATCACTCAGTACTTCTAAATATATTCTTAAATTTCCCCTATTTATGCTTTCATGATCAAAAATAGATTTATTGTTGAGGAAGTGCTCTTCAAAATGTGACCACTTGATTTCTGAGTCAATATTCAGGGTTGATAATTCAAAACACTAAAAAACCAATATGGCAAGATGTGGACAATAACTAGTTAGAAAGGGTACTCTTCTGAGAGGCAGATCAAGCTTTGGAGACATCCTCCTTAGCCTTGCATTGATCTTTCAATGCTGGATCCTGTGGAGGCTTGGGAAGTGCAGGAGGCTGGGGCAATAGATATTTACCAACAAGTATTTAAACATTTCATCATTTTCACAATGGAATGGTTGAATTTGTACTTTCCACTTGAGATCAGCCCTATCAAGATAACAGAATACATAGTTTACATACATACCATACATAGAATACATAGTTTACTGAAATTCCAGTGAGAGACTCCAAAAAGTATTTCTGAAAGATAAAAATCGATGGGATACAACCAATGGAAAAACCATGGTAGAGAAAATACAACCCACATTATACACAATAGAAGTTTACCAAAGAGGTAAGAACTGTTCTTTCCTATAGAGCCTGGGAGAAATTCTTAATCCCAGAAAAAGCCATCAAAGAATGAGGAGAAGAAAATAGTAACGATTCTAGAGAAAGTTTCTTCTGGGCTAAAGGGTCTAAACTTCAAAAGCAAGGTCAGAGGCTATAGCTCAGTAGTAGAGTGCATGCTTAGCGTACATGAGCTCCTGAGTTCAATCCTCAGTATCTCCATTAAATAAATAAATAAATACCTAATTACCTCCTCTTCTCAAAGAAAAAGGCTAATAATCAACAAATGCAAAAGCTTGCTAAATGCAAGGAGGAATAATGAAAAGACACAGGGACTAAATACAGATAAATATAAAGAGAAATTCTTAAAAGTTCCTAGGAACAGAGGTCAGAAGGAACGAAATTAAAAAAGATGAAAAGAACATCATACTGGCATCAAACTTCACATCAGTATACAAGGTCCAAGAAGGCAATGAAGACATGTTTTTGAAGTTATCAGGGAATTTATTTTTGGAACCATAATTCTAGTTAAAATTAAAATTATAATTGAAATCCTATAAAATTCTTTGAAACTAATTTGGAACTAAGAAATATATATAATATAAAATTATCTGTATATATAATATACAACTCTATATTATAATGCAATATTAATATATAACAAGTAGTTTTTATTACATTAAATTATAATGTATAATTATTATACATGCTTATATAATATAAATGTATATGTATATAAATTTGCATAAGTATAAAACAGAGCAAGGAATAGATGGTCATGGATCAATAGAAGCAGACAAACCACATCTAAGGAAGCAGACGTGAAGCAATTCTTAGAAAGAAGAGGTTGTGCCATGACCAGAGGGAGCAGTAGATGGGGGCAGAACTCTGGGCTGTCCTGTTACATTAGAGACCAATCCAGCCTGACACCTGCTGGAGGGAGTCCAGCTCCCCACTGTGAATTTGCAAGACTCTGGCTATCTGACCTACTCACGTTACTTAAGCCATGGCCTGCATCTAAAAAGGGATGGTTCAAACCCAATGTCAATCAACAAGTCCAAAGAATAAACAAATTATGGTCAATCCACACAGTGAAATAGTACTCAGTCAAAAAAAGAGAAACTGAATATTGATTCATGCTTTGACATGGATTATTCTCAATATTATTTTGCAGAGTAAAATTATTCAGACAATAATAAGTATAAAATGTATGGTTGCATTTACAGAAAATACTAGGAAGTACAAATTAATATATAGTGACATCAAGTTGACCAGTGGCTGCCTAGGGAGAGGAGGGGGCTGAATGTGGAGGGGTGGGCAAGAAGGACACTACAATAGACATGAAGAAACTTTGGGTAACATATATATGTTCAAGTGTCTTGATTTTGGTGATGATTTTACAGATATATACAAATGTCAAAAGTTGTCAAGTTGTACATTTTAAATGTGTGATCTTCATTTCAGTTTTCTATTCTTTCAGCATATTTAAATTTGGACTTTCATGTGTATCATTGAAAACCATTATAAACCATTTTTGGAACAATGCAAAAGTTAAGTAAGTAAATATTAATTTAGGATAAAGTACAATAATGAGTGACAATCCTAAAACCTTTGCTCTAAACATATGCTAATTGGTAAAATTCTGAACTCAAATGAATTTTACCAGCCAACTTAATCACCAGGAGGAAACTCACTGAATAAATGAATGTTATTTATGATGCCAATTATCTTCTCCACAGTAAATAATTGAATCAGTGTTATACTCTATAGCTCTATCTCTGGATTGATTTTACCTGACTCTGAAATCACATTTTTGGACTCACAAATCTGAACATCAGCAAGTCAGACTCACTCCCCTGTCTTCCCTGAGCAAGGAAACCCACTCACTAAGTATCTCTCAGCCGCACTTACATTTTCATAGAAAAGTATTAGAAAGGAACAAAGAGAAGATGTGGTCAGGGACTGATCTATTATAAAGTAATGAAAAGGAAGATTTAGAATAACAAATATATACTAGATCCTTTATATATTCTCATAAATTTTCTCAAGAATACAAGGGATGGAGTTACAAACCAGAGAAATTCACTGAAGTTCAGAGAGTAGTAAACAGCCCAGGTGTTAAAATGTGACATTTCTGGTTCTAAGGCTGTGTTGTTTCCACTACAATCAGGTTTTTATGTTATATTTACCAAAGAACTATGATCTGAATTTAAGGATTTAGGTCAAAGTTGAAGCATAACTGAATTATTTTACATTAGAAGATATTGCACTTTTATGATCAATTTTTTTCTCCCCAATAGTAGCTTCACTGTGAATCTATTTTCAATTCCTCAATCTAAAATATGAACTTAGCCAGAAAGTAAATGTATTGTTGAAGAATTCTCTCTCAAGGCTTTGCCAGTGGCAATTAATTTGATGGCTTTTCGAAACCAAGGATAAAAGAAAGCATAAATTAAGGGGTTCATAGCTGAGTTAAAATAAGCAATCCAAACCAATATTTCATAAATGTATGTGGGGGTGATGAAGCCCAGGAAGGCATCAATTATTGAATCCACAAAGTATGGCAGCCAGGAAATCAGAAATGCTACCACTGCAATGCCCAGCGTTTTTGCTGCTTTTCTCTCCCTCTTGGCCACTCTGTCTCTGTAACTGTCTGAGGATCTCACAGTCTTATTGCTCACACTTTCAATTTTTCTTGCCTGTTGTTTGGCAATGAGGAAGATCTTGGAGTACACAATTATCATCACAAGCATGGGAAGGAAAAATAATAGGAAATTGACCAATACCCAACTTTGATTCACTGCAATTTGACAGCCACCCACACAGGTGAGAGCACTTACTAGATCCTCCAGCCCAGCTTCATTCGCACCTGTGCCAAAAAGGGAAAAAGAATAAAAAATGGAAAAAAGCCAGGAGAAGGCAATACACAGGCCAGAAACATTGGCAGTGAACCTGGTGGGATAGAGCAGGGAGTCAGTGACCGCCAGGTACCTGTCGAGAGAGATAAAGCACAGGTGGTAGATGGAAGCATAACAGAACGACCCGTCAAAACAGGAGTGAAACTGACAGAAGCGCTGCCCAAAGTACCAGCAGCCCTCCACGGACCTCACTGTGCTGAAGGGCATCACAGCCACCCCCACCAAGAAGTCCGCACAGGCCAGGGAGGCGATCAAAAAATTGGCTGGAGAATGCAGCTGCTTGAAGTGGAGAATTGAAATCATCACCAAGAGGTTTCCAAACACAGCCAGGGCAGCTCCAGAGCCGAACGCAGCGTACAGGATCAGGCGGGGGCCGGGTGAGTAGGGGGTTTTGACACAGGATCCGTTCAGGTGCTCATAGCAGAGCTGCGCAGCCGCGGGAGGCGGCCAGTCGCTGCTCATGGTTCTCCGTTTTGACTCCCGGAATAACTGTCACCCTCTGTGGCCCAGGTTGTCGTTCCAGTTTTCAAATGTTCTTAAAACAAGATAAATACAGTTTGTCAGTAACTGCTAGTATATTCTGTCTCTCTTTTTCTAAGTACAAATCCTTATTTTCATGTTTAGAAGGTGACTCATATTCTCACCTCAAAAAAAAAAAATTCACTTCCAAATGAATAAGCAGTTACTTTTCATCATTACATAAACTTCTATTTATCTAAATTAAAAAAAATCTGCTTGCATTACCTAGTTCTTCATATCAGAGAACTGTTGGTGTTCAAGGAGCTATTACATGATGCATGTTCAAATGCCACACTTTATGAACATTCTTTCCTAATTTATCAGAGCAAGGATAACGCCCCAAACACTCTGTCCCCTCAGGAAAGGAGCTAAATGATTCCAATACCCAAAGCCCTTCAGACTGAATCCCCACAGTGCAAGGTACGGAAAGGGGAAAAAACTTTAAATAACAATGATGTTTATGCTAAAATGAGTTCATGCCCTACTAATTTCCTGATGACATCTGACCTTTTCATGAGATAGAAATGGTGTATATTCTTCAAAGTTTTATCCAGAATGTGAGAGCCATATTATTTATTGTTATTAATTGTTGGGGATTGCCTTTTCACTTTTGTTAGAACCATCTATTTAGGACACATTCTTATCAATGACCCTGTTTCCAGTGGTAGAGAGAGAACTAGGAGCCCTGGGCTAGAGTACAAAAATATTTCCTCAGTTTACTACCTACAGATTCCTGTAATCAAGTGCCCCCAGAAGAAAAGGTCTGGGTGATCAAGTCCTTGCTGCCATACAACATTTTAGTGAAAAAGAGGGGTATAATGAATTTGTTAGTTTCTTTTAAGTGTTCTTGAGGACTTGCAGGAAAAAATGGTGAACATTAGAGGCTTTAAACTCCAAGTTGAAGGTCCATCTAAGAGACCTGAGGGCTTCAATGAATGCCTTGAGAGAACCCTTTATCTTCTGGAGCCTAGAACTGAGTTTCTGAAAACCGAACGCCAAGCCTAATTCTGTAGGAGCAAGGATTATAGTAAAAATGCAATTCTCTAAATCCCAGAGCGTCTTTCACTAAAATTCCTTTTCTGTTGGTAATTTTTTTAATTTAGCTTGAGTCATCCTGTATGAAAAATTGATGTAGTAATAATTTAAGGGCTGAAATGATATAATCTTCTCTCAGAGAAAATTTCCATTTGTTCTGCATTGGACTAGGAGAACCAGCAATCCTGGCCCATCCTAACCTCCATTATAGGAGTTAAGAAAATTTGAAGTAAAAGTTTACCAAAATGTTTAAAGTATGATAGTTTTCAAGGCTTTAACCAAAATGATTGATAGTGGGTGTGTGACCTGGGCTCAACTTTCTTGTTAGGATTTAAAATCGAACAGTTTCCATCTGACCCTTTGAGATTGTCAAGAGCTCTGCTTAGCTTTTTATTTTTCTCTGATATTTCTTCTGGAATTAGCTGATGTATATTGAAAACAATTGCTCTAAATGTTAGATTCTCCTATCTGGATCTTCTTATTTCTCTGAATCTTGGATAATTCTTAGCTGCATTTAAATGTCTATAATATTTTAAAGATTTTTAAAAATAATTTTTCCAAATTTTCCTTAGGAGGAGGACTGGTCTACAGAATCTAGTCCACCAAGCCCACCGTGCGGAACTGGAAGCAGATGTCCTATAGAACTTTTAACAAATATAATAGAAAATTTTTCTTAGCTGATATAGGTAATATAACCCAAAGTCACTGAGTCTTTTTACATCTTAAATAGATTAAACAATTATAGGAAATATGTGTCTGTAGTCTTTATTTCCATGTCCAGGAAAGAGTTATTGGTGCCTTGGATTCATTCTCAATGGAATCAAAGCAGATTAGACAAATTTGTTTCTAGTCATATCATCTGCAAATAATGATATTCTAACTTTCCATTTTTGAATTTCCATATCTGTTTATATACCTTGTCTAATTGTATTAACTAGTATTTATAAAATGATGTGTATACAATGTAATATTATTGGACCATTTTGTCTTTATCTGGACAAAGAGAATGCTTCTAAAATTGCACCTCTAGGTGTGTGCTGAAATTCAGCATTTAGATGTGTTTTTATTATATTAATGACAGAAACAGTGAGCAATCAAAACTTTGAATAGAAGTTGGGCAAGATCTAGGAACTTCATTCCAGTGCTCAGTATTAATATGACCTGATGTCTTTGTTCTTTATCCCCTGAGTGATAATATGATAGATTCAGCCCTACCTATTTGATGAATTTTCCTGGAATCATGTTTCCAGCTCTAATTTGGTCATCTAAGGCCAAGGAGCTTATAATGTGGTACCAACAATGGCATTGCATGCTTGTATAATTTGAAAGCCACAATCAGCATATCCAAGGTAGTCATATTTAGGAAAGACTATCATGAAACATGTGAAAGCATCTAATCTCTTGTTTTCTCTTTATTTGTGGAATCTCACATACTCACTATGTTCAAAATAAATTTCATATTTAGAATTGTATTGGAGATTTTGGTATCATTCATAACAAAATGATATTTTGCTTACCCATAGATAAATTTTTTAAATCTTCCATTTTCTTTTGGACTTCTCTCATACCCATTATCTATCATTTACTTTAGTGACAGTGTCATTCTGTGGAGCATTTATGGTGTGAATCTGTTATCCAACTCTTTCACTTCATTCTTTCTGTTTGTCCTCTATACTCTAAAAATAGGGAACATGATGTCCTTTTCTATATCTGCTACAGCTAATCCGATTTATTGAGTATAGTAAGTAATAGCATGAAACTATATTTATTGATTGTCATCACGCTAGTAATCTACTCACTGTCTTCCAGTTATCCCAAGCCCAATCTGCCATTTATGGAAATGAATGCTACAGTTCAAAAAAGTTTTCTACACTCCTATCTGCCTACATATATCAAAACATGCTTGAACATGCCTCAGAAGTCCTTTCTACTCAAAAAATAATCTCCTTTAACAATTTTTAAGTCCTCAGGGCCTGTAATAACAGGTAGGTGAGAAGACAATGTTACAGGAATGACCAATACTAAAGCACCAGCCTTTTGATGGGAGCTAGTCCTCAGCTCCCAGGACTCAGCATTTGTGACATCTTCCTGGGCCTCAATAACATAATTTAAAATGAGTTGTCCATATTACCTACAAAATTATTTTCCTTGAGGAAAATACTAGGGAAAGAACACGTTTTTCATCCTTAGCCACATCCATGGCACAGGTAGTTGCGTATAATTAATGGTCAATATTTGTTTGAAAACAATGAAAAGACTTGATGAAAACCAATGAGAAGAAATTACTTCAATCATTTTAACTGAATGATGCCACAGAATAGCCAAAAGAAAAAAGAAACAGAAAAAGGCTTACATGCTACTACTTTACTACAATTTAGCTTCATTATACAAAATACTCCAGACATGCATTCCAGAAAACTTTTATTGAATCAACAATGTAAAATGTTCCAGAAAGCAAAATGTAAAATTACAGCATATACTGTTTATACTTGTTTTGATATACTTTTTTTTTGTAGTAAAAGCATGAAAATTTTGACCCCATAACATCCTGGGGAAGTAAGTACTCACTATATTTAAGTTAGAAAAAAGCTGAGAAAAAACAGGGAAGTGAATTACACATTGTTTTCAAGAGAAAACATTTGGTGTGGAAATGGCCGCTGCTAGTGACAACTGATAGTTCTTGCACTTGCAGATTTTCCATTGGCTAATGATCGTTATGGCAGTCTTTTTGTGGTAACATTTTTCCACAGGTTTCTACTTCTGTGTCATGTCTGTAGCTAACACCTGATCCCAAGGCAGAATTACTGGTCCCTTCATGTTACAAGGGAACATTCCAGGATTCTGCCCAACCATTAAGCAGGAGAGGCTTACCTGCTGCCCCGAAGCCCCAGGAAGGTACAGAGGAGACAGAGTCACAGCAGAGCAGCAAATAAACAGCCCCTTGGGTACCGTCAGCAAGCCTGGGCTGCGGCTGTTACAGGTTGAATTATGTCCCCTGCAAATGTGTATGTTGAAGTCCTACCCCCCAGCACTGCAGAACGCAATTGTATATGGAGACAAGGTCTTTTAAAAGTACTAAGTTACAGTGAGTTTTTAAGGGTGAGCCTTAATCAAATATGACTGGTGTTTTTTATGAGAGGAGATTGGGACCCAGACTCACTTGGCAAAGAGCATGTGAGGACACAGGGAGAAGGCAGCCATCCGCAAGCCAAGGAGAGGGTCCTCAGAAGAAACCGGCCCTACTGACACCTTGATTTTGGAAGTTTAGCCTCTAAAATCAGGAAAAAATAATTTCTGTTGTTTAAGCCACCCAGTCTGTGGTACTTTGTTATGGTAGCCAGAGTAAACTAACACAATGCTGCAAAAGACCAGGAAAGAAGGAGCATTTAAGGATACGTGAGAGTTGAGTATAAATGAGAAAATCATTAGAGATCACAAAACCAAAATGAGAGTCAAATTCAATGAAATTGGAAGAAACAAGTGCACGTGGTAAGGACGTGAACAGAGCTTTGAGACAGGTGACATAGGTGATGCACTTTGTCATTTATTACTTAGTGCAATGGACATCTTTACGATGTAAATATTTTTACAATATCTTATAAATGAAAGTGCCTCCCTGTGACTTTGTTCCTAGCTAATTTGAAAGCATAATAAATTTCCCCAATCTTGAAAGGTATTATTCATTTCTTTTATCTAATTTCATCATAAATTCATAATTTTGAAAATATCCTTACATTTCTCAACTTAGTGCTTATATTCATTCTGAAAATAAACTAATGGTTGATGAAGTATCCTTAAAAAGTCCCCCCCTTAAAATAACTTTTATGGCTTTCCTAAACCATGGATAAAATAAAGCATAAATCAAAGGGTTCATGGCTGAGTTATAATAAGCACCCCAACAGCAAATCTCATAAATATAGGCAGGGGTTGTGAAGCCCATATAAGCATCAATTAATGTATCCATGGTGTATGGTAACCATGCGATCATAAATGCTACCACCGTGACCCCCAGGATTTTGGCTGCTTTTCTCTCTCTCCTGGCCACTCTGGCTTTGTAACTTTCTGAGGATGATTCTGCTTTGCTACCAGTATTTTCAATTTTTACAGCTTGTTGTTTAGCTATGAGAAAAATCTTACTGTAAAGAATGATCATAACAAGAGTAGGTATGAAGAATAACAGAAAATCTATCAAAACCCATTGCTGATTTACAACAATTTGACAACCACCTACACAGCTGAGAGCACTTACTAATTCCTCCATCCCATCATCACTGACACCTGTGTAGAACACAGCACCGCTGTAAGTAATGGGCAGGACCCAGGAGAGGCCGATGCATATGCCTGACACAGACACCGTGAACTTGGTGGGATAGACCAGAGGGTCCGTCACAGCAATGTACCTGTCGATGGAGATGAAGCACAAGTGGAAGACAGAAGAGTAACAAAATGCCACATCACAGCAACTGTGAAGGGCACAGAATCTGGCTCCAAAATACCAGCAGCTCTCTACGGACCTGACCAGGCTGAACGGCATCACAGTCACTCCCACCAGAAAGTCAGCACAGGCCAGAGAGGCGATGAGAAAATTGGTTGGAGAATGCAGCTGCTTGAAGTGAAGAACTGATGTCATCACCAAGAGGTTTCCGAACACAGCCACTAAAGACCCAAAGCCAAACAGTGTGTACAGAATCACCCGAGAGCCGGGTGAGTAGGGAGTTTTAATACAAGACCCATTCACATTCTCATAGCAGAGCTGCACAGCTGCAGGTTGGGAAAGATTGCTGGTCATGGTTCTGCAGAGTGATGCTTGCTGTGTTTCTGCCCTTCAGAAAGAAGGTTTTCAATTCTGAAAATTAAAAAAAAAAAATATAACTGCATATTTGAGTGCTGCTTTTAGAAACTGCCTCATATTACATCCATTTCCCTTTTTACTATGAAGTGCAATTAAAAGAATTTTTAAAAATTCAGAATTTTTTCTTTCTGTGTTCATATAATGATTACTGTAACTATGTCTAAATCTCATAGATACTTAACTCTAAGCAAATCTACTATGAATTTTCATCAGCTCCAGAAAACACATTATCTGAATAACTGAAATAATTTAATTTAAATACCTGGTCCTTTACACCTGTGAGGTTCTTCCTTGCAAAAGTTAATTGCATATAATAATTGCATATTTGAATCTTAATAGACTTTCACCTTCACTTTGAGAAGTTAACACCTAGGGTGCTTTAGGAAGCCAGCCAATAAACTTAGCCCTTTATAATTTCTCACTAGCAATCCCTATAGTGTGAGGTGTGAACCATGAAAGGAAACTTACTTTTGAGAACTATAATTAAAAACTTCTTCTACAAAACATCTCTCTCTGTGCTCTGTTACTCTACAAAAACACGATTGTCACAACTAAGATTTCTTTAAGTTCTGTCCTGAAATAGCCTCACCCAGAATTGGACAGTAATAGTGCCTATTCTCTATTTACAAGACTTGCTACATAGTATGTAGGACCCAGTAAAAAATAAAAATATGGGAATTTTTGTCCAAATTTATAGAAAGAGGCACCCTGAAGGTACTAAAATATGCAGATATTTCCTTCCTCTTGCAGTGTCTTCTGACCTGCCATGATTTTTGATTTTTGCTGTGGGATATCTTACTTCCTTGAGCATGCAGGTATTAGGAGGGCTAGTGCAGACCCTCAAGGATGCCTTCAGACCCTGCCCTGCTACCTTAGTATCCACGTGGCCCACCCACTGCCAGTCTTCCTCCCTCACCAACAGCTGGCACAATACTCCACCCCAGGTAGGGCCAAGGAAGCTGAGCCAGGCAACCAAAGGTGACAGGCAACCCCTCTTGGACTGCAGCCACTTGGGACTTGAATTGGGGGTGAGGGAGAGGCTTGGACCTGCTCAGAGCATGGAATGTGCTGTGTGTCCACCAGCCTAAGATGGGATGACAGCACCATGCCTTGTCCTGAAACTTCCTAGTGTGCACATGATCCCAACCCTCCCCGCATAATATCCAGTCCTCTAAAATGGTGAGGATCCCAGCATCCTTGAAAACTTCTAGGTAGCCACCGTCTGTAGGTTAAAAACTATAGTGTGAACTGCTACCATACAATTAGGATCCCTAAATGCAATGAGGATAGTGGGATCTCAACCTGGCAGGGGCCAAATAATAGCACAGTAGATCCTTGAACAACACAGGAGTTAATCCAGGTATAATTTATAGTCAGTCCTCTGTATCCATGGCTCCTCAGCATCTGCAAATTAAGTTAACCAAGGACCATGTAGCACTGCAGTATTTACTGTTGAAAAACATTCACCTATAAGTGGACCCACATAGTTCAAACCCTTATTGTTCAAGAGTCAACTGTCTTGTTCTTTCATCTCCAAAAACCAGGTGGATATATTTATCAAAATGGACAGCAGAGTCAAAGCAGCAGTCAGGGTACATGAATTGCAGAAACCTATGACATTGACTAGTTGATCATAGTCTCCCTAGAGCTGAAATAGCCAGCTTACTAAAGCCTTACTCAATCTCTATATGCAGAAAAACTCTAGTTCTCATGAACGGAAGACTGATTTGAATTCCCAACATAGTGTCTTTGCTACTCAATCAATTCCCAGAATTACCCAATTCACAGACCTAGAGCAGCCTGAGTAAAAATAGACAGTGCCCTTGAGGAAGAACCCTGTTTTACTGCTAAGAATTTATATTGTTAATCTTCCTTCTAATCTTTCCCAAAGTGGCATGCAGTCTCCTAATAGAGGATCTATGCACTGGGGTAAGGGAAATATTCTTATTTTAGGGGATAATTGGATGCTTGCTCTAAACTGTCATTAATTCTGAAATACCCAAAATGTCACTGTGATACACTGGTCAAATGGTCCACCAATTAGGGTAGGTTATGGAGGTCAGGTAATCAGTGGAGTTATGTCTTAGATCATTTTCACAATGAGCCTAGTGTGTCTCCCAAACCACTCTGCGGTTATTTCCCCAGTTCTGGAATGCATGCTTGAAATATACATACTCTGCAACTGACAGATGGCCACATTGGTTCCCTGGCCAGTGGAACGAGGGCTATAGGAAGGGCCAAGTAGAAGCCACTTAAACTGCCTCTACCCTCAAAAATAGTAACCCAAATTTCATATTGCATTTATGGAGGAATTTCATCTAATAGTGTCACTTTCAAGAAGGAAAAAATTCAGAGGTGTTGGTTCTTACCATAGTTGCATTCAACTAGCCAATTCGAGTGTGCAGAAGACAGATGTATCTTAGAGAATGACAGTGGAATATCATAAACTTAGTAAGACCATAATTCCAATTGCAGCTGCTATTCCAGACATAGTTTTGCTTGCTTGAGCAAATTCACATTTTCCCTGGAATCTGGTAAGTAGCTATTGATCTATCAAGTACTTTTTTCTCTATACCTGACTAGCTGTTGTAATCAGCACAACAGTGTAAATCAGCAGTGCTTCAATAAAAATTTCAAAAATCGGGAGACATCTTAGTGAGTGTGGGGGACATTTGAAACTGTAGACGTCATCTTGAGCAGGCTGTTATTGTAAACAAAGTGCTCCCATCCATGTGATTATTTCCTTCCCCAGTAGAGGAAGACGAAGCCATTGTTCTGCCCAGGTGATAGGATGATTATTTGGTTGCTCTCTTTCTACTCTTATTACCACTGGAAACTGTGTAATAGTTGGTAAGGATTGCCCTAAGTGCTATGCTACTGTCTTCACACACATTGAACACTACTTGTCCATTCAAGGAGAGTCTCTTTTGAAAGCACTCTCTAGTTTTCTTTCCTTTTCTACTCCTCAAAACTGTCAAGGTCATCAAAAATAAGCAAAGTAAGAGAAAATATCAGTTTAGAGGAGAATAAGGAGACATGACAGCTAGAGGTAATGTGATGTCCTAAATGAGACGCTGGAACTGAAAAAGGACATAAAGGGAAAACTGAGGAAAGGGAAAACTGATTAATGTGTGGACTTTTATTGATACATTAATAATAATATATCAGCATTGCTTTGTCAATTGTTAACAAATGTACCATGCTAATGTATTAATAATAAGAGAAACGGGGTGCTGGGTATGTGGAAACTATCTGTACTATTTTTGCAACTTTTCTGTGGGCTGAGGAATCTGAGAAGGCTCCATGGAGAACTCAGAATATAAGCTGAGCAATAGAGCACTAGTTTAAACAGGAAAAAAATGTAGAAAGGGAATTTCTAGGCAGAATAAATATTTCATCAAATGTATAAAGTTAGCAGCATGCCAAGCACAATTAAGCATCCAGGAAGGATAGTTGACAGACCAGCCTAAGGCGGAGCATTTGGATAGAAGAGTCTCAATCAATCCATCCATCAACCAAGATGCTATTTTAGGCTCTCTGTCTGCACCATACAATCTGATAGCCCATAGCAATATGTGCTTATAGAGCACTTGAATTGTGGCAAGTCTGAATTCAGATATGCTATGAGTAGAAAATACACATCAAATTTCCAAGACTTAATAAACACAAACAGAAGAATGTAAGAGATCTCATTAATTTTTTATATTGATTACACATTGAGATGATCAATTTTTGGATATATCCAGTTAAATAAAATATATTAATAAATTAATTTCTCTTTCTACTTTTTTGGTTTGGCTACTAGAAAAAAATTTTTTTAATTTTAAATTACAGAGGGGAGAGTGTAGCTCAAGTGGTAGAGCACACGCTTAACATATACAAGATTCTGGGTTTAATCCAAGTACCTCCTCTAAAAATAAATAAATAGGTAAACCTAATTCCCTCCCCCCCATAAATAAAATAAATAAAGTTTAAAAAAAAGAAAATTTTAAATTAAAAATGCAACTCAAATGATATTTTTATTGTACAATATTGTTCTATAGAAAATAAAAGTGAACCACAAGACCCAATTCTGTCCCTTCAGGGCTTAACATCAAAATAGAGAGACAATGCATGAACATAAACAAGTAAAAATATATGAACTATGATAGAAGTTAAGTGATATTTATTTAACAACTTATATGTAAAAACATATATAGAGAATTCATGTTAATCCAGTATTCTGCCCATTTTAAGATAATGAAACTGGGTCTCAGAGAAGTAAAGTAATTTGCATGACGTTATATAGCTAGTAAAAAATTAAAAAAAAACTTTTTGCCACGCTTTAAATCCAAATCATCTAGATTTTAGCCCAAATTTATTCCTCTACATGGAAATGAGAGTTTAGGGCAAACAAGAAAGAATGTCACAAAGGAGAACAGTTAAATAAATGCTACCCAAAAATGATATTTAGCATTTATGATTTATCCTGTAAGTCAATGGTTCTTAATGATTTTTAGATCATAATTACATTGAAAAATATGCTGAAATCTGCCTTCCCTCATCTCAGGAAAAGGTACACATAATCAAATAAACATAATATTTGGCATACATTTCTGGGTATTCCCAAATTATAGTTGAGATCAGTTATAGTTCATGAATATACTGCACCCGTCAGGATAGGGTAGACTTTGCTTCTGTAAAAACAATCTCAGCTACCTTTGTGCTTGCTGTAACAAGTTTCTTTACTGCTCCAGTGAAATCCAGTATGGACCTGGGGAGCTATTCAGGGCAGCTGTTCTCAATGCAGTGACTATGCAATGCAGGCTGCTTTGATTTCCTGGCTCCATCTTTTTGAGAAACTTCTATGCTTCAGCCTAAAAGGACACAGCAGCCCATTAGCCAGAACTAAGCAGACAACCCCTTGTAATGGCTGGGAAATGTAGGGGACCAAGTGGAATGGGTACAGCCCCCTCTACCTTCTGCCACACAGGGCTGTATTGAATGAAGTGTCAGATTATGTTAAGGTATATCTCTCAGAGTTTGAATTTGGCAGTAAATGTATTTACCCATTAGGATTTATTTTACTTAAGCAACACAAAGTCTAAATGAGGCAATTTCTGGCTGTGAGTCCATGACTCAAGTATGCTAGAGTCAAGGGTCCTGTGATTTTCTTCATAGTTCTTTAATGGTTCCAAAATGGCTGCTGGAGTTCCAGTCAAACCACACATATTCCAGGAAGCAGAGAGGAGAAAGAAGCAGAGAGGAGGAAGAACCAGTAAAAGAGAACTTTCCTGAAGCCTGATTCAGCAACTTCAGCTTCATCAAAGAAAGGAAATTTCTGATGCTATGAAGGAAGGAAAAAAATAGTTATTAGGTGAGAAATAAAGCATTTCTGCCCCATGAAATAATCTAGAAAATGAAATCTAGTAAGTGGAAATAAAATTTCTTGCCAAAATCCTCTGAAGGGATTTGCTTTACAAATCCAGAAGTGAACTGAGAAAGGGAAAATGAGAAAATATCCAAGTCTTCCTCACTGACCTCTCTACCATCTTTTTCTTAAACTTCTCCTTTAGTATTGTTCTTTTATTTTTTTCAGCCAATGAGCATTTAGTAGATATGTGCTTTGTAGAAAACACTCTGTTGGCCATGCAGAAGACATGGCAATGAATGAGACTCAGCCACAGCAATAGAGTTCCCATTACAAAAGCTAGCCCCAGAATGGGAAGGTAGTCTCTAGGCTCTGTGAATGGCTCATAAATCAAAGTCCAAAGCCTGATTCCTATACTACTTAGAATCAAATTCTAACTCTTTACTATGATGTTTGAGATCTAACAGAGTCTTAACATACAAAGCTCTTTAACTATATCCTTGCCTGAGTCAGCTGGCACTTTGCAAGGATGTCTCCCATGGTATAAAGTGGAGCATTTTGAAAACTGGGGAAGAGGGGAGAGTAGGGAGGGCTGGAGGAGGGTTAGAAGCCCATGATGGAGGCCATGGCGGCCAGTGCCATGACAGAAGTAGAACGTGAACCTGAGTCCTGTGGAAACAGTAGTGGTAGAACCCAAGGAATTGGTCCCTCCTGATACCTAGTTCCTAAAATGAGTAAACATGCAGACATAGTTCCTGGATTGAACTGGGGGAGGAGCAAGGCAATGGAATGGGTTGCCATTACCAAACTGTATGGTAACTGGGTCAAAGCCCTCTACAATTTTATCTCAGCTACTGATTGTTCCTGAGGCTGGAGTTATCCAGGAAACTGGACTCAAGCTCATTGAAATGCCTTCCTGCTCAAAATTATGATTACAGTCAACCCTTGAACAACACAGGTTTGAACTTAATATGGGAGGGTCCACTTAATACGGGAATTTTTTTCATTAAACAAGTACTCCAATACTACATGATCTGTGGTTGGTTGAGTCTGCAGGTAAGGAACCCTGGATATGCTGGGATATGGTACTTGAGCATCCTCAGTTTTGGTATCTGGTAGATTCCAGAACCAATCCTCACCCCATGTACTGAGACACAACTGTGCTTCAGTGCTGGTGACAAAGTGTGCTGTGCTTTCAGCCACATTGCTTCAACCTAGAACTGAAAATGTGTAACTGGAAGTCGAGGAAATTCAGTTGTTAAGTCAAGGGCATATGGGAATGTGTGGCCTCAGCAGTTCAGATTTTAATGCCCTGCATAGTGAAACTATAAGATCTTGGATTACATAGAAGAAAAGGGAACACTAGGTGTCTGTGATAGGCAGAACAATGGCCCCCCAATGATGTCTGTGTCCTAATTCCCAGAATCTAGGTGCTTTTCCTTATATGGCAAAGAGGACTTTGCTGATGTGATCTTGAGATGGGGAGATTCTCCTGGATTGTCTATGTGGGCTCGATGTAATCATAAGGGGCCTCATGAGAGAAAGAGGAAGGCAGGAGAGTCAGAATCTGAGGAGATTTTAACTCCATAAAACCCACATCAGACTTCTGACCTCTAGAACTGCAATAAATTTGTCTCATTTTAAACCACTAAATTTGTGGTGATCTGTTACTGCAGCAACAGAAAACTAATGCAATGCCTTTAATACAATCATCTTCTGGTTAGGCTGATCTTAAAGGCTATCCCATTTCCATCCCTGACATGCTGGGATATCTGGGATTCTTAGTTGAGTGTGTCACTACCGCTCTCTTGGATATCAGGAGGATGTGAACCCATCAGCTCATGCTGCCCTGTGTGGTGTCCACCCCAGACGGGATTCTTGTTCTCATTCCACCTGGTTCATTGGCGATACACGCATTGCGCCATGACACTCAGGTTCCAGTGGTTCTGTGACTCTTGCTTTTGAATTTTAGTCCTATTCACAGGTTCATTATGTGCTTCAGCTGTTACAGAAGGTTGATAATGTCCACCCTGCAGCGTTTATGGGCAGTAAGGAAGATGCAGAACATTATAGATTCTCAGCAAATGTTAATTCTTTTCCTTTCCATCTTTACTCTCTCTTCATCCTGTCTCAGATAATGCAGCCTTGTCCACTGAATGGAGAGCAATAAGATGTGAAAGAAGCAGAATCATTTCCTGCTTCAGTGGGAGTGACTGACTTGCAGAGTCCCACCTTGTGAGGCAGCTAAGTGTTCTTACTTCCAGGCAGATATTGCCATACCTAATGGAGTAGGAATGGGTGTGGATTTATTCTAGGAAGGTAAAAGGAAAATGTGTGTTTTAAAGTAGTGACTGACTTATATTTTGCAGATTATATTTATTGCTGTATCTAAGGCACAGTGTTCCAAACTTCTTAAGGTTTCAAAACTGTATGTACTAAGATAAATTTGAATTTATCATTTATTTGTAATTTAATTATCTCATGATGCTTAAGAGTTAAATGCAAAAGAAAGAATAATTACTTTTAAAGAAGAAATTAAGCATTAAAAAGTAGACTGAAAAATATTTTTACAACAAATATATTTTTTGACTCAGAAAAAAGAGTGGCATCAGCCATAAAAAAAATTCAACATAATGCCATTTGCAGCAACATGGCAGTCCCTGGAGAATGTCATTCTAAGTGAAGTAAGCCAGAAAGAGAAAGAAAAATATCATATGAGATCACTCATATGTGGAATCTAAAAAAAAAAAAAGAACATAAATACAAAATATAAACAGATTCATAGACATAGAATACAAACATACAAACTTATGGTTGCCAAGGGGGATGGGGGTGGGAAGGGACAGACTGGGATTTCAAAATGTAGAATAGATAAACAAGATTATACTGTGTAGCACAGGGAAATATATACAAGATCTTGTGGTAGCTCACAGCGAAAAAGAATGTGACAATGAATATATGCATGTTCATGTATAACTGAAAAATTGTGCTCTACACTGAAAATTGATACAACATTGTAAACTAACTACAAGTCAATTTTAAAAAATGTTAAAAAAAAAAAAAAAAGGAAAAAGAGTGGCATCAATAAAAGTTACCTCTATCAAAAAACAAAAGAAATAAATCCATTGTAGCAATTGTACCAAACTTCTGTGCCATAATATGACTTTACTTCTTTCTTTATTTACTGATATGTCTATATATATGTATCTGTATTTATAATTACGTTATGTACGTATCCGTACTCCAGACACCTCAGATTAATTTACAAACAGGTTTTCCAAATAAGCTATTATTAATTTGAAAAAGTCAGTAAGATTCCACAATAAGTGTTATCATTTGGTATATTACTTATATATGGAATCTAAAAAGAAGACGCAAATGAGCTTGTTTACAAAACAGAAACAGACTCAGAGACATAGAAAACAAACTTGTGGTTACCAGAGGGGAAGGGAAGGGTGGAGGGATAAATTGGGAGTTCAGGATTTGCAGACACTAACTACTATTTATAAAATAGATAAACAACAAGTTCATACTGTATAGCACAGGGAACTATATTCAGTATCTTGTAATGACCTATAATGAGAAAGAATAGGAAAAGGAATATATGTATGCATACCTATGATTGAAACATTGTGCTGTACACCACAAACTGACACAACATTATAAACTGACTATACTCCAATTTTAAAAAAGGGAAAAACATCAGTGGAAGTAGGGTGACTAAAGACCTGCAGGAAAATATTGAGGAAGAAAACAGAAACAAGATGTACAGAGAAGATACACCTTTCCTAGTAATAGCTCTTGAGAAGCATTTGGTTTGGTTTTGAGCAAGCATGTGGCATAAGTCCTTGTTTCCCCAAAGAAAATCATATACTGCTGTCCCTGGGAAGATCATAGGACTAACTTGTGTGGTGTTAAGAAAGGAGAAAATATTAAAATAATGAGATGTGGATCATGGTCACTTTACAAAACATGCCACATATTTTCATGTTGCAATTATTAAAGAAAAGGGGAGAAAATATTCTTTCAAGAATATAATGCCTGTACTCAGTGAGCACGGAAACAGACAGACTGGTTTACCAACATGTTCAACGGCTGGGTTCCAAGGAGATGGAGGGTTTTTAAAAGGAACATTTTGAAAAAGCGACTTTCCAAACACTTGACCATGGTTATGAAAGTGATACAAAATTAGGATTCAAACAATGTTTCCCAAAGTTCAGTTATACAATATTTGAGCTCAAGGATGTCTCAGAGAGCCAACAGTACAAACCTTTAATTTTCTTGATATGGAAACTGTGATAGGAGGAGGGGTCAAAGATTGTCTAAGTAGCCTAACCTGGCGCTGCCTATTGGCAGGACCAGGACAAGAACTCAGAAATCTGACCTCAGTGCTCTTTTTCCTCCACCTCTGCATCTCAGTTGTCTTGAGGAAGTAATAAACAAGGAGCCTAATATTTGCATAGATTTTGACTTATCCAATAAATACTTAGATGACTTCACTCTCTCCATTTCCTACGTTCTATAGAAACATTGAAAGAGTGCTGTATCTCCTTGTTTTTGCCCCTCCACTTAAACCCTGCTGCCCCGGAAGCCTGCCCACAAACTCCTGACACCACACAGCCCACTGCCACCGCTCCACTCATCCTTCCTCAAAACCGCACCCCTTGCCTGCATTCAGTCACTCTTGGTACAAATCGACAGTGGGTGTCCGCAGTGAGAAGATCTCCCGACTCAGGATAAGCTTCAGTGCCTTTCTGAACCACCGGTAGGAAAAGACGTAGATGATCGGGTTGCAGGCTGAGTTGAAGTAAGCAAGCCAGATGAAGACGTTGAAGACCAGCGGTGGCGTGATGAAGTTAAGGAGGCTGTCGACCATCGTGTCGATGGTGAAAGGAAGCCAGCACAAGAGGTACACGCCCACGGCGATGCCCAGGGTCTTGGCAGCTTTTCTTTCACGCTTGGCAGCCCCAGCCAGGCTTTTGCTTAAGCTGTTGATCTGCTGAGCCTGCCTGCTAGCAACCACGAAGATCTTCACATACAAGCTGATCATGATGAGGCAGGGGAAGAAGAACATAGGAAAGTTTAACCAGCCCCAAAACTTATTGAACAGCAGCTGACAACTGCCCACACAAGGCATCTCTTCCAGCCATTGGCTGAGCCCTCTCTCCACCACGTCTGCGTAGAGTAAGAAGGCAGTGTATGCTGCTGGCACCCCCCACCCTGCCAGGATGTACCTGAGGGCCACCCTGACTGTGACCTTGGAGGGATAGAGCAGGGGCTCACAGATGGCACAGTGGCGGTCAATGGAAATGAAACAGAGATGGAAGATGGAGGTGAGGCAGAAGAGGGTGTCCAGGTAGGTGTGCAGGCGGCAGAAGAAGCCTCCGAAGAACCAGCAGCTCTCTACTGAGCGGACGGTGCTGAGGGGCAGCACCAGCAGACGCAGAAACATGTCAGCCAGGGCCAGGGAAAGCAGCAGGAAGTTGGTGGGAGTGTGAAGCGCTTTGAAGTAGGACACAGCGAACACCACAAACAAATTTCCTAGGACCGTAATCAGCACGCCTGCTGCACAGGCCAGGTAGATGGCCCCCTGGATGCCCAGGGGATGGACCGTCCTGGGACAAGACCCATTCACCTGGTAGCAGAACGTAATGGGGTGTTTTTCAGCACCTTGGTTGAGGACGACACTCATTTATGGTCTCTCTTACCACCTGTCCCACCCCTCAAAAAATTATTTGCTAAACAACTAGAAAATGAGATCTAGAGGAAGAACTAAAGGGCATTTTGAATCAAGTGTGCCCTGGAAATCAAATACAGCATGGGATTTGAGGTCCCACAAGAATTACTTCTGTTAGCCCTGATCTGTCTGACTAAGCACTTTTGAAACTAGTATAGATAATATCCTTAAAGAAAGAGAAGAAAGATATAAGCAAATGTTTCTCAAAGAAAAAGCTAGCTATGTCACAGTAGGGAGTATAAAATTATTGAGAGGTGTGTGCCTTTTCCATTTTGATAACATACCTTTTGTCAAATGTAAAGTACGATTTAAAATTATGAGAAGGAACTGGATGAAAACAGGCAAAAAGTACAAATCTCCAGTTATAAGATAAGTGAGTACTAGGAATGCAATGTGCAACAAGATAAATGTAACTAACACTGCTATATGTAACACATGAACGTAAGAGAGTAAATTCTAACAGTTCTCATCACAAGGAAAATTTTCTTTAACTTCTTTAATTTTGTATCTATGTGAGATGATAGATATTTACCAAACTTATTGTGGTCATCATTTCACGATGTACATTAACTCAAATCATTATGCTGAACATCTTAAACTTACACAGCATTATTTGTTAATTATATCTCAATAAAACTGAAAGAAAAAAGAAGTTATGACTCTGAACCAGGGAAGAATTAATTCTTGTTAATAAATCATTACTTAGGGAAGAAGTAACTTCTGGATCCCCGCCCCCTTTAAGAACTAAGTAAATTGGCAATAAAATCTGCAGATCAAGCTTTTTAATTCCATGCCAGCTTTTTCCAAGAAAAGAATCCAGCATACAAATAATGAATAGAATTACCCTATTTCAGTTTTTCATGCTGCAAAATTTCTAAAGGTTACACATGGTGTTTACACATCCTGGGAGAACTATCAGGTATGAAAAAGTATTTATCTACCTAGTTTGATCACTAGTCTGAAATTTTAAACAAAGCCTAATAAATTGAATTCAGACTTTTTAAGCTACTTACAGAAGTAAGAATCAGAATCACTTCATTGGAAGGAGTCCTTCTTATGGCAGGTGGACATAAGGTGTGTAGAATCCTCTTCCAACAGCAAAGTTGACAGATGTGCAATCAGTTAATGATTTTATTCTCCAAATAGAAACTACTCCTCCATTTGGCATGTAAAACAAATTAGCACTTAAGTGTACCCAGGGACCTAGTTTGCACTATTCACAAGTCTCAGTAGTTTAAAATTCCTTCTCAATACAGAATAATTTATCCTGCCAATTCATTACAGATGGAATTTAAAGACAACAGATTTTGCAAACTTATTTTTAGTAAGTTCCATATATCCGTTTTGCACTAGAATTGTTGGTGTATATTTCTCGCAGCATGAGAAATAATTCAAATAATTGATCATAACCCTTTGGTTTGTGACTCTCACACTGAGTTCATCATGATGTCTTTTTTAAGCTCTCTGTTTTGTGCCAGTTAAAGAAATCATGGTAGATGAAGCAGTTCACCTGGATGCAGAAAAGTTAGATTTTTGTTCTGCCGCTTCCTGGCTCAACGTTTAACCACTTCCTCCCCTCTGCTCCCCCTCTGGTAAGAATACCTGCAATTTATCCTCACCGTCTGTGCCTCACAGAGATAATACTGAGGAAAACAGCGTGTTCAGTCATATTCTGCTCTCTCTGTTTCTTGATACCAAGCCTCCAGAGGATAAGATGTCTCTTTATGGCCTTGGAAAAATCATTCCACAATATAAGTAAAACTAATGTTGCAAAAATGACAGAATTCTGAAGGTAAAAACAGATGACATCAGCCAGCAGGGTCTGTAGAAGGTGGGCAGATCACAAACAAGGAAGGAGTTTGGCAGGCATGTACCGCCCCCCTTCTCTGCAAAGCCGGGGCTGAACCCAGTGGTAACTGCTGGAACTTGCTTTGTATCAAGTCTACATGTGTACAGATAGATTTCTCACTCCAGAATTTAATAAGACAAGGAAGAATCCTGCATTACCATGTACCATGACACCCTTTAGCCTACAAGCCATAATCCAGGTGCAATCAGCTAGGGAGTCTATGCGTCAGAATCTAATTTGCCCAAGAATCTGTGAAAAATAAGGACAAATGTCTTACAACTAAAATAAGACCTGAAGAAGGAAACCCTCAAAAAAAGGTTTGGGTTCTGGGACATATAATATCAAAACTGAAAAGCAATATACAATCCAAATATATGTAGAAGTGGAGAATTTTATAACAACTGTTTCTAGTTATGTGACTCCTATGTCTGAGTTTAACCCAGCCCTTCTGTGCCCAATTTTCTCATCTATTAATTAAATGTAATGCAATACCTACATTACGATTTTGTTGTGAAGATTAGTGAGCTAAAGTTCGTAAGGTGCTAAGAGCAGTTCCTGACACATAGTAAACTGTGTCGGGCAGACCAGAGTGTGAATGGATATCTAGTCCAGACCCTCTGTTAACCTTCCAAAGTTCGGCCTTTTATCTCCTCTTCTATTGACTTTCAGATATACATTCCAGTTACATAACCAGAAGGAGCAACAGTAACTGGATTTCGGATCTTTTAAATTTTCCTCCTTACATCCTGAGTCATCAATGCAGCATTTATGTGGCTTTCCTCAAAGTGGTTGTGTTTTACTAATGCAAAATAAGAGTAAGGGACATATTTATAAGGTAGTCAAAAGTATTGTTCAGGATTAAGGGCAGAGGAAATCCCCTACAGGATTAAATTACTGTCATCAGAAGAGAATAAATCAGTACTATGATAAGATCTTAAAACCCAGTTTTGATTTCAAATACTGTCCTGTGATAACAGTAATTTACTGAAACATCTCAGAAACTAAATATGCCATATTCAAATTATCCAATTCCAAATACTGACCTTGGGAAGTTTTAAAGGTTCAACAGAAAACATAGATCAAGAGGGTGTTGGGGATTAATTCCTAACTGAATAATGATGTTATTAGAGGTGTTTTAAAGTAATGATAGTTTCCCAGTAGATAGATGGAGCAAGGGTGGATTCAAAAAAAGCAAAAAAGTTTCATAAAAGCATGTAGGATTTATGTATATGAACATTAGAAACCTCAGGATTAGCTGTCCTACGCAGAGGTGTAGTGTTATTTGGCCAGCACAGGGAATGGAGAGGGTTTGGTTAACCAAATATTCTGATATTACTATAAGAATTACTACAGTAGAATACACTTAACACTAAAACCCATGCTAATGGGAACAAGCTTCTCTCTGCAGCATATCAGTGCCTTGCGGTTATTGTTATGAAAAACAACCTTACTTTCTGCGAAAAATAGGCTAAAGTTGATAAATAAATTGCTCTAGCCACGTGTAAATAGATTTCAGGTTTGTGAAGATGTTCTATTTGGGCTGGAAGAGTCCTTCTATTAATGATTTACATTTAAAAAGTCCCAATCTGTCAGTATATGTATTAGTGAACAGTATGTCTACCCCACCAAACCTTTCCATAAAGCACATGCACTATTGAAGCATTAGGAAAGGCGAGACCTAATTTCTATCCTCAGAAATTTCACTATATGAGCATGAAAGCTGCAGTCTGAATGTTGCAATGTTTCTGAGTTGATGAGTCACTTTCCACTATGTGCCTCTGCTGACCCTGTCCCCAGGTTTCCCAGCACAACATCGTGCACATACAACCAAAGCCCATTAGAACAAGAATTAAATTCAGTTCAATTTTTTCTTTATAAGTAAGCTTTTTTCTTCATCTTCCCTCCTAAGAGAAGGAGCCCTGCTCTGTTCAGTATCCTTTGTTTTATCATTGTTTATTTCTGTGAATTTGAGTAACTCTCTCCCATTGTCCTCAAAGTTTCTATGTTTTAGTTATCCAGTAAATGTGTCCAGAGATTTTTACAGGAAAGGAACCATGAATAGTATAAAGACATAGTCTTGCACACAAGAAGTTTATACTCTAGACAAGGAACCAGCACATTTGAGCACACTCGACCCCTGTACAAAGCAGGAGGCAGAAGAGATAGGTTTGGGGCGATGGGGTGGGCATAGAAGGAAGGTGCTGCATGTGTTGAGTGTGAGATCTTGTTGGGGCATCCAAAAAGACACTCTAATGATAATAAGAAATGCGTAACTCAAATTTGTGAAAAATGATAGGGCTGAAAATTAATATATTTGAGAGAAATCTAAATAGAAGACGCAATTAGAGCTGTGAGGCTAGGTAAGATTAGAGCAGGGTTTCTCAACCATGGCACTCTTGAAGTTTGGGGCCAGATAACTCTTTGTTGTGGGGCTGTTCTGTGTATTGTAGGATGTGTGGCAGCACCCCTTCCCTCTACCCTCTAAATGTCAGTAGTACTCCCTCCCTGGTTGTGACAACCAAAAATATCTCCAGACATTGCCAAATGCACTCAAGGTGCAAAACCGTCCCTGGTTGAGGGCAACTGGGTTATAGAGACAGAGTAATGTTGTGAAGGATGAAAAGAAGACTGTAAAGGACAAAATTTGGTGAAATAGGTTTGTGGGGTAGTAGAAGGAAGAGAAAGGCAAACGGAAACAGAGAAGAGACAATCACTGAGACAATAAACATTATCCAAAGCATAGGGGAAGGGAAAGGACTTCAGTTTGTGAATGAAGCTTAATCTTGGTGAATAATTAGTATGTGCACACACAAAGCCAAGAGATGGACATAGCACCTGTATGTGTACATGCAAGCCACATGTATACATAGATCACAAGTATATATTGAGAGAAAAAAGAATACATTCCTAAACTTTATCTTTATCCACTTTTCCCATTTAATGACAGTCCAATTTTATCAAACTATTGCAAAGCTCACATTAGTTCTTTTTGTAAAGAGGTTTAAATCAGAATTGATAAACTTGGAAGTAACTACAAATGCCTGCTTCCTTCTCCCTTTCCAAGTCATTCACATGCTCCATATTGAGGATCCCAGTGTTCTCAAGCTCTCCCCGCTCCCCAGTAATCTCAGGAAATAGTTAGACAAACTCTGTGTGCTCTCATGAGTGTGAAGACCAACTGTGTCTCCTCTTCTGTTGTTTACAAGAAGAAGAGAAGGTCCCCATCTGACTTATGCCAACGGAAAGAAATTCTAAATCTCTAAATTTTAAAATTCAGGAATTAGTAAGACTTGGGAGAGAGTTTCTTTTTACTGGAGGTGCCTTCCCCAAAAGTCCAGCAACTGATCACTTTGGTAATTCGGGCATGCCCAGAAGTCTAGAGCTATTGATTCTATTTAGGTGTCTATTACACCAACTGAAACAATATCTGTATCTAGTCAACCCATGGCCTTACATTTCTGAGGAAGAAGCACCCAAGTTTCCCTAGCAGGAAGGGATTTTAGAAAATGGAGAGTGTTGCTAAGCACATGCAGGAAATAGGCTTAGAGTGGAAGAGTCAGGGCAGAAGATCATTCCTGAGACAATCATCCTCAATGCCTTGCGAAACCAAGGGTAAAACATACCATATATAATGGGATTGAAAGTGGAATTGAAATAACCCAACCAGAGAAAGACATTGTACAAATCTTCGGGAGTTGTAAAATTAATGAAAGGGTCTGTGATTGTCAAGACAAAAAAGGGCAGCCAGCACAACACAAATACTCCCATGACTATGCTTAAAGTCTTGGTGGCCTTGCTTTCTTTTTTGGATGATATCTTCATTTTGTTTTCTGACACAATCTGTTCCACCATAGACCCCATGCCAATTTGCTTAGTGTGCTTCCTCGCTACTGTGTAAATATGTATGTAAATCCCTACCATTACCATCCCAGGGAGAAAAAAGGCTATAAAGGAGGCCAGAACCCCCCAGAGCTTGTCAAATATCAACACACACAAGCCTGTGCAATCAGTGGCTGCAACAAAGTCTTCTGCACCAATTATGTTTAATTCTGAGAATACCAGGCCAAAGGCAAAAATGATTGGAATAGACCAACTGATGAACAGAAAGACCCTTATGACAGGCATGGTAATTTTGGTGATATAATGTAAAGGGTCACAAACAGCATAGTAGCGGTCCACCGAGATGAAGCAGAGGTGGAAGATGGAAGTGGTACAGAGCATGATGTCACAGCAGCTGTGGACTTTGCAAAAGAGATCTCCAAAGTACCAGCAGGACTCAATGGACCTGATCATACTGAAGGGCATGACCACACAGCTCAGCAGGAAGTCAGTGGTGGCCATAGAGAGGATCAGGAAGTTGGTCGGAGAGTGGAGCTGCTTGAAGTGGGCAACGGAAATGATCACAACCAGGTTGCCCAGCATGGTCATCACTATGGCACCAGTCATGACAACATACATGGCACAGACACTCAGCCCAGACCTCACGTTTCTAGGGCATGAATTGTTAACCAGAGCAAAGCAAAATTGTACTTCTGGGGGGTTCCAAAGGTCCAGTGAATTCATTGTTTGTGTCTTGTGGGTACTGTGATTCTTTTACAAAAGTACTATGTTCCTTCCCTTCCCTGTGAAAGAAAGAGGAAGAAACAATAAAAATCATGGGCTGTGCAACTTTTCAGAGTGCCCAGCTAACTGCATTTTCAATCCCAGGTTGAGTTCCCTACTGACCCTGAGCACTGCTGATCTTTTCAAAATACAGATTCTAATTCTGGGGTGGGGGGCTGAGAGTCTGCAATTCTCATGGGCTCTTGGGAGATGCCAATTCTGTTAGTCTAAAAACCATCTTTGCTAGGAAGGGACTAAAGACAATTGAGTGCATGTTGTCACCCAGCATCTAAGTAACCCAGTTAAAACCATCTAAGTAATCCAAGTAAGTGCATGTTCTGATTGTACTAATATGTAACACTTACTTAGGATTCTGAATCAAGAATTTTCCATGTTCCACTTTCATTCATCAATTTGCTGGATAAAAGTCCCTCAAGTGCTTGCTTCGGCAGCACATATACTAAAATTGGACCGATACAAAGAAGATTAGCATGGCTCCTGCACAAGGATGACACGCAAATTCGTGAAGTGTTCCATATTTTTTTAAAAAAAAAGTAAAAGTCCCTCAAGAATTACCAGGGCCTGGGAAACTATTATTTAATGTTCAGCTTTAACAGTAATTGTGATCTAAAGACTGTGCTTCTTCTAAGACTGTGCTTTTGTTTTTTAGTTTCTTTTGTGGATATTTGCAGATGCTTTGGATCCTGCCACTTAATACATACTCTTCAATTAAGGAAACGTTTTTCTCTTCAATGTGAACAATATAGTTTTTAGAATTTAGAGCAATATATGATAAACTAAAAATATGCTAAAGTCTACAATATTATAAAGGAATAATCTCAGGAAAGAGGAAATATCTCTAATAGATTCTGTAAATCTTGCAGATTGTCTCCTTTCATTTGGCAGCCACGTTCAGTCATGAACTCAAATTCAGGTTGAGGTTGTCTTATCCACAGACTTCAAGTGTCACATTGGTAACAAAGCTGACCTATAGGCCTGCTCGTTGTTTAAGCTGTCACTTCTTATAATTTATGTTGTTGTCCTTAAAATGTGTAAATAATGGAACTGACTCACCCAGAGTATGACATGGGTTTGATTTGTTTTTCCAGGGCCAGAACTGGATGTGTAACTCTGAGGACCAATGACTAGCATTAGTGGGATCTAAGGCCAGTTTGGACAATGGACTTTGGCCTGAGAAGAAATTCAAACTCACTTGTCCACTAGGAAAATGAGCCTACAAGCACGTCCTCACTAGATTTACTCAGAAAAGATATTAATGAGAATACATGTAACTTTGAAAATAATATTTACAGTATCTGCTACTACAGCTCAGCAATTTTTCTCAATATGCATTAATTGAAACCTTAATATTATGGTACACTTTATTTGCTTTGGATATCGTGATTTAATTTCTCACATTAGTATTTTTCTTAAGATACATTTTAATTGTACCAATCAAATATTACACAGTTAAGATGAACTTGAGAAACCAAAACATAAAAAGTAAAAAGTAAGAGGGACAAAGACTTAACTGCTTTGTAAACTGCAGACTATCAATGTTGGAACACACTGCACAAATTATTTGATTACTTACCACTTCAGTTCCTAAGCAATAAAATACTGAATATAAAGAAATTTAAAATACCTAATCACCTCCTTTAGTAAATTAACTTTACTAGCTTTTTATCTTCTTTACTTTTGTGAATTAAAATTTTTTTCTTTAATTCTTTTAAAAATTATCTTGAAAGATAGTTCACAATAACCACAAAATAACTTATACGTTTATCACTATACATCTGAAGACACAGCATTCCTAATACAAAACACTATACTCTTCAGTACTTCATGGTATAATTTCTCGAGTCTTAAGTTTTACTTTTGAAAACCTAATCCCTGAAAGGATTGATATAATTTAACTTCCTAGATGTGTAAAGAGAATTTTATTTATTTATTTTTATTTTTTTGGAACTCATAGTATGAAACAGCTACTAGAAATTAATTGTATTATCTCATGTTTCTGATGAATGATTATAAATATTAGAGAACTATTTAAACATTTAAGTATTAGATTAAGACAAAACAATAGAATAAGACACATATTTATTTCAAAAGTTATTATGTGGGTGATTTGTTAAGGTGATATTGGAGATAATAGTACTTTTAAGCCCTTATCTTAAACTCTTAGCCAAAAATTACAAAAACAAGTAGGCAAATGCATAGATGGTTGCTGGTCCACTGCTTTGTTAAAAAAGGAAATTGTCATGAAATTAAATGCACTTGAGGTTTTGTTTGTTATTTAAAAACTTAGCAGAAGAGAGATCCCTTTCCTTTGAAGATTCGCCTCCAAAAATGACACAAAAATTTTTTTAATAAAATTAAGTTAAAACCTCTGTGACATCTTGCTTTTGTCATGGGACATTGTTGTTTTGCCTTTTTTTTTTTTCTTTTTATCAATAACATTTCAACAAAGGACCAAATTAATGACAACACTGCAAACAATGACCTAATGAAAGCATAGAAAATTGTTAATTAAAATTGTTAATTATTTTTGCTAGGAGGTAAAAAGAAACATTTGCTGTCAATTCTGGAGAGGAGCAAAAATTGCATTATTTTTTAGCTCAAATTTAGTTCTTCAGGGAAAAAAAATTACAGAATAGGGAAACAGACATGAGGAGTCTGAAATAACAATTTTAAAAATGTAAAAGTTCTTCAGCATTTCAAGGAAAAAATGAAAAAAGAATTGTATAATAATTTTCCTCAAATATTAAAAGCTTCAAATTCTATAAATGTATATGTGTTTCCCTCCAGTAAGAAGGAAAATAGCTGACAAGCTCAATAATATGTTACAAATAAAGTAGAAAAAATTAGGAAAGAGCTGATTATACTTGCTTAATCATGCATGATTTTTCTCCTCTTACTGGATTTACACAGGTCAGACACTCCAAAAACAATGATTCCTCTAAAAGCAATGATTTTTATCTTGCTTTGATTTATCTCACTTATGCAATAATTTCGTAGGTAGGAGAGGTTCTTTGTGAATTAGATGTAAGAAAGATCTGCTGTGGGTCTTTCTATCATTGCCTCTTCAGAATTTCAGTGATTTTTTTTAAGTGATCCAGATTTATTTTTATGGATCAGGATTTTCAGTTTGGTTCTTTTCAATATGAAATAAATAAATGAATCAATCAATCAATCAATTTGATCTTTTTCCCTCTCTTAATAGATTCTCATTTAGCTTACCAGAATTTGTTTGGCTAATTTGGTAATTTGGAGCTAAAAATCATTGAAAGGTGACATCTGTTGTGCCAAGGTTTCTTACCATGAAAGCAAGCATTTGCTTCACCACTCTCTTCTCTGCTCTTCTCTGCTGATTCCCCTTACCCCCCAGAAAAGGAATTTAGGCCTGAGTGCTCATTGGAAGCTCATGGCAGGCTGTGCTGTCATCAGTATTTATATAAAAAATATTCTCCTGAGGTTTATTACCTGTGTCCTGCTTTTGACAAATGTGTTCTTTAGCAATTTCAGTGTGCTGTCAGCAAAAAGGTTACACCAAGTCATCGGAGAATTGGCTCTGGGAGAATGAATCCATTTTGTGCTATCGTCCCCATGACTTCCAAGGGACAATGTGGACTAGCCTCACACAAGGCCTAATTGGGGAAGAATGAAAAAAAAAAAAAAAAAAGAAAGAGGGAGGTGGAAAGATGGGATGGAGGAGGAAAGGAGAAAATTAGTTAAATACAACAAATGCTCCCTCCACTTATTACCAAATACTAGATACTTTCAGACAGTGAGTTCTTTAATTCCTGTGAAAATTTGATTCATTTATATCTTTTGCTGGCACGCACAAGTCAGTGAAATACATTCACATTGTAGTGCTCTAAGTCTATGATTTCCCTAGTCCAAACAAGAAGCAGTAAGAACCATGTTTCAGAACAACCAAGTGAAAAGTGAAAACTTCCATCACCACGAGGGTATCTTCATGATCCCTAGGGGAAGGTATATCCATTAGGGCGCCATAGTTCCAAACACTAAGCTTCAAGTAGTTTACATTGATAGTTTTATCATCCATCAAGGCTACAAAATCATTATATTCAATCGCCCAATGTTTGGAGAGCATCAAAGCTTACATGTTTATAAAAATAGAATCAAATTATCTATATTTAAATTAACTGGTAAAAATTAGCTTTACAGACTCTGAGGATTTTCTTCATGAAATGAAAAGAGCCTTGGTGAATGGGAGAGGTTAAAAAATACTGTTATCTTTACATGCTCATCTGGGTTTCCAAAACTCTTTCCAAACTTCTTCCCAGATAGAGAACTAATAATTCTGTAGTATATTTTTTTATAAATTTTGACTGCAACAATCAGGGTTCAGTCAGGAAAAAGAAAAGGAAAATTATTTTAACAAAAAGAAGTTAACTCAGGAAATTGTTTTAAGAGATATTGGAGGACTTAAGATCTATTAATGGCTTTTGGAGTTTGCCCAGGCTCAGCTCCAGGCAAGAACTCAAATGCTTCAATGGTGTTAGGCTAAATGAAATTATTTAGCATGCAGATAATCCCTGCTTCTGAGCTTCTGACCTGACAAACTGACTTTTGGAATACCAGGACTTAATCATTACTAAACATAGGAACTTAATTTGCAAAAGGAAAAACAAGTGCATGCCTTTGACATTACGAAGACAGGTTCTCTCCTTGGCATTAACGTACCACTCCCAGTTGCAGTCCCCCAAGATGAGTAAATTATACAGAATAAAGTATAAATAAGAATAAAGTAAATAAAAGAAATAAGAATGAAGTAGTATAGAACTAAATAAAGGTAAAAGAATCAAGTAAATACAGAACTAAGTTTTTTTTTTTTTAAAAAGAAAACACACCAGACCAACAGGTACTTATAAACCCAAACACTTGATGTTTTTAATAGGATTTTTCTTATACACTAAATAATAAATAGACTAAATTAAACAGCAAATTCAGAAAGTTTAGGTTAGGTATATTATTCTTTCATGATCAAAAGCCTAGCAAAATATACATTCATCTGTCCATATGTTTCATTTTCTTCTACAAGGACTCAGATTTCTAGAGAACAGTGTTTAATTCTCATTTAACACTGTGTTCTGTGCTCTGTCTCTCTGGGAATGCATCAGTAACCATGCACAGTATTCAGTCACAAAAAGTGGCATGCTGTAATCATTGAGATGCAGTAAAATAAATTTCAAAAGCAGCTAAATATTTACTGATATACTCGCATGAGTAAGTGTGTACTGACATGGATATTTATTGCGACATGATTTGTTATGGCGAAACTCAGAAATAGTAGGGATCTATTAAATTAATTATGATACTTCCAAATAATGGAACATTCTGCAGACTTTTTGAAATATCAGTTTTGAAAAATTATGTTCCCTGATATGGAAAGAATCTCTAAGACATACACTAGTGATTAAATTTACAAGAGTTATTTAAGTACTAGGGAAGGTTTTATGTATTCGTCTGACAATTAAATTATCAAAAAAGGAACTTGAAATTTTAATTTGATAAAGACAAATAAAATATTAAGGGAATTCAATTACCTAGGCTTTAATCACCCCTTAAAGATGTTGTTAAAAGTTACTAAGTATAGAATAACATATTCTGTTTATAAATGAAACAAATTTTATAAATTATGAGTTCAATAAAAGTTGTAAGTTAAATAAGATTTTCCAAAAAAGAGCTAGGTTTTTCAATATTATTTTATAAATGAAATATTAATTCTAAAAGCCAAAATTACCACAAATAATCTTTTTTATATACAAAAAAGGATACCAGAAATCTTGAACTGATGACCGATCTTCAAAATTAAAAGAAGTTTGCCAAGTCGAGGAGGAGGGTGAGTAGCTCCCAGGTAGGACAAATGAGAAGAATGACTTACCGGGGGGCCAATAATTCCTTCAAAGGAGGGTAGACCCCAGAGGAGTGACTAAATGTAAAAATACAAAGAAAGGCCAAGTTGGGCTTACCGACTTGAAATTTTTTGGGGAGAATTTTTAAATTTTATCTCAGAGCAATGAAAAGCTATATTTGCCATGCGTCTGGCAGGAAACAGATGGCACCATCAGCCTGGGTGATTGAGGAGAGCTTGATAAAAGAACAATTTACAAAGATGTGGGCAGTGTTTAAGGAAATCAGCAAGAAACAGAGTAGTACCTAGAGGCAGCAATAGCGAAGAGTCCACCTTGGCTGGACCCAGAGTGACAGAGGAAGAGCGTGGTCACAGGAGTCTCAGAGGATGGCTGTATGCAGAGGGACTCCACATGGCCTTTCCTGGAGGACACAGCCAGCCCCAGGGCAATCTGGCAGAGAGGTTGTGTAATGGAGCAGGACTCTCTAGGGCTTTCCTGGGACAGACCTCCCCCACCCCATGTCTTCTGCCTGCCTTTTGTCTGTAGAAAAACTTTAGCCTCCTAGGCTTCCCCACGTTCCAAAGAATAAACTTAATCACAGAAGTAAGAAAATGCAGAAACAAAGGACAACAGTCAAGCAAGACAAACAATAATACCAGTTTAACCATTAAACAAAGTCAAGGACCTTTAGTTCTTCCTCAAGGGCTATAGATAATAATCTGAGCCAAGTCCTTTGAGCTGTTTTGTGGATACTAAAACCACCACCAGGTGGAAAAATTTAACTGTATGCTGCCCAGAAGCACTCAGACCACAGGCAGGTCAGAACCAGAAGGCTGATGACGTTGCTTCCTGATTACCTCACCATCAACCAATCAGAAGAATGTCCATAGCTAATCATATACCCCACAACCCCTCTCCTTCACCTCTGTCTTCAGAAACCTTTCCTAAACGCCATCAGGGAATTAAGGCCTTTAGAGCATTAGCTGTCTGGACTCCTTGCTTGGTGCCCTGCAATAAATGCTGCACTTTCCTTCACCACTGTCTCGTGTCAGTCAGTAGGTTGGCTTTATTGAGTGAGGGCTAGAAGTCCCAAGTCTGGCTGGGTGACAGTTGCCCGGGTTAAATACCCTGATTTTATCCTCCTTCTGTCTGTGGATCTCCTGCAGGTGCTTCCCATTGATAAAATGTCATCTATCAGACACCTCAGGGTAAGAGAGCACCTTAATCCTAGTCCTAATTTGTGCTTCCTGCCCAGAGGGAGTGGGGAAGTCTAGGAAAAACCCAAGGGATCTAGCTTAGAGACCACGTAAGATTTTTAAGAGGAAAGTGTCAACTTTAGGCAACTGTGCAGAGTGGGTTGGAAAGCTCTGAAGCAGGAAGCCAGATCACTAGCTACCATGGGTGGGAGGGGAGGCATGTTAAGGATGAATTCCAACTAAATATTTATATCCCTTGCTGAGTGCTCAATATCTATCTCAGTGAATAGAGAAAATTTTCCTGTAGCCTTACAGCTATATGTTTCATGCAGCTAGCTGGTTAAGTCTATTCAAACAGATTATCCCATTTGTATTTAGATAGATGTATATCTTTAGTCTAATAACCACCTGCTAAAATCTCACATATTGAAGCTGGCCTTTCCTAAACTGCTCCCTCTCCACTTTGAATACCCTAATGGTGCTTCTGTGAGAGGCATCACACACACACACAGACATACACAGGACAAAGTCTCTCTCCTTTGACCAAATTTTAATCAGGCTCCTTTGGTCCCTCTGCTTGACTAGATCAGACTTGGACTTCACTCTTGGCCCTAGTAGAATCCAGACTGAGCTAGAATCATGCTAAGTCAGTTTAGCAAAAATCCCCTACCCTTGGTATCTGACCAGCCTCAATATCTTATCACTCTAGCCTGTCCTCAGCAAGAATTCTGATGAGTCAGTCTAGCAAAAATCCTCCTTGACCCTGATATTTCCTCTTAGTAATTTTCCATCCACTACCTCCAACCCAGTTCCTTGGGTATAAATCCCCACTTGACCTTGTTGGAGTTGAGTGCAACCTTGTGACTGAGCAGGATCCTAGGGTGTCTTCCCAGGACAGACCCCCACTATGTCCTCCACCTGTCTTTTGTCTGTAGAATTTTAACCAAAGAATAAATTTAACCAGAGTACTGAGAAAATGCAGAAGCAAAGGAAAATAGTCTAATAAAACAAAATAATAATAGTTTTGCTGTTAAGCAAAGTCAAGGATCTTTGATTCCTCCTCAAGGGCTATGGATAATATTCTGAGCCATATCCTTTGAGCTGTTTTGCAGATACTGAAACCCCAGCCAGGTGGAAAAAGTTAACTACATGATGACTAGACTATAGCCATGACATAAACTGCAACATCTTACACAATTCCAAGAACTGGCCTCAAGGAAGTGGGAAAAAATCTGACCCAGGAGTTGAGGATTAACTGTACTTAAAACAATCAAGATGATGCTCATCATACTGCCACATGGCCAATTTCAAGATGATTGTCAAAGGTGACCGTGCTGTTCTACACGCAGCCTCCCACCCCTGATTGACAGTTGGGAGTTGGTTCTTTGGGACTTGAGTCCATCTTCTCCCCAAGTTTCCAGCCTCCTGAATAAAGCAACCTTTCCTTTCCAACCAACACTTGTGTCTTAAATATTGGCTTTTGAGTGGCAAGCAGCTGAACCTGAGTTTGGTAACAATCTCGCTCCCCCACTATAAAACCCATTGTAGTAGCTTCCTTTGAATAAAGTCTGCCTTACAGTCTTTAACAAGTGTCATGAATTATTTTTTCTCTTAACACACACGTATACACACACACACATCCACACCACCAAGTTTTTAGAATAAAGAAATAGTTCAGAAGTAGAGAAACAAATGAGAATTTTAAAGGCAGGAACTCAGAGGACGCCAAAATTGGCAAAGGAATCAATGGACATGAAGTGTCTGTCACTACTGAAGTGTGGCAAGTCAGTTTTAATGTCCTCATCTGTGAAGAGAGAGGCATGATTGGGTGACGTCCACGATCTTGTGAGACTCTCAGGAAGAAGGATCCTGGCTGTGCGTCTCACAATCTAATGTCTCTTCCCAGATGCAGCCTAAAATGTTCACTTCAAGACCAGCAGTCAGATTGAATTCGTGAACATTCTTTGGTAAATATGAAAATATCTCACTTACTATGCACATTTGCTTCTCTATGAACAAGTACAGGGAAAGAAAACTGTAAGAATGGTGAGGGAGGCAGTCCCTACTGAATCACATTATGCTTCAGGACACAAGTTAAGCCTGTATTAGTAAACTATATTATTAAATTATAGTTGGATTCAGGACTACTCAGGGAATGTGGAGAGCAGGGCTTAGAAGAGAGACAGAAAAAAGCCAAAATTAAATTTTCCTATTCAAAAATAGCCCCAAGGCTGAAGCTGGATTCAGGAACAGTCTACTTTCCTTCCATTCCCCCTCTTCTCCCTCCCATAACGTTATCCCAGGTATCAGGGGATGTGGACAAAATTGTCACATGTAGTCATGTGCTTTCCAACCTATTAAATAAATGAAAGTTTCTGTTTATCTCTTAGTGCTTTATAGAAAAACCACTGGACGGATTTTCACCAAATGTTAATAACCTGACTTAAATCATCGATGTGATATGGATGAAATTTATTTGGCTGGGCCCTAGGGCAACATTCAGAGAAAATTGTTAAACAAGTACAATGAGAGGCCTTATGATTGCTGGTTGATGGTGTAGACATATCAGGCAGGTTAAGAAAATAAGAGACAGAAGACACAGGAAGTCATTTCAAATATAAACCACAAAGTGAAAAGTCACAAGGATAAAAGCTGAAATTGCATGGGGTGATTTGTAATCAACTGCTTCTCCTATGAGCAGCTCTTCGCAGTGAGCTTCAAGGTGCCAGGGAACAACTGAATAATTTACACAACGATGGTTAATAATTCTCCCAAGTCACATGATAAGGTGGATGGCTAGTTGAGAGTAAAAATCAACCTTATGTCATACTTCCTCTATGGTACCTCAGGTCCCGGTGATCTTCCCTTTTCTGAATCCCTAAAGTGAAACCAGACAGGAAATAAAATCATTATCACTTTATTTTCTTTATTCTTTTATTGGTCTTTAATTGTCTCATGTGTGTAAATCAAGGCCAATCTATTCTGAACTACATGTTATGATTCTTTTGTACATTTCCCCACTTGTCAGAGGTGATTATTGATTACATACAGAGTTCACAATTAATAAATGATTGATTGGTTGGTTGGTTGGTTGGTTGATCAAAGATAATGAATGTAGCTCTTCTGCAGGTTACAGAACACTTACCTAGATTACCAAAATGTAATAGAATAATATTTTCAGTGACCTGGGGATGTAAGATATGTGTTTCATCAAACTAAAGTTTGGTGCAGTCATCATGGAAAACAGTATGGAAATTCCTTAAAAAACTGAAAATAGACTTACCCTATGATCTAGCAATCCCACTCCTGGGCATATATCCAGAGGGAACTCTAATTTGAAAAGATACATGTGCCCTCATGCTCACAGCAACACTATTTACAATAGCTAAATATGAAAGCAATCTAAATGTCCAGTGATAAATGATTAGATAAAGAAGGTGTGATACATATATATAGGTACATATATATATATGAATACTACTCAGATTTAAGCCTGGGAGTTAGATAAGAACATTTTCCATCAATGGAATACTACTCAGCCATGGAAAAGAATAAAACAGTGCAATTTGTGGTAACATGGAGGCATCTGAAGATTGTCATACTAAGTGAAGTGAGCCAGAAAGAGAAAGAAAAATATCATATGATATCACTTTTATGTGGAATCTAAAAAAAAAAGACACAAATGAACTTATTTATAAAACAGAAACAGACTCACAGACATAGAAAACAAACTATGGTTACCAAAGGGGAAAGAATGGGGAAGGAATAAATTAGAAGTCTGAGATACAAACTACTATATATAAAATAAACAACAAGGTCCACTGTATAGCACAGGGAACTACATTCAATACCTTGTAGTAGCCTATAATGAAAAAGACTATGAAAAGGAATATATATATATATATATATAATCTCTGAATCACTATGCTGCACACCAGAAATGAACACATTGTAAACCAATAATATTTCATTAAAATTAAAAATGTGCTTCAGTAAAAATAATGTCTCATTTTCAATACTCTATTCACTTTTGTAATGGCTTTTTTATTAATGTGCTTCAGGAAACAGATTCACACTTTCTGAATGGGAGCTAAATATTTTCCCTGACACTATGTATTTAAGAGCTTTCCGAAACCATGGATAAAAAAAGCCATGAATGAGGGGGTTGCAGGTAGAGTTGAAGTACCCAAGCCACACTAAAAGATCAAGTACTAATATGGGAGTGGAGTAGTCTAGATATGGGTCGATCAAAACAGCAAGAAAACAGGGCAACCAGCAAGCTAGAAACACCCCCATTACTATACCCAGGGTCTTAGCTGCCTTCCGGTCCTTTTTTTTAGACAAATTTTTTTTCACTTCCTCCTTTGTGTTTTCAGGCATGTTGCTGATAACTCTAGCATGTCGTTTGGAAATGACAAAGATTTTGCCATAAATACCAACCATAATGGAGCCAGGAGTAAAGAAACATGTAGTGAACAATATTGTCCCCCAAAATTTGTTGAAAGTAAGTGCACAGAAATTGAAGCAAGCAACGAGAATCTCATAGCTTCGCATACCAGAAACATTGGCCTTGGATAGAACTAAACTGAAAGAGAAAAGAGCAGGGGCGGACCAGCAAAATGCCAGCAGCCGCTTTATCATGGAGGGGGTCATTGTGGTCATGTAGTGTAGAGGGTAACACACAGCGTAAAATCGATCAACAGCAATGGAACAGAGGTGGAAAATGGAGGTCAGGCTTAGCATCATGTCAAAGCTTGTGTGGAATTTACAAAAGCCATCCCCAAAATACCAGCAGCTCTCTACCGATCGCACCATGCTGTATGGCATGATGACCAAACCAAGCAGGAAGTCAGTGGTTGCCAGGGAGAGGATCAGAAAATTTGTGGGAGAGTGAAGCTGTTTGAAATGTGATATGGAAATTATTATAACCAAGTTTCCAAAGACAGTGATAAACATGGCCCCGGTCATAATTGAGTACATTATCACTCGGACATGAAAATGGCGGCTGGTGGGAGGACAGGATTTATTTCCAAATTTGGGACAACTGGACAAGTTTCCAGGAATATAAGTTAGATCCATGGTGTTTTATCACTTTAAATTCCTCTCTAGGAAGATGAGTCGGTGTTTCTTCTCTTCTTAAAATGATTCCAGTAAATTTCAGCTCCTGAGAGTACAATAAAGTTAACATCACCTATTAGTAATTCAATCATAATGTATTTAAATATTTAAAATTATATCATTCTACTCCTGAGCTATAGCCTCCCCTCAGACTTGTGTTAATTTTCAATTAAACTTGATAAATATAGACAAAGTACAATTTCATGAGTAATTTCAAAATTTGAACTAGTATCAACTTATAAAAGTATAAATGACCATGTAATAAAATAGGAAAGCTAAGCAAAAGTTTGAAATTTATGAAAATTTATGATATTGGATCTTTTCTAGCTAATTCTCTAATATCTAATATAGACCATAATTTAATATTTAAAGGCTACAATAACAAAGTCCACTTGGAAACCACTTCAGGGATGACAATAAGCAAACTATATTCAAAGGTAGCATTGAAAACTAAGATAAACAGAAGAAAAAGTTTTTTCTATAAATCTACTTTATAACTATCTATAGTAGTTTATACATTAATGACATCAAAAATAGTTTCTGGCATGTACACAACTGATTTATTCCAAATAATGGAATCATAGTTCATAAGTAAGCTTTGCAAAACCACAAGGTAGTTGGCAAAGGGCAGAGATAGTATCTTGAAAACACTGTATTCTTAAAAGCAGCTGGGAGCAGGAAAAACATGTTAATTGACAGGAAATTCACCCACAGAACAGGCAGAGCAAACTCCATGCGGGAGGGCAGGGTCAGAAAGGAGAGTGAATATTAAAACCATGCCAAAAGCACCTTTATTTTAATTAGCTATAAACTATAGCATTACTTGAAAATAAACCAAAGAGAAAAATCTTTACTAAAACTATCAGAGAAGTAGGAGGCTCAGGAGGAACTGATTTAATAAATCTTTTATCAAGACCACACATCCTCCACCCCCCCCCCTTTTTTTTTTTTTTTTTTTTTTGGTAGTTACAAGGGAAAGGCTCTAGGAAAATGTGTCTTGGCTAGAACATCAGAGCAAGGAATTGCCCGTGATAAATGTGTCTTTTCAGCATCTGTTGTCATGGAAACTCTGGTTGTAATCTTTCCTCCCTTCAGTCTACAATACTCCAGCCACCTTTGTCCACAGAAGTCTCTATGTTACCCTGCAAATGCCTATTCTGTGGCTTGACCAATCCCCTTTCCTTCACCTGCCTGCCAGTCCCTTAGTCTCTGACAACGTAAATACTCAGCTCAAATAAACGAGTCAAAAATGCTGTGCTCCCGATTGAAGTTAATTATAGCCTATTGAGGTGGCCAAAGATCTTAGAGATAGGCTGATCCACTTCCTCATTTTACAGCTGACTTTTATTTCAAACACCTTTTTTCCCTCCTTCCAGCACAACACTTTTTTAAAATACCTTTTCTTAATTTACAGCTAAATTTCTTGAGAAATTTACATTTAATGAGATAAAATGCCGTTAACCATCCAACCCTGGCAACACAATGCAGAGCTGTGTACATGACAGGTAAGCAGTAACAGCTTGTTGAATTAAGTGGAAAAAAATTAATTCCAACACATTATGAAACTTACTTAATAGGCATCTTGTCTCATGATACTAGAGACATTTGGTTTGGGAAAGATTAAAATATTAAGAAAACAGTTAAGTCCTGTTTAGAAAGTAGCTAATAAAATCTCTTCTAAAATCCACAGCATTCCAAATGAAACCTAGTCAACAATAACAATTTTGGGTGTTTCAAAGTTTCCAAATTACTTGGAAGGCACATTGCCACTACATCCTCCCAACTCTTCCATGTATATAAAATAACAAAGGTCTTGAGGGAGCCATTGATACTAAATGCTGTTACCAACATAATCCAGGTCTTTGGGGTCCTGGTGTCGTAAACTTCCCACCAACTCTTACCATCTAATAATGGGAAATAATAATAATAATAACAATAGCAACAAACAATTCCTTTCTGATCTATTTAGGCAATAAGAAAGTCTATGGCTTCATGTGTTCATAGTTTCTCCCGTACAGTCCTTACTAATTAAAGTATGGTCCATAGACCAGCAACATTATCCTCTCCTGGGAACATTTTTGGAAATGAAAAACCTCAGAACCATCCCCAAATGCACGTCTTAGCAAGATACTTATGTTATTTGCATGACTATTGAATTCCAGGAGAACAATTCTAGGCAATAGAGAAAATGCATTTTAGTTTGGACACTTTGTATCTGCAATGAGTGAATAATATTGAGGAGCCATGAGCAACAGAATATCTTAAGTAAATACTGCTTGCAAGAGAAAAAAATCAAAAATGAAATATGTAGTTTCTGGCAGTAAATTAAGTAGTATATAACAAGAGTTTTTATTTAGATATACTATCAAAGAGGAGAGTACATTTTAGCATTATTGAAATACATAAGTAACTTACATTTACTAAACCATGTCTTGCATAGTTCTAGACTTTGCAAGCACATTTTTTAAATGCCAATACATAAAGATTTACAAACCTTGCCAACAAATTTTGATGGGAAATTTTCCTCTTAAATATCACAGTGATTATTTTTCAGTTAGGAAAAAAAACCCCTATCTTCTCTATTGCATCCTATTTGTAATGATTTCCAGTTCATTATAAAATTTAGTTATTACTGTTCAAATATTTTGAAAAGAATAAATCAAAAAAAATTTTTAAAGATAGTACATTTCCAATTCTTTTTATTGACTCAATACCTTCCCTCTCTTGAAGTGTTAGCTGTGAATCATTGAATCTCTTCTGGTGGCTTTGCAGTTATGAGGTCAGAATTCTAGAAAGTGTGGTGTCAAAGATTGAAATATCTGACTCATATAAGTTTGCCTCTGCTCTCAGGAGAGCTGGATGGAGAACTCAGATCCAGGAACTCCAAGAGAAACTAACTGCACAGCCCCAGTGGAACTGCCCTTTTAACTCTCTTCCCTGGGGGGATATTGAAATATTCTGACTATTTTTAATGTCTCAGGTAGTTTTCAGCTCCTTTTTTTTCCCCCAAAAGAAAGATAACAATTTCATATCAATCTCATGGTAATTTTGGGCTTCATTCAAGTAAGATAAGGTACTGAAACTTCTGCATATTAAAAATAGAGACATGTGTGGCTAAATTAAATGTTGGCTGATATCCAAAGGAGGAATGATTGTCTGAATCATAAAAGATTTCTGATGAAATGAGAAGATATTGGGATGGGAGAAAAGTATTTATTTTTGCTTCAATGATTTGTACCAGTTTGACAAAATCGTTAGTGGAAAAAAAAGAAGAAAAGCCCATGAAAGTGTCACAAATCTTGAAAAAACAATACTAGTGTGGTCAACAAAGAACACAGAATAAGAAGTCCAGAAAGCTGAGCTCTAATCCTGCTTCTATAATACATTTATAATCCAGGGAAAATCACTTAATCTCTCTGGGCTCAGTTTTCTCATCTGGAACTGCCTGTGTAAGTCTGAGCATAAAGGGAGGCATTACTAACTCTGGAAAATGAAGGCGGAATGAATGGTGGAAGGCAGACAGGAGATAGAAGGCTGGATCACTCTCTTTCCCTAGGAAGCAAGTCAGGATGACCACATTCTGAAACTGAAAGTACCATGAAAAGTACAGGGGAAATTACATTTCAGGGAAAGAGGAATAACTGAGCAGAATTTTTAGTTATTCAAATAGTGTTTTAATGTATGAATAGGATAAAGTACATAGTAAGAAAAGAGAAGAAATATCTCAAGAAATGTTTGGCCCACGTAGGGCTGCCAAATTTTTATTTCATCTGTAAGCACCAGCATAAACAATAACCACCATCACAAACATCATCATTCTGTAAAGAGAACACCATTTCAAAGCAGCTGCACTTTTCCACCTCTACCCTATAGGCTACAGAGTGGGACCAACCTATCAGCAGGCCAGTGAGGATAGGAGAGCCAAAGAAGGTCCGGACAACACGGGCCAACCCATCTTTGGGTAGCCAGGCAAGACTAACACTTAAGGTGACTGCTGAGTGGTCACTGTTTAATTGTGATCTGTGCAGTGAACTAAGATTGTGGGAGAATTAAGCAAACTTTTCCACAAAAAGGAAAAAAATTGTTAATTTGTTCATTGATGTAATATAATGGAGAAGTGAAACAAAAAACATTTCAGTGAGACATAGTACACTTACAAAAACACACCCACAAACATATACATATACAACTAAAATTAAATCATCATTGGGCAGTATTTATCCTCAATGTGATTATCTATTTTCATCTATTCTAGTTTGCTTTTCATTAACAATGTTATTTGCAGCCAGTGGTAAACTAGAACACCTAATGTTCACTTGCAAGAATAGGTTAACTTTTGAGGAATTTTGAAAGCCAGTTGCTATTACATTCTTAGCTTTAAATCAGCTAAATGAAAATATATATATATATATGTATGCACACACACACACACATATATATATATATGTAGAGAGAAAGAGAGAGAATGGAAATCATCAAATTCTACAATCAGGGGTTTTTTCTTTTTTCTTTTCAGAACCAGGTGTTATACTTTTACTAGGCACACCACTGGTTGATGACCTCTAAGTTAATTTCCCAAGTTGTTAATGGATGTTAACTTACAGTTAAAAAGTCACTGAATAACAAATATAAAGTTTTCTGTACCCAGAGGCGCACCCATAAATATTAGTTTTCTTCTTTTTTGCTCCTCCCACTACTCTATTATTCAAAAGTATATGTATACATAATCAAGCAAAAAGGAGTGATAGAGTCAAAAAACACAACTTTTTGGGTATGTATTTTACATTTATTAAAACTCAGAACACCACTTAGCAATACAAAGTGTGAATGAGCCTGAGAAAGAAGGGAGGGCACTGACCGGAATTCTCCTGCAAGTAAAATAGAAAACTGCCAACTGTGATGATTCGAGTGATACATGAGCCATAATGTAAGTGCAGTCTGGTTAGTTTCCATTCCCTCTTTCATTTAAAAAATGTTTAATCTCACAACAGTAAAATCTAGTAAAGCCTTAACTCTCAATTACCAAATGACAGATTCCTGACAGCACATACCTTCTTGAAATTGTTACTGCTGTATTTCTTTACCTGTAATTTTTAGTGGTCGATGTTTCAAAATACATCTGATCAGACTCTGAGAGAGAAAAAGTAAATGGAAATATCGCACAAAGCGTGTATGGAGGTGATGGGGGAGTGGGCGCAACCCTCATGTTCAGCTTGTGTTTGGATCTCTTCCAAATAGTATAAAAGGTTTTGTGTGTCCTCTACATCCTGTCCCTGGCTTTTCCCCACCTTCTCTTTACCTTTCTAACTTTCTTCCTTCTTCTCTATCTAGAATTAGTGGGCATAAGAATTATTCTGAAAAGGAAGGAATGTTTGGTTCAAAGCAGATTCCTTATACATACATATATTCCTTTTCACATTCTCTTTCATTATAAGTTATTGTAAGAACATATATAAGTATATGTATGACTGAAACATCATGCTGTATGCCAGAAATTGGCACAATATTGTAAACTGACTATATTTCAATAAAAAAAGAAAGTTTCCTTTTTCCTTCAGGTCTTAGAAACTAAAAATTTTCCATGGTAGTCAAAATCACACCTGCGCGCACATGCACACACACACACGTTAAGCAACGTCCTTCTTCTAATTTCCAGTCCTTTTGCTTCTATTCACTCAAACAGAATAAGTCTACTCAGTTTCTTTTTGAGTAAACAAATTTGTATTATGGAAATGTGAGCTGAAAATTTTCCCTAGCAAAATGGACGTAAGCGCTCTGCGAAACCAGGGATAGAAGAAACCATATATTAAGGGATTACATGTGGAGTTAAAATAGCCAAGCCATGTCAAAGCATCAAACCACACGACAGGAGTAGAGAAGTCCAAAAAGGGATCCAATAAAATGGTGAAAAAACAGGGAAACCAACATAATAAAAAAACACCCATCACTATTCCTAAAGTTTTGGCCGCTTTCTTGTCTTTCCTCATTTGATTATTTCGATTCTCTGGCAAGTTATTGATGGCACGAGCATGTTTTCTGGATACTGCAAAAATTTTGCCATAAATCCCGACCATCACAGACCCAGGAGTGAAGAAACCTGCCATAAACAAGGTGGTCCCCCAGAGCTTGTTGAACATGACGGGGCAGGAACTGGAGCAAGCAACCAAGGTAGCGTAGCCTTCTATACCATCAGCGTAGGCCTCCGAGAAGACCACCCCGAATGCAAATACGCCGGGGACCGACCAGCAGAGAAGTAGCAACTGTTTAATGACTGGAATCGTCATGGTGGTGGAATACCACAAAGGGTAACAGATAGCATAAAATCTATCAACGGCCACTGAACAGAGATGGAAAATTGACGTTATGCTAAGCATCAGGTCGAAACTGTAATGGATCTTGCAAAATATAAGCCCGAAATACCAGCAGTTCTCCACCGATCTGATCATACTGTACGGCATGATGGTGAATCCCAGGAGGAAATCAGTGACCGCCATGGAGAGGACGAGGAAGTTGGTTGGTGTGTGAAGCTGCCTGAAGTAAGAAATGGAAATGACCATGGCCAGATTGCCAAACACTGTGAGGAATATGGCTCCGGTCATGAATGAATACATGGCAGCTCGGGCAGCCAGCGACCTTTCACTTTCTGGGCAAGATCCATTTCCGTATTCAGAACAATTCAATATTTTCTTCAGAAAAAACAGAAACACGTGGAATTTTGTCAGTTAATTGCCAAAATATTCTGTTTCATATATACTTTCATCAAAAAAACTCAAGAAAGAGAAGACATAAGGAAGATAATTTATGCTGAAATATTACTTAGGAGCTTTCTTATTTATCTTAACCTGTATTTGCAACGTCACAGACTTCTAACTTAATGAGTTTAAGTAATTATTTTTTACTTTATTCTTGCCTTGATTCAAATCGCACCACCATCATTTATTAAGGACTTAATGTACCCCAGGGCCTGAAACTAGAAGGAGGAAGTGGGAGAGGTTAGGGGCAGGGAGAAGAGGGGGAAGGAAGGAAAAAGGAGGAAGAAGAAAAAGAAGAGACAAATTTATTATCAAATGTATATAATTGATTCTCTCTATGTACACAGGAAGAATAGATACCTATTGGACAATACATTCTTCAATGAGTATGGAACGCATAATCAGATTTTGCTGATTGGGGTCTATGGCCTTGTGGGACCAGGAGGTTATTATTTGAAAACAGTTTCATTCATGTGCTCTATTATTTTCACTGTGCTTCAATTATTTTTTCATGCCGAGGTTATTTGAAAGAGGATTAAACTTTCGAATCAATTCTGCTTAAGCAACACCATCCTCCGGGGTGTATTTGGCATGTTTCTTGGATGGGGCAGCTGTCCTCAGTTTAAACCTTTCAGTGGTCATATCTTTCAGATGGCTTATCTGTGGAAAGCTAAATGCAAAAACCAGTATGTCAAAGCTGTATTCTTCAAATGTCATTTTTTTTTCTATTTTTTTAAACCTCTTAATGTAAGCACATAGAGATACAAAAATTGCAACAGAATGAAAGAGGATGTCTGGCCGTGTCTCCATTGCTGTTGTTTCCACAAGAAGTTCAAGCACAGAAATTAAGATTTGGAACATGGTGAATTTCTTGCCCATTCAGCTTATGTCTGAACTGTCTTCTACTAAATTGTTAAAATAAAAGTGATTTCTACCTTCTTGGAGAAAGCTATTAAACTGCAAGAGCAGAACACACTGATAAAAGTTTTCTGGGGAGGGAGTGTATAGCTCAAGTGGTAGAGCACATGCTTAGCGTCCTTGAGGTCCTGGGTCCAATCCCCAGTACTTCCTCTAAAAATAAATAAATAAGTAAATCTAATTATCTTCTCCCAACCAAAAAAGAGAAGGATTTTCTGATTTTCCTGATACGTATGATCTCATTTCTTTTTACTTTGTCATTAAGTTTGTTTGGCTTCCCTATTAAATATTCCACTGCTTTAGCACCCAGTTTTTAAGGCTTTTAAGAGACTTTACCCAAGCAATTGATTCCCTTCAGTTGTTCAATTTCTACCAAAAATTAAATGTTAATTAATTTTTTGTTTGTTTTTTAGGGGGAGGTAATTAGGTTTACTTACTTATTTTTAGAGGAAGTACTGGGGATTGAACCCAGGACCTTGTGTATGCTAAGCATGCACTCTACCACTGAGCTATACCCTCCCCCTTTAATGAATTTTAACATGTGAAATAATACATGTGAACAGCCGTAGCACAATGCCTGATGTATAAAGAGCGCTATCAGAGATGGCTTTCCCCTTGTCTGTCCGTCCTTCCTTCCTTTCTTCCTCCCTCCTTTTTCCTTCCTTCTTTCTTTCCTGATTAGGATGAACACCACATTCAACATTCAAGAATACATTTGACCAGAAAAGCTTTCTCTTAAGAAAGTAAAGGAATGAGATCGTACATAACAATGCAGGTAGTTTTCTGAAACCTCTGTTTCACAAAGGTAAGCATTTGTGGCAAATGATACACTAAGCTGCTTATGAAGAAATCACCCCTTCCATGATTTTAAATCTTCTTCCCAGGAAACACGCTGCACTGCCAAAAGGAAGCACATTATCCTGTTCACATATTTTAAAAGCTCTGCCTTTTATTGCAAATTCCTACTAAGTCCTGCACCTACGATCTTCCGCATTCCTACGTCTCTCTCTGCACAGAACCAAAACGCCAAAAAGAACCAATCCACCTGCAGTGCTACTGAGTTATTAGGGTGACAGTTTGCTTCTTAAGAAAACCTCAAGGAAGAGAAAGCAGAGATCTCTGCCCCTTAACCCCTGTCCACATACCTGTTGCACTGCAGAAGATGACATGGTTACATAAACTCCTTGCTGGAGGAACTTTATTTCTTTGGTTCTTTTCTAACTAGTGGGAATGCTTTTATGGAACTAGAAGACCTGAGCTATGTGCATTGCGCTGTTCCATAACTTAACAATTACCCTCAAGGGAATCAGGTCTGAAAAATTAAAAAAAAAAAAAAGAAGAAGAAGAAGAAGAAGAAGAAGCAAAAACAAAAGCCTCTTTAAAGTTTAGCAGTTAAATGAGCCTAAAACACTCCTCCATCCTCTCAGGAATCTCTGCATTCCTAAGTTTTCATCACCTCCAGCACTGAAGTCTCTAAGTCCACTAATATAAAACTACTGTAAAAGCAAATCTAAACCACTGAGTTTCAGGTGGCCCTGAGTCACCTGATCCAGTTACACATGGATGAGATCAGTGGGCCAAGAAGGAAAATGTTTTTGTGCCCTCTTTCTCTTTAAGAAAATCTGACTGTCACAGTCCACACATTGTCTCCCATTCCAGTCACTGAGAAGAGGTCTTACGACCTATTGTTTTTGTCTTTTCTCTTTTATTTAAATGTGACTAAAAGAATAAACCTCATCAAACCTCTTAGATCTGGAGGAATGGGGCATAATTGCTGTCTCTTTAAGGAACTCACGTAATGATACCAAAATCTCGGCTGCTACTGGCTTAAATCTACTCACATGTTGACGGAGCTACTTTTTTGTTTGCATTCTTTTTAGAAAATGTCTATGAAAGTGTGTTTAAAGAAAACTTTACAAGTATTACCACAACTACTTGCCAGGAAGGTAGAACTTTATTTCAATAGCAGAAGGCATTACTACTCCAAGGTTACCAGCAACTTCTCTGCCTTGTGGGGCAGACAGTAAGTCATCTTGGATAAATCTTCTTGGTTCTGTAAGGAATTACTTAAGCATTCTTTAATTTAACTTAATTATATAGATGAGAGACAAGTAGCAGGGAAAGATTGGAACTTAAACTGTTATTTTTAACCAGCTGAAGAGTCTTCACGGAGCAAAAAGAATGAGTCTGGTCCTTTTCCCTTCTAAGGTTCACTGTGATTACAATATATCTAATAACCTGAGAAAAAAGTTTTTTAAAAACTAGGGGGAGGGTATAGCTCAAGTGGTAGAGTGTATGCTTAGCATGCATGAGGTCCTGGGTTCAATCCCCAGTATCTCCAATGAAAAGCCAAATAAATAAATAAACCTAATTACCTCCCCCCTGCAAAAGGAAAAAAAATACAATATATCTAATAACCTGAAATACACCATCTTAATATATACCTGCTTAATATACCAGTTTAATATGCAAGCTGGCAAGAAAGGACACAAGGGCTTTCCTGAGCAGGACTGACCACAAGGGAGGGCAGATGGAACACTGATGGGTTATAAAGTCAAAACCAAAGCCTAGAGACAATGTATGGGTGAGCCTTGAAAACTCTTCAGAACCAGCCTATTTAATTCCAAGGGGAAGATTCAATGGTAAGGGCTCTTCGGTGACTGTAAGTGTAACAAGCGCCAGCACATTCTTCTTTCTAAGCCCTCGGAGATGGTAACCTCCCCTGATAGCCCCATATCTCTATCTCTACCTCATTGCAGATGGAATGGTATCACTGGACTGGGTGGTCGTCTATTTTCAACAGTGACATCTTGTGGCAGCTTGGAAGAACTGAATCTTTGGTTTTAGTCCCAAGAGAATATACCAAAAGATCCGAAGAGAAATGGAAAATGGATAATTAATTTAAATCAAACAAAGAGATAGGATCTTATTTTGTACCTCAAGCTGGAGGAAAAGGATATATCACTAACATGAGTGTTCACATTTTTTAATGAAACTCAGGTGTGCAGAATTGGACTTAATCACAATTAATTATGCCACATATCTTATTTGTTTGTAACATAATGAATACCCATAACTGTGAACAAGCTTGCCAATACTTTACATACCGCGATATTTTGCTTTCTGCCCATCACCTCAGGTAGCTACTACACTGAAGTTTGTGTTTATCAGTTTTTGTATTCTTCTAATAGTTTTATCGTGTATATTTCCATAATCAAATCAAAAATATTGTTGGGTTTAATTGTTTTTCAAATTATTTATAAAATGGGTATCGTGCAATTTGTTGTTTTTTAGAATTTGTTTTGCTCTTATTTTTCTGCTCTATTTTCTACGATATATAGCTGTAGTTCATTCATATTCACTGCTACACAATAATCGTTTCTATCAATATATATTTGAATTATATCTAGTCCGTTTGCTATTATGAACAGTGCTATTTTTAATATTCTTGTGCAAGTTTCCTGATGCATATACTCAAGAGATTTTCTTGGAAATATACATGAGAAATTAATTAAGGAGTCAAAAAGAATATGAATATTCAACTCCATGACACAAAACAAATTTTATTCCAAAATGGCCATACTAATTTATATTCTCACAATCAATATGCAGAAATTCTGTTGACCTATGTACAACACATGGTATTAATAAGGCTAAATTCTTGATAATTTGAGTGAAAAGTAGTATTTTATTGTAGTCTTGATTTGCATTTTCCTGTTGCCATTGAGGTAGAACACTTATTCCTGTGTTTATTATTCTTAATTGTTTCCCTTTTGTGAAATCCTGTCATTTCTTTTCTTTTTGATTTATATTTTCCTTCTCTTGTTGATCTATACAAGTTATTTTTATACACTTAATAACCTTTTATCAGTTATTGTATATGTAGCAAGTATATTGTCCCAGCGGCTAGCTTACCTTTTTTTTTCCTTTCAGGTGAATTTTTGATAAACAAAAGTTCTTTCATAAAGCTTAAATTGATCAATCATTAATATTTCATAATTTAAAAAAAAAATCCTTCCCTACTTCAAAGTCAGGAAAATTGTCATCTATATTTTCAACTGAAACTTTTTCAATTTTACTTTTAATATGTAAGTTTTTAATTCACCTGCAATTTTATGTGGTGTGAAGTAATTTAATGTTTTCATATTAACCATCTTTTCCCAGCTCTATTTATTAAATAGACTTTCCTTTTCCCAATTCAGATATGTCATATATCAAAGTCTATATATTTCTCTAAGCTCTACAAGTAATTCCAGCCACTAACCTGCTCAATGCTACACAAAGACCACATTGCCTTAGTTACCATAGCTTCATAATGACTGCTGATATTTAATGGATTAAGTCCTCTCCCTCTCCTCCTCCATCTCCCCTCCCCTCCCCCTCATCTTCTTCTGCTTCTGCTTCTGCTTCTTCTGCTGCTTCTTCCCTTTTCTTCAAAGATCTTTATTACCTTTACAAGGCCCATAAAAATTATGTTGGATTTTGAGTGGGTAGCATTAATATATCTTCAGTATTATTCAGTCTTATTCATGAGCATGGGCTAGCTCCACATTTATTTGGCCTTCTTTAATGCTCTTCAGTAAACTTTTTTAATACTTTGCAAATGCATCTTCCACATCTGTTGGTAGTTTTATTCCTGGGTAACTCAATTTTGTATTTGTTTCTTTTTAAAATTACATTTTCATTGTTGCTTTCTGCTGGTGCAAGCATTCAGTTGAATTTTGCATTTTGGTCCACCCTGTATTCAGGAAACTTGCTGAATTCTCCTATTATTTAAAAAATTTCTTCGTGTACTCTTTCAGGTTTTCTATGTGGTTAATACTACATGCAAAGATTTATGGTTTTATCTCCTCCTTTCCAATGATTAAGGCCTTCAATTTCTTGTTCTTAATATACTGTACTAAGACCTCTAAAACAATGTTCATTGAGGTATAATTATAAAATTATGAAGTTGCTTTTAAAATAAAACATACCACTTATGACACTTAAAAAGTCTTCTTAAAGAAGATACAGTTCAAAACTTTTGGAGATCCTTTCTGCCAGTCTGTCATTCAGACACAAGTCATCTTTTTTGTTGTAGTTTGCTTCTATTTCTAGAATATAAAGACCACAGTATATCAGCCAATCAGATCATTGAGACTTTGCTTGAAATGTTTCTTACTGTTTTTGAAAATCCAATTCACATTAAGTATTTTTCTTTTAAATGTGTATCAGCCATTTTCATCTGAAAAAATATATAGCATTAGTTTTATCTGAGTCTGACAAGGACTGCTTGCTTTTCTGAATCACTAGAGCTCTCGCTGTGACAGCTCCCACTGTCACTCAGATGCTTGGTGTTGAGATATTCCACTTACACGGCACTGCTCCACAGTTTCCACTTTATTCTTACTCTTATCCTCCCCTACCCTAAACACATATGAATAAGGTCAATTTTAAACAAACACTTTTTATACTACAAAAAAGAGAGAAATTAGAAAGAAAGAAATGAAGGAGGGAAGAAGAAAGGAAAGAAATAAGAGAGGTGTGGAGAGAGAGAAAACCATGCATAGTATGATTTGCTATATCAGCTAAACAGAAGGAGGGACGTGTAAGGCTGTGATCTGAGCTCTAAGTTGATAGTCAGGGATATATTTCTTAATTTTATCTGTGCAACTATGAACCAGGCTGACAATGGTGAGTTAATTGTAAATAGCAATATAATAATAATAATGATAACTCAAACTTATTGACCATGTACTATGAACTAAGTATTATACATTATGTAAACAGTTGACAAATGTAATCTACTTTTATTTCCAAAAACCTTATTTCATTTCCATGAAAATTTCAAAGGGATTGAGAGCATGTTAGTATTCACGTCTGGACCCTTATCGTTTAGCTAACACAATGACTGGCATATAATAGGTGCTCAATAAATACATGTATGTGAGTGAATAAATGATTTAATGAATGAGTAAATCTTCACAACAACCCTGAAAGTTACATTACCCATTTACAAATGAGAAAACTGAAATTTAAAGAGGTTCAGTGCATTGCTTTCTGCTGTTGAGCATGGCTAAACAGCTAATACTAACCCATGTTTGAATATAAACTCAAGTCAGTATGTTTCCAGGGTACTCCAAGCAATGATCCTGCTTTCTTTTGTTTGTAGTCTTATTTGATGGTGGTAACAGGAGTGATGAAGGAGAGAATTTAGATGAATCAATTACCCAAGTAATAACCACTATTTTTCACTTCACTTTTTGTTATAGAACTAACCTGGATCTAGCTGTACATATTCAAATTTAACATTGTGGTAATCCCACTTCTAGTCTACTGCATGGTAGCAAAACAGGTATTAGTATGGTATTTTGTTTTGTTGTGTTTTATTGTTCCTTGTAATATGAACCATGGAAGAAAAATCAATGAAGTATCTGTGTTTTTCCTAATTCTCCCGACTTCTAATAATTTTCTGTTCATAGAAAATACACAGACAAAATGAAAACTTTAAGCCATTTAAAAATAAAGTTATCAACACATTTCAAACCTGTGATATCACTGTTTGCAAACTCTTCTGTTTTTCAAAAGTAAAGTCTTAGGAGAATCGCTAATAACAGTAATTAAATGTGTTGATTGGATATTTACCAATGTCCAAGGCACTTCATTTACAGTTTGACACTCTGATGCTGCAATTCAAGCCCATAGTCCAAAGAGACAAATTTAGGCAGCATTTTTCTCACTTTGCTCTCATTTGCCAAACTTTTGTGTAAATAGAGACCAGAGGGCATCATTAACACCTAGACAGTTCTGCCTTGATCGTGATGGGAAATAATTACACAATCTAAGTCACTGGGGAAGTAGTTGTACTTAGTGGAGATAGGAAAACATTTATCACAGAACTTTATTTGAGGGCCAAATGTTTGGGGAATTCTCAGACTGTTATGCAAAGGTGAAGTGTAAATCTGAGAAAGAAAACTTTAGCTGATGCAAGAGAGGCAAAACAGTGACTTCTGTCTTAATTTATCTTCTAACTTGATGTAATATGTTTACAGAGCTGGCATCATGAGCAAAAAAAAAGAAGAAGAAAGGAAGAAAGAAAAAAAAAAAGAAAAACCAAGGAATCACTTATCTGGAAGATTTCAGAAGTCTCAGAAAAAATGTTCAACTAACATCACACCTCAACCCTGATTGGCTGATACAAGAAAAGCCTTAATTATATACTCATTCTGTTGATCCTTTAATGAGTAATTTCAAATTTTAGAATTATAAGTAAATTACATACATGGAATAAATTGAGTTTGTGTCAAAGGGAGGTATAACCAGGATAAGGCCAACTTTTTCTCAGTAGCAAGAATTCTTTGGCTTGTGTTTGGTTGTGGCCTTTGTCATGTTTCCACTGTATTGTGACTGTAGGTTATAAGCTGTCCTTCTGACTTTAATTTCTTTGATGACTGGCACTAACTTGATGCCTCCCTGATATGTTCACCATAAAAACCTTATGGCCAAAAACACCTTTCCTGCAGAAATATGTCACCAGGGTAATCTTTCTGCCTAGAACTTGACATAAATCTTCTGCTATTCTTTTGCACAATTTTAATTGTGAAATTTATTAGGAAAGAGGATGATATAATTCTACACTAGTTTTGGGTTTTGTTTTTTGGTTTTTATTTTTTTATTTTATTTTTTTTTACAGCAGTCAGAATCGCCATCATTAAAAAGTCTACAAATAAATGCTAGAGAGGGTATGGGAAAAAAGAAACCTTCCTACACTGTTGGTGGGAATGTAAATGGTGCAGCCACTATGGAGGACAGTATGGAGGGTCCTTAAAAACTGAAAGTAGACTTACCATATGACATAGCAATCCCACTCTTCAGCATATATCTGGAGGAAACTATAATTCAAAAAGACACATGCACCCCAATTTTCACAGCAACACAATTTACAATAGCTAAGACATGGAAACAACCCAAATGTCCATCGACAGATGAATAGCTAAAGGAGATATGATATATTTAGACAATGGAGTATTACTCAGACACAAAAAATGAAATAATGCCATTTGCAGCAACATGGATGGACCTAGAGATTATCATATTAAGTGAAGTCAAAGACAAATATCATATGATGTTACTTTTATGTGGAATCTAAAAAAAAAAAGATACAAATTTTATTTACAAACCAGAAATAGACTCACAGGACATAGAAAACAACTGTAGTTACCAATGGGGTAAAGGGTAGGGGGAAAGGATAGATTAGGAGTTTGGGATTAATAGATGCACATTACTATGTGTAACATAGATAAGCAACAAGGACTTATTGTATAGCACAGAGAACTATATTCAGTTTCTTACAATGAGCTGTAATGGAAAAAAATCTAAAAGTGTATATATATATATATATATATATATATATATATATATATGTATATGTATATATATATATGTATATATGTATATTTATAACTGCACTTGATCTTAGCCAAAAGGCTGAATTGCTTTGCTGCACACATAAAACTAACATTGTAAATCAACTAACTTCAATTAAAAAATAAGACAAAAATGATATGTAATATCTACCTGTGTCAACTTCTCTGTGTGCACGACTTCATCGTATTCTGAGTGAGCACCACCATAGCACACATCAATAAAATGGCATGGAATCATGCTAGTTATGTGGGTTTGCTGTGTGTTTTTATGTGCAAAGCCCATACTAGGTGGTATCTCTCATGTAATAATTAACAATCCAGTGAAATAGTAGTATTGTCCTCATTTTGTAGGTGAGTAAATAAAGGTTTAGCGTTTTTGAGTAACTTTTTTCAAACACTAGCTGATAAATGTTGGAGCCAGAATTTAAACCCATGATGTCTGTTTCCCAAGCGTGTCCTCTTCACCACGGATCAACCTCTTGACTTAGGCCCTTAGCGTCCACGTTATTTATATTCCCACTACAGCTCCCCATCAGCAGTGAAGGTTGAGAAACACTAACAAATCATATTGTGAAAATATTGGCCAATAAAATTCTAAAGTGTATCATTTCAGTTATTGCTTATTTGATTTGATTTATTTTTTCATTCAAAGAATTCTTTTTTTTTTAACTGAAGTATAGTTGATTTTGATTTGCATATTTATGAAGAAGAAAGTTTGCTATTGATAAGCCATTGTGAGTGGCTTAACTTTAAGCTTCTAAATCATCTAAATTGATAAATATACTGGGAGCTTTTAGTTTGTGTAAGTTAATGATTTATTCCTCCTGGAAAACAAAATCAAAGACAGAAACAAATCAGATGTTGAGGTTGATATGACTTCACAGTGAAGTAGGTTCAGTGGAGCATTCCAACCAAGTTAGGATGTCAGAGCAGCTGAATTCACTGGGAGCTTAGAGACTTGGAAAAGGGGTTTTAGGAGGAAGGGGGATGTGAGAAAGAAGGTCAGGACCCGCCAAAGATAAATTTACTTTCCCTGAATGCTTTTTTACAGTTGGCCATGTACCCAGTGACCTGTGTTGAAACATTTTGGAAAATGTTTAAAAAAAACTGCTCTGATTTATACATTACCTAAATTATTTGAGTGCAACACTCAAAATATCTCTCTGAATAATTGGGTGTTAGGGGTACACTTCACAGTCTGCTAAATTTAAAAACACATATCCTTCATGCATCTTTAAACATTTAAGTTAATGTTCAGGCTCTTATTGACAATGTACAAATAAACTGATACACCAGAATTCACAATTTATTGGGGTTTATATGACTTGCCTTATTTTTTTTTGTCAAATATTTATAAGCCTCCAAAGATTGAATTATTGACCTCAAGAACCAAGTTGAAAATCAGGATAGAACTTGCATATCACTGATCTTTTAAGATGGCCATATTATTATTATAAATAGATCAGTTCAACAAACTTCCTTGCTAATACATTTATTTTTATCTCCTCTTGAGTGGAAATTTATATGAATACTCGTCTCTGAGAGGAGAGTGGAATAAGAGACTATTTTGAATGAAAGTTGTCTGGACTGGGGAAGGGGTGTCATGTGGTTGCAATCACTTTCTTCGTATTTACCATAAAGTTGTGTTTCAAGTTAAAGTTCTTTCCATTCATGCAACCAAAAACTGCTGCCAAGGAGAATTTTTTAGAAGACTATCTAGGACTCATGGAATCTATGAAAGAATGGATAACGCAGTTTGGAAATGAACAGTTAGGCATCTCTGAAGTCTGGGAAGCAAGAACGCCAACAATACCAAGAGCAATCAGGTCACAATCTCATCACATGGATGGGATGGAAACTCATTATTTTTTGCTCTCTGCTAACGATTCTGCAAAAAATCACTGTGTCTTTCCCTTCACTGAAGATTCCGTTTCTAGAGAAAGGCTTTCTGAAATTTTCAGTGAAGGTTATCCACCCATCTGTTTAGTTAAGGGGAAGGGCTGAAGGCCAGTCTCTGCATCACAGCCCAAACAGACTATGTCTAGTTGAGATGGGAAATTTCACAAAATCTCATTGGATTCCAGTTGGGAAGTGGACTCTGGACAACCAAAAGACAAAAACAACTTCTGCTTGAGGGAATGGAAACTAGAGTAAAGCTGGGACTATGGAAAAGACAAGGGAGCCTTTCTTGTTTTGCTGAGAGGATGTGGTTAGGGGTTGTCTTTTATTATGAATATTAAAAACAAAGGCTAGAAAGAAAAAATAGGCTAGAAGGGATTTAGTCCTAAGTAAAAAGGTAGAATTATCTCAGTCATGAAGTTGTCCCATGGAAAATGTAGAATCTATATTAAAACCTGAATAATACTTTAAAATAGATGTAAGACAAGGATGACTTTCATCAGCATTGTCAATATGACTCTAGAAATTCTGACTAATGAAGTACAGCAAGCAATGTAAATAAGAATGATTATCGGAAAGGAGATAAAACTTAGCATTGTTTGAAGATAACATGACAATGTATAAGAAACCAAACAGAGAACAATCTCAAATAAACAAGTTAACCCACCACCTGAATGAATTAGAAAAAGAAGAACAAAGAGCCCCAAAAAGCAGCAGAAGGAAGGAAATAATAAAGATCAGAGAGGAATTAAATACAATAGAGATTAACAAGACCATAGAAAAAATCAACTAAACCAAAAGCTGGTTTTTTGAAAAAGTAAATAAAATCGACAAACCTCTGGCCAAACTCACAAAGAAGAAAAAAGAGAGAGCACAAATTAGCAAAATAAGAAAGGAAAATGGAGAAATTACAACAAACAAAATAGAAATACAGAATATCATACGAGAATATTATGAAAAACTATATGGAACCAAACTGGATAACCTAGAGGAGATGGACAAGTTTCTGGAAACATACTGTCCACCAAAACTGAATCAAGAAGAAACTGAACACTTGAACAATCCGATCACTAGAAAGGAAATAGAAATAGCAATTAAAAACCTCCCTACAAATAAAAGTCCAGGACCGGATGGCTTCACCGGGGAATTCTACCAAACATACAAAGAAGAACTCATACCAGTACTTCTCAAACTCTTCCAGATGATTGAAAAGGAGGGAATACTCCCAAACTCATTCTATGAAGCCACCATCACCCTGATACCAAAACCAGGCAAAGACACTACAAAAAAAGAGAATTATAGGCCAATATCACTGATGAACATAGACGCCAAAATCTTCACCAAAATTTTAGCAAATAGAATCCAACAACACATAAAAAAGATTATACATCATGACCAAGTGGGGTTCATCCCAGGGACACAAGGCTGGTTCAACATACGCAAATCAATCAGTGTAATACATCATATCAACAAGAGAAAGGACAAAAACCACATGATCATCTCAATCAATGCAGAAAAAGCATTTGATAAAATTCAACACCCATTTATGATAAAAACTCTCACCAAAGTGGGTATAGAGGGAACATATCTCAACATAATAAAAGCTATATATGACAAACCTACAGCCAGCATAGTACTCAACGGTGAAAAACTCAAAAGCTTCCCACTAAAATCTTGGACAAGACAAAGCTGCCCACTATCACCACTCCTATTCAACATAGTCCTGGAAGTCCTAGCCACAGCACTCAGGCAAGAGAAAGAAATAAAAGGGATCCAAATTGGAAAAGAAGAGGTAAAAGTGTCATTATATGCTGATGACATGTTACTATATATAGAAAACCCTAAAAGGTCCACACAAAAGCTACTAGAGCTGATTGAAGAATTCAGCAAGGTAGCAGGTTACAAAATTAACGTTCAAAAATCAGTTGCATTTCTTTACACTAACGATAAATCAACAGAAAAAGAAAGTAAAGAAACAATCCCCTTTAAAATAGCACCCAAAGTAATAAAATATCTGGGAATAAATCTAACCAAGGAGGTGAAAGAATTATACACAGAAAACTATAAACCACTGATGAAGGAAATTAAAGAAGACTTTAAAAAATGGAAAGATATTCCATGCTCTTGGATTGGAAGAATCAATATTGTTAAAATGGTCACACTGCCCAAGGCAATCTACAGATTTAATGCAATCCCTATCAAATTACCCAGGACATATTTCACAGAACTAGAACAAATCATAATAAAATTTATATGGAACCATCAAAGACCTAGAATTGCCAAAGCATTACTGAAGAGAAAGAAAGAGGCTGGAGGAATAACTCTCCCAGACTTCAGACAATACTATAGAGCTACAGTCATCAAGACAGCATGGTATTGGTACCAAAACAGACATATAGACCAATGGAACAGAATAGAGAGCCCAGAAATGAACCCACAAACTTTTGGTCAACTCATCTTCGACAAAGGAGGCAAGAATATACAATGGAATAAAGACAGTCTCTTCAGCAAATGGTGTTGGGAAAACTGGACAGCAGCATGTAAAACAATGAAGCTAGAACACTCCCTTACACCATATACAAAAATCAACTCAAAATGGATTAAAGACTTAAACATAAGACAAGATACAATAAACCTCCTAGAGGAAAACATAGGCAAAACATTATCTGATATACATTTCAAAAATTTTCTCCTAGAAGAAATAAAAGCAAGAATAAACAAATGGGATGGGACCTAATGAAACTTACAAGCTTCTGCACAGCAAAGGAAACCAGAAGTAAAACAAAAAGAAAACCTACGGAATGGGAGAAAATTTTAGCAAGTGAAACTGACAAAGGCTTGATCTCCAGAATATATAAGCAGCTCATACGACTCAATAAGAAAAAAATAAACAACATAATCCAAAAATGGGCAGAAGACCTAAACAAGCAATTCTCCAAGGAAGACATACAAATGATCAAAAAGCACATGAAAAAATGCTCAATATCACTAATTATCAGAGAAATGCAAATCAAAACTACAATGAGGTATCACCTCACACCAGTCAGAATGGCCGTCATTCAAAAATCCACAAATGACAAATGCTGGAGAGGCTGCGGGGAAAGGGGAACCCACCTACCCTGCTGGTGGGAATGCAGTTTGGTGCAGCCACTATGGAAAACAGTGTGGAGATTCCTCAAAAGACTAGGAATAGACTTACCATATGACCCAGGAATCCCACTCCTGGGCTTGTATCCAGAAGGAAATCTACTTCAGGATGACACCTGCACCCCAATGTTCATAGCAGCACTATTTACAATAGCCAAAACATGGAAACAGCCTAAATGTCCATCAACAGGTGACTGGATAAAGAAGAAGTGGTATATTTATACAATGGAATACTACTCAGCCATAAAAACTGACAACATAATGCCACTTGCAGCAACATGGATGCTCCTGGAGAATGTCATTCTAAGTGAAGTAAGCCAGAAAGAAAAAGAAAAATACCATATGAGATCGCTCATATGTGGAATCTAAAAAACAAAAACAAACAAACAAACAAAAACAAAGCGTAAATACAGGACAGAAATAGACTCACAGACAGAGAATACAGACTTGTGGTTACCAGGGGGGTGGAGGGTGGGAAGGGATAGACTGGGATTTCAAAATTGTAGAATAGATAAACAAGATTACACTGTATAGCACAGGGAAATATACACAAAATGTTATGATAACTCACAGAGAAAAAAATGTGCCAATGAGTGTGTATATGTCCATGAATGACTGAAAAATTGTGCTGAACACTGGAATTTGACACAACATTGTAAAATGATTATAAATCAATAAAAAATGTTAAAAAAAAAAAAAAGAACCCAAACAGGTCAACTGAAAAGTTAAATAAATTTTACTGCACACCAGTAATAATAATCACATAGAAAATAACTTTAAAAAGATAGACTCACAATAAACAAAACACACACACACACACACACACACACACACACACACACAAAAGTGCAAAACATCTTAGAATGTATGGGAGGAGATGAAGAAATCCACAGGAGTTTTCTGTAAGGTACAGAAGATTGTCTAAATGCTTTTGTTCCCTTTTTAAAATTTGACAAAATGGTCTCACAGGTAGAAAAAGTCAAGGTAGTTTTTGAAACTAAGAGTGATTAGGGGCAACTTGTCTCACCATATACTAAATGAAAAGGTTTTTTTTAAATGTTTTTAAAATGTACTAGAACAAAACTCTAGTCAGATCAATGAAACTTAAATATACAGGCCTGAAACAGACTGCAATAGATGGAAGGGATCATCAGGTTTGTGAACAGAAATTCATATGCAGGAACATACATTTTTATGTCACTTATTTTAGTTTCATCTAAAATTATCTGCTTTCCCCTACCTTACCCATGAGCATGTCACAATCATTAGATAAATAAACCCAAATCCCTAGTGCCACTGAACATGATAGGAGCCATGTGAAGTCTGGATGAGAAACAGCTCAATTGCAAATCGATGCTTGTAACTAAGAATGTTTGCCCTCTTCTATTAGGGGAGCTTACCTGAACCACTATTTGTTCCTCTTTTTTCTTTCGTATGTGCCATCTTAATAGACATGGCACGTCTACTCTGACCATACCTGTTCTTATCCCTCGTGTTTAGCTGCGTTGATGGATAACTGCTTCTTTTTCAGTGTAGACCAGAGCCCAATAAATGAATTTGCTTTGCTTAACACAGCTTGTATTTTGAGTCCCACCACAGCAGGCATAAATTTGAAATATGGTGAATCCTTCCAGATATTTTTATAAGCTTCAATAACATTTAATTTCTATTATTTGAAAAAAGAAATCAAAATGAACTAAGGGGTCAACAGCAGGAAAATAGCTAAAAGAACTTTTTGTGCATCCATACAATGTAACATCATACAGTCATCAAAAAATTATGTTTTTAAGAATTTTGAATGATACAGTTTTTTCAGGAAGTAAACTATGAGTGATATTTTTATTTCCATTTTTCTATATGATATATTATTTTAATTTTTTCCTTTATTTTCCAATTTCCTGCAAGTGTGAGAGTCAGAAAAAAACATTTTAAAAATATAAAAATCAAGAGATTTAAGAATTAATAAATAGCAAATTATATATAAACAGTTACTGATAACGTTTAATGTACACTTTTAGTTTATTTTACAAAGAGGCATATATACTCAAACAAATGAATGACAAAGTCATTCTAATTTGTGTCCCCAAATGCAGCCCCTTAGTTTCCACTACTGAACAATTACGTAAGGTACCACTATCAATTTCATGACAGTTCATCTAAGGGCAGGAAACGTTCTTTAAAATGTAAGTCCTTAAAATTCTGGACTTGCAAGACTTTAGTATGTACAGTAAGAATGGTAAATAAGAAGCAAGATGTAAGCATCACATCTCACTATACAATCTTTGACTCAAATAACCGATAAAAACCCTGCATTTGGTGGATGTGATTAGGTTGTGTTTATAAATATGATCACCAATTTTTGCAAAACAGTAAAGTATAATAATTCTATGGATTTGATTCTAAAAATAATTTGCACCTAGATGAATCTTTCTGACAAATTTTACCAAATAGCATCATCCTCAGTGCTCTTCTGAACCAAGGATAGAAGAACGCATAAACCATTGGATTAAAAGTGGAATTCAAGTAGCCAAACCAAGCCAATGCATCATTCAAGGTCGGTGGAATTGTATAGTCCAGGAAAGGATCCATGACTGTGCAGACAAAGAAAGGACACCAGCATGTTAGGAAAACTCCCACCACAATCCCTAAAGTCTTTGCAGCTTTCCTTTCTCTGCTTTGTGAAATTCTAGTTTTCTCTTCCAATCCAATTTGAAGCTTCTGATTTGCATCAATTGATCTTGCCTGCCCTTCTGCTATGAAATATATTCTACAGTAGACACACAACATAATCAAGCCAGGTATGTAGAAAGAAGTCATAAAGGCCAGAACCCCTGATGTTTTGCTGAGGAAGACAGAGCAACCCCCTATGCAGTGAACGTATTTGTAATACATCTCTTCAGTGCCTTTGAAGTTTAGTTTCAGAAAGATCATTCCAAAAGCAAAAAAAGCAGGAATACTCCAACCAATGAAGATCATCACAAAAATAACCAAGATATTGATCTTGGTTTTGTATCTCAATGGGTCACACACGGCATAGTAGCGGTCAATGGAAATGAAGGACAAATGAAAAATGGATGCTGAGCTCAGCATAATATCCATGCTGGTGTGAATTTTACAGAAGACTTCTCCAAAATACCAGCAGTGCTCAACAGATCTCACCATGCTGTAAGGCATGACCAGGCACCCCAGCAGGAAGTCCACAGTGGCCATGGAATAAATGAGCCAATTGGTTGGGGTGTGAAGTTCCTTGAAGTGCAATATGGAAATAATAACTATCAAATTGCCAACCACTGTTGTCAGAATTATAAGCACCATTAAACTATACAGGGAAGCTCGTACATCATTCGACCAGCTGCTTTTCTCACAGGAAATATTAATTACATTGTGGCAAAAGGACATCATTCCTGAGGGCTGTCCACTAGTTTATCTTTTCTTTTGTGCAATGAGGAGTCTTTCTTCAAAATCCATAATCAGGTTAGAGTCCCTTCTCTTATTTCCATGTACGTATCCCAGAAACCTGGGAGGGAAAAAAAAAAAGGAAATCATCAGTGATTTGATTCTTTCTCACTTTTAACACATTTACCTATTCCTTCTTGTTAAAAACAAAATGATATTTTGGAAAGAGCATTTATTTCCAAGTTGAGTTCAACAACTTTTTTTAGCATCTGCTTGATGCTGGTCACTGTGATGGAAATGCAAAGCTGAACTATTACTCTGAAATGTCTGATTCTGTAATTCTCAGCTAAATTCTGGAATCTGCAATACATTTTGCAATATATATCTAATATGTATTATATAAAATATACAATAAATATTATATTATTATATGTTATACATATATAAATAAGGGGAGAGAGAGTTTGGAGGAAGAATGTAAATTGATGGCAGTCAGTAAACAACCTGTCACTTCGTTCTGGAAACGCTGGAAAACAGCACCAACTCTTAGAATTCCAGGAATTTACCCTCCTTTTTGACTCTTCTCATCCCCTCTGGGCTGACAGTTTAGATCAAGACCACACAGAAATCTGAATTTATCCAAAACTAGAATTGGAGGAATAAGATTAGGTACTAAAATGCATGTTTTAATAAATTTGATGCATCTATCCCCCTCAACCCTCTCTGTCTTCTAGTCATTCTCAGGAGGAAACGTATTCATATCAAATGCATCTGTAAGATTTATTTTAATAGACACCCAGTCCCATTTCATGACAGAACAAATGACAGGCAAAATCTAGTAATGTTGCTTGAATGATGTAACATTTGAATTATAGTTAACATTTTGCTTAAAGAAAGATGGATTTTTTTTAACTATGAAATTTGCATGCACTCAACCTCACTCTATCATTTAAGTTAGGTATCTTCTACTTAGACTTTCTACTGACCAAGCAGGAGTGACTTGGTTCCCTCCTCAACACTCTTCAAAACGTAAAGAATATGAATGGATTCTGTGAAAGGTGCGGAGAATATGTCCAACAGAAGATGCTGAGCAGAGGAAAAAGTTGTACTGTCTGCAATCAGGTGTGAGAATTTGTTATAAAGCAAAAGGAAAGGACATCCATGGTGCCCTTTGAAAAAGGCAGTCATGGAGGGAGGAGGGGAAAGTCATAGCCTTTTAAAAATCAAGCCACAATCCCTGGTGCCCAGGTGGACAGAGCCTGGGAGAGGCAGAAGTTGTGCAGGCTTAGAAGAGGAATTCTGCCACATGCCCAGCCCCTAGAAGAGAAAGTCACCTGAGTTCCAAAGCAGATTTAGGGAGATAACCAAAGGAAATTATATCAGATCTTTTTAAAATTCTGTAAAGGAATTATGGAAAAGAGTAACTACAACTGACAACTCAATCACCGAACTTGTGAATAAAGTGGAGAAATGTCACATACACTAAGCTAAAAGACACTAAAGCTAAAAAACAAAACAAAACAAACAAACAAAAAGGAAATTCCCTCATTCTTTTTCAAAAAATTCCAAACGAATGCCTTCCCTCTGTCAGGCACTAGGCGCTGGGGAGAGTGGTGAACAGACACAACAAAACTTCCTGCCCTTGTGGGACTTACAGTCTAGTTGAGGGGTAGGGATTGGCAAAGACAATAAACATGATAATAAATAAAATGGTAGATTGCATTGGTGGCTAAAGAGAAAAAATAAAGCAGGAAAGAAACACATAGGGAGGGGAGTGACTTTCAGGATAAGGTATCCACAGAAGAAGGTGACCTTGAATTAAATATCTGAAGGAAGTGAGGAGCTAACCACATGGATATCTGGAGCAAGAGCAATCAAGGTAGTGGGGTCAGCTAGTGCAAAGGCCCTGAGGTGGGAGCATGCCTAGTGTGTTTGCAGCATAGCAGGTGTCAGTGTGGTTGGAGCAGAGCAAGCAAAGCAGAGAAAGATAGATGAGGAGCCCAGAGAAGCTGCACAAGGCTACACTGGATAGGGCCTTACAGGTCACAGGAAGAATTCAGCTTTGCCTTTGAGTGAGAAAGGAAAACACTGGGAGGTTCTGAATCTAGCAAAATGATCTAACGGCGTCTAACAGAGTCACTCTGGCTGCTGTGCTGAAAACAGGGGCAGAGGGCAAGGACAAAGTGAGATGATTAGGAAGCTGCTGCATTAACCTGGTGAGGGAAGATGGTGGTGTGGACCAGGGCAGTGGCTGTGCGTGTGGAGAGTAGGGGTCAAGTTCGGATACGCTCTGAAGGTGCAGCAGGCAGGATTTGAGGACAGATTGAATATGGGTTGGGAGAAAGTTATCAAGGGAAATAGGAAGGTTTTGTTCTGAGCAGCTTGAAGTGTGGAGGTCCCACTTACTAAGATGGGAAAGATGGTGACTGGAGAAAGGTAAGAAGCAGGGTGAAGTCAAGAGTTTGGTTTTGAACTTGGGAGCCAGGTGCTGAAGAGGGTGGCCTTTAGAGCCCAGCTGCCTCCGTTCAAGTCCGGGTTTGGCCATTCCCCAGTTCTGTGGCTTTAGACATGCTACCCGAACTCTTGGGGATGCAGTTTTCTAATATGGAAAAAATAAATTATTTCCTGGGCTTTTATGTGGCTGAAATGAGTTAATATTTGTAAAGTGCTTATAGTAGTATCTTGTACATACTGTTTATCAAATAAGTAAACATCCAAGGGGAATGTTAAGGGCATGTGCAAGAACCATTGCAAGGTTAAGGTTTTTTTTTCAAGAAAACACATATATTTAAATCAATATAAAAGAAAGATGTACTCTAGAGGGTCACTATAGGCAGAGGAAGGAAGAGGGTGAAGGGTGAACAAACAATAAGATGAAACAAACAGAAATAGTGTGTTATAAGAGAATGGGCTATTTTATTCAATACTATATAGCCCTAGAGCCTGGAAAACGTGTGCAACATGTACTGAGAACAAAAATGAATAAAGGATTGAATCAATGAACAAATGAACTGAGGAGTTCATTACCTCATTTCTGTGCTCCCTGGGACCAATAAAAATCAAGGCACATATGCTTAGCCTGGCTGATTCCAAAGATAAAGGAGAAAATCTTATAGGTATTCAAAAAGAAATTCTTTGGTTGTGGTGACAGTATCACAGGTGTTTGTATAAGTCCAAACTCAGCAAATTATAGATGTAAAATATGCGCAGTTCTTTGCATATCAATTATAACTCAGCAATGCCACTTCTAAAAAATAAAACAGAAGGAGAATCAGGCTAGCATAGGGCTTCTCATGTGTGATTTTTGGAATCCCAAGAGCAGTGGAATGCACTTAGAAACTCAGGAAATAGGATAACAACTCAACAATCCTATATTCAGCTAAATAGTAATCATATGAAGGAAAAATAAAGACAACAGTTATACATTTACAACCACCTTCTGAGGGACTCTAGGAAATACTCTAACAATATAAAAATTAAAACAAAAATTTGTAAATAGCAAAAGATTACAAATAAAAGCAGCAATGATGAGAAATATCTAAATTAAGATTTAGTTTATATCAAAAAAGAATTATGATAATATGACATAATACAATGCTTGTTAAATAAGGATTTTTGAAATGGAAAAAATAAATTTGAAGAAAACAATATTAACGTGGAACTTAAATTTTCAACCCCTAGTTGTTTTCATAGTGAGTGAGTGGCTGGCAAGTTAAATTTCTTAATGGGATCACAAGATGCATAACTAATCATTTAATTTTGGAAAGTTTCTCTATCTGTATCTTTTTAAGTTTAAAATGCCAGACTGTTTGACCCAGCAAATATTCAATGCAATAGTTTTTGTAACAAGCAATGAAAGTAGAAAGTAAAACCGAACATATATCAGGTACGTAAACATCAGTAGACATATGGTGCTCGATAAGATGTTAAATTGGAGAAGTTGGTTCTTTTTATATAGAGACATAGAAAGGTGTCACTAATATCTTGTCCAGTAAAGAAAAAACTTTTGCAGAGTGTTTTAAAATACCATGTACAGAGACACACAGACACACACAAGGACATGTTTGCATAAGCATTAAAAATGGGTATGGAATAATACCTTACAATCAAAGATTATAAGATCTAAACTCAATAAATAGGTAGATAGATAGATAAACAAACAAACAAACAAAGGGGAAATAATACCAAATTTTAGCAATAATTTTTCCTAGGTGATAAAATAATGGGTGAGATTTACTTTCTTCTCTATAATTTTTCTATATTCCAAGTTTCCTACTATGAGAATATTTCCCTTTCATATCCAGAAAAAAATTTAATAAAATTAAACAGATTGCTTACAAATTGTGTCAAATGAAACCTTAAATAAAACTTTTTTAAAACTATTGATGAATAATTATTAATAAATTATATTATTTGTTTATATAATTCTTTATATAAGTAAAGAAATTTATCTTTATATGAAAGCCACATTTTGGCTAAATTTCTGAGCTGAACCTATATCCCATTTTTGTTCTCTTATACAAACTTGGAAACAAAATTAGAAATGGACTTTAATAATTTTATTCCAAAAATATATTTGCAGCTCTGTAATTTATCTAGTATTCATTAATAAACACTAAAAGTATTTTTGAAAAATACTTTAAAAGAGGGAAAAAGTCAAGGGGTAGAATTTCTAAATATTTAAGTTATGAGTCATGGGATGTCCAGATGGGACATGCCTGGAAGCACATTATTTCAATCTTGAAGAAACGGGAAACATGGCAAAATCCATTTGCTTGCTTAGATTTCAGCATAGACTGAAAGAAAAGATAGAAAACAATCTCCAGCTATATTATGATAAGGTTAAAAGATTATACCTGAGAGTCTGCTATGTAGATGTGCAAAAGATAATATGCATCAAAAGATTCTTAGTTAATCAATCTAATATTTGGCATGTACAGACACACATACATACACACAGAGGTACACACATTAAAGCATGAAGGCATTCATATATGCACCAGGATTTTTCCCACCAAATAATATTTGTGCAAATAAATAAGAGTTTAGTTCTATAGTTTCATATATAGTAAGAATAAAATACAATTTAGTTTTAAAAACTGAAAATTCTCTATGAAGACTCCTTTTACTATATTAAAAACTAGCCAGCAAACACAATATGGAATTTCCTTCTTCACTCACAAGAAAAGAGATTAAAAAATCATATTTCAACTTTTCAAGTTTTCTAGCTTCCCACAGGTGAATTTTTAATAAAAGTGAAACATTTTTAAAATCACATGTAAAGTAAGCTATAGTAAGTAAAAACTATGTAACTATTTTTTAGCCTCTCTTACTAAAATTACAGAAACTTTGTGAATCTTCCCATTACATAATCCTAACATTTAATTTAACATGTAAGTACCAACCCATTGATACATTTATTCTCTTCAACATTCTCCCTATAAAAGATTGCCTAGGCATCCCAGCCAGTCTCTATGATTTGGCGAGGCTGTTCATCGTGTTCAGACTTACCTTGTCAGGTAAGGGTCACAGAGCAAGTGGATGAGCAGAAATACTGCCTTTGGGAGGAGGCCATCTGCGCGTGTCTCCTGTACACCTGCTGCTGGCTAGAGCCACTGCCGCTGTACCACAGACCACAGTCAAAGCAGACAGAGTGACGCAAATATTAAAATATGAAAAAGATAAACTGATAATAAATCTTTCTGACACAAGTAACAATGTCCTATGGAAAAATATAAGTGGGAGATGCTTTTATTCTAAACCAACATCAGGAAGCTAGCAGTGAGCAAGCTAAATAGAGAAGGTAAATATTACCATTACTTTTAAAATAACCTCAAGCGTGAGCCAACAGTAACCACAGTCATGGGTTTTATCAGCATGTAAATGAAAACACATGTCCATTAAAACTGCCTTAATTGTTCATTCACTTGAAAGGAAAGCGCTCCTCTATTAGACATTTGTACAAAGGAGATAACTAGCAGTAAAAAATAAATAAATAAATAAATAAATAAATAAAACAAAAAAAACCCCTCATTTTCAAAACGGATGACTTGCACCTGCCAAAGGAATATTTTTAAAAATTAGAATGTATGTAAATCCAATAACATCTTCTAATTAGAAAATAATTTAAGGCAGTGGCTTTCACATTTTTTAACCACAATAGAAAGAAATGCATTTTAGATCACAACTCAAGGTAAATGTAACTCCAGCTTCAGAAATTCCTAGGCATTAAAGGTTGGTTCAAGAAATAACATCCAATTTTACTTCTGTTTAACAATACAAACAAAATATTATTCATCTTTCCAAAAATTAGTTTAATGTTTGCCTGAATCATACATATACCTGTCATTTTGTGAATGAGCGAGCAAACAGAGTATGTCACATATTAGAGTTTATTAAGCTTCAGGAAATCAAATATCTTATGTGCTTTGTTCGTTACTGTCTCCCTATGATCTAAAATAGTGTCTGCAAACCATAAGCGCTCAACACATATTTACTGATTGAATGTTGAATTACTGATTAAATTAATTATCCTTTTAAAAACAAAATATTACATTGATATGGAATTCTCATAGTTCCTCTTGTGTTAGTTACTAGACTGCATTACCAGTTAACCTTTTCATTTTAGTCCTAGTTCTTTATTATTTTTTTAACCTGAAAATTTATTTAACCAACAACTGGGTGCTAGGCTTGTGAGGTGAAAGATAATTATAATTCTTCCTTCCAGGAAGAGATAGCTAACGGTGAAACAGACATGCAAAAGGATATTCACAGCACAGTAGAGTGCTAAGTGAAAGTATGAAGGACCATGTTACGGACGCACATAAGAGAGATCTTGAAAGCACATGAGGTAGCCAGGAAAGGATTCACATAGAAGCTGAATTTGGAAAGAAGATCTCAGAAGACTTCACAAAAAGGCTAAATTTAGAATGGGGCGGATGTGAGGGCAATCTGGCTGCGACATCTGTCACCCTATTGATCGCCAGGGTTGATTTGACTGATCTCTGACTAGCTAGGCGGGTGTCCCTTTCCTCCCTCACGGCTCCATGTGTGTCCCTCCAGAAGCTCATGCTTGGTCGAAGAGGACGACCATCCCCAGTAGTGGAGGATCATTCTTCTCGATCAAGGGTATACAAGTAGCTGTGCTCCCCTGCTAGAACCTCCAAACAAGTTCTCAAAAACTGAGATCAGTTCGGAGCCCTGAGGATAGACCAAACATTAGCAGGTCTCATAAATCTCTTAAAACTCCATTCAGAGAGCAGATTGAGTCATAAATAAAGTCATTCTGATGCCAGTAACTCAATATTTTCATGAACATTATAGTGAGGATCTTCGGAGGGTTGTTTGTGTATCTATTCTTTGGCTACCACAGATTGAAGAACGGAAATGTGATGAGGCATTTGGTGGTGTATGCATGTCAAGAAGGATGTTTTCTCTTTCTTAACTGACCACAAGACACTACACCTTGAATGTTACTTTCTTACTGAACTTGAATCTCTGGTGCAGATATTATATTCACAAGGTCCTATAGAGGACAGCCTTCTGCAAATTTTTGCAAGATGTGGGTTTTTATACAGGATCCCACCTCCCAAGGACCCCAGAATGGAGTGACATAGTATGAAGTAACTTCATCCTCTCACCATTTTTTCCCCCAGAAGAGAGAGGAGGAGGAATAAACTTGGGCAATGATTTGTAATAGTGGGTTTCCACAGTGTGTTGTTCTGAACCTTGTCTTGCTTCTTAGGAACTCTTGAAGACAAAACCTAAACTCATGTGGACACAGCCTAAGCTTGTTTCCTGTCAATAAAAAAAAAGAGAAATAATAAAGAAGAAGATGAAGGGAAGGGGAGAGGTGAAGAAGAAAGAGGAGGAAAAGGAGAAAACATGGGAAGAAGAGAGGGAGGAAGAGGAGGAGTAGGAGAAAAAAGGAAGGAGAGAGGAGGATCAACTTTTACTGAACCTGAATCAGTCACTGGGCTAAGGGCATTACGCAAAATCTCTAGTTGATTCCCATAATAACTCTAAAGTAATAGGTATTATTTTTACCATTGCTTTACAAAAGAAGGGACTAAGAATTAGATAAATTACTACTAATGGGCAGCAGTGGAGTCTGATTCCAAATTTGCCTGACTCCAGAGTTCCAGCTCCTAACTACTACCAAGAATTTGGAAAGGGTGGAGTTTGAGTGAAGAATTTTCTTCTCTGTTTCTCCCACAGACCCTCCAAACAGCTAGCTAGGGAAAACTGAGATAACTACATTCTTGAGAACTTCGCTTAACATCCGTCTATGGATGGATGGTCAGGGGAATCTTATTAATTAGAAGCTAGGCAAGTGAGATAATAACATACTCATAGTAATTTCAGCACAGTTTCAAAATATTGTTTATAATTGTCTTAAAAATTATTACTATTAAAATTAATACTAAAATTATTATAGTATATTTTTATCAGCAGTATCTGAAGATAACTTTCACATGTTTATTTCAGTTAAAGTTGAATTATAAATATTTTCAGGCTAACAGATTTTATTTTCTTGCTATAATGCTTCTATAATCAAGCTCTACAACAACTAATTTCCTAAGACTAGGTACACACGATGTCAGGCTTTTAAATTATTTTTTACTCATACTGAGATAACAAACCCTCAGTGAGTTGTCTTTGATAGAGCAAGATGAAATTTTATCATAGACAGGAAGAAAAGAAGTCAGGTAGTTCACAATTTCAGTTAAATCAACATCATAATCTGTCAAAACAGTACTTTGTGATACTAGTATTTTCATAAATCAATTGAGAGTTTATCCAATCAACCTATCCAACAAAGCATATTGTCTAAACATTAACTATTTATGAGGTAATCTACCACTGTGCCGACAGGTGGGTCTTATTTACTTTGGCAATATTTCAAAGCTTCTAGAAGGTATTGATGGCTAAACAACTATTAACACTGATGAGTTCTTGGTGTATTTCTCTGGCTGCACCACTAGGTGGAACTGATTTCAAAATAGAAAGATCCAAGGAGCACACTTAACACATAGAAGGGAACACAATTAACACATTGCCATTGTTCCTTCTAAACTTACCTCCCAAGTCTGAAAAGTTCCCACTCTTTATGTTGACAGTCTTCTCTCAGTGTCTCAAGGAAAATTCATGTTCTCCATGCCACATCAACAAATATGATCAACTAAGTTCAATCTTTCTTCAGGGTGTGTGTACATATTTAATATTAATTGTGTACTCACCTTCATCCTGCATTCTATCAAAGTCTATGGCTATTAAAGTTACAAGATTGACAATGAGGAATGTGATTGATCTTATAAAGGAAAGGATGCAATTAAAATTTAGCCTTAATAATAAGTGAGTGAAAAAAATCAGTGTCCAGTACTTCAGTCAAACAGGATTAGCATTGAATTTCTCAGGAAGCCACAGATCTGATATACATAAGTTAGGAGATCTGAACATGACACTTTACTGTCTAAGGTAAAACTGAGAAAAATGTGCCTACTTTGTGAAATAAAGGAAAATATATGTTTAAATGTTTTGTAAACTATAAAATGCTATACACAAAACGTCAATGATGCCTTTATATACTCCTAGCAAGAAGATACAGGTACAATTGTCTTCAGATCAAAGAAAAGGGCAGGGATAGTTTGAGCAACTGTTAGTATTGGCTTGTAATTAGCAGGTTATGTGGTACTGACAACAAATTAATGGTGCAAGAGGCAAGGAGTATAATGTAACTATAGATTAGAGAATAAAGGAAGGGTAAATAGCAGCCCTGGTGACTCCTGGCAGACATTAATCATTTATTGAGTGATTTCTATATTCAAAAATTGAAAAATAATGTAAGATACATGCCTTTGAGGAACTTACATTCAGTGATAGACATTGCTAATGCTAGCCAATATTTATGAATCTCTTCCTTTCTTGGACACACAGGGGGATGATCCTCCCTACTTATCTAAATTTGGCATGACCATGTGAGTTTCTTTGGCCAAGAAAATATTAGTGGAAATGCTCTGTTATCACTCTGGATGAAAGCATTAAAAGTCAGTATGACTGACTATAACTAATAAAATAAAATAAAATAAAATAAAATAAAATAAAGAATATAAATGTATAACTGAATCATAATGCTGTATACCAGAAACTGACACAACATTGTAAATCAACTATACTTCAATAAAAAAGTAAAATAAATAAGTAAGTAAATAAATAAATAAATAAATGTCAGTATGCAATTTCTCCATATTCTTTTCTCATGGTCCAGAAACTATAGAGGTGCCACAAGATGAAAAAAGCCTGGAGTTCTGAGCTATAATACAGCCCTAGAATAGACTCTGGATTGAATAAGAAATAAACTTCTGTTTTATTAAGCCATGGAAATGTTGGTATTATCCATTACTGCACCATTACCTGGCCTATCCTGACTAATACACATTCTAAAGAGAAAGTATACCATGGTGGAAGAGTACAGTATCCCTCAGTACCCAAGGAGGATTGATTTCAGGACCCCCTGTGGATACCAAAATTCTCAAATGTTCAAGTCCCGTATATAAAGTGGTGTATTTTCTTTTAACCTACATGCATCCTTCTGTATACTTTAAATCATCTCTAGATTACTTACAGTATCTAATACAATGTAAATGCTATGTAAATAATTGTCAGCGCATGGCAAATTCAAATTTTGCTCTTTGGAACTTTCTGGAATTTTTTTCTTTCAAATTTTTTGCACTTGGTTGAATCCAAATCTGCAACCTACAGATATGGAAAGCCAACTATACATGCATTTGAGGTAAAAGAGGCAGGTTATTTATCCCTTTGAATATATATCTTAGCCTCTTTAATCCTCAATGCTGTCTTTTTAGAATGAAGGTGATAATGCCTGCATAAAGGATTATTTCATGTGAGAAAGTGCCTGTTTTTAGTGGCTGATTAAACAAGAAAGTCATTAGACTTAGATGGTTCTGATACCTTAGCAACCTATGTGAGCAAATCGAAACCTAAGCCTGTAAATGCCTCAAAGTTAAGAAACTGAAACCTAAGAACAATCAATCACAAAGAGCCAACTTGGCTTTCCCAAATAAGGCGGCCACTGAAGCTATTGGCAATCAAATAATTTCTTGCTTTGCTTCTGCATCTTCTCTATAAAAGTCAAGCCTCTAGCTCCAGTTAATGGAGTTCTCTTAACCACTTCTGGTTTGGTGCTGCCCCATTCAAATCCATTTTTGCTCAGATAAACTCTTAAAATGTTTACTGTGCCTTAGTTTAGCTTTTAATAGTTCATAGTTGAAAATGCTCATTATTATTATTATACCCCAGCAGAAATAAAATGCAATTGAAATATCTTAAAAATAAACACGACTCTTATTGGTGCCACTATACATGGATGTCCCAACGCACTAAGTAGGACGTTAAAGAGCTGTCAAGGGCTGGAAAATAGTGACACTTCTTCAAGGGTGTGAAGGGTGGGTATTCCCAGGCTCCAGGAAATAAGGCTGAGAGAGCCATGCAATCCTGAAGAGGTATTTCTGCATTTTGCAACTATTTAATTTTTTTCCTTTCTTTTTTTGCAATTTTGAATTTTTGTGAGTGCAGGGGTTCAAGACAAGTAGGAACCCTTACTTCAATGAGCAGACCATGAACCCTTTGGACTGTCTCCAAGAACTGACTATCCTTGGATTCTGGAAGTTCTGTTTTGTTTATGTTTTTGATTCTTTCCATTTTTCATACAGATATATACAGAGATCTAAGGAACTTTTTCCCTTCCCTGTCTTCTCCACCAACTTGAAAGTGAACACTATTAACAAAGGAAGAAGGAAATACTATAACAACATTTTGAGAAGTTTGGGGTTTTCGTGAGAAAAAAAATTGAGTGAATTGAAGAAAGTATACCCACCTTAAACCCACATTAATCCCTCTCTCCCATCTCTACTAGCTTCCCAAATCTCTGTTGAGGAAGCCATTGAAGGAGCTCTTCTCTCATGACAAAGATGCCTTTAGTAAGGAATAAAGAAAAAGACAAAGAGTTGGATGAAGAGAGTGACAGTCCACTGTTTCCCCAGTCAGTGTTTTATGATTGTTAGAATGTAAAAACTGTGTCATCACGACCATGGCCTTCACATTCTGGAGCTGTGGTTAGCTATTCAGCTGGTCCTTCTTTTCTGGTCCTGAATCTGGGCTCTATTCACCCAGCATGAAGTTTCAAAACTGCGTGAAGAATCTCATCAGTCCAGGTCAGCTATTGCCAGCAAACCACAGGGCATGGAGTCCCACTGATCCCGACACCATTCATGTCCCTGTGGGGTATGAACCAAACTGGGGAGATCTTGCTTTCTCCAACATCCCTGCCCAGGAAATGTTTGACTATAGTAAACCCAAGTACTCTAAGTCTGAACTGAAACCACAGTCCACAATTAGGATAGCTCCCAAAGCCTTCATCCTTGGCCACTGAAATTTAACAAGTACTGAGCTGCACGTAGAAAGAGTAACAGAGCAGCCAAGTGCTCCCGAGAGGCCTGGAGGCTGAAGGAGAAAGAGACTGTTGAGAATGAGAACTCAGCCCTCCAAGTGCAAGCCAGGCACATTTCCCTGTAGAATGGCATTTTGTGGGGGTTGGTTTTTGAAGAGGTGCATAGTTTGTCTCCTGTCTGAAAGCACCAAACCCAAACCAACCTTTCTGTCATACGCACTCGCCTAGAAGTACAGACACAGCTGCCTCATTTTAATCTGGGCCTGTGTCTGACTACGTGCCCCCATACGTGCATTGGCCTTTGTGGGTGGTCATTAGGGTGTGCTCGTGTGTGTGCGCACGCGCGCGAACTCTCATGGTATTCCTCTTCTGCTTTCTTCTTTACTCCTTCCCTTTCCGTGTGGTTTCTTGTTAGACCTTATTCACTTTTCCATGCTGTTGTCTTTGGATTTGCTGAGAACAATTTTGGTGAAATAGCAGATCTCAATTTTCAAGAGTACAAGTGTTCGCAGGCGGAGGAACCCCTAAATTAGGAAGCCCACCAAAGTGTGGGTCCTCGCTGCTGGCTGTGAAAGAAGTCATGCAGCAGAGGCAGAGGGACAAGTGAACAAGTGAACAGCCACTTTATTGCTCAGAAGGGGAAATGGAAGGAAAGTGCTCGAGCAGAGAGAAGGGAAGAAAAGGCACTGGAGCGAGGAAAGGAAGCGCTGGAACAGAGCCATCAGCCAGGACAGCCCGCAGGGACAGGACAGCTCCCGAGGTCTTTTGTTAGAAGGTTCTACCATTGTTGTCTTTGTTCCGTGGTGGTGTTTGTTATTTTCTGCTACAGACTCCTTCCTCCCTCAGAGCTCAGCCCTGAAACAAAAAGCAGTTAGTAGAAACTTCAGCGGGAACCAAGGAAGAGATACTGGGTTATGTCCTTGGATTTTAAGGAGCCAGCTGTGGGATAAGAGAAATGTCCTGCCTTTTCATCAGCTGGGCACGTCCTTTCCCTTGTTGTTAATCAGCCAGGGTCAGTACACCTGCTTAGCCCCTTCTCTCACAAGCTCTTGTTCGTTTAATCTCTAAGTTACCACAATTAAAAAAAAAAAAAAGTCCACAAAATAATGGATTACTCTGCTGTATTACTAACATACAGATTGTTTTCCTTATATTTTAAGTTTTGGTGATAATTGTCTTCATATTTAAAGTGCTATTTAGATTTACTATGTCTCATCCTTACTTACTGTTTTTATCTACTACATTTCACTTGAATTATGCCAACCCCAGCTAGGAATGAATAGAACTATTAGAACACAGACTTGGTTTGGCACTATCTGTGCCTAATCCTATTGTATATGAGAACATGCTGTCTAAGTATTATTAGTGGATGTGAGATATTCTCCCCCTCTAAAAACTGTTTTTTTAAAAAAACAGAATGCATTTGGAACATGCTCAGAATATCCACAGGACAGAGACTCAGAGGAGACGTGAGGAATGATCAGTTATTCTCAGTATGAGTCAAATGACATATTTCAAAACAGCTTTTGACATTCATATGACTTCTAGTTGATTTTTTCCACATTCTTCTTGATATCCAAAACACTTCAATTATTTAAGTGGATTTTTTCCCTTTTTCAATATATATTTTTGTAGATTACTGGGGAAAAACCCCTGATGCGTAAAAAAATCAGCCAATTAAGAAAATATGTTGATGTTTTTAAGACCCTTTTCCTTAGCAGTGTCAATTCCTGAAATAATCCTTGCTCTCAGAAACTGCATAAGATAGTGTTTATTATTTTAAGCTATGAATTTAGGGGTAATTTGCTATGTTACAATTGATAATTTAGGTCACAATGGATTACCAACATATTTGTCAAGATCAAACAGAAAAGATGCATTTAGGGTTGTTTGACTCCTTTAATATTTTAAGCCAATCACTGATACATCACATTGGCCTTCCTTAAAATCTGGTTATTTGTATCAAATGAGCATCACAAATGTTTAATGTAGAATAAATTTAAAATTATATTTGAAAAGCACAACAAAACTATCACAAATACACATACACACATTAAAGAAATCCAGAGTGAAAAAAATCAGTCAGAGCTAGGTATGAATGCAGCAAGAATAATTTTTAAACAGTAAATTCACTCCTGCAATGTTTAGTTTTAAGAAAAATCATTCTAGGACAAGCTAGCAAATTTGTCATAGGAAGAAGTATTAGATAGTATATTCATATAAGCAGTTCTAACTGCTCTGCAGGAAAAATTTGAAAATAAAAGCTAATATAATTTCTCTCAGAAATTGTAGAACATACCAAATATAGCAAAAGACTTTACAATATGGTATCTTACAATAATTAGGTATCAATCATGCTTATAAAAATTATATCCACTTGTGTGAGATACTAGCCTATTAGGCATATTTGATCATAAGTTAATCAATGTAATTTTTTTTGTGATGTAATATAATAGAAAGCAAATAAAAATATTTTATTTATCTTTGGGTGAAAGGATTATAAGAAAGACTCCAGGACATTGATTTGCAGTAAAAATTTTCAATACTATAATCTGTTGTTACTTAATATTTTAGAGCATGAATCAACAACCACTTTCTGTAAAGGCAGCAAATATTTTCTGCTTTTTTGGCCACACGCTCTATATCACAACTATTCGGTTCCACAACTGTAGAATGAAAACAACCATCAACAGTACTAAACAAATGAATGTGGCTGTGTTCAATAAAACTTCCAGTATGGAAACTAAAATCTGAATTTCAAATAATTTTCAAGTGTCACAAAATATTATTCTCCTTTTGATTTTCTTCTTTAAACATTTAGAAACATAAGAAACTTTCCTAGCTCACAGACCATACAAAAACAAATAACAGGCCATATTTGGTAAATGTCTATTTTAGAACCACCCTATTAATTTGCTTCGAGGCTAACAAGATAAGCAAAGCACTAAACAGGCAGTAAATCTCCACTGAAAATCACACAGAAAACATTAAGGCTTTTGAGCAGATTCCTAGCTGTAAACCCAGCTGCCTTCTGGACACATTAGTGCTAGATATCAAGCCACACTCAGCAGGCTGATGTGGAGTATCATTGCTTTTCTAATTGAAATATGCAGGGTGAGTGACCATTGGAAAATATATGCACTTTGAACAATCAGAGTTGATAAAATTTTAGCAATAAATACATCACAATTGGTTTTACTGTAATAGTCATACATCACTGTAGTAGCTAACACATATACAGTGCTTCCCATGAGCCAGAACTTGTCTCCTACTTTAAATGTAGTAACGTGTAATTCTCACCAAAAAAACCTTTCAAAATTTTATCACTATTTACCTGGCTTATATTGTCTGGTGTGTGTGTGTGTCTAAATAAAGAGAAAAATAGATTAGTAGTTCACTTATATGATAGACCACAGCCACTATTATCAAAACCCCAGACCCATTCTTCTTTTCACATCCATCATTTTTCAAATGCTCCAAAGTGTAAGAGAGAAAAGGTAAATATTCTATCAACTTAACAAGTATACAATAGATGTTATAACTATGAACATTACTCTCAGTGCTTGTACTGTGAAGTCTGATGAAGCATTTGGTACAGGATCCTTCTCATACAACCTTCCAAACAGAGTTACTGTCAAGACAGGTCCAGACAGTGGCTTCGGGCTGAACAAACGTCCATCACTTGACACCTAATTAAAACACAGGGAAGTGGACCGGGAATAACTTAGTTATATAGACCCATAACACATTCTTAAATTCAGTACAACTGGATGAAGAAACAATAAAAAGGATGGCCAGATTCTGTTCCATATGAAATATATGAGATGGTGCAGAGTACAAGAAAGATCCGAGCTCTGGAATTGGCACAGGTTCGTTTATGGAAATGCCTGTAATCTATACCCAATAACTTACTTATCTGAGAATGCATCCCATAGTTAATAAACATAAAACAATGGCTTTGAGAATAAATAAGAGAGAAATCTTGTTCTTGGATGTGAGACTAAATAAGAGAGAATCTCGACAAAACAAAGATTCCTCCAAATGGTCAGAATGGATTGACCAAGGGGGGTTTGAGCTGAGCCTCTCTCGTCCTTGACACCGCAGCCTCCCAAGATCCCCATTGTCCCCGACTCCCCACAGCAACTGTTTCTACCAGGAAAGGGGATGAGAGCAGAACCTGCAGGAAAAGTCAGTAGGAGAATGCAACTAGGCAGAACACTTGTGCAATAATAGATTTTCCTACATGTTTAAAAAAAAAGGTTTTACTTTCCTGCCAATTCAGCCACTGTCAGCTTCTCTCTCCTTCAGCTTTTTCTTCTTTCTTATTCTCCTATGGTCATGCAGGGCCATCTCTCACACCATGAGAATTCCTTTCAAATTCCTTAGGCCATCCCTTCCCAGTGATACAAAAGGGCTGCCTCTGGCTGGATGGGTCCTGAAAATCCTTCTTGAGTCTTTTCTCTACTTGATGGACTTCAAACAGCCCAGCCTGCTGCCCCTAGTGCCCACAATCAGATATATTTCTTTATTCTCAAGGACACACTAATCATCATCTAAAAGATGTCCAGACAAGAGAGTCAGCTCACTCTGTGTCCTGGGTGAGCCCTAAGGACACTTGTAGTCTCTCCAGATGAAGATTTTCATGGCATTTGTAAGCACTTGGGCAAGTTCTCTACTCAAAAGGTGCTTCTTCTCACATAAAATGAGTTGGCAACATTAAGCTAAGAATCGTACCTGAAATTCTCCAGGTGCAAGCTGAACTTCACTCAGCAACACCTCCGGGAAGACGTACTGGGTGCCAAAAGTGCCGCTGAGGGAGAACATTTCAAACCTGGTGGAAGCGGTTTCGACTGAGTCACCACAAGTGTGTAAGTCCATCGTCTTACACTTCAACAGAGTGCAAATCTAGTAACATAAAAACAAAACAAGTCTTAGGAAAGCCATTTGAAACACTCCCTTCACCTGGAAAAGAATGCCTGTGCCCCTTTGTTTATAATGTTTGATATAATGTCACTTCCCATTAGATTAATCCAGTTCATAGTGAATAGCTATTGCAACTAGGAATAAAATTAAAGGCCTTCAGACCCAAGTGCTTTCCGCAATTCACTGTAAACAGATTAAATCACATAAAGAAACAATCAGATTCTTGGTCTATAGCCACAATTATATCCTCATTGTTTTCAAGTTAATAATCAATAGTGTTCAATTATTTAAAAAAAAAAAGGCTTAATGTAGATATTGGTTTAATTTCTATCTAAGTGCCTGTTTCTAACAATGAAAGAACTTTAAAGTTGTAGTGAACCCTGGAGTGGAGCTAGAGACAACCTCTGTGAGCTGGAAAAGTCACGCACCTTAAATCTGAGCAAGAGCTGGAACAGTTCTGCTTACGCTACATGGTTATCTATCTACACTGCACTACACCGCTATTTGAATGGAAATCTAAGTGTATGAATCATCCCACCAGGCAGATGCAAAGTCCCCCAAAGGAAGGTGAATATTCATTCAACTCCACCCTCACTGCATCTACAAAACCTTACTCCAAGCCACCTTCAATTCTTGCCTGACTAAAGCAATAACCCCTAACTGGTCTCCCTGCTCCCGCGTGTGAAGTTGGAGAGCAAGTATTTTAGGGTGTGTTAAGATTGGATACAAGTAACTTTCAGGTAAAGGTAGGATGAACACATACTTCTATTTTATTCCCCTTGAAATCCTACTAAAACCAGTATTTTTTTTTTTAAAGATCTGAGCCCACAAAGATAGGAGAACAGGAAAATAGACCATGGCACAATTTTTGAAGTTGGGGTGTTGATGCAAAAATGGTAACTAGGGAAGCAGGCCAGGTGCCTATCAATAGATGACTGAATTAAGAAAATGTGATATATATTATGTAGAATCTAAAAAAATGCAACAAATTAATGAATAAAACAAAAAAGAAGCAGACTCACAGATATAGAGAACAAACTGTAGAGGAAAAAAGGGTTATTATAGGATAATATGAAATTGTGTGTGGAACTTTTAAAAATTGTAAAGCACTACAGAATTTAAAGAATCTTCCATTCAATAAAAAATTAAAATTAAAAAAAAAAACTTTAAAAGAAGATGTGGTATACATACAATGGGACATCACTCTATCATAAGAAAAGAGTGAACTACTACCATTTGCAGCAACGTGAATGGACCTAGAGAACGTTATGCTTAGTGAAGTAACTCAGACAGAGAAACACAATGTGATATATGATACCACTTATGGGGAATCTAAAAAATAATACAAATGAATGTATAGAAAAAACAGACTCACAGATATAGAAAACACACTTGTGGTTACCAAAGGGAAGAGGGATGTGGGGAGGGACAAATTAGGCGTATGGGATTAACAAATACAAACTACTGTAAAATAGATGATACGCAACAAGGATTACACTGTTTAGCAAGGGGAATTATATCCATTATCTTGTAATAACCTATAATGGAATATAATTTTCAAAAATACTTAATCACTATGCTGTACATCTGAAACTATCACAGTATTGTAAATCAGCTATAGTGCAGTTTTAAAAAATGGTAACTGATTTAGCAGATCTAAGAAAGCCAAGTTCTGAAAGAACAGTGGGGAAAGGCAGTAATCAACTTATCCACACTGCGGAATACTCAGATTCCATTCCTAGGAGAACTAGGTACCTCAGGAGCTGGGAGTAAATCGGGATGCTTAAAGAAAGGAAAATTGGTGGGAAGTTGTTAAGAATGCCTCAGATACGAGTCCTTCGCCGTGGATAAGCAACTGCCCTTCCCCTGTTCCAGTAAAAGATGAAACATTTATTTCCAGAGAGGGTAAAATGGATGATGTTTAGATAGAGGTTTTGAGAGACATAGTTGAAGGGGATTCCTTGAATGAATCATACAGAATAGTGAGACCATCTCCCTCCACCCTGCGTGGCCATTTCCCCCACTTGACTCTCTAAATGCTGTCAAAAAGGCATGTGATCACTTCATTCTGTTGCTGAACACCTTCCAAGAGAAAACCATCACTGATAGAATTAAGCCCAAATCTTGAGAATGACAGATAAGATCCTGCAGGATATGATCCTGCCCCTACGCTTATCTTCCAGCCATCCTTGCTTCCTCCGCTATGCTTTAGTGACTGAACTGCCTGCTCGTCACTGCATACTCTGTTTTTTGATACATCTACAGCCTTGCTCTTACTCTTCACTACACCTAGAATTCCCTCCCACTTTTTTTTATCCTGGATAAAATGGCATAAGCTCATCCATTCTGTCTCCCAAAACTTCCGAGTCTCCAAATTGGCTAAGTGCAGCTCCTTAGTATTCCTCCAGCAAAATGTGCATTTTTTCGGTCCATCCCACACCAACCTATACTGAAATTAAGCTCATATATCTTAGTAAAATTCCTAAAGGAGAGGGTCTATACTTCTTCATCTTCATATCATTAGCACTGAATATATACCTGGTATGTAGTAGGCACTTGATAAATCTTTGCCAAAATGAACCAGCATTGGTAGAGTGCTTATCATCCAGCAAACAAAACGTTACCCAGTGGGCATGGTTCCAGCACTCAAAATGCTTTCCGTCTCAAATAAGCATGTACATAATTTGACATGGTATATCTTGGATAATGCTAAGCATAGGATGCCTGGGAGTATATAAAAGAGGTACCTAACCCAGCTGGGGACTGGGAGTGCTGCTGGGAATGAGCTGGGAGTGTCAGGGAAGCCTTCTTGGTGAAGATAACACCTGAAAAGCACTATGAATGATGAGTAGCTGGGGGCCATCAGAGACTTAAAGGAAAAAAAAAAAAGTCCAAAACCCAGCCTGTGCAAACATCTGAAGGTTCTACAGACACTGGCTCACTGCAGATGGGAAATGTCTCAGTATGACAGGATCCCAGGGCACGTGTGGGTAGAAGTGAGAGAAGAGGATACAGAGTAGGAAAAGGCACATGCCAAGACTTCATGAGTCTTTTATGTTGAGAAATCTAATTTGCCAATTAGAAAACAGTGAGGAATTTTAAGCAAGAGAGAGAAATAGTCAGAAAGGGCTTTCCATGGTTTTCGTAATAATAGTGTAGGGGCTGGACTGGATGGAGCTGCAACCATCAACAGGAAGCCCTGTTAGGAGGATACTGCAACAATCTGGGTGAAACAGGATGGGGGCAGGTCAAGGAAAGGAGAGTAGAGAGAGAGGGGCATGGAGGCTGCTTGTCTTAGGGGTTCCATCTCCGCCAGCTCCAATAGCCCCTCCTCTGTGTTGAGGGCTGTGAGATGTCTGAGTCTTTGCAGCTATTCCACTGTGCCTCTCAGAGCTCAACCCTGTATGTCTCCAGGACACACTTAGTGCGAAGCTTCTTATAAAACAAGATAGGCGTCAGTGAACACGAAAGAGAAATGGCTTAATTTGTTCAGGTAGGAAATATTAAAGGTTAATTAGTCACTAAAATCATCTGTAATTTGATTAATACAGCATTTTCTAACCTATAATAAGAAAGAATATGAAATATCTGTGTATGTATAACTGAATCACTATGCTGTACACCAGAGACTAACACAACATTGTAAATCTACTCTACATCAATAAATATATATATAGCATTTTAAACATTGGTACTACAAACGTTCTGCCTTTTTCCAACCAGTTTAAGACTGGACTGACATCCACGACTGCAAGTTTTAGCAAATAAAAATTCAAGATACCAAACTAAATTTGAATTTTGAATAACAACAATTTTTTTAGTATACACGTATCTCCCAAAGTGGGATATACTTACAATAAAAATAACTCTTTGTTATCTGAGATTCAGATTTAACTGGGTGTCCTGTGTTTTATCCGGTAATTCCCTCGCCACCAAGACAAGCATTACCTGTAAATAATAGCTCCCTTCGACAGTGTGTAGTCCATCAAATGCCCCTAGTGCATAAACTTCATCTGATCTCTTCTCAGACATCTGATAACTGAGATGACAGCAGAGATCTTTCTGACAAACCGTGTAATTTCCTGTGACTCCTTTGAGCTCCAAGAAAGTGTACTCGTCAAAGAAAACAGTGCTGTTAAATTCCCTGTTTCCCACTGAGGGTGCTTCTATCCCACTGGCATAAGAAGTCCAGTTCACTGCTGCTCTGGGGTGTGGGTGGGCGTCCAGGTGCGAGAGGAGGAGTTTTCCTTCCTCTGTCTTCATATCATAATGAAATGCTTTTGGAGAATCAGGTGCATAGATGCCACTTCCTGGAAGTGACAATTTGGAAATGACATTGAAAATAGTAAGGTAAAAAGGAATTGCATAGTTGTTACTGTTATTCTGAATTCATATTAACATTTCACTTCCTATAATCTATATACTGTATTAATTTCAGAAAAGTATGTTGATAAAGACAGACAGATGAGATGAAATCCAATAGAGTATGACACCAAAAAGCCAAGAAGAGAGAGCTTCTCATAAGAAGTGGTGAAGTTTGAAAAAAAAAAATAAAGTATACACTCAAGTTGAATAAAACTAAATAGATTTAGGAAACAATTTTGGTTGAGATTAATTTTACAGCATGTCACCAGCCAGATATGTGAAAAAATTAAGAGTTGGAAACATTGTATTAAGGAGTGCATGTTAGCTAGAAAAAATGATTTTTTCCCCTTTTGATTACATCAAGTTGGTAAATCTTAAAGATTACACATTACCTGTCATTTTCTTTATGGGGTAATGTAGATTGGCTGCAAGGAAATTGACTCCCATGCCCACAGCCCAGGCTGAGTGGAATTCAATAGCTGACAAATGTGGCAAAACATTCATCCACGCTGTCGGGAAGAGTATGGTGTCCACGTGGAAATCCTTCACCAGAGTCACAGCAGGATCATGGAAGAGTATATCAAAGCACGTGAAAATGCCAAATTTTCCAAAGGTGGTGTTGAAAGTCACAACCTCAGGTTCCTTGGGTGCATTGAAATGACTTTCAGTCAAGAAAAGGTTTTGCTGCAACAAACAGAAGATGACGAGGGGAAAATCTCTTTTAAGAAGTTGGCCTGGATGTCACTGCATCTGAAAAAGTTCAAGCTCACATCTATTAAACAGTGCCAATGTCATCTACGACCACTGTCTCCACAGGGAAAGACTGTTAGAGAATCAGAGACTGCTATGATAATAGAAGCCTTTGGTTCAATTTCCACATTTGATAGATATGTACAAGGAAGTCTTTATCTATTAAGACCTTGAATATTAAAGACATGGGAATGAAAGAGGTAACTTCTCTTTGCCAAGAACACATAACTATTTTCTGTAGAAAAGAACTTTCTTTGTTCCTTTCTTTTTAAAACCAAGTCTATCTGGTGAGAAGTTTTTCATTCTAGCCTTGACCCTTTGCCAGGGCATAAGAAGGACAGAGTCCAAAAGGCAACATTTTATTTCAATGATTTCAATGCAAGTAGCTCCTACCGATTTTCACACACTCCTAATGACAAACTCTTGCATTCTTAAATGTACAAGAAAACTCCTTTTTCTAGGACCTTTACATAGGACCTTACCACACCTAGTCATTGCTTTCTGTTCTTTGTCTCTACTCTGCTTTTAAAATACACTTATTATTATCAACAATAGAGATTTTTCTTCTTCTTGTCCACTTAATTTTGTTACGCCTTCAGCAGGTGAATGGTTTGTAAATGAACTCTACCTTATGGTAGCGCGCCACCAGCCTTCCCTCAGAATCGAACACCACATTTGTGTTGTATTGGTAACGACCGTCAGGGGGACACTGAGGGTCACTGGCACTGCATGGCTTCTTGTCCCCAATATTTGCCACGACGTAGATGGAGTTGCTCTTGGCCAGGCAGCTGAGTCTTTCTTGCACTGGGGTGCGGCCAAATCTGGTATGTGTTCATTGGAAGAGGAAAAAAAAAATCAAGCTTAGCTTTTAATAAAATTCAAAATGATAGTTGCCTGAACTTATGTGATAGACACAAAAAGAAATACTAAATAGCATAGATAGAAGGGAAGGATTAAAACAAGAAGAGACTTCAGAGGAAGTATGTGCTTATAGGAATTTGGATGTAGGAAATTATTCTAGGATAAAATCCCAGTCCATGAATTTTTTTCATAGCATTTATCATCATCTATAATCATATATTCATTTACATGCTCATCTTACAATGTATGTCACATCTTATAGCTATTATGGGGCAAAGACACACATCTTCTGTTCACTGAACCCTGAAAAAGAAAAAAGGTATTAAACGATATTTTGGATGAAAGAAAAACATCTAGGAAGTAGGATGATTCTGGGAAGATGGCAGAGTAGGGAGCACCAGGAATCCATCTCTCTACCTGAATAAAACTTGCACTGCCAGAATCTAGCTGATGAAATTATTTTAGAAATCTGGAGTCTGTTCAAAGGCACTAAACTTCCAGGGGAATGCTTAGGAAGGTAAAGTGCAGTTAAGTTCAGTCAGTTTAAGCCCTTAGTTTAAAAGGGGTTATCCATGCCCCCGCACCCCCCAATTCAGCACCGTTTCAGACAGCCAGGCAGGTATTCCTGGAGCAATTTGCAGGCAGTTTGTAGAAGCAGGGTGGGCAGTAAGGACCCTGGCTTCCAAGTATCAAGGATCTGCTTCTGATCACTGATAACAGCTTCTGCTTGTGAGGTACAAACACAGAGGCAGGCAGCCATTAATCACCCTGCCCACCTACATTGTTGCAAGTACTTCCCCCACTGACTGAAATGAGTTCTAGGGGATTTAAAGTGCCTGTACCTTCTTTTTTCCCCACTTTTGGGGCCAGATATTTAAGGCCTAGGACATGTAAAAGCAACCACCTATACAGAATTTAGGAAATCACAGCATATGCCCAGGGAAAGGCACAGACTAAGATAAGACCTGAGAAAATCTTAAGGTTATACCTCAAGCTTACTCTCAGCACAGAAACAGCCTACCTCAGTCAAAACAAAGACAACAAACCCTGGAGAAGGGGGAGAATTTGATTTTCAGAGTTATCACATTATAAGATTCATATGCCCACTTCTCAATAAAAAATCATAAGGCATACAAATAAACAGGAAAGTATGGCCCATTCAAAGGAAAAAAATTAATCAACAAAAACTATCCTGGAGAAAGACCTGATGGCAGACCTATTGGACAAAGACATTACTGTCTTAAAGATGCTCAGAGAACTAAAGAAAGACATGGAGAAAGTCAAGATAATGATGTATTGAAAAAATGGAAATATCTTCATCGTGTTACCAGTAGTTGTCCCAGTAAAGCAATTAAAATGCAATTTTGAAAAGTGAGACTTCAGAATATATAACATATAGCCCATATTTACTCTCTATTGACACAACCCTGAAATAACTGGTTAATGCAAAGTTACTGAAGAATATCTAAGGGTAGGATAATTGTTAAAAGAATGAAGATTTGGTGCCATCTTCTGGCAATGTCAGTAAAACCACAGCAATCATCCACAAAACATATCCCTGCAAAAGCCCAAGGATGGGTACCACAGCTAAACAATTATTCTAAGCATTTATATTTTTTAAAATGACCATTTGATAGTTTTCCCCTTTTTTTGCTTCAATTAGTATCTGAAATGCAGATATAAATATAACACACTGAACACTTAAAACATGTTTAACCCAAGCCTTTTCAAAATACCTGAAGTGGTAGACTAGGTGCATGAAATAAAAGCCTAGTGTTTGGGATTTCTAAAACAGTCCTGATTACATATTCTCCTCCTGCTTGTTTTAATCTTGAAATTGCATCACATATTCTAATATATTTCTGTGTAAATTATGTATCTCAGGCTGTTTGCTGTACCCAGAAGAGCTCCAAAATTCTTTATTAGACTATGTGCTCTGATTTGGAGTTTGAAAATGCATTTTGCTATGTGAGCCTGAAATCTGCTTCTCAATCTCTAGTATTTGCTGAGCCCTTAACGTATGCAGAGCTCTGTCGTAGGGCTACTAGGAACAGAAAAAGGAGATACAATGGAAGAATTTAAATGCATTTCCTAAGACTGCTTTCAAAGTATTCAGTTTCAAAATATAATAAAAATCATCAATTACTGAAAAAGACATTTAATGACTGAAAAAGTGCACATTAAATATTCAATAAATATTTGTTGGTTCCTTGTACTATACAAAGCACCTTGCTAGATATGTGGGCATCTGGGAAAAGGACATTCTGGGCAGAGCTGTCCAAGTGCATGATGTGGGAGACACGGAAGTGTAAAATATGGCTGGTACACTTCAAAGCCTTTTCATCTTACTGGAGAAAACGTGTATACACGCAAAACCCTGAAACAACAGTACAGATATCAAATATCAAAATGCTTTTTCATTCAAACTAGCTAATTAGGCAAGCTCTTTTTTTAACTTGTTGAACTAATGATTGACTCTTTAATCTGCAAGCCACATAACCATGATCATAGGTGCAGGCATTCACTGTAGTAAAGGATGACCCTTATACAATGACTCCTACACACCCACACAGTGGAGTACTGAGTACATAAGAAATAGTCAATGAAAAAGAGCTGAATAAGTAAATTCATCTTTGAGTTAGGTTACTAGACACAGTTTGTGTCTCAAGAAATCTACAAGGTTTCTTCTAGGAGGCAATGAAATCTTCTAAGCCAAATTGTTCCTTTCAGCTTCCTGGGAACTCTCAGAACTGTATTGTACATTCAGTTGTAATAATCAGCCCACTACCATGCTGCCTTGTAACAACTACTTCCTCTCCTTTATTCAGGTAGCTTCTACTTTGTTTTTATTTTTAAATTATAGCTAAACTGTCTTATTTTTGAATTATATAATATTTAGTAAGAAATCTCTAATCTTTCTTGAAGCATATGACATATAAATGCTAAATGAATAAATAAAATGTAAAAGACAAATAATAAGGGTCTATTCCCATAACACCCAGGCTAAGTGGCTGATTATGTGACTTTGAGAAAAGAAAGTAATCAGCTTTGGATGTTTCAAGCACACTCAACAAGACATGGTATCTGATTGTGTATGAGGGATAAAGGAGCTGGATTCCTCTCTTTCTCACTCAATCTTTCAACAAAGCCCATCAGAGCCACCTTCAGACTACCTGGAATCTGGTCATTTCTCAATCCCCAAACTTCTACCATTTTCCTTCAAACACCATCATCTCTTTCCCTAGATTATCGCAATAGCTTTTTAACCGACTCCTGCTTCTTTAGTGACCTATTTTCTGGAGTCCATTTTCTACATAGCTGCCGAAAGGATCCTTATAAAACTGAAGGCAGAGCATGTCACTTCTCTACTCAAAACTCTCCAATAACTACTTTCTCACTCAAGTCCCAAAGTCATTATCATGGCCCACGAAGCCTTATACAGTCAGGGCCTTCCTGCCAATCTGCCTTTCTGCCTCCATGTCCTACTTTTCTTCACCTCCCCTCACAGCATTTCAGCCACACTAACCTTATTGCTGCTTTTCATATACCAAACACACACATAACCACAGAATCTTGGTACTTAGAATTCTCTTGACTTAAAAAATGCTTTTTTCTCAGATACCCATATGACCTACCCTCTCACTTCCTTTAAGTCTTTGCTTAGATGTCCCCTGAAGCCCCCTGATGACCTAAAAATGTAAGCCCCATGCTTGCCACCATATTCACCTTTTCTGCTTTATTTTTCTCCACAATATTTACTTCTATTGTACATCATAGATGGATAGATAGGTGATAGATAACTAAATAGATAGAGACATCTTTTTTTTAATTGACTATTTCACACTAGAATATATGCTCCAAGAGGACAGAGATTTTTAGTTCTTTCTGTTCACCCCACTGCCCAGAACTGTGCCTGGACATAACAGGTATTCAAAAAATGGGTTGAGTAATTGAAGGCAAGGAATGGAGATGTCATTTGTTGATGGGAAAAAGGAAAGGCTACAAGACTTCTTGAAATGGAACAAATGGAACATTCTGGTGGGGATTTTCAGAAGACCCTAGGAAATTTGGTTCTAGGGAAAGGTCATTCAGAAAGAAGTGAAGTCAGTTCATAATGGAAGTGGCAACAGAGTGCTTGTCCTTCAGAATCTGAAGCTCTGGACATGGTTAAATGAGAAATAATTATGATGCGATGAAATACAAATAAAGTAGATAAGAAATACAAATAAAGTAGACAATAATATTGAATTTTGTCAAAATCAGTGTCTCTCTAAACAGTTACAGTAGCTAGTCTGTGTGATTTTGAGAGCAGTTCCAAAAGAGGAATTCTTACAGTTTTAGCAATAGTGAATTTGGGAAGAACTGAGTTAACTGACATGATTCTCTTCCATGTATAAGGTATGTATTGTTTTGCTTATATTAAAAGTAATAGTGCTACTTTTATCAGACCTCATATTTCTTATTCTAGACTTGATTCAAACCACTTACACTGTTCTGCTCTATCACCTCCCAGTAATCATCTTAAGCTTTAAGAATGTCATATACTTTAGCCTCATCCAGCTACCTTACTGATGTGAAAGGAAAAATTTTAACCCTAAACTGATATATAACTCCGTTTTACTGTTTTCTTGCACAGGTTTAATAGTACAGACCCACACAAGGAGATGATTTTCTGTTCACTGGTAAGGACTCAGAAAAGCTGAGTTTAGATGTGGTTCTTCCTCTAATCAAACACTCTGTGACCTAAAACAAGTTATGCTATCATCTCTCCAGATTCATTCCCTCAGTGGAAATTCACATTGAATGCAATGATTTCTATGTTACCTTCCAGTACTGATTTCTGTGATTTCATAATTCATATTCATTTTCCTAATAAATGTATCTATAGATGAAAAAGAATAAAACTAACTTGAAATTTAGAGTTGATAGTGGATCTTATACAATGATCTTCTACCAAGCTTTCCCAGATAAAGTAAGTTCATGTTCATGGTTAAATTTTTCACAATATGGTTCTTTACCTGTTGGGATTATTGCAAGGGATCCAATTCACCTGAGGGTCCGGAATGTCTTCCAAGTATGGGTAGATAGATTCCCTGCTGAAGGCAAAGCTGTAAATTCCATCTTCTGGTGTCACAATGATATGGGCACCCTGTTAAAAATGTGGCTTGATCAAAATATTTCTCAAATAAGCAAACAAAGAGAGGTCTTACAAGGGGAACTGAGTGGCTGAGAAACAAACAGTAGGCTTTTTTTCTTTCAATTCTTTTGTTTTCTATATTTTTATCATTTATTTTATTGCCCAACCACTTCCATTTTCTAATCCCACAGCCATCATTTCTATGTAACTTTTTCATCCTTGTGTAGCCGTTAATATTTTTCCAGGCTGCTAGCAGTCTTGGCACTCACTGCAGTTGTTAACTATAAACCTAGCTCTTCCGCAAATAAACGGCCTCCCTGACCTTTGGCCGACTGTTGTGCCTGAGTGTGCCAGGGCTGATTCATCACTCACTCCTCCACGCCAGCCTTCCCTCCTCCGTACCCTGCGAATGTGATTCCTGCTTCTCAGAAGGGGGATCAGACACTGTTCCCTGAAGGATGCCAGACCAGGGGACACAACCTGAGCTCACCTGGGTGCCTTCCGTGGGAACATCACCTTAGAAGCTGCTGTGTGGCCTTTGAGGAAATAGTTGGACTAAAGGTGAAAAAGAACCTCAGAATTCTTAATAAGCTTTTAACTCTTTGTATGTAGAAGAATGTATGCTGATAGATATATATCACGTGCATATACCCATGACTTTCATCAGACTTCTTATATCCATCGTCTTTACCTGATCTACGAATAGCTTATTTAAACCATATTCATTCAAACCACACACTTAAACTTAACCCTTCATCCGACTCAAGGACTTACTATGCATTCACATACATGCTTTTGTCTTGCAATGAGAATGAAGTATGAAGAATATAATACATACTGTTAAGTAATTTGCAACTTAAGTTTAATTGTTTTGGTGTGATGAACAAATCTAAAAACCTGCAAACTCTTAAGAACACAGAAGTACTCCCAGGCCACAAACACTCTAAGAATAGCAACCGATCCCTGACCCATTTACCCTCCACCCTCTTCCTGAGGCAGAAAAGAGCAACAAAATTGCTGAATTTGCAGAAAGTTCTCAAAGGTCTGTTGTCACTTAACAATAACCAAGCCACTCTTTTCTAAACGTTACTCTCACTAATAGCAGAGCATAATAGTGCCCTTGCTCTAATAACTGGAGGGAGGGAGGACTCAGATTGTAAAGCAAGTTCTTGGCCACCCTGACCCATATGTCACCCCACGATGTAATTGACCCTGACAGTGATTATGTCTTGTAAGACCCCACCCCTTCCCTACGTAAAAGCCAGCACACCCTAGACATGGTACCTGCTTTGCTGCCAATGTGATTGCTCCCTCCAAAAGATCCAGATTTTGGTTCATCAAGTCCAGTGCCTCTTCATGGGACACTGGTGTCAGGGTAACATTAGGGAAGATCACTGCATGTTCATAAACGGCTGCAATGAAGGTATCCAGGGAGCTGGCTTTCAAGACCCAGAAAAGCAAAATTGCCACATAATCCAGCAACTGAGATGTAATCATGTTGAAGTCCAAAGGCTGGCTGAAAAACAGAGCAAGCCCTGTTATTTATAAAGAGAAAAAAACAATAAACCACGTGATTGCCAGAACTTAGTACTTTAAAAATAAATTACAGAAGCTCACTTTAGGAAAGCATTTTGGTTTTACATAATAGACGGAGATATAAACAGATCTCATGTAACAAATGACCTTCCCTTTTGCAGGAGTTTGCAAGGCTCAAGTAAGAAAATGCATGTGTGTCGTTTGCTAGGGCTGTCCTAATACAGAACCATACACAGGGTGGCCTAACCAACCGAAATTTAGGAGCTGGCAGTTCTGGGGGCTGGAAGTTTCAGAGGAAGGTGTCATCAGAGTTGGTTCCTGCTGATGGCTGTGAGGGGGAGATCTGTTCGTGCCTCTCTCCCTGAATCGGGCTGTCTTCTCCCTGTGTGTCTTCACATCGTATTCTCCCTTGTGCATGTCTGAGTCTGAATTTCCTCTTTCCATAAGGACACTGGTCAATGGATTTAGTGCTCAGCCTGCTTCAGTATGACCTCACCTTAACTAAATACACCTGAAATGATCCTAGTTCCAAATTAGGTTGTATTCTGAAGTAAGGTGGTTAGGACGTAAACAGGAATTTCTGGAATTCTTACCTTTTAAAACTTCAAAATGCAGTGGTATTTATAAATAATTTGAAGAATAAATAACTCTTCAGTTTTGAAATTATGACTACTCTCATCATGAGAATATCTGAGCTTCAGCCTTTGTTCACTTAGTCTCCTCAAAATGGGGAGGCCAGGTCAAATAGAAAAGAATTATTCGTTGTCTATTTCTAAATCATAAATCACTCCCCAGAAGCGTGACTTCTAACAGCGAGCATGTGTTGTCTAACATTTTCCATGGGTCAGGAGTCCAGGGGCAGCTAAGCAGGGGGCCTCTGGCCCAGGGTCTCTTTCACAAGCCCCGTGGTGATGTCAGAGCTTGACTGGGGCAAGAGTCACTTCTAAGCTCTGGGCTCACTCACAGAACAGACGGCAGGCTTCAGGTGCCCATTGGCTGTTGCCCCATAAGTTTATTGCCGTGAAGTCTTCAGACCTCACTGAGAGGAAACTCCCATTATGGCAACTATTTTCCCTCCAGCCAGAGAGCAAGAGACCCCACCCAAGACAGAAGCTACAGCCTTTTAGTAACGTAATCTGGGGAGTGACATCCTATCACTTTTGTTGTGAATGATTTTATTTATTAAATGCAAGTCAGTGCCCTTGATAGGAGGGGATCCCACGAGGGCATGAATGAGACAGGGAGCATCAGGGATCATCTTTGAGGCTGCAGACCCTCCGAGTGATAGAGAAGGGAGTGTGAAGAATGGGAGGGAGAACAAAAGTAAGAAAGAAGGGGAGAGAAGATAGGAAAATAATAAAAAATAGAAAATGGGCTTATGGATTTTGGCAAATTTTGTTTTAACTGTGAATTTGAAAGTAGCTCTTTTGTGCCTTTCCTGTTCACCCGTTTCTGTCCCCCTATAGCCTTAAAAGAACCTAATTATAGGAATGAGATCACTAAGCAGTTGAAACTAACTCCTGACTTATGCTCTCCTGAATGCACACCGTGCCTTGTCTAACCTGTTGACTTTTTTTTTCCTAGATAGAAAGAAGTAAGAATGAAAAATTAAGCAAAGAATGATTAACTCTCTACTTCCCAACAGGCCCCTTAGCAATCCTGCAAGCAGATTAAGAGAGAGTCAGCCAGTCTTTCCCCCAGTGGAGAAGGGTGCAGAACCCAATCTCCTGCCTTGATGATTCACTGAGATTCTTCCCCTCCCTTCCCTTTTTCCCTTTAAAAACGCTCATGACCAGGGAGTGGGATACAGTTCAGTGGTAGAGCACATGCTTAGCATGCTTGAGGTCCTGGGTTTAATTCCCAGTACTCCATTTAAAAAAAAAAAAAATTGTCATGGCTGAGCAGAATCTTTGGAGTTGTTCTCTGGACATGAGTTCACCTTCTCCCCCAGATTGCTGGTTTTTCTGATTAAAGCACCTTGCATCTGTACCTGAGTTCAGTAACAAATTAACTATATTTTTTATATTTATAGAATTAATGTTTATGATTATTCATTTTATTTTCAGATTTCACTTTAAAGGTTGTTTTTATAGCTCAATTTGCAAGTAGGTATGTCTGATTTTTTTTTTAAATTCAGTACTATAGTAAATTTATTCTGTGGCTGCTGAAGTAACCAAGAGTTTGTACTTGTCCAGACCTCCTAAGTCTATAGCAAACCCCAGATCTTGCTTGCTGACCCCCTCTGGGCTTTCCATTCCCAGATGGGTGGGGATACACACACTTCACAAAGATGTTGACCTGAAACAAACAGACTATCAGATATTTCTCCAGCAAAGATGGATTTTTTTTCAGGATCAGCAAAGAATTGCAATTTGAGATCTACAACCATGGTGAGCCTCTGCACAGCAAGGGAAGGACAAGGCTTTAATAGAGAGAAAAAGGAAGTTGGAAAGACTGTAGTAAACATTTGGCTCTGCTACCGTCAAGGGGCATGAGAATTCCCCCTCTGGTCTCCCAAGTCTATTTAATTGAGGTTTCTGTTTATTATTTTTTACAGGGAGATGTAATCATTACATAACAATTTATAAAGGAACCTCTGAAATAAAATTTAAAACTGGAACGGGTCACCAAGAGATAAAAAAATTACTTCTTTGATCTTATTAGAATAAAAATATTAAGTAGAAAGCCCCCACTGGGTTTCCAGTCTCTTATAGCAAGAGCTTGGAAGTCTTCTCTCCCAACTTCCCAACAAGAAAAAACTGAACTGAGAAGCAGTAATTTTTTTAGATACATCGGAGAACTGAAGTCACGGGACAATCACTGCCCCCAAAGTTAGCGAGACAGGCTTACCTGTAGTAGAAGCCCACTGTTGGGGCCAGTACTGGTAGGGTCACTCCAATTGTCATTAACAAATTGCTGAAGGCTCAGTGTGAACAAACTTGAGAGAAAAAAACTGAGGAGTGGAGGAGGTTTTGATATTCAGGGAGCCCTGATACTTTTGTGAGTTTTATTCCAGGATCCCAAATAGGTTCTCTGGGTGAACAATGAAGAAAAAAAACCTTGTGGTTCCAATAGGAAGAAGTGAAATTCTTGCTTTGAAATATGTCCAGACCATTCTGTTCTCTTAACCAAAGCCAGCCTTCAACAGAAACAATGTACTAATGTACAGGAGGGAAGGGAGCAGGGCACAACCACCGTAGGAATGACACAGCAACTGAGAACAGGACATACCGGTTACAACCAAGATGGAAGATTCGACTTCCAGTAGACCTTGAGCCATCATGGCACACCCACAGGCACCATGACAGTTCCTAGGCTGACCATAAAAGGTCCAAAAGTGAGTGGGGGCCTGATTCATGGAAATCTCTGCCTCTTCCTCCAGATAATTGGTTGGAATAATCCTCCTACTTGTTAGCATATGAAATTACTGAGCTCATAAAAACTAACAACTCTGCACCTCGTAGTCACTCTCTCTTTTGCCTTCTGAGATGGCCTGTTCTCTGTCTATGGAGTGTGTATCTACTTTTACTTTAAACTAAATACTCCCGCACCTCTCAGTCTCTCTCCCTCCTGCCTTTTAAGATGGCCCACATTCCACCTATGGAGTGTGTCCCTCCTAAGCTGCTCTCCCTTCTGAGTGCGACAGACCACACTCTGCCTATGGAGTGTGTATCTCTCTGAATAAACCTGCTTTCCCTTTACTATGCCTTGCTCTTGAATCTTTTCCTGCATGAAGCAAGAAGTATTCTCCAACAACACCAGAGGCTAAGCTTCCTAGGGGATGGGAAAAGCCTGTCTCTAGCCCGCTTAGCCTGCCTGTCCCAACTAAGGGAGAGAGAAAAAGGCTGAGAAACACTTGTGAAGGGCACAGCCCAGGGACCGAAGCCCACTACAAGACAGAGATTTAATCATTGGGCTATGTAAGACTTCCCTCCCCCCGCACTTACTACCACATCAACCTGGCATTTCTGGTCTACTGAGCACATACCAGCAGGGAAGAAGGTCTTCAGGTGGACAGTTGCAGTTCATGCAGCAGAATGCCATCCATCAGCTTAAACTGGAGCTGGTGGGACACCGACAGCCTCTCTTATAATGCCTGAGCTGACTCCCCTAATCCCTAATGTTACCCGAAACCTGGGTTTGCCAAAAGACACAATAAAGCCAAAGAGCAGGAGAAGGAAGGATTCTTTTACTTGCAACAGGTAAGAAGAAAGTAGGGGATATTTCCCAAAGCAATGTCTCCTCAACAGCAAAACTGGGGAAGTTTTAAGCTAAGGGTGCAATCATATTTATGAAGGGGCTAAAGCAAAGGAGAATTCAGTATAGCACTGGGGCAAAGATTGACAGAGTCCAGGCTCTAGCTGATTGAAGTCATGAGGGTCAGCAAAACTCAGTGTCATCCTGTCTCAGGTTCCAGTTGCTCTGGTGGTTAAGTGCTCAAAGAGATTTGGATCCCACAAAACAGCTCAAGAATGCACTTCCAGCAGATTTTTACCTTTGAAACAAAACTTGGAGTCTTTACTACTGAAATATTGTCTCCGATGTGGTTATCTTCCTGGCCTGGTAATAGCTATTTGTACTTACGTTCTTTTGTTCCCTTAAAACCATTAACTACTGAGATCTGTTGTTCTGCAAGGACAAGTGTTATGGCTGGGCTTAGATCACAAAATGGCTTAGGACTGAAATGGCTTATCTTATGTTAAGAAAGTTACGTCTGGTTCTTTTCCTCTGGGGATCCCCATCCTACCTGCCTACAGGTACACAAAAGAAACAATAAATATAGCACTTAAGGAATTAGACTAATTCCTGCCTCAGCACTGCCACTAGCTTGCTGCCGTACATTAGTTAGTTTATTTCTCTTATCAGTCATCTCCTCAGTTGACCCAACTGATCTGGCAGATTTAAGGGAGCTCAACAAAATATTAATCTCACAGAGTGGTTTTGAGGATGAGATAAGATGAGCATCTGAGGTCATCTGGTGAACTCTGAAGAACCATTTGAATACGTGTGTATATCTGTATGCACACACACATGTGTTTGTACAATATTGTGATTTATAATAAGAAATATATATTTGGCCTTTGTCCCCTATAGAGCTTTTAAAATCCTTGTCATTTTCTGTGATAAGAGCAATAAAGATCTCCTTTGTTTTGTTATTGAGGTGACTTTTGGAAAGCACCTAAAGATGGCAGCTGGTTGCCAGGAGGACCACGCACGTGATTAGAAGCATGGAATTTTCAGTCTCCCCACCCCTCACCTCCAGAGAGGGGAGAGGAACTAAAGATTGAGTTCAATCACAAATGGTCAATGATTTAATCCATCATGTCTACGTAATGATGGGTTCAGAGAGCTTTCAGGTTTGCGAGCACATGGACATGGTGCGGAGGGGATGCTTCAGGAAGACATTTGAAGCTCAGAGCCTCTTCCCCTACCTCACCCTATGTAGCTCTTCCATCTAGCTGTTCCTGAGTTATATCTTTGTGTCACAAACTGGTAATCAAGTAAGTAAAATGTTTCTCTGAGTTCTGTGAGCAGCTCTAGGAAATTCATGGAACCCAAGGAGAAGGTCCTTGAAACCTCTAGTCTATAGCCAGTTGGTCAGAAGCACAGGTTGAAGGAGAATTAAATGACCACATTTAGGCTAACAGATTGCTTATTCTTATGCTTACCCTTAAAACAGTCAACTGACCTAAGTGACCATTTGCTACTCACAGCTCCAGGCCTATTGTTAAAATAAAGCTATTAACTTTACTGTTTCTGCTTTATTCCAGTAATCGAAATTAATAATCATACTTGTTTCTGAGTTGTTCTCCAGGGAGGAGGTCACCAAACTTTAACCTTACAAAATAGGCTAAATACCAAGAAGACCACTCCTTGGGCACTTATGAGATAAAGAGCTGGAAAAAGTGACAACCGCTGGCTTCTATAGAATTGGTTGCCTGGAGACATCATGACGCCACTCTTAAATCTTATGACAAGAAAATGATTCTGTTGATTGTTACCGATGCTTTATTGTTTAAGCTATGTAGAATTTAATCACCCCACCCCATCCCCAAGGTGGGGTCACAGTTTTGAAGGCACTAGCCTGCTGTGAGTCCCCTTTGCCTGGCTAAATAGTAAAGCTGTCTCTTTTCTTCTAAGCTCCAAGTCCCTGTCTCTGAGTTTCAATTTGGCTTGTCAGGGAAGGGAGCCAATCTTTTGGCAACAAGGTGACCACCTGGGCTTGCTACCAGAGTCTGATGTGGAGAGAGGGCAGTCTTATGGGATCTGACACTATCTTCAGGTAGATAATGCCAGAACCGATTTGAATTGTAGGACTGGTGTCAGAGAATTGCTTGGTGGTGTGGGGAAAAAAAACCAACATCAAAATCAGATGTCAGAATTATAGTTGGTAATCAGAATGTTGCTGAAAAATCAGCTTCTGCACCATGGAAAGCTAATTCATACTTGGAGGCAGAGTTTTAGGAGCAAAGAAAAGAGCAGCTTTGCCCAGCAAAGGGAGTCACAGCAGGGTAATGACTTAAAGACTGTGAGCCCATCTTAGGGTTGGGGTCTTGAGGTTTTACAGAAAAACTAGATGGAACAGAAAAGGTGATAACAATCAGGGCATTTTACAGGGTGCTACCTTCCTCTTAAACTCAATGAATCTTCAGGAGGAACTCCAGAGGGTCTGTCCATTCTTCTGAGATTATCAGCCTATTATCTTCTTCCCGGAGCATAGCCTCTGGGTTAAAGTTATTCTCGGTAAAGAATGAATCAGCAAACAGTTTTGCATCAGGGAAGTCAGTTTGTTAGTTTGCTTTATGCTTCTTTAAGAAGTGGGATCAGAGTCAGAATTGTAGTGTATGTGATGAAAGATTAGAAATCTGTCTCAGTATTGCTACCAAGTATGTACACCTGGCTATTAATACTTAATGGCTGGAACACTGTGTCAATTTCCTTACTGACGTTGATCTGATTGATAAAGTTGTTTACATTACAAGTGAGAAGGAAAAGCCGGGCTGGGCTAACAAGATAACTAACAAATCTAAGTGTAACAAGTGCCAGATTACTGATCTGAGTTCTGCTGGGCTAACTCGTAAATCTAAGTTAATAAGTGTCAGTTTGCTGATTCCCTGATCGTTTTTTTTGTTTTTTTTTTTTGTTTTGTTTTTTTTGGGTTTTTTTGCTAGCCAGCTGGATTTTCAAAGAGACATATCTGGCCTTGAAATGTTGGTTTGCTGCCTCCCTGCCTCTACTTTTGTAATAATGATGCTGCTAAAGCTGTTCCATGCCTATTGGCCAAATACCCCAAGCTTGTAATTAACCCTATAAAACCTCATGCACACGTCTTGGAGGTGCTCAGAGCTTCGGAGCAGAAGCCCCTCTGAGCCCGCCGGCGTAATAAATCTGAGTACTCCAACCCTCCGAGTGGTGCTTGTTTCTTGGCTGGCCTGTCATTTCCGTAACAGTACTAGAGAAGGGGCAGAGGTCGGCTTATGTAAGATGCACAAGGTAAGGGGTGGTGAGGATGCTGGGGCCACCAGGCATTCATGCAACCTCCAGACAACTGTCTAAGAGAGAGAAGACAGAAGCCTAGAAAGAACCAACCTAGGCCATCAGGGAGGAAGAAACCCACATCCTGCACAAACAGAGGAGTCAGGGGCACAGGTACAATCCTAGAATTTAAGTGTCATAGTCCCTGGGGAAAATTCCAAGAACGATGGAAGCAGAGAGACCAAGGGTATATTCTGCTGCTCAGAGGGTCTCCTGCTTCCTGGAACTGGATTAAATTAAACTGAGTGGAAAGAAACCCCTGGGAAAAGTCTAGGAAGGCAATGGCCATATCTTTTGTGGGGAGAAATGTGTCCCCAAACTCAAAATGATCCTCAACCTCTCCCTCACATTCTAGAGAAACCCACTCACTCTTAGGTGTGTCTCTTCCCAGAGTTAATAAGTGACCAACCAGGAAAAGGACTCAGGGCGCCAGGTCAAGTGACCAAAGGTAATTGGGAGGAATGTGACAGGGTGGCCTTCTCTAAGGAAATTTCTAGTCTGGCACAGGTTACAACAAATCCCTGAGGATGAGGAGGCTTAACCAAGACTGGGTAGATTTTAGGATAGAATAATTTCAGAAGGAAAAAACATGTGATCTGAAGGAGACCATTTATTCTTCTCTCTTTTTAAATTTCCATTCTAAGTACCTAATTTCCATACAAATAGACTATAAGAGTAGAAAAGATAACAGAACAATTTTAATTAGTTAAAAAGCTATACATAATTCCTTTCAAAAATACCCTTGTTTTTTAACTTCCTATATCTTAATTGACTAGGATCAAGTACTGTCTGCATTTTCAACGCTTACCCTATGCATACACAAATGAGAGTTTCAATATTTGCATATTAGAGCAGGATTCTTCCACTTAAATACACATTGCACTTTACGCAGATATACTGACACATACTTAGTGCACCTACATGGAAGATGAATGCAGCATCCAGGCATAAGCTTGTGCTCTATAGGGAATTCGTAAAATGTCAAATGTGGACACCCATCCATTGCTTTTTAAATCTTCTTAAGTTTGTTGCTTCAGCAAATTCATACCATCACTTCTACATAGACACTAAGGGCTCTCTCTTTTTCTTCCCTCTTGTTGCCAGGCTAATCAGGCAAGTGTGGCGGTGAAAAGGATCATTGTCATCACCCGGGTCCCTGCCCTAAGTGCGGAGGGTCCCTCTCAAACACTCTTCCATACAGGGCCAGAACCAAGACAGGCAAAGGGGTTCGTCCTCGGCTCTGCAGACGTCCATCTCTTGAAACCTGATCAAAGAAAGCAAAGGATGAATTCCAATGCAGAGTTGATGTCCAGCCCAGAGGACTTCTCTGACAATATCAGTCTAAAAATAGCATGAAATAGTCAAAAGCACATAAAACGTGGTGTCAAAAGACCTCTGTTTCAGATCTAAAGGTCTAATATCAGAAGGACTTTGAATGAACATGCAGCAAATAAATCTGTTGCACTGGAGGTTAAGATAATGTATGAAAAAGAGTTCTTTTAACTCAAGAAACACTATGCAAAGTATCAATTATTACTATCATAATTATAACTTCTCAGAATAATACATCCATGAAATAAGTTGAAGATGCATTATTTAATGTATTGAACTTGGACCTGCTCCACCATGCAAATAAAGGGAACATTGGTTATTGGCCATCATCGGCAATCAGTGTTTTTATTTTAATTCCTCCATAACCTGCTTGTTGCCTTGGATCTCAAACTCATATTTAGGTAGAAAAATAAACCCCAAATCCTCATCACAGACTGAAGACAATCTAGAATCACAACTTTTCTTCCATATCATAGTTTCTTTAAAGTGTTCTTATATGTTACCTTCCCCCCCAGGAAAAACAAACAAACAAACAAACAAATAAAGTGTTTTTGTATGATGTGAACCACAATACTGCAATACGGTCTCATTATCTCAAAGATTTTCATTATGCCAGTCTATGCAATCTGGTCAAAGGAATTTATCCTCCTGAAAACCTCCTACCTTATAATGTGTTTCAGAGGCAAGCTGACTCCCACTAAGAAGGATCTGTGGGAAAACATAACTTGTTCCAAATGTGCCACTGAGGGAGAATTCCTCAAACTTGGTAAAAACTGACCCCACAGGCTCCCCACAAGTTCTCAGTTCAGTGGTTTGACACTTCAGTAACGTGCATATCTATGTAGGAAAAGAAGAGAAGTGGTCAGAAATCTTGGAAATATTTTCTTGGCTAAAATACACAATTTCAAGGAATAGAGGAATATTTGCTAGGTTGCCTCTTAAGCAGATTTTTCTTTAATTTCAGATCATCACCTATTAGTGAATCCTAAAATTAATTTAGTGTGTCAAGATTAACTCTTTTTTTTTTTAACGAAGCAAAATGCAATAGACAAGAATTTTCAAAATCAGAGTGCCTTGGACATAATTAGAACTATTTCTAATTCTGATTTGAATTATTTTATAAAATGTTTCAGTTAGGTATTTCTTTTAACTCAGTCATACATCTTAGATACAGTGAGTTATGATGGGAAATGAACTTCTTGCTCTGGACTCTAGTTGAAGACAGTTTGAAAACCACAGCTCTAAAGTAACCTGACAGAAAAAGAGAATACATGGGAGTTTCAGCTTTTTAAACTTGAACTCAGTCTACTAAGAACTAATCAATCTGCTTCATGTTTTCACTTTGCAGCCAAGGGCACTAATTTTGTCCTCGCTAAGACTGAACAAATAATAAAGTGTTCTGGGGGGAACAGTTCAGTGAAAAATGTAATACTATTCCAAATAACTGAATCCAGCACAATTCTTAAAGAAATGCAATGATGACCTAGAGGGGGGAAAAAAACTAGTTAAAAAAAAAAAAAAAACTAAACTCTAACCAATTTGAGTGTTTCTACCTGTAAGTAATACTGGCCTTCTACTGTGTGCAGTCCGTCAAAAGCACCAAGTGCATACACCTCATCTGTTCGCTTCTCAGACATTCTGTAAGTTAAGTGACAGCACAGGTCTTTCTGACAAACTGTATAATTTCCTGCATTTCTCTTCAGCTCGGTGAAGGTGAACTCATCAAAATAAATCATCCCTGGAAAATTCAACTGCTCAGATGAGAATGGCTTGACAGCTCTGGCATATGCACTCCAGTCAACAGCTGCAGGGGAGATGGTTTCTCTTCGAGGCCAGGACTTCAGTTCTGAGAGCATCAGCTGGCCACTCTCTGTTTCCATGTCATAGTGATACACCTTGACGGCGTCTGGTGCGTAGTTTCCGCTCCCTAAGGGTGACATAAAGAAACACAAAGATTACTTCCAAAGTTTGCATGGTGACAAATTAATAGAATCTTTCCTGTAACAAATGAAATATAAAATGATGACAACATAAGCCTTTTCAAGATAAGTAAGGAGGTAGCTCTCACCTTGGCCTAAATCCCAATTTGACTCTGCTTCCCCAAAGGGGACTGCTGGCACTGAAACCATTATTTGACTTGGATGGCTTATTTCATTTACTTAAGCTCCCTTTTCTTTAGCCAACTTAACAACAAACTAGAAAATTTCCCAAATAGGAAGAATAATTTTAGCTCCCCATGGACCTCTCTAAATTATTTATGTTTGAGATTCTTCATCTGTATCAAAGAACAAGAAAGCAGTCAGGAGGGGAGCCTGCTTTACATTGAACATATCCTTTACACATAAAAGATAAACTCTAAAAACCTGATTAAGTCTAAAGTGATTTTATCATCTCAACAGCAATATTTATTTCAATATTACTAATGGATGTTGGCTACAACGTTCCTTAGATCTGGCTTTGTTTTTTATTAATGTCACTTGGCTTCTCTCTAATTCCAATTTTCCCTCATGTGAAATTGAGAATATAATGTTTGCCTCCTTCTTTATCCACAGGAATAATGTTCCTTAAATAGAAATTCATATAGAAATCCACGTTACTATTCATTTTGTGGCATTAGAGTTAATAAAAGAATCATTAAAGAAAAGCATGGCTTGAAAAGATACCTACACCACAATGTTCACAGTGGCATTATATACAATAGCCAAGACATGGAAGCAACCTAAATGTCTGTCAACAGATGATTGGATAAAGAAGTTGTGGTATATATACACAATGGAATACTACTCAGCCATAAAAAAGAATTGAGTAATGCAATTTGTAGCAACATGGATGGACCTGGAGATTGTCATACTAAGTAAAGTAAGGCAGAAAGAGAAAAAAATACTATATGATATCACTTATATGTGGAATCTAAAACAATGACACAAATGAACTTACAAAACAAACTTTACAAAACAAACAGACCCACAGACGTAGAAAACAAACTTATTATTACCGGGGGAAGGAGAGTGTGGAAGGATAAATTGGGATTTGGGGATTTTCAGAAACTGGCTATTATATATAAAATAGATAAACAAGTTCCTACTGTATACCACAGGGAACTATATTCAATAGCTTGTAATAGCCTATAATGAAAAAGAGTATGAAAAGGAATATATATACATGTATAACTGAATCACTATGCTATACACCAGAAATTAACACAACTTTGTAAACTGACTATATTTCAATTTAAAAAAAAAAAGAAGAAGAAAGAAAGTAAAGCACACTTAATGATTGAAGCTGTCCCAAGAGTGTGGCTGCCACTTGGGGCAGCCTGGTGGGAGGTACCTGTCATGTGCATGCTGGTGTTGTGGGTGTTTGCAGCGAGCAGGTTGACTCCCATGGCTCGAGCCCACGCTGAGTGGAAGGGGACAGCCGAGAGGAGGGGCAGCGTATTGTACCAGGCCGTGGGGTAGACAATGCTGTCAACTTGAAACTCCTCCACCACCACCACAGCCGGCTCATGGGAAAAAATGTCAAAGCAAGTGAAAATGCCAAACTTCCCAAAAGGAGTGTTGAAAGTCACAAATTCTGGATCTTTGGGGAAATCAAATTGAATTTCAGGTGCAAAAAGATTGTACTGTTAACAAAAGCAAAGAATAGGAAAATGAGTAAGAAAACTGACAAATAGAAGTGATCAATACCCGTAAAATCTTTTTTCCCATGTATGTTGATGTGCGTATTTAAAATTGTTACACATAAACTTGTGTAAATCATACCCAATATACTTCAGTCTGTAAGTTTCTTTACTGTGATATTAATCAAACACTTCATTTTCCCACAACCAATGAATCAACCGATGAGATCATATATAGAAATTATATTTAAAAGGGGACTATTTCTGTCTTAAAGTCACAGGTTGAAATTTTGAACCTCACAAGTCTCAGATGCTTTTCTACTGTATTCTTTAAATGTCAGCAGCACTGCCCCTGTGAAGGTCTAACACATTAATCAAATAAACTTGGTCATATCTCCCCCTGGTATTGCTAGGTTTATATAAGTGAAGTACATTTAAAATCAATTTAAACAATGCAATAGCTAAACTTTGTTAATTAGGAAGCCATTAACAATTTTTTTCAGCCTGATTATTACTCCTAAACTCCACTTACCCTGGGCTCAGGAGTACAGTGTTATGCTTTGCTCAGGTTTTTATTTGCCCTGATGTGTGCCTAAGTGTTCAGACAACATTCCTTCCTCACCCCTCCCCAGTGAGGATCCCAAGCTCCTCCGCCCTCCACTTAGGTGGCAGCCCATTCCTCATCCCCAGGTGACAGACTCAAAGAGAGCATGTGGCCTCCGTTCCTGGGAGTCAAGGAATGAAAAGGCCTTTGCACAGTTTCTAGGGAAGAGAAATTCAGTCTTCTTCCGGATTTTGTTGCTGTAAGGATGGGTGCTCTGTGACCAGCAGCTGTGTGGCTTCTAAAAGGACAGTCAGCCTAAGAAAAACCTGTAACAAAGAGCTAAGACCTAGAGGGGTGATGACATCTTTGGGGCCTCAGAGGGACAGACTGCATCAGAAATCAGAGCTGCCCTTTCTATGATTTATATTTTCTCAGGTATCTAAGCATAGAAATTCTGTGGGGGTTTTTTTTCAAGCCAGTTCCAGTTGGGGGTTTTCTATCATTGTCATCACAAACATCCTAATGGAATGAGTGACCAAAGCTTGGTACCAAACGTTAACAAGTTAGGCCCAAAAAACTAACTCTTGTTAAATCATGTGATGAAACAGAGCATTTCCCCCTTCTTTCTCAAGGAATATTAAAATCCTTATGGGGTTACTAGGGTGATTAGCACATCTGTTTTAATATTCTGCCATATTTAATGTTCTGCCATTTTATGACTCACTCAAATTCAAAACCCTTATATGCAACCAAAGTAAATTAAATCCCCTTTTCAACTAAATGTAGTAATTAAGAAATGCTTTCAGAACAGTTCTCTCACCAACATTCAACAGACAAGTGTACGTATTTATCACAAACAAAAGAATTAAGTCAAGCTCAGCTAAGGCACATGTAATTCTCACCTTATGGTAGCGCGCCACCAGCCTTCCCTCAGAATCGAACACCACATCAGTGTTGTATTGGTAATGACCGTCAGGGGGACACTGAGGGTCACTGGCATTGCATGGCTTCTTGTCCCCAATATTTGCCACGACGTAGATGGTGTTGTTCTTAGCCAGGCAGCTGAGTCTTTCTTGTACTGGGGTGTGGCCAAACCTAATTCAGTAGACATTGCCTTGAACTTAACATGCATTAGTGATTTTTGAACTTCCAAAGTGATACTTTGTTTGCCCATTACCTATGACACGACCATCGTTGGTTAAGAATCAACAGAAAATTATATTTTTCTCCAGATATATGCCCAGAAGTGGAGTTGCTGGATCATATCATAACTCTATTCTTAGTTTTTTAAGGAACCTCCATACTGTCCTTCATCGTGGCTACAACAATTTGCATTCCCACCAACAGTGTAGGAGGGTTCCCTTTTCTCCACACCCTCTCTAGCATTTATCATTTGTGGACTTTTTAATGATGGCCATTCTGACCAGTGTGAGGTGATACCTCACTGTAGTTTTGATTTGCATGTCTCTAACAATTAACGATGTTGACTATCTTTTCATGTGCTTGTTGGCCATCTGGATGTCTTCTTTGGAGAGATGTTTATTTAGGTCTTTTGCCCATTTTCTTGATTGGGTTTCTTGGGGATGATTTGGGAGTTCAAAATTGGGGAGTGATGGAAATGTTAGATATCTTGATTGTGGTGGTGGTTTAACAGGTGTATACACCTATCAAAATTCATCAAATTGTACATCTGAAATACGTGTGGTTTACTGTACAGAAATTATACCACAATAAAGTTGTTTTAAAAAAAAGAATCAACAGAAAAGATTTCAAAACTCACATGCAATACAATCTTCATCTTTATAAAAGCTGGTTATTTTTATGTTCTAGACTCCAGATTGTGGTGCAATACTGAAGCACAGAAATGATGGAGGAGGAAGAGGAGAAAGAAGAGAAGCAACACTTTCTCTTATGAGATGCTCCCAGGAAGGCAAATGAAGGGCTTGACATTCAACAGACTCTTCCAGTTGGGAGGACCTTTTCCATAATCCAAGCCACAGTCCTCCCAGGAGTCAGTAAATAGTTGGTCCCATACAGATCATCTACAGAGAACAAATGCCGCCTTGGGTACTGGAAATGTTTTTTAAAATTAAAGAAAAATATCATTTCACTATGCTGCCTCAGAGCCCTTGTCTGTCAATGCAACACAATGGCTTCCCTTCTACCGTAGAAGACCCATGTGAGAAACCCGGAGAAAAATACAGACTAGGAAGTTGCTTTTTAGTCATGCCCAAACCATCCAAATTGGAGATATTTATCCTAGAAATAAAAAGAGATTGAGGTAGGGAACAAGGTGGGACGATAGCTGGCTTTAAATATTTGAAAGACTAATTTGAAGATGAGTCGTGTTTATGAATATACAACAGAGGCAGTATAAACAGCAAAGCAAGTTATCGAGAGGTTTTGGTGGAAAATAAGATTAGTATTTCTAAAAATCAGAATATGCTAAGAAGTGGATTCACTAGTTACTGGAAATTTCAGGTATAATATGGTGTTTCCAGGCACTGCGAGTCTGTTCCATTAGCACGGCTCGATGGAAATGGCCGTGTTTGAATTCCAGCCATGCTAATTACCAACTGTGAGACCTTAAGCCCCCTTTTCTTCCTCATATTTAAAATGGGAATTGTTATACCTGCTCCATAAATTGAATGAGATAATGTGCATAGTGCACCATATACAGATTCTGGAACCAAGTAGATGCTCAGTAAATAATGGCCATTATGAATTTTGTAACTATAGCAGCCCAGGACACTGATGACTTGATTGCTCTTAGAGAGCCTTCAGGATCTACATTGGTCTCTCAGCCCTCTGCAATCGATGTTGAGTTAATCTTTTAATAGAAAGACACATTTGTGATGATTGCTTCAGACCCCTTCTTTTATTTTACCTTCAGGAAAAACAGTCATATTGTCAGCATTCCTATTCATTAAGACCTTTAATAAAACTATCTTATATTTTATTTTGTTTTTCCTTTTTGGCTAATTAATTGGGACACTTCAATGTTCCCTGTTAGTTCTTCATGGGGAAAGCCCAGAAAAGCACGAGATGCATCAGTACACTGAATGATAGCATTTAAACACAGAGGGATGACCATGTGATCTTTTATTACCATTTTAGGGATAAATGTTGCTAGGGAAGAAGTGGAGGCTTTATTTACCAATATTGCCATTGTATTAAACACTGGATTTCTCCTTTCTACAACACAGAGCTGAAAGCTTGCCATTCGAGTAAGTGTCTGCAAGACTCAGTATTGTTAAAGTTTCATCAGTCACCTACCTTCCCTACTTAACACGATTCGTTGGAGACCAATTATCAGGCTTCAGGACATCTTTCCCCTAGGAAACTCAGTTTTATCAGCGTAGGAAAATAGAGTGTATTTTAGTATAAGCTTCCTGAATTACTGCAAATAATGAGCGCTTCCTGCTCTGGGAAAAGCTCCATAATCAAATAGACCTTGAATCAGCGTGGTTACTGTAAACACAGATTATGCAACATTCAGAGAATATTCTTCCGCAGGGGAAAATCCCAAGGGAGACTTGACTCACATAGTAGAGCTCCTATGCTGCAATACTCCAGTCAATTTCAAATGGTCAGTGTCATTAAAGAAGTTCCTCCTGTCGTGCCCTAGATGACAGTTCTGAACAGATGTATGCTAATTTCAAAGTAGCAAATTAAATAACTTGATTTTTGTCACTTAAAGGAATAATAAATGAACTATTTTAAAAGGTAAATACACCTAAAATAATTTATTTTCATAAAGCTTTCTTATGTTTATAAAAATTTTTAAAGAAAGCTATGCCTAAATCACAGCTATAATCAATTACTAAAATTTCTTGAAGGACAAGAAAACAAGAGTTCAGGTCTAGCTCCTTCTGTAAAAAAAAAAATAATAATAATAATAGCTAAATTGGAGAGGACAAATAGTGTACAGATTCTATGTGTACTACTTCACTTGACATTCATGTCCACTCTGTAAAGGGAAGCAGGAGAGGAAATTTTACTATGCCTGCTTTACACATAGAGAAACAGAGATGTCAAGTGTTTAGGTTGTCTGCCCCACATCACTCAGCCAGGAAGTGGTAGAATGTGGTCTCAGAAAAGTGCCTCCTTTTTCAAGTTCTATGCAATTTCCATTCACCACACTGAGTACAGCACATGCCAGTATGAAAGTCCTCTGGAAACATAAACCCATTCATCTTTTTACCATCCCTACAAGGGAGGCAGATGTTCATGGGTGAACCAACTTACTTATATTTGGGAATATAAGTCCTAGATATCACAACTTTCTCACTTTGTTGAAACTCAATTATGCACATCTATTATAAAAACTGTGTGTATACATACTATTAATTAAAGAAAACTACAATAAATAACCAACCAAACATCATCATCTCAAGTCATTTACCAAACAGGAGGCATGCCAGATGGTACGCATTTGAAGAATTAAAGGGGTCTATGTCCAATGGCATGGACTGATTATTTGTCAGGAAGAATACTAGTCAAGCTTACTGAATTTGCCATTTTACAATATCACAAATTTTGTTTAAAGGTCAAAGGGTCACAAAGACCTAAATAGACATTTCTCCAAAGAAGACATACAGATAGCCAATAGGCACATGAAAGGATGCTCAACATCACTAATTATCAGGTAAATGCAGATGAAAACTGCAATGAGGTATCACCTCACACCAGTCAGAATAGCCACCATTTAAAAGTCCACAAAAGATAAATGCCAGAGAGGTTGTGGAGAAAAGGGAACATTCCTACACTGTTAATGGGAATGTAGTTTTGTGTAGCTACTGTGGAGCTAAAAAACTAAAATAGACTTACCATATGATCCAGCAATCCCACTCTTGGGCATTTATCTGGAGGAAACCCTACTTCAAAAAGATGCATGCACCCCAATGTTCATAACAGCACTACTTACAAAGCTGAGACAGGGAAGCAACCTAAATGTCCATCAACAGATGATTGAATAAAGAAGATGTGGTATACATATAGAGTGGAATACTACTCAGCCATAAAAAAGAATGAAAATAATGCCATATGCAGCAACCTGGATGGACTTAGAGATTATCATACTAAGTGAAGTAAATCAGACAGAGAAAGAGAAATACCATGTGATATCACTTATATGTGGAATCTAAAAAATGACATAAATGAATCTATTTACAAAACAGAAATAGACTCACAGACATAGAAAATAAACTTATAGTTACCAAAGGGGAAACAGGGGAGGGATAAATTAGAAGTTTGGGATTAGCAGATACAAACTACTATATATAAAATAGATAAACAAGGTCCTACTGTATAGCACAGGGAACTATATTCAATATCTTGTAATAAACTTTAATGAAAAAGAACATATGTATGTTCAACTGAATTACTATGCTGTACACCAGAAACTTACACAACATTGTAAATCAACTCTACGTCAAATAAAAAAAAATCAAAAGGTCATGACATTACCTCTGGGGGTCTCTACATGGAATCCAGTTCACTTCAGGGTCTGGGATATCCTCCAGATAGGGATAAATGGTCTCTCTTGTGAAGACCCAGCCATAAATTCCATCTTCTGGGGTCACGATGATATGTGCGCCCTGCTCAAAACAAGTAGGAGCAAAAAAATTTCTCCTAAATTCCAAACATTCACATTCTTAGCACGTTTCAAATTTTCTTTCCAATATCCCAGTCAAGGTCAAAAGGCAATACCTTCCTGGCTGCCAATTTAATTGCTTTCTCTAAAACATCAATGTTCTTGTTCATCAGGAGCAAAGTTTCTTCTTTTGACACAGGTGTTTCTGTTCTGTTTGGTAAAATAACAGCATGTTCATATACTGCTGCAATGAAAGTGTCCAGCGCACTGACACTCAGGACCAAGAGGACCAAAACTGCCACATATTTTGGGAAATATGATATAATCATAGCTAAAGTTGAGTGTACTTTGAGAAAACAAACTCAGATTTTTTATATTTTGTATCACTGGAAAAACTTTTATGTTAAAAAATCTGTCTGTCTGCTACCAGTTATTTATACTTTCTCATGAATCTATTACACAACACAGGGTTGAGAAAGGATGTTGTGTAAGCCGTACCTAATCAGGTTGACTCAAGTATGCTGTGCTGTTGTTGGCATTGTTCAGAGGTCCACCCAACTCTAAAATTAATGAGCCAACCGGTTAAATCCACCTCATTCCTAAACACACTGGCTGTTGAACTTCTTCTTTTAATAAAATGTATTTTCCTGGTAGTTCAGTAGTTCCACTAATAGGGCCAATGTGGGATCATTGTAGTAGGAGCTGTTACCCCAAAAGGGGAGGCAAAAAGCCTAGGAAAGAGAAGAATTCAGATGGGAGACAAAAGCATTGTATAGCAAAAGATTTTAAAGATTTTATTAGCAAAGCAAAAGTACACTTCCAAGAGCAGAAGGCAGGCTGACCCAAGGGAGCATAGTAGTGGTTTCTGTTTGTCCCTTCTCTTATACCCTTGCTTAGAGGTGTCTCTCTTGGTTGACGGCTCTTGCCCCTGGAGTGCTTAGTCACGTCCATCCCCTTTTGCTCATGTCCTTACCCATGATGCCCACAGAAAAAACCCATGGAGGTGGGGGTGGGGGGCAAAACCACAATGCTAATTACATTACGATGAGCACTGGGTCATGTCCAGTTAGGTCCGTGTGGATACCTAGCAGTCCCAGAGGTCAGGTTCTAATCGGTTTCTTGCTGGCACTCATTTAGAGAAGATAAAGCCTCTTATGCCGAAAGCAGGCATATCACCATCTTCTGGACCATCCTCCCTCTCCTCCACCTTATCTGTCCAGTGCCCCCACTTATCCAAATGCCTAACAAAGCTATCATAACAACAGTTTGTGAAAACTTACATATTTGGCTGTGACAGATAAAACAGGGTCTAAGCAAGTCCTGGTTTTAATAAGGCTCACAAAATGGAAAGAGAGAACATTTATATACATGGTAATGACTGGGCTCACTGTTCATGACCAGTGGCCCCCAGTGTCTGCATCTTAAGATGCTATCAGCAGAAACCACAGTTGCCAGTTTTTCTTGGAAAGACTGCCTATAGTCTGAAATACTGGAACTTTACCTGAACAGTGTGTAAAACATAGATGCTAACATGGATGATGATGGTGAGTGTCCACCAGGTCGAGTTCCTGGGCCTCTCTGAAATCCAGCTGATGCTAAGGAGTTTATGTGCAGAAAACCAAGAAGCTAGGCTTCAGGGCCATACAGTACAGATTCTTCATCATAATAAAATCTGCTCATTTTTCAAGTGACGCCCTCTTCCATAAATATTTATACTAGTACATCACCCAAAATCTAATTTTCAGAAGATTGTTTCCTTGTGCCTTGTCTGATATAAGGAAACTGGTAGATTTTGGAATATTTGTGTCTTTTTTTTTTTTTTTTTTTTTGGTTAGTAGGTTTGGGTCTATAATTTAAAAAACACTTAATCCTAGTAACCTTTTTCCATTATCTGAATATGCCTTCCTTCTCCCAGGCCCCCTGGTGAGACTCCATGTGTCCTTATGCCCTGAAATGATATTCAGCAGACATAAATTCATTTCAAAAAAAAATATATGAGGACAAGATGAGACCTGTGTAAGAGATGAATTGCTTTGTAATGAAAAGGAACTTACTTCCATATGTCAAGTTGAAATTCTACCTGTCATTTTGGTTGACCTGACTCTGAATAGAATCAAAAAGAAACAAGGGAATTTCCCTTCTCTCTCTGTAGTTCCAGGAAGTGTACCAAGTTCTTATTATGTTGAAATCGATGGAAACATGCACTGAATACTTCATAACCAAATGTGGTTAGTAAAGCCTTTGCCTCATATGCATGTAAGGAATAGGGGTTGTGGATGCAAATTATTCAAACTAGCTTTTAATTTAAACATTCAAGTAGATAACTTGAATGACAATTTGAAATTATTGTGGGATTAGAAAGTTTAGAGTCTGAAGTGTTATATTAAAACAAATGTAATTCTGCTTTTAAATACGTAAGGCACAAATTTTAAAGGAAAGCAGGGCTACTAGAATAAATTCTCTAAGAGTTCGTCAGCCCTTCCCAGGTCTTTAGTTCCAATATCCATTATAAAATCTGCTCTCCATTTCCATTGTCAGAGTCCTGACTCTGCAGCCAAGAATTACTCTTACAGGCTCTCTATCAGCCTTTCTGATCTTATACCCCCCAACCTAACCTTCAGGCAATATTGCAAACCATTAAGTTCCCTTAACCCTGGCTCTCATTAACTAAAATGCTTCTCCTGTGTATATCAAATCAAGGCAGACAATCAGAGCCCTCTCCCACTTGGTCTCATCTTATCTTTCCTGTTTAGCTAAGACCACACTATTTATTGTATTTTAATACACTCACTACTGCTCTGATCCTGGATTGATTCCTCACTAAATCCTGCCCCTCCAGCTCAACTTTCTCACCTCTCCAGTCCTTGTTGCTGTTCACTTCTCTGAACCCTGAATGCACTTATGGTCAGTAGCCACACCGTCAATCAGTTTTGATTCCTTCTCCTACTGTCTTGCCCCCATAGCAGATCCTTTTCTACTTCATACCTTTAACTACCTTCTATGAACTGATAACTATTGTGTCTCTACCTTTAGCTCAAAATTCTCTCCTGAATTGCAGAGGTGTTTATCCAACTAAGTGGACTTGTACAAGCTCCTACAAAGTATCAGTCCATTTGCCATTTTCCGTACCTATCGACACCACCTCCTCTCCTCCCACTGTGAATGACTGTTCATGCCTCTCTCTAAGTCTGTCCCCTGTCTTTGTCCGCCAGATCCCAAAGACATTGCTGTAAAAATTCTTCTCTCCCATTCCTTATCATCAATTTTTCTTTGTCTGTTGGGTTAATTCCATCAGTATACAAACACCCTGCTTTATCTCCTATCTTAAAAACAAAACAAAACAAAACACCCTCAATCTGACATCCCTTGCTGTTCCTGCCTCATTTCTCTGCTCCATTTTACAACAAAATTCTTTTACATTGTTGTGTATTCTCTCTGTCTTAATTCTTTTCCTCCCATCGGGATTTTGCCCCCATGACATCACTTCCTTGCCAAGGTCACCACTGATCTCCATATTACTAAATCAGTTGGTCAGTTCTCAAGCCCAACTTAGTTGACATGTTGGCAGCATTCAACACAGCTGCCACTACCTCATTCTCGATGTGCTTTCTTCCCCCACAATCTCCTGGTTTTCCTCCTTCTTCTTTCTTGGTTTTTATATGTATTTACTTCTGGAGATTTGTTGTATTTTGTTTTGTGTGTGTGTGTGTGTGTGAGCTTCACATTTTTTTCTAGTTCCTTCTTATCACCCCTGACCTCTTAACATCGTTTTCCTTGGAGCCCAACTCAGAAATCTTCTGTCCTATGTGTGCTCACCCCCTAGGTGGTTTCATCTATTTCATGCCTTTAAACACCATTTACATGCTAATGACTCAGAGATTTACATCGCTAGCTCAGACCTCTCCTCTGAACTTCAGGCTCCTGCGTCCCAAAGATTTTGTCTGCTCAAAATCTCCAGTTGGATATATAAAGTCCTATCAAGTCAACATGAACAGAACTGAGATTTTGACCCTTCCCTCCCAAAGTTCCTGCCGTCAGTCCTTCAGATCTCAGCTAATGGCCTCTTTAAACTTCCAGCTGTTCAGGCCAAAGCCCTTGGAGTTATCCCAACTTCTGTCTTTGTCTCTCACTCTACACATGTTTAATCAGGTCTCTCACTACTGCAGCTGTGGTCTAAGCCTCTGGCCTGGATTATTCCAATAGTCTATTACCTGGTTCTGGTACCACGACTTCTACTTTTGCACCACAGTAGTCACAGTCACAGTGATCCTATTAAAATGTAAAACTAGTTGTGTCAATCTGCTCAAAAACTTTCAATGGCATCCGACTTCATTCAGAGTAAAGAGCCAAGTTCTTGCAACGCCTGCAAGACCTTCAGTGATCCAGCCTTCTGTTACTTCTAACATCAACTCCTAGTAATTTCCCCCTTGCTCACTTGGCTCCAGTTATATTGGCCTCCTTCTTGTTGTTTCTCAAGCTTTTGTCCAGGTGCTATTCTGCCACCACTACCCAGGGGAGATTATTAAAATTGTCTCCTATGTGACTACCCAGCATTTAGAATTTTCCCTTCTTCTCCATCTTCCAAACCACTATCAAAGTAATTTTTTAAAACTATTTAGTTCATTATGATACTTGACTCTAAAATCCTTAATGTGTCTTTTAGCTTCAGGATAAAATCCAGACTTCATTTGTGCTTCAACAACCTGGCCCTTGCCTATCTTTCTGGCCTCATATTTTTCATCGTCTCTCCTAACATTTCCTCCTTTACCCTCAGCCTGCCTCAATAGATTGGGCTCCGCTTGCAGAATACTATTCTTTCATGTCTTTGCACGCATGACTAACTCTACCTAGAATGCTCTGCTTGACTTACCCAACTGGTCTTTGAAAACTCTCTTGTTTTGCAAGATGAAACTGACTCATTCTGGTCTTTATATTGATCATGGCATTATCACACTCTGTGACATTTATTCCAAGTGTTAGATGAGATGCTTGGAAATTCACAGCACAGTGGGAGGCACATTCTACTTGCTCAGCATTTGATTACTGTGGTAACAAGTGATAATGATGATGCTGATGCTTTGTCTCCGCTTATAGACTGAGATTCTTAGAAAACAAGTTTTGTTTTATTCATTATCACCATCCAGCATAAGACCTTCCCGACCAGTGGTAGGAATATAAAAAGTTGTTGGACTTCTTAGGAATTCTACAAGAATTCTTGGAGAAGCTTTATTTATAACATGAAATAATATTAATGTTAAGTATAATAAATAAACAGCCCAAGGGAAGGAGGGTAATAGCTCAGTCGTAGAGAGCGTGCTTAGCAGGCACAAGGTCCTAGTTCAATCACCAGTACCTCCATTTAAAAAAAAAGTAAATAATCCAAAAGTGAAAAAAAAAAAAGCCTAAGTTTCCATTGAGCTGGACTAAACCACAAAAACAAATCCAGGGACAAAGACTGCTGAAAATGATGACTCAAAGTCATCTACTATTACCTTTTGGTTTAGCTTGTTACTGAGGAACCGCATAAGTCCCACAAGGTAAGTGTTCAAGATCAAAGATAAAAGTGGCCACAAAGCCTGTGTTCTCACCCAGGTGCACCTAAAGTTTATGGTTTTAGCAGCCCTCTTGTAGTGAAGAACATGGCAGGTCAGGGGAAGTCAGACAACAGGCCTGCTTCTTTTTTTCACTGATGGTGGGATAAGAGGCCACGACAACATGCCTGGGACCACCACTGCACCACCTTTGAACGCTTCCGCATTTTGCTCGTTACTACATCATCAGGCTTACCTAAGATTTCATCCTAGCAGTTTCGGTTCATGCTCACTATATCCCTCAGTAGGGGAGAGGACAAATGAAAGTTGTTTTATCCATTGTCTCAGGCAAGAAGCAACCAGGAAAACAGAAATCCATATCAGTTATTTTAAGAGAATTTAACATAGGGATTTGGTTAAACAGGTATTTGATGAATGAAGGGACAAAAATGGAACACTGGAGTAACACAGACGTACAGCTGCAGAAAGCTGCTACCACTCCTAGTACTTGCGAACAATGGGAAGAGGAGCGTATCCCTCTAGCGCCCTTTATTCACACAACCTAATAAAGAGCCAAGTGGCAAAGGAGAGCTATGTCTAGTTCCAGCCTCATCATCACAATGAATACAGAAAGGTGGGTTTGGAGCTTAGAGATAACAGCTGAATAACTGGCACATTCATATAACTGTACACTGTACACCAGAGAAAGTGCATAAAATAGAGCGATGCTTATTTGCCTGGATTAAGCTCACAATTTCTCATATTAAAAAATAAGAAACATGCAGAGAATGGTATGTTTAATTTGATGCCATATATACAAAGTTTTAAGAGATGCAAAATAATACTAAGATATTTATGTACATATGTAATAAACTACCAAAGAGTCATGAGAATGATCTAGAAAAATCTTAGGATAAAGATTTCCTCTAATAAAAGCAAACAGGGTAAGGAGAAGAATGCAATTGGAAGGAAATACAGAAGGTGTCCAGTCTATTCGTGACAACTCATGCCTAAACTGGGCAATGGGTATATATGCTTTCATTCCACTTTCTCATCTTTTCTAATATATTTGGATTCCTTTCAAATCAGTGAGATGTTTAGTCAATGAATTGGTTCCTGGCCACGATGCATGATTTAGGAGTTACTAGTAAGGCACACACCTGCCCTTCAACTACACACTTGCTACTTCTATTTTCATATAGTCAAGAGCATATATATACTGGATATCTCCCAGCAGGAGTAAATTATAAGCAATTGCTTTTATGTTATGTCCAAATGACAGTGCTCTCACTAATTCACTGATATGCTCTAGACATCACTAAGATACTTAAATTTGAATTCATACATGGCCATATAGGAGGCATGATCTGGTCAATGAAAGATTTTCATCTCATTCAGTAGGATCTGTAGAACTATCATGACCCAAATACAAACAGACACTCATTCTGGGAACTCATTCTCCCTTTTTTTAGAAATTTTTTTTGGTTCATTCTGCACCTTTGTTTCAGGCACTGGGATACACATTAGAAACACATCAAGGGAAATAAGCATGATTTCTGTCCTTGAGAAGCTCGTTGCAGTGGTAAATACATCAAATGGGATGATGTTTCTATCGTGGTGTACAGTGTTCCACAGGAGCACAAAGGTAGTTATTTTCCATTTGTCTGTGTATAGTAATGGGTGTTGGATAAGTGCCAGGTTATTGAGTGAGTGGGACTTAGGCAAATAATTAGTTAATAAATAGTTCTCTACTTATGAATTGTATCAACCTTTGGGAAGTTACCTTGCCCTGAACTTCAGTGTCCTCATCTGTAAAGTGAATTTACTAGAACTCATCAATGCTATGAAGGTTATAAGAATTTATAATGGGTGTCTTGCAGAAATAACTCATTTTAGGCTTCATATTCTTTGCTTTAACATCTACCATTTCCTGTATTTTTAATTAAATCTTAAATTTCTGTAGCTCTGGCTTTTCAGTTCTAGCAAATGGAACCTTACTTATAATTCTGAAGTTGCTACAGTAGACTTCTTAATTATTACTTAACAGAAGGGCAGGCTAAATGCAGGTGGGTGGGTGATGCAAGTCAAACCAAAAAAACACTTGATATGTATTTTATGTAAAGTCTGATGCCAAAAATACTAAATTCCTGTCGTATAATTGTACGTGCGTGTCCTTATAAAGTTGTCTATAAAAACCCTAATTTCAGCCTTCTGGAATTCAAATATTTTATGTTTGTTATTTCTGCTCCTGAGTTCTAAAGCTTTTTTGGCTCACTGGTCATCATGGGTAACTGTATTCAAATTTGCGCTTCTAATTCTGGAGGATATGTAAACTACCATTTTTCCTTATCATAAAAAAGAGTATCAGCCTCCTTCTTTTGCCTCGTTTCTCTTTGTTTATAAAGGGTTAAAAAAAAAATCGGTGACTGTTAGAAACCTCATCTTCAAACAGTATTTGTGAGATCCTGAAAATCAGCAATCTCATAAAATGTTCTTATTATTTATTATGCATTTATTTAAAAGATTAAAATTATAATGTAAAATGAGCTTAGCATAAGAATTCCTAGTCTCCAGCTCATGGATTGAACCTCAAGAGTTCAACAAGAATAAATGAAGGGTCTAATTTTTTTTTAAATTAACATCTGAGATAAAAAATAAAAAGTACATAAGAGGAACAGGGGAGCAAAGGCTTCCAACTCATAACTGATCAAAGGTATCACCAAGACTGTTCGATTTGTATTTACAGAAGATGTCACAAGATTCTTTTTTAGGGGGGGGTAGATAATTAGATTTTTTTAAATTTATTTATTTTAACAGAGGCACTGGGAATTGAACCCAGGGCCTCGTGCATGCTAAGCACACACTCTGCCACTGAGCTCTACTCACTCCCACAAGATTCTAGAAGACAGGTACGTTGATGTCACTCAGTTCATTCCTATTATTTTTCTCCCTTGACTTATTCTCAAGTGGGGTGGAAATTCTGTATCAGAATTATTGAAATATCTTCTTTCCTACTCTAAGTACTACTTCATGTCTTCAGATCTGGTAAGTCAAGAAGTCCTCTTCACAGTTACTACTGTTTCTACATCTAAATGTCTTTTCAAGAATGCTTTTGGGGGATGGGGGTATAGCTCAGTGGTGGAGCTCCTGCTTAGCATGCACAAGGTCCTGGGTTCAATCCCAAGTACCTTCACTGGGAAAAAAAAAAAAAAGAATGCCTTTGTTAGAGTATCTGTGTGTGGCTGCATGTGTGAGTGTGTGTACCTGTGTTCTAAGCATATTTACTTCAGCAGGCATCAGGCCTAAGATGCCATCATCTATGAAATATCTAGGAGAGATGGTCAGAATGGAGTTAGAGAAGGTAAATGGAATTTACGAAAGAGGTCAAAACAGAAAAAATGTCACTGGAAATCACTTATGTATATGTTTGAGTTGACAACATGAGGGTGGGTCAGAATGCAAAGAAAGAATAAAAAAGTAGAAAGTAGAGGCAGTGATCACGGCAGAGTAGGCGGATATATCACAGAATTACTAGACTAGATCATATCACAGGGGCGATGTCACCGAGAGCCAAGAGAATGCGCAGACAGTGTCCCAGGACCTAGTGCCTGGAACATGGTATGAGTTAAAGAACCAAGGACCGAGAGGTGCGCCAAGGGAAAGCTGAAGCTAAAGGAACAGTTTTGTAACACAGAAGCCTGTGACTGGAAAATTGTAATAGTGCATTTCAGAAAAAAACCTGGCAAAAGCCAGGGTAGGTGGAAACCAGGGCCTTGTTTACTCCCTCCAGACCTACAGGAGACTCAAAAACTCACATGAAATTTCAAGGTGAGACAGGAAGATGTTTATCAAAGAAACTGGGTTCTGACCCAAGATTCTTTACAAACAAGAGCTACTCCCTCAGGTGCATTTCCCTGAATCAAGGCCAAGTCAAACTACGCTTGAGTTGTTCAGCAAAATAAAACGTGTGTGTGAAAATCACTGGACAAGAGATGAGTTAAAACGTTGTGATGTGAACAATTTTTTACCACTGAGTTAAATATTCTTTATTTTCCTTAGGACTTGCTGCTTTTTGGTTTTTAGTTTTGTTTTTTGTTTTTAATGAACTGAAGCACAGCTGACAGGTCTGAGTGTGAGTCAGGGGAAGAACTGTCCTTTAGCAGGCAGGCGGTGTGCTGGTCCTGGAACGCCCCCTGCTTATCGAGACCTATGCGGGGCTGATGTCCTTTGTCAACAACGAGGCCAAGCTGGGCTGCTCCATGGCCCGTGGCAAGGTTGGCTTCTAGGTGCCCTGCTCGGGCCCGTCCTGGGGAGCCGGGCAGACGGGACTTGGGGCCTCGGGGCAGCTCCCCTGCTGCTGGCAGGCTCGGGGCCCTCACCTAGGGGTCTGGATGTGATTGGCGGAGTCAAATGAACTGTATACTTCAGCCGGATATTGGACGTCTGGGAACGGGAGCTACAGGCAAAACAAGGTGAATCGGGCCGTCCCTGTCCTGGCCAGTGTCCGTTTCCTAGAACCTCATTTTTCCTGTTTGTCCTGGTGTCTCCATCCAGCTTCCTGCCGTCTTCCCACCCCAGCCCCCAAGCATGTTAGTGATAAACATTGGTGATCCCACTAGGACCCCCCTGCCGGCACCTCAGCTGCGTAGACGATCACACCCAGGGAGGTATCAAGTTCCCCAGTGCCTGTAGTTGCAAATATGTTTATAGTTGGTGTCAAATTTTGTATCTGGAGATTTAATCCATCTTCTTCAAGCGAATACAAAAGAAGCCAGCAGAGGTGAGCTCAGCAAGAGAGCCTGCCTTTCAGCTCCTGAATGAGCAGTTGCTTTTGTGTAAATATGTGTTTGACCTAAAGTCACACTTTTTCTAAAATTAATCTACATTGTGTTAATAATACTCACAATATCTTCCCCAGGCCCAAAAAGGTTTGCAGAAAATCATTTTAAAACCAGTTATTAGTTTGAAAGAGTGAAAAAAAAAAGAACTGTCCCTTAGAATCTATGAGGAGATCCTTGCTTGTATCTCCCTCACACCAGTGGTTTAGAGTCAGGAGTTGATTGTCAGTCAACACTGAAACTTCTGGAAGTGAACTGTCATTGCCCAAGAGTCATGGTATATATTGCAAAACCATTGCATAATGTCTCACTTCTTCAAGAGAAACCTGGCAAATCTGAAGTGTTTCATATTTTATGAAGAGATAAAAGAACACACAATTTTGATGATTATGTGATTTGGACTATTTACATACATGTACATTCATCACCACTGAAAAACAGACTATTCAATGTTGAAAATAGTGTTACCATGAACAGTCATGGTCTTTGTGTTGTGGGGTTTGTGTCTGTTAAGCTTCACCACAGCCTTCAGGTAGGACTGTTTGGGGCTATGGAGTCCCTGGGCCAGGTACCTGGACTAGCCGTCATTTCTTCTAGGATGTCTCAAAACAACTTTCATCATTAATATAAAGTTCAACCTTGGGGTTTATGTTTCCAGTGAAACTCCGTTGAGTTTATGTTTCCATCTGATTAGAAAGTAAAGTCCACCGCCTCCCACCTCCACACCCCCTGCTTATTAGCACAGAAAACTAGGTGAGTTCAAATCATCTTTAATGTCAAATGGAATTCACAATTCACTCTCAGTTCCCGTTATTACTGCTCTCTTCAAAGGCCACTGCTATATTTACAACGTCTGTGAAGCTCTTCCCTCTGCTCTCACTCACACACACAGGTACACACAAAGTTACACAGCAAATAAGGTTGGAGCTAGGATTTAATCCTCATCTACCTGACCCAATCATCATCAATTACACCATTATACCATACTGCATTATTTCAGCGTTGCCACAAAAGAGGCAAAATTACCATAACACTTAAAAATAATCCTTGATTAGAAAAAATACACATATTTGGAAATCATTGGTCTATACTATTGAGCTGGCCATTCAAAGTTTCTTGGTAAACTTGGGAACCTGTTGAACACATTTCACAATCATATATTGGTACAATGCAGCGGTGAATGTGGTAAAGCAATGTCTTATACCATCACAGTATTTTGTAAAGCTATGATCATTAATGATGTGAATATTAACAGGTAAGTTGTTGCTGCGTTGCTGGTCCCACCTGAGATGGAGAGTGCGTCTTTAGTGTACCACCTCCCAAACAGTGACACTGTTAGGATAGGCTCAGATAATCCATTCTTGTTTACCAAACGCCCATCATTTAGAACCTAAAGAAAATGTGGGAAAAGTATAGTCAACTTGATTGAAATATACATTACAAGTAGACTCATGATTTTGAAACCGCCCTAGATAATATGGTTGATCAAGTAGGTTGCTAGGTAAGGGGGTTGAGGGTTGGGAATCTGGAGAATAGGTAGGAAAGGTAAGGGACAGCTGTTTTATATGTAATGAAGACTGGAATCATTCCAGAAGGTGCAATAATTGAATTTCAACAATGAAATGTAACCTTAATGAAAAGTCAGAAATCATCAGTAGCAAAGATTTCTGAAGTCCAATTATGTGCAAGATAACCAGGAGCCCGAGGAGTACAAATAACACCCTTTCCTCACGAAGCTTAAAGGTTAATGGTGAAACTGAGCAGACCTTCCTGCACTCCCTTCTCTCACTTCCTTGAATTAGCCCCAGACACTTTCAACTCACCTAGACTTATTTTTGCCAGTGTAGCCAACTTTTAACTGCTGGATTTCAGTTCCAGACCCCTTACTTCAGATCTGATCATGATTTTCTCTAGTTGGCATTTAAGCTTTTATTCCAGCCTCAATTTGCTCATGAGATTCTGCCTAACTGGGTTCTATGGCAGCCAAGGATTCCCATTCTCTGAGTTTCCCAGCCTTAAGGATACAGCAGATGTTAAACTGTTGTCCCAGAATCAAATACTTCCATAAGGATGACATATTTCAATGTAACACTACAGGCAGACACAGACGTAGGACCATGGCAATCTACAATTTTAAAGATTTCCTTGCTTGATGCCTTGGATTAATTAGCCTAGATCTTATTTTTCTTTTATTAAAAAAATGCAGTGATTTCACTTTAGTTACTGAAACTCCACCACTGTTTGCCACAGTTCAGTGAAGACATGAACGTCCAAATTTGTGGAGAATGTGTGTGTGTGTGTGTGTGTGTGTTTCTGTGCCATGTACTAACTAGGATATGAACCCGCAGAAGCTTAATTTTAATTTGAGATCAGTTTAATTTGTGGATTAATTGATTATGGCCACTGTGATTTGTGAAATAAATATCGGATTTTCTGTTTGTCTCCACACGTGACAAAAAGAAATTAAAAATCTGTGAGTAAATATTCTTCAACGAATGGTGCCTCAGGCACCGAGGTTCTAGGTATCTTACTGTGTTATTCCAACAAAGTGTCATCACTTTAGAATTAGTTGCTATAAATTACAAAAGTGGCCAAAAAATTTCTCCCTTTTTTATCCAAACCCACAGCAGTATGATTTCACAGTTCTTCCCATTGAGAGTTCCGCATCATTTATTACTCCACCCTTTAAATCTACATTAGTCATGCGACTGGCTTTCGTGGTTGAGACATTTGCAAACATGGTGCAAGCAGAGACTTGAAATGAACTTGTTTATTGTGTCTTTCCCTATTTGTGCTCTTGGACTCCCTTATCTAACATGTGTACAAGCCCTGCTTGCTGGAAGGTGAGGGACCACAGACAGAGAATGGCCCCAATCTCCCAGCTCATCACAAACCAACCAGCCCCAACTCACCCACCTGCTAGCAGCAGATGCATGTATGAATCCAGCCAAGATCAACCAAGCCCCTTCTAGTCTAGAAGAACAACCTAGCTACACTCAGTTCACATTGCCAACCACAAAATCAGGGCTAAAGAAATGGTTATTGTGTAAAGCCGTGAAGTTTTACGGAAGTTTGCTACACAGCAAAAGTTAACAGATACAGCTGTCATAGCCTGTTTTACGTAACTTCAGACCAGATAAAATGAAAACACTCTTAAAATTCTCCTACCTCAAATTTTCCAGGTGCCAGATGGATATTAGTAAGTAGCACTTCAGGAAAAACATACTCTGTTCCAAATGTGCCACTTAGGGAGAACATTTCAAATCTTGTCAGAGCAGTTTCTACTGGCTGTCCACAAGTCGTCAAGTTAGTAGATTTGCATTTCACCAGGGTGCATACCTGTGTGGAACAGGTGCAGATAAAATGCAATGCCTGGAATCTAAGTAACTTGTACTAGAACAGTTGACTCAGTTTATAACCATAGCAAAGTAAATATTTTTCTCCATTTGATAAAGGGATTTGGATCATGTTTCTTTTAATTACCTGCTTTGTTGGAAACGGCAAATGATTAAGAACCAACCCTCATTTCCTGGATAACTAATGGATTGAAAGAAGCCAGGTTAAAACTAGGTTTGTAATAAGAAAGAAAAAAATCTGACTCCATATTAATTGTTTCTTTTACTTTATCCTTTGAATTCTATTGCTTTTGCTACACGTTAATCACTAAAGGGATGTTGCCTATAAGCTTAATTTACACATAATGGCCCATCTCTGGGAACCCTGCCCCATAGGAACTAAACATTAAGCTAAAATACCTTTGTTTAGCTCACAGGAAACATCCTGACCAGGCCCACCTGTGAATGGCTGCAGGAAAGAAGAAATGAATGCATCCCCTCCAGAGTCTGATTGAAACCAGGACTTTACCCCCTCCCCTTTTAGTATTAAAAAAAAAGCCTGAATTTTCCCTCAAGGAAGGTGGTTTTTTGGGAACAATGCATGGAGTCCTGCCAAGAAAAAGCACTTAGTTCCGGGGGACAAATATGAAAAGTTAACCCTGGAATTTACTGGCACCTAAATATTCCCCTTCACTTGAGCTGAGATTACCTGCCAATATTCACTTCTCCTTCGGCCATGAAGTCCTGTAAAAGCTCCTAGCACATACACTTCATTCTCCTCTTTTCCCAGCATTCTGTAGCTTAAATGACAGCAGAGCTCTTTTTGACAGACTGTCAGGTTTCCTGCATTTTCAAAGAGCTCTGTGAAGTTGAACTCATCCCGGGAAATAAATCCCCCAAAAGTGTGCTTCTGTACTGGGAATGGTTTGATGGTTGTGGCATAGGCGCTCCAATTCACGGCTGTTGGGTAGGTCGGAGAGATTCGGGGATGCGAGTCCACCTCTGCAAGGAGAAGCTTTCCCAACTCTGTTTCCTTATCATAATAATAGACCTTGGGAGAGTGTGGTGCATAGATACCGCTGCCTGAGAACAAAAGACAAGAATTTAGAAAACAAACAAACCAACCCAACACTGCCAATTTCCGCATCAGAATTGGGCATGTGGTCATGTCACAAGGTTAGTCATGATAAGACAGCACAAAGGCACTGAACACCTGAGTACTTCCCTGTCCTCTACTGGAGGAGATTCAAATATATGATCAGTGGTCTCATTTCAAATAAGCTTTGAATAAAATACAATACAATATGTTAGCATTATGGAAAGTTAAGCCAAATATTAAAATCTTTGAATTCAGGAGGTCCTGAAATGTAGGGAAGGTAATGCAAATTTTTCCCCTATCCTTCACTGTGGTGGTTTTCAAATAGATCCAAAAATTCTTCAACACTCCTCTCTCCAATGGGTAGATCTAATTCCTTTCTCCCTGAGTGTGGGCTTGACTTAGTGACATACGGCACAAATAGAATATGGTAGAAGTGATAGTTTGTGACTAGTCATAAAGGGCAATGCATATTTCCTCTCTCTTTCTCTCTCATCACTTGCTCTGGGGGAGGCCAGCTGCCATGCAGTGAAGAAACATCACACAACCCTGTGGAGAGATCCGTGTGGCAAGAAATGAGGGTCTCTTGCTAACAGAGGGAATAACCACATGAGTGAGCCATCCTGGAAGTGGAAGCAGACCTGCCAGCCCCAGTCAAGCCTTCACATGACTGTTAGCTCAGCCAAAAACTTGATGTACCCGAAAGAGATGGCCTGAGCCAGAACTACGCAGCTAAGGCACTCCCTCATTCCTGACCAACACCAGCTGTGAGATAATAAATGTTTGCTGTTTTAAGCCACTTTCACATTTTAGAGTAATTTGTTAGACAGTGACGTGTCAATAATGCACTCCTCTGCCTTCACCCATTGTAGAGCACATCTCGTTCAGTTTCCTGCTTAGCCACCTACTAGCTGGCGGCCTTTGGCAAGTTACTTGTGCTTTTTGTGTCTCAGTTTTCTGCAAATTGGAATGAAAATACTCAGCCCATACATAGAGTTGTGAGGATAAATGAAATAATACACACAAAAGTCTAAACACAGCCATAGCTGTTATAATCTAGCACTAGCTATTGTATGTGTGTGTGTGTGTGTGTGTGTGTGAGAAAGGATACAAACATAGTGAGAATTCCCAACAAAGAACAAAAAATTTCAAGTCATATCTGAAACATTAGTTTCTCTGCATTTAGAAACATGATTGGCATACCTCATCTGGTCATGAATTACCTGTCATTCTTAGGCTGACGTGATGTGTGTTGGCCACCAAAAGATTAACTCCCATGCCCATAGCCCAGGCTGAATGGAATTCAATAGCTGTCAAAAGGGGCAAAACATTCATCCACGCTGTGGGAAACAATACGGTGTCCACCTGGAAATCTTTCACCAGGGTCACAGCAGGATCATGGAAGAGTATATCGAAGCACGTGAAAATGCCAAACCTTCCGAAGGTGGTGTTGAAAGTCACCACCTCTGGCTTTTCAGGGACATCAAACTGAGGCTCAGAGTAGAGGTGGTACTGTAACAAATGCACAGGATAAAACCAGGAAAGGCTTGTTTATTGAAGAGATGACTCATGAAAACCCTCCGAGGTTAGTAATTTTGAGATTTGGCTATGCTCAACAGCAGGGATTCTATAGATGGTGGATGCATCTGGTGGTTGGAAGTTAATTTCCAAGGAAAACAGAGAAAAATAGTGTCTGTCTGTCTGTCTGTCTCTCTCCATCCCACCCTCCCTCTCTCAATTAGGAGCCAATTACCACCTCATAAATCCCAAATACTACGTGCTTCTTGAAATATGAAGACATACATCATTCTTCTTCGAGTCCCTGATACATAGAAACATAATAGATGCTCAATAAATACCAGTTAATCTGATGAGAGATGCCATCTCCCTCCCTGCAGTGATCCATCCAAAGTAATCTCAGGGACTCTTACCTAGCTTTCAAAATTGTTGTTGAAAATAAATGTTTTATTTAATTCTCTCTGATTCCTTGGAGGTAAACTTGAGAAACTAACCTAGTCTAATATAATAATCAGGGTCAACAGCTTAATGAAATGATTTGCAAAGTAGGAAAGGCAAAGGGTTGGGAGCAATACTATTAAAACATTTCTCTCAGCTAGTGAGGGGGGAGGATATGGTTCACTATAGAGTGTGTGCTTAGCATGCAAGAGGTCCTGGGTTCAATCCCTAGTACTTCCATCAATCAATCAATCAATCAATCAATCAATCAATCCTAATTACCTTCCCTCACCACCCCCAAAAAGACAAAACCAACTAAAATTTCTCTCTCAGTTTATTTTCTACTTAAACATTTCAAAAGAATTTGAAATCTACTGGCATTTTAAGAACTGATAAACAAAAACACTCTTATCAGATCCACATGGGTCACAAACTGTTCCAAGGTACCCTGAAGGAACAGTGAGAGCATCTCAATTTAAGATGACCTAGGTCGTCACTAGCTCACCCACATCTGTGACCTGTGCCACCCTGCACTTTATCGGGCCTGGTTAAGTGGATTGACCAACTATGCTACCAGGTTAACTAGATCAATATTTACAGAATGGAAGAGTAGCTTGAAATGATTCTTGCAAAGAGAGTGCCTTAAAAAATGATACCACTTCGAAAACAAGAAAATGGAAGCCCTGACATTAAACACAGCATTCACCCCCCTCGCAGCAGGCTCTACTTCACACACACAGCCCCTCTTACCTTATGGTAACGTGCCACCAGCTTTCCCTGTGTATCATACACTACGTTGGTGTTGTATTGGTAATAGCCACTAGGAGGGCACGTGGAGCCCCTGGAATTACATGGCTTTTTGTCCCCAATATTCGCCAAGACATAGATAGAGTTGTTCTTGGCCAGGCAGCTGAGTCTTACTTGTACTGGTGTGTGACCAAATCTAAATCAAATTTTAATGAAGACATGTCAGTAAGTCAGACAGAGGAAGACAAACACTATATGATCTCACTTATATATGGAATCTAAAAAAGTCAAACTTGCAGAAACACAAACTAGAATGGCGGTTACCAAGGCCTGGAGTTTGGGGGCTGGGGAGGGTTTGTTCAAGGGTACAAACTTGCAACTAAGAGATAAATGAGTCCCAGAGATTGAATGTATAGCAGTGATTATAGTCAACAATACTGTATCCTAAACTTCAAAGCACATATAAAATGAGATCTTAATTGTTCTCACACAATAAAGGAATGGCAATTATGTGACATGATAGAGATGCTATTTAGAAGTCACAAATTATACTTAAACTTGAAGTTTTTTCCACATCTTTTCTACTGCTGCAGCAATTCGTTATTCACTCTCCTGCATTAACGGTGGTCACCTCTCTACCGGATCATTCCATCAACGTGCAAGTATGCTCTAGTACTTCTCATCTTTAAAAAAATAAAAAATAAAAACCTCTCTTGACTCCACATGCCCCTCTAATTTATGCTCCATACCTCAGGTCCCTTTTAAAGTAAAGCAAAACTTCCTGAAAGAGCTGGCCATCTTGCTACCCTCAGCCCATCCTCTCCCTTTCTCTTTTGAAGCACTAGGATCAGGTTTCATTTCTTACCATCCCACCCGACAACTCTTACCAATGCCGATGATGACATCCGCATCTTGCCTGGTCTCATCCTACTTACCTGCGGCATCCACACAGTTAATTACATCCTCCTCCCAGAAACACTTCACCTTGCTCATTGGACCCCACCCTCTCATTCTCCTCCTCACTGGGTGCTTTCCTTCACCGCCTTTTCAGGTTCCTCCTCATCTCCTCTGATTGTAAACATTGGAATTTCCTACAGCTCAAGCCTTAAAGCTTTCCTCTTCTCTAACTCACTTCATAGGTAAACTCATCATGGTGTTAAAAAAAACCATCTATATGCAGACTCCTGACTTTCTATCTCCAGCTCTGACCTCGCCTTTCATGCCAGATTTGTATACGCAACTGCAAAGGTGATATATCCACTTGGATATCTAAAGGGCAACTCAAACTTCAGATGCACAAAATTGATCCCCTGAGTTCCATCCCAGACTTGCTAGTCCTTCTGCACTCCTGAATCAAAGCAGTACCCTATGTGGGCTTCCCAAGACAGACCACCCCACATCTTCTGCCTGCCTCTTGTTTGTAGAAAAGCTTTAGTCTCTTAGGCACTCCCTGAGTCGCAAAAGGCTGGCTCAAGAGTTAATGATTATAAGAATGTAAACACATAGCAACAAAAAATAACAGTTGGATCAGGAGAACTTGTAATAATTTAAACAATAGATCAGTCATGTAGCAGAATCACAGAATCTGTTGTTCCTCCCTGAACTACATAGATAATAATGTCTGACGCACTCCTGAGTTGTTTTGCAGATACTGACCCACTGACCCCAGATGGAAGAAGTCAACTGCATGATGACCATGAGTACAAGCTCCCAGATCAGGTGGAGCCTGAAGATTGATGATTTAACCCCTGTGACATCACCATGCAACCTCACTGTCAACCAGAGAATTGTGCAAGAGCTGGACATGTACCCTGTGACACTCTCCCTCACCTTGCCTTAAAAACCCTTCCCTGAAATCCATCAGGGAATTCAAGTCTTTTGAGCATTAGCCACCCATTCTCCTTGCTGAGCCTTATAATAAATGCTACATTTTTCTTCACCACAACCCAGTGTCAGTAGATTGGCTTCGCTGCATGTGGGTGAGCAGACCCAAGTTTAGTTCGGTAACACTCCCTTATGTCTGTAAATGGCAATTCCATGCCTCCAATTGCTCAAGCTTATAACTTGGGAGTCACTCTTGATGCTTGTCTTTCTCTCATAACCCCAAACATAATCTGGCAACAAATCCTGTCACCTTGACATCTGAACAGATCTATAATCTGGCCACTTCTTACCACCTCCATCTCTTTCATCCTGGTTCTAGTCCTCACCAGCTCTAACCAGGATGATTACAATAGCTTCCTAATGGTCTCCCTGCCTTGCCTTCAAGACCCTACGTGATCTATACCACCCCACAACGTGGCACCTTCTGACCTTATCTTTCAGTTTCCCTCCCTGGCCAACACACAAAGCCATACTCACTCAAAGCTCCATAATCAACCTAAATAAAAGAATAAAACAATAGATCAAACACATCATCTCACCCAAGCATCCCTTCCCCCAACTCTTATCCCCAAAGGACATTCTATATAATGAGTGAGTTTGTTTACATCTATCTTCTCCCACTAGAATATTCATAAGCCATGGGGAGGGCAAAAACTTTGTTTTATTAGGTGCTATATCCCATATATTCTTAGTATCTGGCACACAGTCGATGCTCAGAAAAGAATCATTAAATGAATTAAATGTGACTCTATTGGGTGACAATGCAAGCCCATTTTCTGTCCAGATGTGTTCCTTCTAGCTTAGAGTCATGAGAGAGGTATTTACTAACCATATAGGATAAACCTCTCCCCCACCCATTGCTAGTTTCCACAGCTACTATGACATTTAACTAACCCATAAATTTGCAACCTTTGTTGTTTTTAACAGGAAATCCAGAACTTAATCTTACTGTAAGATGACAAACAAATGGGTTGTCCCAATTCTCAAAACCTCTAGGTAGAGCAAATGTCCAGCTATTGCCTCTCTTCTGCACACACAAAAAAAGGTTCTTACAAACACGACTGAAAGCATTAAGCTCAGAACAGGAAGGATCAGAAGATGAAACTGTTGTCTGTCGTGTAACC